>NC_073357.2:1191666-1828333 GCF_027580225.2 Misgurnus anguillicaudatus | reverse complement strand
AGAGCCGCTAAGTTTTATTTTCCACCTCTGTAGCGGGCTGAGTGGGCGGGTGTACTGCTTACGACAGGTTCCTCAGAGCTGCCGGGATGAAGGAACAAAAAAAGCCGTAGGAGGACGCCCTCGGCGAAAAGGCTCCGACGTGGCATGATGCCTCAGTCTGCTCTAAAGCAGCCGATCATTGTTGGACACTCTCAGCCGCGTCGTCGAAATGGCTGGTCTAAAATGGAACATTAGGACAATTATTAACGACCTACTTAATGCCCGCAAGACACAACCAGAGATTGCGCTCGTAGCGCCAGGTCAGAGCCACGCAGGGTTCTTTAGTTGTCGGACCGTGACCTCACCTGTGCAGATCCTTCAGTGCCTTAGCCTGGCGGACCTGCATCACGCCATGGCGCGCACGGCAGAGGCCGCCTCTCACAAGCCCGTGGGTCTGTGAGGGGAGGGAGGCTGGTCTCTTGGAGCAGCATAACCCTTAGCGGCCCCGCCGTCAGGAGAGGTGAGAGGTGATGGCTGAACGGTCGGTTCCGGGAGGAAAAAAAAGTTTTCCACGACCGTGTCAACCATGCACCCCGGGAAGAAAGGCAGTCCTTGCAGTCCTGAAGTGCCAATCATCTAGGCGTCTTCGCGCACCCGAGCGTACATGGCCGCCACTCGGGGTCGAGCACAGGAGACACATATGTTTATCTCCTGTTAACAGGAACGCCTATAAATACAGTACTAAAAAAGTTTCACACAACAGAGTTAGCAATAATCATAATTTAATCTGTATTATATGTTGATGCAACTGCAACCAACCCAAAACGTTTCTGTCACTTAAAGTAAAGTGCGGGGGGAAAGGTCAAAACAGTGGGGAAAACCCTTCTTAAATGCACATATGGATATAAAACTGGATAATGAAAATGTTTTTCTCTCTCAGATGTGCTGTGCTGTATGGTGTGGGATGGGGTCAGTCCGTATCCATGTCCTGTGGAGGTATAAAGGAACGATATCTGAATGTCATTATACCTGGAAGTTCAAAAGTTCTCACTGTGTGTGAAGTACAGGTGTATAGTCTGAAAGGTAATTTTGGCATATTCAACTAAAAATAAGCATAAAGCCTGGTCCATTTGCAACCAAGAACTGTACATTGAGAGAGGAACCAGATGTAATTAAAGTGACACAATATGCTCATTTCCCAGCTACCCTATAGTGAAACATTTGATTTTTACCATTTTGTAAACTATTTAGCTGGGTCTGGTTACCGGTAGGGTTGGGTACCGAAACGCGGTGCCAGCCTATATGGGCGGTACCTACCGGACCAAATCAGAACACAGATTTCGGTGCCTCTTAATGCATGAACGGTTGACTGAAGTATTTTGCTCTCTGTAGCGCAAAAAGCATAATCACACAAGCACAGCACAATCGCTAGTTAAATTATACTGCACTCATATGGTGTAAATAATTTCCTCACTTACAAAATTTACGTGAATGTGAAAGTCGGAAAGATTTGATAATACAGAGGATTCAAGTTTGATTTCTTCACTTAACTTAGGTGAGTTTGTTCATATTTTACATTATTGTAGTTTTATATTGATAAAAAAGGGAAACCAATCATTTGTTTTGAAAAATCAAAGGATCTTAGATTTATTTATGTTATATGGCGGATAAAATGTTAACCATCTATTCGTTTTTGTTAAACATTTTGTTTAATATAAGCGAGTCATTTTACATTTTTATTGTTGTTCTGTTTTAATAAAAAAATAATAATGAACAAATAAGCATTCGTAGTAATGAAAATAATGTCAATTAAATCTTTCATTTATTTGTGTTTTAACGCAAATACCATCCGTCGAATTCGTTTGATTAATAAACAAGCAATATAAGCAAGTTTGTCATTGGAGCTACTATTTTATTGGAGTTGAGTTTTTCGTTAAGAGTAATAATGAACAAACATTTAAAAAATTAATTTTATTAATAAATGGAAATATTTAATAATCTAATGTTAAAGATTAAATAGCCAACTTTTAAACTTCTTTGTCAAATATATTTTCATTTACAATATGTGCTGTGTTTAATAAGTTTAAAATGTGAAAAAATCCTCATCTGCACATCCCTAATAATACAAATCGAACAAATTTTGTAAGAATATATGTCCAGGTTATTTTTATATTCTGACTTAAAAGAACAATTTGGAAAATTAGATCTTCAGAGGAGCGCGTGAATGCCGCAATTGATCTGATGGCAGCCTATTTTATATTTTATATGGTCACATTCCTTCAGAGAATTTGCTAAAACGTATTACCTCACTAATGTTTTTATTAGTACTTCGGCTGATATTGGCCTGAGATGGGCCACGGCAGTCACGAATGTCAAGTTCATCGGAGACAAGCAGAAAGCGTCAAAACGTGAATGGTTTTAAAAGCCGATAAGAAAATATTTTGGGTGAATTCCAAATGCCGTTTTGCGCCATTGAAGGGCACTTCACGAAGAGGATTTCGCATGAACAGTCGATCCAAATAAAGAGAAAAAGACGCTGTATTTTATTGCTCTATTTGCCAAGTGTGTTTAATTAGCCACACTATTAGACACAATTGCGCAACTTTCTCTAGAGTTCAAGAGATCTGATCTTCGAAGGGAATAGGACATAGGGAGGATCACTTTCGATTAGAACTCGCCCTTTATCTTTTTGTGAGCGGCAGCGGCGTAGGCTTTAACCAATCATTGAACAGATTATTAACAACCAATCATAAAACATTTTTCTGAGCTCAAAGTGGAGTGTTAAGAAGATTTTATTTAATTCACAAATCAAAAATTTCATGAAAAAGAAATCAAGAATGCAGGTCTTAATAGATGATGGTGCTTTAGGCAAATCATTAATAAACAAATGACAAACAGAGAAGAATTTTTATAGTGTTTTATGCTGTACTTTCATCTACCATCTTTCTGTGACTCTTTTTTTCAAAGTACCGCTTTAGGCACCGGAACCGTTTTAAAAGTATCGATTTGGCACCGGTATCGGAAAAAACCCAAACAATACCCATCCCTAGTTACCGGTACCACTTTTAGCATAGCTTAGCATATTCCATTGAATCTGATTATACCATTAGCATGGCAATCAAAAATAACCAAAGAGTTTCAATATTTTTCCTATTTAAAACTTGACTCTTCTGTAGTTACATTGTGTACTAAGACCCTTGCAAAATTAAAAGTTGTGATTTTCCAGGCAGATATGACTAGTCACTATACTCTCATTCTAGCATAATAATCAAGGACTTCGTTGCTGTATCATGGCTGCAGCAGGCACAATGATATTACGCAATGCCCAAAAATAGTCCTCAACTATTGAAAGTTACCAAGGGGACTATTTTCAGCTGCTGGTTGCGCCTGCTGCAGCCATGGTACGACAGCAATTTACTTGATTATTACACCGAAAATTGTAAAAATCAAATGTTTATCTCTATGGGAGCTGGAAAATTAGCATATTTTCAAAAAAGTTGAGTGTCCCTTTAAAGGGGTCAAAAATGCATGTGAAAATAACTCAAGAGATTATTGATTAGCAAATTCAATGGATTACATCCAGCAGCCAAATCACCCTGTAGCCCAAGACAGCTTGCCCACTGAAGCTAAGCATGGCTGAGCCTGGTCAGTACTTGGATGGGAGACCACCTGGGAAAAACTAGGTTGCTGCTGGTAGAGGTGTTAGTGAGACCAGCAGCGGGTGCTCACCCTGTGGTCTGTGTGGGTCCTAACGTCCTAACACCCCAGTATAGTGACGGGGACACTTTACTGTCAAAAAAGCATTGTCTTTTGGATGAGATGTTAAACCAAGGTCCTGACTCTCTGTGGTTGTTAAAAATCCCAGGATGTCTTTTGAAGAAGAGTAGGGGTGTGCCCCGGCATCCCGGACAAACTAACCCGTTGCTATGCGAATGATACACAACTACACTTGCCGTTCCACCTTGAAGATCCAATGGTTTCTGCCCGCATCTCAGCATGCCTGAGTGACATCTCACTCTGGAAGAAGGATCATCATCTCCAGCTAAACCTTGCAACGACAGAATTGCTTGTGATATCAACCCGCTCTTGTAGATTCATCCTCTGTACCATTAGGAAAATTAGACCTTTCCTATCTGAGCATGCTATGCAAGTTCTAGTCCAGGCTCTTGTCCTGTACGATTGAACTACTGCAGTGCGCTACTGGCCGGACTCCCAGCCTGCAGAACCAAATCCCTAAAGATCCAGAATGCATCAGCAAGAATGGTTATGAATGAGCCAAAGAGAGCGCACATCACTCCTCTCTTTATCAAGCTACACTGGCTTCCTAGAGCAGCTCGCATAAAATTCAAAGCTCTGCTCCTGGCCTTTAAAACCACCACTGCGTCAGCACTCAGCACCCCATTACCTTGACTCGCTTATGCAGACTTATGTACCTCTTCGATCTCTGCGCGCTGTCACCGAGCGCCGTCTTGCGGTGCCATCCCAAAAAGGGTAAAAATTACTATTGGGTACCTTCTCTGGATCTGTTCCACATCTGTGAAATGATCTGCCAGTTACGAGGTGCACACTTTTAAAAATCACCATCATATTAATTTTTAATAATTTTGCCGGACACGTTTTTTTCACGGAAAACATGACTGCAGCGACTTTCAACACGCCTACCATAGATTTCCATAGATTCAGAAATGCATCTCCCTGCATTTTTGTTCTTTTAGTGATCTCTTTAAAATGAGTCACCTGAATGTTTTCTGCCTTTCCCGATTAAAATGGTAAGGCTTCATGCATTTATTTTTATTTGCAAATGTAACCTGTAAAATTATATAAACGCAATCAACTGAGTAATATTTATATAGCTACACATTATGGTATGAAAATTAAAGGGCCATTTCACCCATAGGAACATTAATCTTTATGGAAAGTGAGTCATATTTGTAGTCAAAATGTAACATGAATGTAGAATTTTGTGCCTATTTGACAGAGAAAAGACAAAATGTGACTTTAGAGCACATTTGTATGAAAAACTACAACTGCCACTATGCACCACAATGCACAGCTCTGCAAGCCACTCCCATTACTCGGAACACGGCTCAGACATGCTATTATGTACATAAATGCCACGTTAGTAAAACAAAGAAAATAGCCACCACCACTGTGTCTGACAGACACCAATCATGATTTACTTTAAAACGTGATGTTACATTGTGGTACACACAATAACACTCTGGCCTGGTGTGTACCAAAGTCTTATTCAAACAGTAACGTGCGGTTTCAGATCCGCAGTACAAATGTCTTTTCAAGTAGTTAAAAAAGGGTATGCATTTTAAATGTTTATTTAGTTTTACCAATTTTCTTTTTGTCTCTTGTTTACTGTAATTACATTTGTGTTATTATTGGCCTCACTGCTCTCACAATACAGACATATAAAACACCGCTCAGATATGCTATTGTGTACATAAATGCCACGTTAGTATAACAAAGAAAATATAAACACTCACTTAAGACGTTCGTTTATCCCTGCATCCTCCACACACACGCGTCCCCTGCATAATATCTCCACAGACAAGCTGCCTCAGCTCTTGGAGCTTGTGCTCGTAAACCGAAACACGTCTTTGATATAAGCACGCGACCAGAAACATTCACAAAACAAACGGTCATATCCTTATCTGATCCAGAAATGTTAAACCGAAAGCAAACGGCGCGAGTCCGTCCAAGCTTATATACTCCGCAGCGCGTCTGCTCGTAAACCGAAACATGTCCGTGAAATAAACGTTCCAAACGCGTGCAAACTTCCTCTCTTGCATAGAAACCTTCACCAAACAAACGTCCATATCCTTATCTGATGCAGAAATGTAATAAAGCAAGCACACAGCGATAATACAGGCAGTAGTCTGTCCAAGCTCCTCTCCGCAGCAGAGGCCGATGGTTGCTGCGTCTTCACCGGGCTCCTCTACCCAGCCGACGCCCAGGTTCCGGCTTCTCCTCGGGCTTCTGTTCCTACATCTGCCTCAGCTCTTTGCAGTATTGTGGCTCATAAAGGTGCAATGCACAGCGGATTAGAGCATCACGCTTGTAAAATCACCCTCTTCCATGTAATATTGATTAACTTCCACTGTTATTGTAACATGAATTCTGGCTCGCTCCACAACTTCTGTTTAGCTTAGCTTAGCATAAAGATGGCGGCTGGTCGTTTTTTTTCGGTCTGTGTTCGTATATTTTCGTAAGTCCCACCCACTTATCTGTAATTGGTCTGAAGCGTGAGTGGGTCCCACCCATAGCCCCCACTTTGGCAAAATGAGGAATGAGTGTCTGTAGTCTTTCACACTCAATAGAGATACAGGATTTCCTTCTTTCAATGACGCAAAATGACGATTTTTGCATCATTGAAAGAAGGAAGTGCCTCACTGAAATCAGTATTTCTCCCCTCTCAGGGGAAACTGAGGGAATGGTGCACGACCATTCAAAAACATGACTGGGGTTCTAACGGTACAAAGCTTAATGCAAATGGGTGAAGTTTCCCTTTAAACAATCATCTAAAGGAAGGGGCCCCAAAATACGGTCTCGCATACCCCCCTTGAATCTCTCTCATTGCGCCCTTTCTGAAACCCAGGCAAACATGGTATTATAGAATACGTTATAAAAGCTGCTATTACTGCTAATATAATCAGTTATTGGTTTATTAACCAAGTTCTCACAACAAGAATCTATGACATCCTCATGTTGTTTTGTATCATCAGTATCTTTCTTTTCTCAATAAACACAGGAATGCTTTAATAACTCACTCCAGATATTCAATCTGTGTTTGATGAGACAAATTAGCAACATTATCAGAAGATCGGGTATATACACCATATGATCTTGTGTATAAATTGTGTATATATTTATAAGCATAAGAATAATGTTTGATTCATTCAGCTGTTTATTATCATCATCTAAGGTTATGTTTGTTTCAGTATTTCGGATTTTTCTTGGGGAGGGTTCATTTGTACAATTTCTTGATTACAATTCTTTTGGAAACTTTCCAATAAGCCATTTTGTCTGTGTTTGTTTGTGTTTCCAGTCATAAAAGGTGTCATGAAGATAAAATTTACCTCCAGTCTTGATATGTCAGATCCAGCACAGAGCAACAAAGTTCTTAATGAGGTTAGAAAGACATTTTAAAGAGCACCTATTGTCCGATTCACATTTTTACATTTCCTTTGGTGTGTGTGTGTGTTAGTACATGTTAAAAATATGCAAAAGGTACAAACCCCAAAGTAAATGATGACGCGAGTTATCGTCTCCAACGTAAATATCTTTTCTTGGACTACAACAAACACACGGATTGTAGGCAACAGGAAGAGAGTGAAATCTGGAGCTACAAAAAACGACCACCAGTTTTAGATTAATGTTAAATAATAGTGTTGTTTCCATTTGTATTGAAATTGTTATTTTATTTTTTTATTAAAGCCTTTAAAAGCCATTTTCTTTTAGTCATGGAAGTAAAAATAGCAAGCTTTTATCTGTTGTAAAAATATGGATATCCAACATCATAAAAAAATTATTTACAAGTATGTAAGACAAGGTTCTAAAGAATTTACAAATGTACAGAGAGCTGTTTCAGCACTCGGACAGCAGCATGAGTTTTTTTTAAAGCAACACCAAAGAGTTTTTTTTTACCTTAAAATAACGTTTCCAAAAAAGGTTTCAGTGGTTCATCCACTCAAAACAGGGTGAATGGCACTTTCACATTCACTTTGCAGCCCTCTATTGGCCAAAACCGCATTAAAGAAGTTTCCAACCGTCGGGTAGTGGTCCTGTAGTTTGAGTGAAAACTACAAAAACTTGCTTTACGGCAGACCTACAATCCAATCAGAGCCAGCTATGCTACAGAATTTACGACATTGGTGATGAACAATTACGCTTCTAATCTGTAGGGGGAGCAAAGAGCAATAAGTCTTTAGTGTTGCTTTAAAGCATTACTTCTCATCTCACCATATTCACAGGTCATCATATACAATAAATCTGTGGGGTAGCATTTAAAAAAACATTTAAAAATAGTTGCAATATTTGAATTTGTTTAAAGCTAAACATTTAATTACTTACCAACTAACGTCTCATAATCGGTCCTCATTTATGTCCAAGAGACTCAATAATAATCTTTTACATTTTAATCCTTTAATTTTTCATATTATAAAAAGGGTTGTGTTCTGCTACGGATCCATATGTGATAAGCAAACGTGCGTTGTTGTCTGGTTTTACGAACGCGCTCATTAAATAACAAAAACAATATTGCGCCATAGACTTTAGAGCACGTTTTTGTTTGTCAATGGCATAGTCTATTTTAGTTGCCTCAAAATAGCAACGCGCCAACAATGCACCTGAACACACCTCGTTTTCAGACCAAAAGAATTTCAGAGCCATGAGCGCAAAATTGGGCGCAAATGCATTTGCTATTTAAATAACGTGGCGCTAAACGTGAAAATGATCATTGCGCCGGGTTGAAACTATCAAAAGACACTTGCATCACGCATTGCGTGTATGATAGGGCCCATTGTATCATACCAAATACACAAACCAATGTTGTTTTAACAATGGAATAGGTGTACTTTAAGAGACTTTTATAAAACATCAATTCATCTTTTGGCAATCATTCACCGAGTCTATCCCAACATATATGAGTCTGAAAAACAGAGCACTTTATCACAGGACTAACACAAACATTCACTCCTCTCATTATACACATCTGCAAACAATACGTGGATTTTAACATGCACTGCCCAGTGTCACTGTTTAGAATGGCAATTTTCTCATAATTTACAACTAGTTGAAAACATTAGAGATATGAAGAGTTTCGTTGCAAAACGAGATAACTCCGTTTTTAAAAATTTTCAGAAATCTTGTTTTTTGGTTGTGCATTCCAATAATATCAATTCAACTGCAGTTTCTTTGTTTTGATTTAAACCTTCATAACTTAAAAAATACAGTATATATTAACATGATAACAATAATAAACCTGTTGTGACAAAAATAAAAAAAAATGGATTTATCTCGTTTTGCAACGAAACTCTTCATATTGTTAATTAGCTGGACAAAATATATAACACTGGCCTAGGGGTTTTTGGATATTTTACTGCAAATATCTTACAAATTGTACCTTTAATAGTAATGATTTTATTTTAGAAGAAACTGCTCTGATTTCTAAAGGATTCTCTGTTATCACATTGACCTGGACAAAACAGGAGGTCAAAGGGGCGATTAAGCTGGGTAAGTATGTTTAAACAACAACGAAAAACATTTCAAAATCCACATTACATGAAATAAAAGTGTATTTATGATTCATATTTTATATATATATATATATATATATATATATATATGATTCATCTTATTGTTTTATTCACAGGTCCATGTTCTAAGGGCAGGTACTGAATGAACAGACTGTCTTTGGAGAAGGAAAGAAACACGTTTTATTGATTGCTTTATTTTCTTTAATTATTGAATTTTTTGATGATTGTAATTAACAAATGTTTACAGATGTGAGTAAATATGAATGATCATGAAAGCCATGTCTTCTGCACAGCCTGGTTTTCTCTCTTTCCTCTGAAACATCTGTAACAGTGTATAGAATAATCTGACAGATTGCATTTTCGGTTTAGAGCCTGATAATATTATAGTTTACTAAATACTTTCATTATCCCAATGATCCAAATATAAATTTTGACTTTTTTTGATGATGGTTTGTTTCTGTTCCGTAGTGCTGGTTTGGATTTTCAGAGCCAGTTGACACATGGGTTTTAGGTCTCATCTCTTGGGTCAAAAAGGGTATCTCAAGTGTGTTGTGGGAACTTGAAATTAGGTTTGTCAGAATTTATTGGGGCGTTTATGGATGTGTATTATTTGGGGGTGTCTTCCTGTATTAACACAAACACACATTGCATTGCAACTTTTTTAAAACGCTGGCTGGGAAAGAGTTAAGTTAAATAATTTATTTTCTTAAAAACATATATTTAGAAAAACCATTGCAATTAAAGTGTAAAATGTTTGGACTGAGATCTTGTTGCTTTTACAACGTTTTTACCAGCAGGTGGCGCCATATCAAAACAGTGAATCATTTTTCAAAGCAGTAGGTTGTCCCAAACAGAGATGCAAACTTCAGTACACGTTTTCTCAGAATGGGAACATCCTCAAAACGTACACAATCAGTTTATAGAAATCGAGCAGAGAAAGGTTGTCGTCATTGCTTTGCAGCTCAATTATTTTGTGTTGTAGTTTGTCAGGTACATCAGATGGCTCCACATTAAATGGCGTTAGCAAATATTTTCAGTTCTTTATGTTTACTTTTTACGTACTGAACCCCCTTCGCCAAATGCCTGAAGCAGTTTTGCCCACTCACCCACATATTCAGCTGTCATTGCAGACTTTTGTTTAAGAGTAGGAAAATGCAGTTGCAATTGCCACAGCTTTATTTTGCTTTAAATGCTGGTTTGGACCTTGGGGCTTGATATTCAGCTCTGACAGATAAGTGGTTATGTCTACCATAAAAGCCAAATAACACAGCCACTTGCTGTCACTGAGTTCAACAACAAGTTTTCCCTTGTTTTCGATTAACACTCTGGGGTCGACGGTGGCACGGGCGCCGCAAAGTCTTTATTTTTCAATCACTCCGCAAAGAGAGTTAGATAACTCTGCTGATTTTGGTCATACAGACATGATTTATACATCATTTAAAACGTTAAACTGTCTAGTTTTTTTCTGTCCACTCCCAATAAAAACAGAATGTTGTGCTTATTAAGAAAATAAACATGATGCGTGTTTTGTTCTCTCTCCCTCAGTGAAGTCCTTTCAGAAACACGTCAGAAAAATTAACTGTAACTTAAGGAATACTTGTCATATCAACAAAAGATACATATCTACATAATGCTTGGAATGTCTGCTTTTGGAAGATGTAAGTGAAATCGAAAACAAATATTGTAATTCGTTGTTAACTGTGTTAGAAGAGGGAGATGTACCGTCTTTCTCGTGTTCCTGCACTATCTATAATGAGCCACGCCCCGCTCCATTGAAGAGAAGAGCAGAGATCATCCATATTCATTAGTCAACCCCAGTCAATGGAGACTCCGTCTCTGTAGCCATTCAGTGCTGTGTTGAGTTTTAATCCAAGTGTTGGTGACATGACATCTACTTGTTTACTCAGACTGTAACTTAAGTTATCTCCAGACGCGAGTGTGTGTACTTCATCAAACAGACGCGATCGACGTCCAAACGCACACACAAATAACTTACCTCATATTTGACGCGCTTTGTGGTATCATTATAAGATATGCGATTGTAAACATCACATCTACTTGTTTACTCGCGCCTAAAGTTATCTCCAAACAGACGCGAGTGCGTGTGCTTCGTCAGTGACGCGATGCCCAAACGCACACACAAACACGATGCCTCATATTTGACGCGCTTTGTGGTATTCTTATAAAAGGTGCCATTGCAAACATCACATCTACTTGTTTACTCGTGCATAAAGTTATCTCCAAAAAGACGCGAGTGTGTGCTTCGTCAGTGTGACGGGATTGAGGTCCAAACGCACACAAAAACACAAGATGCCTCATATTTGACGCGCTTTGTGGTAAAATTATAAAGTATGCTCTCTCGCCTGTAAATACAAGTTATCTCCAGGCGCTTATGTTTTCTTTGTGCTTCCGTCAGACGCGGTTGACGGCCAAATTCACACACAAACACACAATGCCTCATATTTGACGCACTTTTGTATTAAGACGGATCTAAACACATCTAAAACCCTGTTTGTTCGCGTATATCTCTACACGGTAAGTTTATTTAACGCAGGATCACGCATGGGAAGGCATTTCTTTTGTGTTGCTTTCACAAACAAACACGTAACAAGGCGTCGTCTTACTGCCTAAAGGCATTATGCAGCTCATTATGCAAGTGTTTTGTTCTTCAGCTGTCAATCACAGATTATTCAAGAGCTTCCAGCCTCCTTGCATATTGCCTTCCTAACCAAAACGTGACTTTGAAATTGTAAATCAATATTATTGTCTTATGTAAATGAGTAAGCAAAATGATTTTCACATCATTTTAAAGAAAAAACTCTAGACTACTAGATCCTGTATTGAAAAGTCTTGGGAAAACATGTTTAGTATGAGTTTTTTTTTACTTATATCAGTCACTTAAAAATTTAGCTTTTTCAAAAACCACGCATAAACATTTTTCTCTCAAAAATACAAACATGTACATACATGTTGATCATATAATATAGTAGCCCAGTTTGTGCTGAACACAGTGTTATAAGACTTTTGCCATTATTATGTTTTTAAGCAACTGAAAAAAGCAAAAATGTCAGTGCATGTCAAAACTTCCCCAGGGCCCTAAAAACCCCTTAGACCCCAGAGGGTTAATTGTTTTACTTCTTCCCTCAGTTTGTAAAACCGCTTGGGTAAAAGCGACTCAGCCGCCATACTAGTGTTGTAGTCAAGACCACCTAAACCGAGACCAAGTCTTGACCAAGACCAAGACAGGACGAGACCGAGACAAGACCAAGACTTTAAAGGGTCGAGACCAAGTCAAGACCAAGACAGGCCGAGACCAAGTCAAGACCAGTGAAAGTCACTGCATTAAAACACTTTTGATAAAATGTTGTATATGTATATGTTTAGGCACTTTTTGTGTGTGTGTGTGTGTGTGTGTGTGTGTGTGTGTGTGTGTGTATGTGTGTGTGTGTACCTGGTAATTATAATGTTGTCCCCACAAAGATAGGAATAGATAGGCATTTTGATGTCCCCATGAGGAAACAAGTTTATAAATCAAACAGAATGATGTTTCTTGAAAATGTGAAGTAGTAGAAGTGTTTCTGTGATGGTTGGGGTTAGGGAATGGGGTAGGTTAGGGGAATAGAATATACAGTTTGTACGGTATAAAATGCATTACGTCTATGGAATGTCCCCACAAAACATGGAAACCAGAATGTGTGTGTGTGTGTGTGTGTGTGTGTGTATGCCATCAGAGAAGTTGATAAATTAATCAAAGGCATTGCAGATATGTGGTATATTGTCATTGGGAGAACCTTAAACAATGCTCAAACAATGCCAACATCATATGCCAAACCTGAAAAAACTGCATAAAATTAATGATAAAAAAATAAATTTGGTCTTGACCGGTCTTGAAATAAAATTTCGAGTTCTCTTTGTCTGAGACTGAGACGAGACACAGACTCTCTTGATGTATGATAGGTATACAACTAAATCACTTGGATTGAGACAGACATGACTCGTTTCTATTTTGACAAAAGCAGTTAGTCCTTTTTGCTGGCCAAGCGTAGCTGGGGCTCCATCTGTGCCAAGACCACTTAAGTTTTCAAATGGTAGTTCAAATTTGTTCATCGCCAAAACAAATAAATCACCTTTGGTAGTCCCATGCATGGCTTGCAAAGACAGCAATTCCTCGCTCGTGTCAAACTCCACAGTAATCCCACGCACAAAAATGGCTAGTTGGGCAGTATTTTTATGTCTGTTGTTTCATCACATGTGAGAGAGAAAAATTTGAATTTTGTTGAGGTGTTCTTCTGTGTTGTTTCAATGTCTTGCACATATGTAATTCGATCTGTGACAGTTCTTCAAGATAAACTGCACAAACTCTCCTTTTGTATGAGGTTTCAGCTTCTTAGCTATTTGCTCACTCACCAGAAAACTTGCATGAATAACATTGTCTCTGTCATATTGCGATCTTGTTAAAACTGCTTGTTGGGCACACAAACTCTGCCAAAGGGTGTTAGTTTTATACAAGCGCATTTGTCCTTGCAACTCACTCAGTTTATCGTGTTTTGAGCTGTAATGAAGCTCGAGATTGGACTTTTTCATCACTGCAAGCGCATCTCAACAAATTGTGTAAGATTTTTTTTTTTTGAGTCCTTCAACAGCCGAATAATTTATAATTCCTAATAAAAATCTTTATATGTAAGCAATGTGGCATATTGTGGCTTGATATATTTTATTAATTTAATTTTTAATTTTTTTTTTACTTTATTGTGACGACAATAGCAAAGTGTTTCCAGGGGTTCAAACCTAAGGTCCTGGCATGGGTGTTGAGAACACTATCCACTCTACCATTCAATCACTGGTGTCTGCTTCATGTCAAGACGTGCATATGACTACTAGGTGTCACTGTGGATGCTATTTCGGATTGATGTTTCAAAGCCTGGAAACAATACAACACAATTGTGTCACAGGTGGGGGCGGACCACAGATTGTAACAAGTCACGCCCCTTCCTAGTTTCCACCTCGAGGAGGTCCCAAAGCCACCCCAATGACCAGACAGACAGAGTATAAGTATAATTTAAAATGAAACTTTATTTAAATATTTAAAATACTATAGGGAAAGGGAAAGTTAAAAATGGTTCTCCTCTGCTAGCCTCCAGGTATGGCTTTCTCGTGGGGAGAGGGAACGGGACTTCTTCAGCTTGGTATCTTAAACCCGTGGCGCCCTCCGCTTTTCCCGGAGGCAGATATACAAGAGAGACACAATTAGTATTCTGGTCTATTAATTATTGGCTACCTGGTTCTTATCGTTGCAGGGGTTTACGGGGGTGCACCCAACCCTTTAGTATCCTCTACGTGTCTGATGCTCTTCTCTCTCACCCCTTTAGGGTCTCTGCTGCGGACTAGAATGGACATTTTCCAGCCGACGAGAGCGGTTTGACGTGGTGGGCTCCTTACTATAGACTGGGGTAAGTATTGCACGGGTGCCTTGTCGTTTTCCTTCGCCTCCTCAGGTTCGTGGCTGTAAGCAGAGGTAAGAATTTCACAGGTTACTGGGCTTTTACTTTTCCTCCTCAGGTTTGTGGTTTTCCTCCTCAGGTTCGTGGCTGTAAGCAGAGGTAAGAATTTCACAGGTTACTGGGCTTTTACTTTTCCTCCTCAGGTTCGTAAGCACCTAGGTATGGACGTCAGACCTCCTGTGCTCACTCCTAGTGGCTTTTACTTTTCCTCCTCAGGTTCGTGGCTATAAGCAGAGGTAAGAATTACACAGGTTACTGAGACTTTAACTTTTTCCTCCTCAGGTTCATGGCTGTAAGCAGAGGTAAGAATTTCACAGGTTACTGGGACTTTAACTTTTCCTCCCCAGGTTTGCGGCTATAAGCAGAGGTAAGAATTTCACAGGTTACTGGGGCTTTAACTTTTCCTCCTCAGGTTTGCGGCTATAAGCAGAGGTAAGAATTTCACAGGTTACTGGGACTTTAACTTCCTCCTCAGGTTCATGGCAGTAAGCAGAGGTAAGAATTTCACAGGTTACTGGGCTCTTACTTCTCCTCCTCAAACACAATGATATTTCCACAACGTGCACTCTGGAGCAGTGGACTTACAGGGTGATACCCATACACATCGTACATTTGATTTATGGGCCTCCATCAGACAGAGATAGCACGCAGCCTACCTAAGGCATCGGGTGTATCGAGAGGACGTCGGGTATAGTCATGCAGACCCGAACGCTTCCCTAGCTCCCCCTCCTTTACAGTTCCAGGGATATTGAACAGGGGCGAACTTCTTGAAGAGGCTTCACACACACAAGATGGTTATTTCATGCAGATGTTTATAGCAGTGACCCTCCGTCCAAAATAATATTATCCGAGATGGTCTACTCACACTGAATTGTAGGTAGGTTTCACCACCTCCCTCTTCCCGGGCCAGAAAGGGTTTGTCGCTTACACGCAGGAAGTCCTATTTGCAGCTGCCTTTACCTCATAGCTTACCTTCCTCTAGCCTCAACGTGCTGTATCTCCTCACGATTCCTCTGAACTCGAAGTGACTTCTGTCAACACAAGCACAGCACTACACTGCAAGCTCTAGTGCAACACACACACAATGAAGACCAAGACTCACCCACGACACTCCACACCTTTAAGTAGACTAAGGACTTGGCCAAACTCGTTCCGGATTCGACGTGTGGCTGGTTGGGCGTTGTTCTCAGTAGAGGGGGAAACGCACCTAGATATGGACGTCAGACCTCCTGTGCTCACTCCTAGTGGAACTCCTCGGCTCACCCACGTTTCTCTTCACGGTGGGGCCGCTAATCTGTTAGTTCGACTTACTGCACACGTTAAGCAATATATCTCCTTTACTACCACGTACTGCAGTGGATAGTGTTTACTCACGTGAGAGGAAGGTACTATACAATGCTGGCTTCATACGTTGTTCCCCAATATCACTCTCCGGCTCGCCCACGCTTCTCTCCGCCGCGGGGCCGCTGTTCGGAATGCTATACTCACAACACACGTTATGTAATATACCCTCTTCAAAACTACTTAGTACAATATATTGAGGTTACTCACGTGCGTTGACAATGCTTTACAGCACTGGCTTCCTATATGGGCTTTCCGTATTGCTCCCCGGCTCGCCCACGCTTCTCTCCGCCGTGGGGCCGCAAACTGTTCAATGAACTCACAACACACGCCAGGTAATACTCTCTTCTCAATACTTTATAGTACAAACAGAAACTCCTACTCACACATCGCTGTAAACACTCTGTTGGTCTTCGTTCCTCTTGTAACTGCTGCCGATCGTCTTAGACGCTAGCTCAGATGAGTAATCCTCAAGGTTGCCGGTCCAAAGGCACCCACACATGAAAACACATCCGTATTTCGACAGTAACACTTCCCATATACTCAGCCAGTGACTCGTATCTTTAATACTTCCTTTGCCCAGTCGATCACAAGCTCTGTTTCTTCCTTTCAGGACTGCAGCCAAGCTTCCGCTTATTCCACACCGGATCGGTTTGTCCAACACACACCGTACAACAAAGACAGAGAAAAGCACACCATTTGTGTTTCCAGAGCTCCTTTTATACTCCTTCTCTCCTCTTCAGTGGCCAATCACCAATCGCTTTGTTTATTGTGTACACCTGTATCCAATGTGGCCTGATTTGCCTCTCGGAAAACACCGGAAGTTCTGGTGTTTGAGGTTAGTCTTCCGGGCGGAACCCATCGTGGGGCGGAACCAATCATCCCAACTTTTGGTTCCGCCCCAAAAACGTCACCCTGTGACAATTGCTTCAACTGTTTCAGTGTTTTACGAAGCCTCGCTCTGCCCACCACTACAATAAACCAGGCATTAAACTAACCACACACCAACAACAACTGACAAAAGACAACTGAAACACAAGGATTACTGATACACATGTGAAAGTGTCTGATAACAAATAAATTGTCATGGAAACTAACAAGGTGGGTGTAGTTACAGTTAATGTCCATGATAACAAACAAGGGGGTAGAGCAACAGAGGAACAGCAGAGAGAACATACAGAGGAAACACAAACAGGACCATGATGCACAAACAGCTATATAACATAGTGATGAACTAAGCTTTTCAATGAAAATGAACAGAAGAAGTGAGACGGGTCTGAAACTGTCAGTAAGAGAGGGGTTCAACGTGGCTTTTTTAGCAGTGGTGTGATCAGGGCAGTGTGTGAACTTGAAAGTAGAAGAAAATGTGCAAGTGAGCAGGGAGGTGTTGATGATATGTTGTGAGTTCTAATGTTAGGGTTAGAGTTGGGTTTGGATAAGGATGTCATTTTATGTAAATCAAACCCTAAACCGAAGTGACAATGGTAAGAAAATAGGACAAAACAGTTGAGTAACCAATCCGTGACAATGACACAGAAAAGAAAGTCTGTGGTACGTGGAAAAATGCGTGAGATCAGGTTGGTCAGCGCTGTGCGTGTGTTGTTTTGAAGAGAAAAAAAAACATGCAACCTTGGGTGGGCGGAGTTAATGTACGCACACAGTGATAATGGATACCTTTATGAGTGGTGTGAGGAAAAAGCTAAAGGAAAATGAATATAAAGAGGTTAAACCAACTGGCACTTCTTCTGTCTGGGCCTCCTTTATGCAAATTGTGGACAAAGACAAGAAAAGAGTAAGCGCCATTAAGTGTACTTGCTGTGATGCACTATTAAAGTTTGATTCGACAAAAACAGGAACGTCGCATCTTTTAAAGCATTCCAGGTCATGTGGAAAAAATGTATTGACTCAATCTTCAGTGACATCATTTGTTAGATTGGGTGTATTTCCAAAAAAAGCAAAGGATGATATTTTGGAAAAATGCACAAAAGTCTGTGCAGAGGATTTAAGGGCTTTTAGCATGTTTGAAACACCCGCGTTTACCGAGTTGGCACGGGTGATATTAGACACAGGCCAGTGTGATGTGAAGGATTTCAGTCTGGTGGGTTGGTATCTCGTTTCACACAGAAAAAAATATTAATGTCTGAGAGCAGAGCTCCTGCCAAACATTAGGAAAGCCATAATTGAGGGACTGGCATGGGGGGCATCCACAGACATGTGGACAGATGACCATAGGAAGGTCAGTATCACACTGCATTATATAGGGGTCATATGTACATGTGCATTTCCAATCGGGGCAAAGAATACTGCCTTAAACCTGAAGACAAAACTGCTCAAGCAACTGGGTGAATTTGGTCTGACCCCAGATGAGATTGACAGACTGGTGTTTGTCAGTGACCAAGCTGCAAATGTGCAGGTAGCGCTCTCCTGATGGGTGCACAAAAGCTGTGTTGTAAATGTACTGAATAAAGTGCTGAAGCACACCATCAAAAAGTCTAAGGAAGGTGATAATGAGGATGATGGAGATGAGGAAGAATTGCAACACGTAACAAGCTGCATTGAGCAATGCAAGACCCTGACCAACATTCTGGATTACAACTTCGACTCAATCAGTTTTTTAACAAGAATGGGAAACACGGTGGAATACTAAATTGGAGATAGTCAAATCTCACATTTCGTCACTACATAGTCTCTGTCAATGATGTGTTTGTCTTGCATTTGCCACCGTAGCTTCTCTATGCTTTTTGAAAGGGAGGGGTTAGTTGTGGGCCACTCTCATAGAGAGTGGTTTTGTCAGAGACCGGAACTTGAAAAGACGCGAGGACAGAAAATGCATCTTTGTAAGAACTGAGATGTGCTGTGATCTTCCTGCTGGTTACCTGACCTTCTTTTAACTAAATTCAATTCAACATCACAACATTTATAATAACATGATAAACATGCAATTATTTACATTATTTGCAAATGCAAGTGCTCTGCCAATTAAACATACATTTGAATGTAAACACATGTTTATTCCTATAACGTACTGCTCTGAGGCTTAAAGGGTTGAGGATGTAAATGCAGGTTTTATTAAATGTAATCCGTAAACGGGTAATCCACAATCATAATGCATTAAACAGGCAGAAGGTTATACACAGGTAATCCCAGATAATAAACTATATCCATTGTTTTCATAAGGCTGGCTTTCTTCTCCTTACATCCACAAACACACTTCTTCTTTCATGCCATTGTTGAGTTTTGAAATTAACCAAAGCTGTGTCTCGTGATGTGATGTTTGCAAGTTCTAGCGTCTCCCGCTGATTGACGGGTGGGCGGGGTTTTCCAGGGGAAGTGCCAATAAAAAGAAGTGATACATATAGAAACGTCAGCTGGACCCATAATCAAAAAAAAAAACTTTCAGAAAATTGTACGAACCCTGGCGAAGTGCATTCGGCACAGAAATACTGTATAACACGCACAACTGCTTTTTGACACTTTGCCTACGTTTAGCATGAGGAAACAACTCTATAACTGTGTTAATAAGTCAGAATGCATGGAATACCATTGAACCACCCCTTTAAGATATATCTGGACAAGTTATTTTCAGCTCAAACATTCATTTTAGTCTGGGACTAACCTTAATTCTGGTCTGTGAAACCAGGCATAAGAGTTAACAATGGGGGTTTTGCCGTGTGGTACTTTTTCTGAAGCCATTCTGTTGTAGACTTGCTCTGTTGTTTTGGGTTGTTGTCCTGTTGCATCACCAAACTTTTACACAGTTTCAGCTGACGTACAGTCACATTATCCTGAAGAATTGTTTGATATATTTTTGGGAATTCAACTTCCCCTCAATGATTGCAAACTGGCCAGGCCCTGATGCAGCAAAGTAGGCCCAAATCATGATTTTCCTCCACCATACTTTACATTTGGGATGATGTTTCATGATACGCCGTGCCCTTTCTATGCCAGATGTAGCACTGTGTGTTTTTAACAAATAGTTCAATCTTAGTTTTAACACTTCACAAAACATTTTGCCAATACCTCTGTGGAGTGTAAATGTGCTCTTTTGCATACTTCAGGTGTGCAGTAATGTTGTGTTTAGTAAGCAGTGGCTTCCTTTGTGTTGTCCTGCCGTGAATACCCTGCTTGTTCAGTGTGGGGTTTTTTTACATTTTGTAGACTCATGAACAGAGATGTTAGCAAGTTCCAATGATGCTTTCAAATCTTTAGGAGCTGTTCTTTCTCATTGATGAGGCTTCATGGCGCCCATTTCTTCTTAGAGTAGCAACAGTCCCAAAGCATCTCCATTTGTAGATTATTTGCCTAACTGTAGACTGGTGAATTTCTAAAGTCTTTTAAATAACTTTGTAACCCTTTCCAGCTTTATGTAAAGCAACATTTCTTGATGGTAGCTCCTCTGAAAGCTCTTTTTGGTGAGGCATGGCTCACATAATTGTGTTCTTCTTGTGTTGAGCAAATTCCAAAAGCAGTAGCTGTTTTCTTGCCACTGTACTGTATATGGGGTAATGCATCAGATGGAAAACACATTAGCTACTTTTTTGTCTCCCGAAACGGCTTCATCTTTTAAACCCCCTACATTACCATCTAAACAATGTCGTATAACATCTAGTTTAGTGGGTAAAAGATATATAGCAGCAGGTCAGGCTGGTAACCTTCAGACATACCTTGGTCAATAGCACAGGCTATTGGTCAATCTATGTCTGATAAGGTGGCCATGGAAAGACATATGTGGCTGAATTATCCTTTATAAAAGAAATTGATAAAAATATGCTTCTTGATGCCTCTATTACATCCACTGGCTTATTTAGAAATGATTTCTGCATTGTCATAGACAGAATTCAGGAAGCTGATAAACAAGAAGCAGCTTTTAAAAAAATGTATCCCCTGCTGCTCTATCCAGTGTTGTGGAATCAATACGGTCTTGGACTCGGTCTCGAGACCGTATTTTAATGGTCTTAGACTTGTCATGGACTCATTTGGTCTTGACTGAGCTGCATGCCCGTCCCCCCCTTCAGGTCAACACTTCCAAGGAAAAGCAATCAAACGCTGCAATCATCATTCCAGACAGAACAAAGCAAGATAATAATAGTTTCCACAAAGCAATTAATTAATATTAATGTTCTTACTCTCAGACATTTTACATTCAATATTCACACATTAGTTACATAAAATTTATTATTTTGATCTCCCAAAATGTATAACACCACATATATTTTCAACATTTTTGTAAACACCACATATGACCTTAAAAGGGTTCATAATAGAACACTAATTTACATACAAAGAGCCACAAAAGGTGGCATCCATGAAACCTTTATAAAGGAAGATGTAAATTCTTCATTGAATATTTAAATCTTTCACTTCAGTAATGTTTCAGGTCTGTGATTTGTCCTGCAGATTTAAAAAAAATTATTTGCTTTACAAAGGAGCTTGAACAGCTAGTTTTGCATAAACTTAAAGTGAGAGCAAAAAGACATGATTTTTCCATTTGTTGTCAAAATAGAAAATAGCTGAGGAATAGACAAAGACAACGAGGAAAGACTGAAGAAACTAAGAGTAAGCTCAGACTATTTGGATGTATTTTACGAGGGAAATAAAAACACATTCTTGGCTAGAATTCGGTCTTTTTTTCCAGTAAAATAAAGAAAGAAATCAAAGAAAAATACTTTATCTTAAATCGTAGTTATTTTTTACAGTAATAACATAATAATATTAATAATAATACACTTTAATGTAGATGTAGCCTATTCTCCCATAACAGTAATCATCTGTGGGAGATTGTGACCTAACAGTGAGATGTGGATGTACAGTTGTCTCTGTGTACTTTTCGGTAAGTTTAACATTTTTATTTTGTAAATTCTAAATTCAATCGACTGATAGCACAAACTGTAATTTGACTTATTCACTTTAGATGAAAAAATCTTAGTAACCCTATTTTATTAGACAAAAAATTTCTACATTGCTAATTTGTCCACAATGCATTTTGGGCAATATTTACAGACATTTATAGACAAATTTCAACAGTAATCTTTTGTATTTATGTAATACACTTTAGTACTGTTTATTGAAAGGCATTATGAGTTGCTAATTTTTTTAGAAACAGTATCATTCAGTATTTATTTGGAAACTGGAGTATGAGTACAAGGAGCAAGTTTTTTCTGCATTTTATTAGTCAATCGTTCATTTTGTGTTATAATACCATTTATAACACTAAGAGTAACTAAGTCCATACAACTATGTTAAAGAAAATAACAAACCGTAAATACAACCTACAATACAACAGAGTTATTCAATATTTTTAGCACAGCAATGCTTCAGTATTTAAAAAGTAAAAGTAAAAATCTAACTTGTAAAATAAAAACAATTAAGTGACATTTACTTAAAAATTTAACAAATGTTTCATGTATTATTAAGTAGATTTTATTTGATTTTGGTAGGTAAGTTGTACCTGAAATAAAACCAGTAAAGTTTACTTTAAAAAGATTGTGCAAATTGTTAAGAGGATTTTTAAGTACATTTTACAAGTTCTTTTTTTCAGGTTACATTCATTTTAAAATCTTCAATTTGTTTTAGATGTCCTTTGCACAGTGGTTGATGCTAGTCCTTCATCTAGATCAGGCTAAAACTGGACCACATACTGTATTACACAGTATTGTGATTTTGTTTTGCATGTTTTTACTTGGAAAAAGCAACAATTTTGCACTCAGAGAATGGTAGTACATTTGAAAGGAACTGGCAACGAAAAGCTCAACACAATTATAAGTAACTTTTATTAGAAAGTAGCAAGCAACATCACTTTTGCACCTGCAGTTATTGTCTGAAAATTAAACATTTCATCAAAAACCAGTTATTGTGTTCAGCGTTTGCTTTAGTTGGGGTCATGACACTTGTAGTTTTGTAGTTCTTTTTTCATAACAATGTTTAAATACATTTGGTCTGCCAGTGAAAGTTCAAAAAGGCTAGTGTATAGTTCATTTTTTACACGTACATGATGTTCTGCTTACAGTACACATGACACAATTTTTGTCGTCAAAAGAGTGTGTGCGTACTGTATGTAGGCCACAAGAGGTATTGTGTCATAAGTCACATGGCACGTGTATGAGTCAACTATGCTTTGCAAGTCTGTTCGTTCAACTGTGCACGTGTGCTCATGTACTGTATGCGTAAAAAACAGATTATGCCCAGGGCTTAAGGAACATTAATGGTGATTTCTAAAAAATAATCCAATCAGTATGAAGTAATCTGTATTAATATTGATGAGTGTCTTGTGTTGGTGGATTCTGAGATTAAAACAGCTGATCTGATATCCATTCCTTAAAAATTGTGCAAAATGTACTTTTAAACTACTAAGCCCCTTCAACACACTAAGACATAAATGATCACATTTCATGCCACAATGCATGCTGGGTATCAGCATAGTACAGAACTTATTGATGACTCCCAGCATGCTTTGCAGTTAATTTATTTATATTGATGATTTTGATATCACCACTGTTGAGTTTTGTATGATGAATGCCGATGTCTAATTGTATAATAAAATTTTGTATGTTTATATTGTGCCAGTGCTGTCTGCATTTGATAAACACAACATTTACACTAATCATGAACCACACATCAACCTCATTATTATTAACTCTTTCACCGCCAGCGGTTTTTAAAAAAAGTTGCCAGCCAGCGCCAGCGTTTTTCATGATTTTCACAAAAGTTTAATGCCTTCCAGAAAATGTTCTTCTTCAAATATATAAACATACGATATATCAAATGAAAGAACAGACCCTCTGCTTTCAAACAAAAAAAAACGTTTCATCCTACCTTGAGTAGTTCTTTTGTAATCAGCTTTTGCATATGGGTAGGTTTCTGCAAAAACACCACATTTTGAGCAAAAAGCAGAGATAATTCCATTTTTGTGACGGACTTTTCATAGAGATCCCATTCAGACCGATCTTTAAAACAGACACGGACATGCAGCTGCTTGCCATAGGGCAATACTTCCGGGTTTAAAAAGTTGCGGAAGGGCACCGACTAGTGGATAAAAGTGGTATTGCGGAAAGACGGAAAATCTCGTCATTGGCGGGGAAGTGTTTTCTCTTGATTGACGCAGGGCCGCATTAAGAGCTCACTGGGCCCCGGGGCTACGAGTCACTGCAGGCCCCCCCCACCACTTTAGGTCACCAACTACAGAGAGAAAACATTTTTCTAAAACACTGCTGCAGTTGTTTTACATAAATATAATCTAGAATAATTCAGAATAACAGTTGCATGAAAAAAGCTGTTAGATTAACACTAACCTGTAAACATGAGTTGCTAATAGCAAATATAGGGGTGGGCGATGAGCTAAATGTTATATCATTATACAAGTCATTTTATTTAACAATAATGATATACTTCACATTCAAGTTATATTACTTTTAATAAGAATTTTATCATATGGAAATGTAATGCCACTAAAATTTCAGAATTCTTTTGACCAATTTCCATATCACACAAAAATAATAGTCACTTAAGAAAAGAATCTCAAGCTTACTGATGACAAGAGTTACAAATAACAATAGAACAAAGGCACACAAGAAATCGACCTACTTGAAAAACTTAAAGCACTGAATAATATTATATTGTGTTAAGTAATCAAATATACAGTTCATATCTTTCACTATAAATTCAACATTCATTCTTATTTATTTTACAAAAGTGATTCAGTCAATGGCAGTAAATTACTTTATTTCTGATGTTTGATTTATTTATTTATTTATATTTATTTAATGTTTATTTGACAGGGACAAATGGATAAAACATTGCTTTATAAAAAATACAAAGTAGATTCCATGCATACAGGTTTATAGCCAATTTGCAACCCCTGTCCCTGGTTAGGCTTGTAAGGTTAAAAACAGAGATTACAGAGTATTGAAGCACACATTTATAGCTATTAAAACATACATAATAAACACATCAAATACATAAAATAAGATTTGGGCTTAAATAGATGTAGTAGTCACTATAAAACAGAATCTAAACAAATTTATACATTGAGTTGTAGCCTGTATAATCAGCGTTCACAAAGTTGTTTCAGTTTTAGCCATTGCTTTAAATGTGTATTAAAAACCTTGAGTCCTTTCAGTGTTTTAATTTCTGATGGTAAAGCATTCCACCATTTTATGCCTCTTACTAAAAAGTGATGTCTGACCAAATGTTGTTCTACGTTTTGCGACTATACAGTGCGGCGCGGCTTTATATATTGCTAAGCAACCACCGAGTCAGCTGTCTTGTCAATCAAATATTGACTCGTGAGCGCTCTTTTGCTGTTAACTGTCATATTAGCAGAAACTTTAAAAAGAGGACGCTTGCTCTGACCTTGTTTGAGGGTGAGAGGTGCACAAACACGCAGGAGAGAGTGAGCGAGTGGAGTCCGGTTCTTCAAAGCCCCTGTAAACTTCCCTCACCACAACGTAAGGCCCGCCTCTCCCCTCATTCGATTGGACAATGCGCCCGACGTCATTCTCCGCTCTCAGTGCTTCTTCAAAAGTGCGTGCTGCGGCTGGCGGCAAAAACCTAATTTGTAGGTGGCGTGGTAAGGCTTTGGCAATCAGAAAGCTAGTAGGAGTCAATTTGCTTCACAGCCAATCACGGGCCCCCTACTTGTTCGGGCCCCGGGGCTTTAGCCCCACCTAGCTCTATTGTTAATGCGGCCCTGACGAGATATCTCGTCAATGGCGGGGAAAGAGTTAAGCAGCATACTGTTATTAACTTAATTTTGTTAGACAATTAAAGCTAAGAGAAATACTAAACTAAAACACGCATGCCTTTAAAACATCTCTTCTTTCACCAATACACAAGTATTTGGATTGAAACACTATTATGTCACGGGGTGACTATTCAAGGGCGGAACTAGAGGGGATGGAGATCGGTTCCACCTGGACCGTAAATCCCAAACACTTCCTTCAACTCCATGGTAACCCAAATTGGGGTTAATCAGGCACAGGTGTGTTAAGCGAGTGTGGCGATCATGGATTGGACAACGGAGAGAAGAGGAGGAGTATAAAGGGAGCCTCGAAAACACCGGAAGGAGCGGTTGACTTGGGGCGAATGTATTTCCGCCTAAGGCGGATGAACTACAGGCCTTCTAAAGAGTCGGAACAGAAGGAAGCTATTGTTTTCCAAGGAATGCCACACAGTTTATTCTAGCCGATCTGTTGAGAGGAAGTGGAGTGTCTGAGCGAGTGCAGTATTGAGAAGGCCGAGGAATAACGAGTGACTGGGTCAAGAAGGATATCGGGGCACAGGAGATTGGCTAAGCGTTTACACTTTTCAATGAGGATGTGTGAAACAACGTGTACAAACGAGTGATATGTTCTGAGTGTGTGCAACAGGAATATTCACCGAAAGCGTCATCGAAGGAGGATTTCTGGCATCAGGGAAGCAGAGGAAGGAGAATTCAGCTGACCACTGGAAGAAGAAGGAAACAGAAAGGAGAGTATTAGCCATTGCTTGTGAGTACCATTGAACAAGTGTGAAAGCTACATCTTATTGGAGTGTGAAGCACGGGGCGAATATTGTGAGTACCATTAAACAAGTGTGAAAGCTACATCTTATTAGAGTGTGAATCCCGGGGCAAATATTGTGAGTTCTAGTCCTCGCAGGTGAACGGCCCCACTGTGAAGAGTGTTGTGGGCGAGCCGGAAGTCGTGGAATAAAGGAAGGGACAGGGGGCAAAGACGGCGACGGCTGTATCTCGATCTTCATTGACGACAGCAGCCAGTGTATCCCAGGACAAACCCCAGACAGTCGTTGGTCATGACCTTATTTCACTAAAGTGTGTGGAGTGCAGTGGGTGAGTCCATGTCCTTGTCGTGAGTGTGTACACTTGAGAAGGTTTGCAGTGCTATGCTGTGCTTGTGTCGTCAGTGACCGACTCTAGGCTGGAGTGAGTCTTGGGAGAGTAAGTGGATGTTGAAGTTTGTGTGGTAATCTTTATCTATATCCCCTATCTGACACACACCCCCCTCCGTATGGACATCCAGTGAGGACGATCTGCATCAGAGCTCAGCATTGACATCCCGGGCGGACATTCGGAAAACCTCCTGGCCTAAGGGAGGTGGTGGAGAACCAACAAGGCAAGTAAGACTATATGTGAGTAAAGTGGAAAATATCTGTAAGGAGGAAATTTGACTGTGGAAGGAGGATATTAGCTGTGTGAGTAACCACGTCTGTTGTGGAGCCCTTCAAAGTTCGCCCCTGTCTAGATCTCTGGTCCCGTCGGTCGGAAGAGAGGAGAGGGAAGCGTTCGGCCCACCACAGCAGTCTCAACAGCTTTCCATTGGAGCCTCAGAGCAGGCCAATGCCAGGACGCCCACCACTGCTTAAGGTCTGAAGATTCCCTTCAATTACTGTTCCGCAGTCTTACCCATTATAAGTCCACCGCTCAGGATCAAAATTTGCTCTACGTGAGTCCCCCCGCCAAAGTAAAAGTAAAGCTCCCGTCACCTGTAAAGTATTTACCTCCTGTTTATAGCTAAGAGCTACCAAACCGTGTTGCAGGCTGTCCATGTGAAAGTAAAGCCCCAGTCACCAGTGGAAGTACTTACCTCCCGTATATAGCTAAGAGCTACCTGCATGTGTTGCACGTCGCCTGTGTGAAAGTAAAGCCCCAGTCCCCAGTGAAAGTACTTAACTCCCGTACATAGCTAAGAGCGTCGTCTATGTGGAAGAAAACCCCCAGTCACCAGTGAAAGTACTTACCTCCTGTTATAGCTAAGAGCTACCCGCCTGTGTTGCACGTCGTCCATGTGGAAGTAAAGCCCCAGTCACCAGTGAAAGAAGAACCCAGAGCACCTGAGGCCCCCTCCCTTTGCCACGAGAGCCTAAAGGACTGAGACCCCTTTTTTTTGTTTTGAACCCTCTTTTAACATGCTTTTAATATTTAATAAAACTTGTTAAATTTTATTCTCTTGTCTGTCTGGTCATTGGGGTGTTTTGGGACCTCCTCAGGGTGAAAATAGGAGGAGCGTGACCCGCGACAGGGGCGGTCCGCTGCTCCGACCTGTGACAATTACCTTACTGAAAGTTAAGGGTCAAGAGTGTAACTAGAGCAAATACTGATCACCACAATGGTGACTTTAAATAACACATTTTAGCAATAAAATATTTTGGCAGTTTCAAGGTCATTGTTTAGAGTAAGCCAGGACTAACACCATTTTCTGAGTCCAAACATTGAAGCCACATCACATTACATCATTGATTCAATGCCTTTATTACCATTGATTTATTGATAAAATTATTTACTTTTTATATAACATTAATCATAATCAACATACAATTTACAAAGTGAAGTTGATTCAATACAAGTAACAGTAATGCACAGGTTCAATGTTTGCTTGCTCTTTGGGTTACAAATCGACGCTGCCCGATGAAACACGCGTATGTCCAAAACAGTTACTTTTCAGGAAGTGAAAAAAACACAGTATTTCAAAAGCAGTTGAATGTAGCGTTGTGATACTTGGTACGGCATCTTTACATGTAACCATACTCTTGCCAGTGTAATGATATAATCCACATTTGACCAAAATTTAGTTTAAATGGACATACGTGCATATTTTACAGTAACGGTGGTCGATACGCATTCTTCCGATTATTGATTAGAATGGCCAAGTTGCGTTTTATATTGACAGATGAATACACCCAGTTTATTAAATAGCCTACGTCTTAGTTTATTAAATGTGCTTAGTTATTTAATATTCATTATAAATGTATTAAATGTCTCTAGCAAACTATGAAGGGACAATGAATCAATATACTGACATGGTAATGCTAGACAGATACTTTGTTTGCACAGTCCTACCGTAATTTTGTCACTCCTAGACATACGTCTGGCGTCAATGGGGAAACGTTTACCTCGATGAAGGAAAGTCATTGTCTCACCAGGCTATGTTTATTCAGCTATCCAGTGCTGAGCTTCGATGAAACTTCACGAGACCGGTGATATGCTTCCACAGGGCGGGAGATACGCGGCGTGATTTTCTATTACCATTTTTGTAGGGTTTTTTTAGCTTTTGTATTTTAAATCTGTTTTTCTGACTTGTAACTTAGACCATAGTTAGCTTTTTTATTTGTTGACATTACTCTTTTAAATCTTTAAGTCTTATTTTAACTTAAATAGTTTTTAAGATTTTAAATGGGTTGGCACCTGTTTATTTATCAGAGCTCTTACATCTCCACACTCCTGTTAAAGCACTGAGGTCGTCCAATCAGTTGCTCCTCGATGTACCAAGAACCAGGTTTAAAAATAAAGGTGACCAAGCCGTTTCAGTGGTGGCTCCTAACTTGTGGAATAGTTTACCGGTACACATAAGAACAACCACGATAAGACACAGAGAGCTTACTGAGACTGAACTTGACAAAATAGAGCATGACAGCTACGAAGCCAACACACAAAAAAATACAGAATGGGCATTAAAACTTCTCAAAGACTGGCTAAAAGAGAAAAAATGGAGACAGACAAGTATGAAGCAGAGGATCTTAATAAGGTATTACGATCATTTTATGCATCTGTGCAAAGTTTCGCGGAAGGATAAAAATGTTAATTTAAAACAAATATGCCAATAAAATGTTTCAAATTCATATTCATGTCCAGTTTTTTTTCTTATGTGGCAAGTAGCCGTGTAGTAAGCGGGATAATGTAGAGGCAGCCGGTAGTTATTGGGAAATAAGCCTGATCACACTGTTGGGGCTTATTTCCCAATAACCACCGGCTGCCTCTACATTATCCCTTACGTAATGTTTTAGCAAAGGTGTGTAGACCAGGAGAATAGTGTTTTCTGTTAACTTTAAAAACTTACTTTATTATAAATTATACCTTTAAATTAAACATATTGTTACTGATAACCTTACATCCCATCATTGTGTCATATAATGAGAAATATAAAATTCTTTAACTGCCTAAAAATTATCAGCCAAGTATTCAATAGTGTCACGGTATAATTTCATGCAAGACGGTCACATGCCGCTAGAGAACAAAAGCATTTATGCCTCAGGAAAAGTGCCAAAAAATTGACATTTATTTTGCAGTAAACCGGGCTTAGGGCTAAAAAGTATTCTTTGTGCCTGCACCACGTTTTTTTTTTTTACTAAAGTTTTTTTTTACTTTAAGTGAGATTAAAGTTAAAAATTGAAGTCATTTTAAAAGTTTTTACCTTAAATTTTATCATTTCAAGTTAGAAAATTTAAGTTGACAAAAAAGTGTTACCAAATGAAGTAATTGTTTTAAGTAGATCCATCTTTCAGTTTTTACAGGAAATCTCAGTCCTCGTTTAGTCACCCTTAAGTTCTTACAAACCTGTAGTGGATGGATCTTTTTCTGATTCAGAATCATATTCAAATGAATCATGAAAGAATCATTTTCGAGTCATTTCGTTCTTTTTGTTCATTTGAATATGATTACGTGTTATTTCACAAATTCCCCCAGAAAGACCACTTATGCAAACAATTATGACATTTCTAACAAGTTATGAGACATAAAAATGCTTATTTCATTATTTCTTGACATAAGCTCTGAAACCTGCACAAGAGACTGAAACAATTAGCTTACCTCCTAAGATAACATAGCATAGCCCATTGGGTTGTCACGTGTGAAAGGAGCGAGCTACTCGGAAGACCCGAAGACTCAACAGGTGAACTAATCAATACTTTTTCCGGCACAGAACCAATAGATCTTACACATGGGCGGTCAACATAAAATGAATGAATCACTCTCCGAGACGACTCGTTACTCCCGAGTCATCTGTTCAAAATGAACGAATCGTTCATGAACGAACGATTCGTTCATACTACAAACCTGCACTATAAAAAAATGCAGCATGAAGTTAAAACAACTTGGTTTTGCAAGTCAAATCAACATACAATTTTAAGTTTAGACTTGTGATAAGTTGACATAACTTATAAAAACCAGTTGAAATGGTTTACCATGAATTAAATGTTGATTTGACAAGTTCTGCATTTCTTTACAGTGTGTATAAATTTGTAAAAAAAACAGATCTGTTACCTCATTGACTTCCATGGTATTATTTTCTCCTCCTATGGAAATCCCAGATCTGCTTGGTTATAAACATTCTTCAAAATCTCTCTTCAATTGCGTTCAGCAAAGAACAAAGAAAGTTTAGAGCTGAACCTGAGTGTGGGTAAATGATGACAGGATTTTCATTTTTGGGTGAACTACTCTTTTAAAGCAACACTATGTAGTTTCCATGTAAAAATGACTTACAGCTCCCCCATGTGGTTGAAAAGCGCAACAGTGCCTGGTATCAGACACTCTTCTGCAGGCAGGGGGAGAGGCGGGGCTGTGTTTCCTACCTTCCACTGCCACTTTCAGAGTGTGCTTGTAGCAGCTAGGAGGCTGCTCAGGTTGCAGCAACAGTACAATTTGTCCAGTTAAAAGTTGTTCTATCACTGAAATAATTTTAGAGACATTATTTAAAGGTAAAAAACTACATAGTGTTGCTTTAAGAGTTTACATGCCAGTTTATCATTTGCATTTTGTTTTAGGTGTAGAAGTTATCATAACTACAGATGCAAGCTCTGCCCAGAAGGAAGGTAAGAATTAAAAACCTCTTTATAACTGTTGAGACAAATCATAATCTCATTGAGGATTCTTCATAGATTTTAATTGTTTGTTGAATGTCCAGATTTAATCATTGAAGACATTTACACAAATGAATTTGCCAGATGCTGCTTTAATACAAAGCAATTTGCAGTACATCCAATCTGTACATTTCTTTAATCAGAATTTGTGTTCCTGGAATCAAACCCATGACTTTTGCACAGCTAACACAATCCTCTACCTTTTAAGCTAAATGAACACACATTGAACTGTGTTTAAAAATGCACAGAATTGTGAAGCAGAATTAAGAGTTACAAAAAGTATCTACATTTCTATTTCAATCCAGACTGACTCTACTTTCTTCAATCTTTTCTAGAGAATCTGGCATTAGGAGGTCGGGCTGTACAGTCATCCACAGGAATTGATGGTTGGGAAGCAGCAAATGCCATTGACACTTCACCCTTCACCTGCACCCATACTTACAGATCTGATAACCCCTGGTGGAGAGTGGATCTTATGGATTCTTACTACATCTCTACAGTTGTCATCACTAACAGACCAGACTGCTGTCCAGAACGACTTGATGGAGCAGAAATACGTATCGGAAACTCTTTGGAAAACAACGGCAATAATAATTCAAGGTTAAGTGATTATAGTAACTGTGTATTCATATAAAATAAAAGATGAAGGGTAAAGGTGCAAAAGCAGTGCTAACTCTGCTTCAGCGGACTTTAGAATGAAGATAACCCAAGGTTAAGAACAGCACCAAAAGGCCCTTAAATTTACAAATCTGCTCAAATATCTACATATTTTCACTTCTTAAGTGTAGTATTTTGAACATTTATTTTATTTGTTGGCCTTTTGCAAGGTTTTACTAGATTGCCCACGGTTTTATTTACATTCAATAAATATGTAAAATTTTATCCTTAAGTGACTTACCCAATATGACGTACATAGGAGGAGATTTAACATTTTGTCTAAATGTGGTATAATCTTGATCCGGGTTTTATTTGAATTCGAGTTGTGCTGCACCACTTGATTTTAAATGGTTTATTTGTTTAAAAGTAAGGTTTACTGTTGAATTGCAAATTAAAAAGATAATTTTAATGATTTTTTTTAAAGAAGGTTAAAAGTTTAATACAACAGATAAGCAAGCTGCATTAGGAATATGCAACAAATCCAAGTCCTATATAAAGCCTGTATAAAAAATTATATAATTTATTTATGTATAGACGGTTTCAGCAGTAACAACATAAACAAGCGGCTGTCGCGGTCCGCACGTAACTTCAGGTAAACTCCTCTAAGAATAAATAACAACACACTTCTTTAAACGTAAACAACACATAGATTACCTATAAAACCTAAAAATTTGTTATTTTCGATGAGGCATTTGTTCAAGAGATCAGTTTAGCAACTAGTTAGACCATTAAAAAAACGAAACCGGAAGTAAGGTTCGGAGCCAGACGTGTATCACGTGCGTGCGATGAAACGGTCTATAAAGACTGATTTTAACCTATTAACGACCTTGCAGGAAGAGGAAAGCTTGCTAAAGACTCATCACAAGTTTTATGAATTTCGTGATAAGGCTAGTAAATTATTGGCCTATCAAGCCTGATCAAGTCTGATGTCTCCAAAATTATTACTCAAATTCTGTCTTCCTCCGGTTGTGTTATACACTGTCCAAGATATGAATAACAGATGTGTTTTAGTTTTACTCAGCTATATATATTATTCAAAACACACTAATGAATTACCTCTCTTTGAATCTTTCCAACTGTTAGTAATTGGCCTTGAACTTAGGGATTTATTAGGCAACAGGAGGTTCTTGAAGCTATTGTGGCTATGCATAGCAGTAAAGCACCTGGGACCGACGGCTTTCCCAAATAGAGTCAACCTTGTTAAATCCTTCTCATAGCAGTATATTTAAGTAGCATGTTTTTAAAAAAGGCTCCCTCCTTTTGACTCTTACATGGGCTTTAATTTCACTTTTGGTAAAAGAATACAAGGACCCCACCCTCTGTGAATCGTATAGACCAATTTCATTACTAAATATTAACTATAAGATATTATACAACAGTTATTTTGAGTTCCTGAATCTGATTGACTGATAGTCATGAAATATTCCACTAGTATCAGCACTGTAACCGCTTAACCATTTCATATCGTTTGCATATCATTCCGCCAGTAGTCATTTTGGAATGAGTGAGGGAGGCGTGAACCACAAATCTGTGACTGGAAAAAGCTGCCACATGCTCACACATTCAGTTGCACAAAGCTGTTTTTTCAAACAGTTCCTTAGCTCCGTAAATTCATTAATCATCCTTATTCCCTTAGAAAATCAGAGCTATTGATGTGTAAACTTTTGAGGTAGTTGAGAAAGTGTCTCATAGCAGGGCCCATTAAAATACACTTGGCAAATTGTGCAATAAAAACAATCATTCTTCCTTTATCTGGAGCGTCAATTTACATGCATCCCCTTCCCGAAGTGCCCTTGAAAGGGAGCAAAATGCATCTTGGAATTAACCCAGTATACAGGGGCTCGGGCACTGGTCAGGACACTGGCTCACTACATCGATACACTTGATGACTTATTTTCCGGTAAGGTGAGTATTTAAACACGAGACGTCACCATAAGCATCACACAGAAACATCGTGTCTCTGACGATTTTTTAATAACTGGTTAAAGTAGAATATAAAAACGCTTGCTTATTCATTTTTATGTAGCACTGACGAGAACAAAGTCGAGTAAAAAAGACAGTTCTCTTGTACGGTGTTAAGATTAAAGCAAGTAGTTCCTCACAAAAGAGACTTTTAAAGAAACTCTGTTGTCCTTTTCTAGTTTTCTTTATCATCAACTTCTGCCGTAGAACTGTTGTATCTTCTTCCTTCCTCCAGGACAACTCCCAGTTAGAGCGGGGACTAGGACTCCTTTCCAGGGGGGTTCCTATAATCCGTGGCGCCCTCCGCTTCTCCTGGAGGCAGAACAGGAAAATCGATTTAGTGTTTGAATTAATGCTTTTTCTCTTCCACTACCTGTCACTGGTGACCGTCTGAGGTATCTCTTCTCTCGCCCCTTAGGGTCACTGGCGAACTCCTCGGGCCACCTCCCGGCCGTGAAAGCAAGGACGTGATGGGAAGGAGAGGAAAAGGTCTGCGAGGGCCCCCAGGAGTGATACTCTCGCCGGCCGAGATGGGTTATGCAACCGGGGGAGAACTTCACACAGAGGTAAGTATTTTTACCAGCTGGAATTTGGTGTCACTCTTCGGGACGCGTCAGAAGCAAAGGTAAGTTACTCCGTACATAGGGTTGCCAACTTTCTGAAATGAAAATAAGGAACGGGGGGGGGGGGGTGTTTGGGGGGGTTTGCCTGACATGCCGCCACGGAAGAGAATTTTGAAAAAAATAACCCCTGAAATAAAGACTTCTGGTGAAAATAGTGGAAACTAATTTATACATCTAGATAAATATATTTCATACAACTTCATGAATAGCAAAGTATGCCTAATAAGTATACAAGACTGAACAACATAGATGTGAAATATAAAGGCTATCATGATCATTTTGCCAACACCATGGTTTTATTTAAGTTTATAATACGTCCTCCCCAAAGACCCCACCCCTTTTTAAACCTTGAGCTATCTAAATTCATAATTATTTAATAAGAAACCCATCAGAAATGATTGACACATTATGAGACGGGAGGGAGCGGGACACAGGAACAGAGGGAGAGCACTGGAGAGATATATATGTGGATATATATGTTAGGCTAAACCTGTACTCTCTCTTTTAATTATAATCACTTTCTTATCAACTATATTTGAGTTTTAAAAATCCACATAATTACATACCATATGAGCCTCTGGAGACGACTGTTGGACAATGAACCTTGACATTGCTCCATCCTGTGCCCGCAGCCTCTCGCTCCTCTTGTGATTATCTCCTCATGCGTGCTGCTTTATATCACACACTCCGCCGTGACAAACAGAAAAAAACGCGACGGCATATGGTACAATTGGCCTTGTATTCATTGTCCCTCACGCATTTCAGCCACGGGTAGTCATTTTCCCATTCAATTCTATATTTTTGTTCTCGTTACTTTTTCGCCGGCTGCTCGGATGCAGTCATTTTTACATTTCCCGCTGTTGTCACTTGTCGTCACCGTTGCTATGAGACGTGACATCACAATGACTGAAACGAACAATTAAAAGGGCATTCCCTGTTGGGGCTGCAAGATGTTAAAACGCTATACGCTGAAAGACAAACAGAGGGAGAAATTACCGCACCGTCAGGGTTTTCTTATACAAATGACGCGGTCTTCGTTCATGGCTGACATATTATAAGCTATGTGTCTGTCATGTATTTGCACTGAATTAATTTTCATAAAATACGGAACAAACTGCGTCCCGTATCAGTTCAATACGGAACACGAATTTTATGTGTCGAATACGGGACGATTGGCAACCCTATCCGTACAGGTGAAGCATCACTCAACAGCAGGCGAGTTCAGACTGGGCCTTTCTGTTCCTCCTCGGGCCGTACTGAAAATAGAGGTAGGTTACACCACACAGGTAAGGTATTCACACAGAGGCGAGGGGTTTCATAAACTGGGGCTTTACGTTCCTCTTCAGAGCGTGCTAGAAACAGAGGTAGGTTACACCACACAGGTAAGGTATTCACACTGAGGTAAGGGGGTTCATATACTGGGGCTTTACATTCCTCTTCAGAGCGTGCTAGAAACAGAGGTAGGTTACACCACACAGGTAAGGTATTCACACAGAGGCGAGGGGTTTCATAAACTGGGGCTTTACGTTCCTCTTCAGGGCGTGCTGGAGACAAAGGTAAGTTACACCACCAGGCACGTGCACACATAGACATCAAAGGGGGCTTGAGCACCTGCCCTTTTTATTCCTAGAGAGAAACTGCCCTTTTTTCTGGTGTGCTTTTTAAAAAAATAACAATATGATCTTTATTCATATAACAACTGATGTCTGTCTGTTTCTTGTGTTTTTTACTTGTTGCTTATTTAATTTAACATGAATTTATTCAGGAATCATTTAAATGAGATTTAAACTCTTATATAAAGAAAAATAGCGCCATTTGTGGTTTCAGGGACACGATTCAGGGACATTGTTTTCCATGGCAATCCCATATTAACCTGAAGAGTTGCAAACTTGTAACCGTATAGTGTATGTAGTTTAAACAGACTGCTCATAAAATCCCTTACGAAAATTAACCATGGTTTTACTACAGTTAAGACCAAAAAACCATGGTTACTGTAGTAAAACCATGTTTACCACAAAATAACCATGGTTTTGACAACCATGGTTTTCAAAAACCATAGTTAAACCATGGTTAGTGTAGAAAAACCATGGTTTTGCTCATAGTAATCAATTGACCAAAAAAACATGGTTACTACATTTTTACCACAATAAAACCATGGTTAATTTTCGTAAGGGATAATAAAGCACAAACAATAAAATAATTGCTAACTGCAGTAGTAAGCTTTTTTGTTTGCATTTTTTGTAATGTCTGTTAAAAAGTATAATTTGTTATACTGGAGTGCTAGAGTAGATTGGGAAGAAATCTGATGGTTCAGTATTTTACTTGCCCAGTCTGAATTTACACTGACATCACAAAAAAGTAAAATATAAAATAGGCCTAATCTATGTTTGTTGTTTCTGACATGTGTAACCCTAATAAATATGAAACTTAAGATTAAAGGTGCCATAGGATGTGTTGTCATAATATGTTAAATTGTTCTTTGACAATTACATAGAAGGTATGTTGCTCTATTAAGTGCAAAAAATATCCAGAAACGTTTTTACATGTCCATTTACAACCCTAGAATTTGTCATTTTAATTAAATGGTCTATTTTTGCCCTATTTGAAAGGGTCATGAATAATAATGTTGAGCTCTGCTCTGAGGCTCATGCCAGAAGCTAACATTAGTAAACAGACCTTATATTTTGAGCCCTTATCAGACAAAAATACATTTTGAGTAACAACTAACAACTAATCAGCTAAACGCTAGCATATGATATAGCATTTATTGGCATGTAACGCTAACTCAGCAGTCACAATTTGTTTTTAGCATTTTAACAAATTTGTAATTAACTCTTTCCCCGCCATTGACGAGATATCTCGTCAATTAAGAGAAAACGCTTCCCCGCCAATGACGAGATTTTCCGTCTTTCCGCAATACCGCTATTATCCACCAGGTGGCGCCCTTCCGCAACTTTTTAAAACCGGAAGTATTGCCCTATGACAAGCTGCTGCATGTCCGTGTCTGTTTTAAAGATCGCTCTGAATGGGATCTCTATGAAAAGTCTGTCACAAAAATGGAATTATCTCAGCTTTTTGCTCAAAATGTGGTGTTTTTGCAGAAACTTACCCATATTCAAAAGCTGATTACAAAAGAACTACTAAAGGTAGGATGAAACGGTTTTCTTTGTTTGAAAGCAAAGGGTCTGTTCTTTCATTTGGTATATTGTATGTTTATATATTTGAAGAAGAACATTTTCTGGAAGGCATTAAACTTTCATGAAAATCATGAAAAACGCTGGCGCTGGCTGGCAACTTTTTTAAAAAACGCTGGCGGTGAAAGAGTTAAGGTGTAATTTAATGTTTTCAAAACATGCACATTGTGTAATGGCTTCCTTTGCTGCTCTATAAACCTAGACTACTAAGGAGACCATGGTGTCTGTGTGAACTGATTATTTTGTAGACATCTTTTGAATATTAAACAATTGCGTGAGTTTGAGGAAGATCAAATTAATCAACTTTTTTAATATTTTTTTTAAAAAGGAAGTCAGAATTGTGTTTATATATACTTTTTGTTTAAAATAAAAAGAAAAAATATACATAATTATGAAAGGTGCCCTTTATTTCACTTGAGCCCCTGCCCCCCAAAATGTCTGTGCACGTCCCTGTACACCACACAGATAAGTATTCACACAGAGATAAAGGGTTTCCTAGACTGGAGTTTTACGTTCTTCGTCAGGGCGTGCTGGAGACAAAGGTAAGTTACACCACACAGGTAAGTATTCGCACAGAGATAAAGGGTTTCCCAGACTGGAGCTTTACGTTCTTCGTCAGAGCGTGCTGGTGACAAAGGTAAGTTACACCACACAAGTAAAGTGTTCACACAGAGATAAGGGGTTTCATAAACTGGGGCTTACGTTCTCCTTCAGGGCGTGCTGGAGACAAAGGTAACTTACACCCACAGGTAAGTATTCACACAGAGATAAAGGGTTTCCTAGACTGGAGCTTTACGTTCTTTGTCAGAGCGTGCTGGTGACAAAGGTAAGTTACATCACACAGGTACAGTATTCAATGGTTATCTCACCCAACACCTTTCCCGGGGGCAGTAGACTTTCGGACGTCTGGCAGGGGCGTACGGGGCCTGAACGCTTCCCTAGTTCACCCCTTCCGCTCTGGTACTGGGGGTACTGAACTGGGGCGAACTCTTGGAGAGGCTCCGTACGAAGATGGTAGATGTGCATACAACTGCCCTCGAAAACGACTGTAGGGCCACACAATAGATGCCAATCGCTTTTACTCACGCCGTTTCACAGGTGTAATTCCCCACTGCCCTCGCTCGGGATCGGTCCGGGCTGGCACTGACACACCGGAGGTCCTACTGCTCTGGTTGTCTTTCCTTGCGCTGGCCTGGCCACAATGCGCTGGTAGCTTCCCACAGTTCCACTAGACTGAGGGCGACTCCCGTTTCTAAGAGCACAGCACCACACTGCAAACTTTAGTGCACACACCCACAAAGCAAAGTTCAAGACTTACCCACAGCAGTTCTCACACAATTCACGTGACATCAGGAGTCAACCGACTCAGCCCTGGTTCCTCGGGTGACTGGTCGGGCACTATTTCCAGCACAAGGGGAAAAAGGATCGTAGGATTTACAGTTGGACCTCCTTACTGTTCCAAATACACCTCACTCGGCACACCCACACTCCTCTCGTCCAGTGGGGCCAAACCCTCGGTCGATAAACTCACAACACAAGTTAGGAAAACACAGACCGGCTTGATAATGCTCCGTATGATAATGTTTGGGGTATTCACATATGGTAGAGATGGTCCACAGGGGATGTTCTTGTAGGACAGGTGGACAAGTTTTGTTTTTGGAGCTGGACCATAAAACAATAAAAACCTCATTATGTTTCTATTTTGAGAGACCTGTTGTCTCTCTCCACAGGGGTCACAGATACCCAGGAACTGATCTGTATTTCACCCCCTCTCTCTTCTCCCTTAAGGTTTTGGTTACTGGAAATATACTAAACACATGTAACATTGGATATATCATATGTTGTGATGCTACAAAAGTTTCATCTTCATGTTTGGTTTCGTTTTAAAGGTGATGGTGCAATGGTTAAAAAGGTCTAATTTCTATAATGCTAAGAGAAAGTATATCAAAGTTTAAAACTTAAGACTCCTGTGATGGGTGTCACCTCATGAGAAGATCTATATTACAGATGGTTAACAGTCCCATTTGGTGCTCCTTTAGGTCACGAGAACCGACCAACCAAATCCTGATTTGAGATGTTATTATCCTTTGTCTCGTTCTGTGTATATAAGGTGGCTTGGCAAGAGACTCTGGGAAGTATTCTTTAGCAAGAATCTTCCCCACACTTTGGGTGTGTGTATTCAGACATTATGGAAGTATTCTTTAGCAAGAAACTTCCTCACACTTTGTGTGTGTGTATTCAAACATTATGGGAGAAATCTTTAACAGAATCTTCCTACACCATTTTGGGTATATTATATTCATGATGGAAATACTCTGTAGCCAGAGTGTCTATTGCCAGGTATGACTTTGTAACTTTTGCAACTGTTGATCATTGTAATTCATTGGAATTGAATCATATTCTGTATGATATTCTTTAATTTATGTTTGAAGCTGAAACCTGCCTGGTATAATAAATTGTTACATTTGATTCATCTGAATTCTTCAGAAATTGTATTGATTTATTTTAATTCTTTCAGAAATTATTATGACCAGTAGATTAGAAGGAGTCTGGTATTACCGCAAGATTATTCTGTCAGGATATGATCACACTAGTGTTTTGATGGTCGAATGGAGCATGGGCCACATTCATTAAAACTCTCAGATTTATGTCTATCACCTGCCTTAGCAAGTTGCATGAGCGCTAAACTAAAGTAACTATTTTTATGATCGGAGCAAGCATGGAGCGGCCAGACATAAAAATATTAGTTTTCCCGGCAACCTCTGACTAAGACCAGACTGAGAATTTTGTGTCCGTGAGATGTACGCAAACGGCCGGCGTATGCTCTGTGCGATACCGGGTCCCTAATGAACGAATAACTAAGACTATGGGAATTAATAAATAATCAAACATCTAAATTATGATCAACAGATAATTGGAATAATGCACTAAATTCTTAGTATATTAAATTGGAGTCAGATTATAATTTAAACACAGAGATCAAAGAAATTAATTTAATCCTGATATGGAATTATTCTTTTAGAAGCGCTGAGGAAGGAATGAACACGAGAACCCTTCACCACTCCACTTTCATCCGTCGTTGGGCTTGTGGGTGGTACCTTACATTCTCCTGCTTACGATCCAATACGGGTTCCCTGCTCGCCTACGCTTTCTCCCCCGTAGGGCCGTCACTGTTCAGCAAGCTCACAACACACTTTAAATAATTCCTCTTTTGTCCACTTGTGGAGAATTTTACTGTTACTCACATGGTCATACATCCGCAATACATCGTTGCTCTTACACTGCTACTCGATCCTGTCACGTAGATTTAATAAGTCTTCTCTCGCCCAGTTACCTCCAATCGCTATTCTTTCTAGCTTTATCCGCCACAAGCTTCTGTTGTCTTCCCCAAGGGATCGGTTTCCAGCACATACACAGCCCTGCACAGCAGCGATCAAACACACCAAAAAGCACCCCGTTTGAGTCTTCAAAGGCCTTTTTATGCTCTGTTTCTCCCCTTCAACAACCTATCAGCGATCGTTCCATTCATTGCCCACACCTTTGCGTAATACGGCCTGATTTGCCTTCGGGGAAACCCCGGAAATTCCGGTGTTCGGAGTTAGTCCTCCTGGCGGAACCATCGTCTGGCGGAACCCATCTTCTCTAATTTTGGTTCCGCCCCTATAAATTGTCACCCGGTGACACGAGGCTATAAATAAATCAGCACCAGCTGTATCATCAGATCTTTTGTTTGAAGACCAGTCCTGGGACATCTACTGTACGGCAAGCCAGCACAGCATTTCATTCGGCTTTTTCAGGGAACAAGGTTACAGTCAAGTAATCACACCGTTCCCTTTCAAAAGCTACTCTCAATGTTGCGCTGCTAAAGCACTATGGGGAACGACAATACCCACGCTGCCATGCTTGGAGATGTCTGGACCCCTTTACGGATGTGTAAGTGTGGGCACAAGGACCGCAAGGAAATCTGACATAAATAACCAAACTATAAATAATGGATGTGTGTGGAAAGGATGCTCCTGCCGCCTCACAAACACCTATAAGCAGGCACTCCTTACTAAAAGTAGCAGTGGGGGATACCCCTTTTGTGGAGCAAATGGTTTAGACACCAGCTTGTGATGTTGACTCGAGGACATGAGAACCAGGAGTGACATGAGCATCCAAGCTATAAAATCTTATGAATGTATGTGGAGAGGACCAGCCTGCCGCATCACAAATGCTCTGTAAGGAGGCACCCCTTACTAATAGTTAGGGTTGGGAACCGAAAACCGGTTCTTATTCAGAACCTGTTCCGTTTTTGAAAAGGAAGCGGAACCGCACATAATTCTTAAGTTTCGGTTCTAAAAGCGGTTCTGATGCGATGCATTGCACGTGCAAAGCGCTTCATGTCTTACCTCATGAATATTAATTAAATTGAGCCACTGTTTATAGTCACTCACCAAATTAACAAAGCTTACCACAGAAAACACTTGCGCTGCTGAAAGCTTTGTATACTTTGTGTAAAACATGTCTAAAAGTCAAAAGTGTGGATTCTAAGCCTATTGACGCTACAGTGCGACCCGCGGTGGCGTGTACTTTACAAACTATGAAAAATATAAAGTACAGTCTCACCCATCGAGATATCTTCAAGTACGCGTGAAAGCAAACAGACATAAGACTCAAGAGTTAGTGCGCTATAAACTGATATCAGTAAAGACCCGCTGGCTTAAGGGCGGAACAATGAGGTAAGATAATAAATTCTCTCTTGGTCAAAGTTGCGAAAAAGTATCAATCTGCACTACCAGTATAGCAACATACGTTTTCAGCATTGTGCATACATTATAACCCCAAAAAGGCTCCTCACTTGAACCATGTGTTGTTTCAGCGCAACTGGAGGAAACGCATAGAGGCGCTTGTCCGGCCATGTGTGCGCCATTGCATCCAGACCCAGGGGGGCTGGGGGACTAAGAGAGAAGTAAAGGGGACATTGCGCTATCTGAAAAGAGGCCAAGAGGTCCACCTCCTCTCTGTAAAATCTGGTCCATATCTGAGACACTATGTCTGGGTGGGGTTTCCATTCCCCAGTCGATAATGTCTGCCTGGACAGTAAATCTCCTCCTACATACAGGTTCCCCGGGATGTACACTGCTCTGAGGGACAGGGACTTGTCCTGAGCCCAGAGAAAAATCTGCCTCGCTATCCTTTTCAAATTGCGCGAATGCAGACCTCCCTGGTGACTTATGTAGGAGACTGTTGCTGTGTTGTCCACCCGCACTAGGACATGACAGCTTTGGGGGAGAAAGTATTTCAGGTCCAGAAAAACAGCCGTCAGCTCTAGGCAATTGATGTGCCAGCGGAGCTGAAGACCCTCCCATTTCCCTTGAGCTGGACAACCATCTAAGATCGCACCCCAGCCCGTCAGGGAGGCTTCTGTTGTGAGAAGTCTGCGATGACAAGTTGCCCCTATAGCGTGGGACTAATGTAGTGTCGGGTGACCGTGCGTCACAGCCCCTCCCCTTGCCTGCGGCGAGGCAAAAACTGTGTGAATGCTTCCTCATACTTTTTAACTTTAGTGAATTTTGTGACAACGGAGTCAACCGCATTACCAAATAAACCCAATGGGGAAACAGGGACATCTAAAAGAAAAGTTTTATCCTTCTCATTTATGCCTGACAGATTTAGCCATAAATGCCTCTCTGTGCTTACCAGAGCAGACATAGAACGGCTGATAGCGCGAGCCCCTTGTTTAATGGCACGGAGAGACAGATCTGTAGCCCTACGCAACCCGTCAAATGTCTCTGTGTCTATCGTCTCACCTGCACTCAAATCCTTTAACAGATCAGCCTGGTATGCCTGTAATATCGCCATAGTATGCAGAAGCTTTGTCCACGAGAGCTGAAGTTATTTTACACGGCTTTGTGGGCAGGGTAGGCTTCTTTAATGAGGATGCCGAGCCAGGTGAGAGATAACTCGCGAGCGTCTCTTCCACCTGTGGCATTTCGGTATATCCACGCATCTTCGCACCCACAATAGTCGAATAAATTAGCCCGTAGGCATGAAAACACGCGATGAGTATGGTCTTTCCCATGATTTATTTAATTCACCATTGAGATCCTCAAAGAAGGGGAGAGACTTATGTTTTGTCCTCTCCCTTTTGTTACTAGATAGAAACCTATCTGCTAGTTTGCTTTGTTTGGGATTCTCTGACTCGCGAGGCCAGTCAATCTGCAACCTTGCCACCACGCGTGTTACCACCTCGAGAAGCCTCTCGAGCGACTTTTGATCATGCGAGGAACGCGCGGAGGCTGGTTTATCAAAGTCCGCAGAACCGCGAGAGATATCATCAACGTCATCATTATATTATCAAAGCAAATAACAAAGCCTTTTTATTGTGAATGATTCAAAAGTGCTCGCACTCATCAGACTTTAAAGCCTTGACCGCATGCTACTCCCCCAAACACAGAATGCAGTAATCCAGTTTGACCTGTTCCAAGGGACCTTAATAGACACGTGGTCAAAATAGCTAGAAGTATCCTGGCAAAACCCCACCTCTACAAGAAATGCATCTTCTATCCTAAGTTCCAAACCTTGATCCATCTTATCTTAGACTTATAGAAATGAGACCTTTTTCCTCATTGCACCATGAACTTTAAAATGAAACCACACATGAATATAAAATTGCAATCTCAGAACAATATACAGTATATACATAATATCATATATATTCAGGAGATACCCAGTGGTGTGAGCCTATAGGCTAATAGTGCAAAAGCCTTTGTGATGAAGAGATTAGGAGAACAAAAAGTTGCATTTCTGTAACCAGTTCAACCTGAGGGTCAAATTTGGTTTAACAACACCACCTGAGGTTTAATTGTTTTACAGTGTCTATTCACGAATAAGCTTAAAGTTTATTGTATTCCAGCTGTCCTACAACGACGAGCACAAAACATTTTTAATGTGAATTGTTCACAATGCTCGCACTCATCAGACTGTAAAGCCGTGACCGCATGCTCCTCTGTTACCTACCGGAGTGGGCCACTAATGCCCTCCCGGACGTTCCACCTCGAGGAGGTCCCCAAAAGCACCCCAATGACCAAGCAGTGAGACCAGATAAGTAAAAATTGAACAACTTTATTTAAATTATTTAAAATCAGGATGAGAAGGGGGAAGGGAAGTTAAAATAATCTCTGTCGTGCTCTTCTTTGCAGGGGGAGTGAGAGAGGGGCCAAGGGAAGGGGACGGAGCTCCTTCATCCACGGTAAGTATAGTTTCTTCTTTGCGTTCTAATCGTGGCTTCCTTTGTTTCTCCTTAGTGAACACGTGGCACCCTCCTCGGCTCCTGAAGTCAAGAAGAACACACAATTACTCGGGGGGTAAATCCAGTGGTCACATGTGATTCGAGGGCCTCCCTCGTCGGAGCCTGGTGTCAACCACGGAACGGGGCCAAAGCAGTGCCTCATTGAGAGAGATAGATCCTTTCTCCTGTTCCTCGGAGGTCCTCCCTTCTCCGTTTCCTGTGATCACAAAATAATTGAGTATTTATGCTCTGGTTCTCGTTCCAGGCGCCGCAGGTATACTGCGTGGGACCCACAGGGGTAATAGGTAAGTATAATTCTTGATTTTGGGTTTCAGGCTTTTAGCTTGCCGACGTGCTATGTGGGACTCTCAGGCGTGACAGGTAAGTATAACTCTTAGTTTAGGTTTCAGGTTTTCAGCTTGCTGGCGTGCTACATGGGACTCTCAGGCGTGACAGGTAAGTATAACTCTTAGTTTAGGTTTCAGGTTTTTAGCTTACTGGCGTGCTACGTGGGACTCTCAGGCTCGATAGGTAGGTATCACTCCTGGTTTGTATGTATATAGGCTTTACTCACACTAACGGCCTTTTTCCCTAAACAGCGTTGTAGAGTGAGAAGAGGAAACGGTACATCACCTGACCGGGGGACCAGAACGGGTGGCTGGATGTTAACTCGCTCTACGCCGCGTCCAGGGGTCTGAGTTGTACCTGTTTCAAAGTGGTCAGCAGTTTCTCCTCCAAAATACAACAGCGCCAGTTAGGTAAGTATAACTCTGAATTTGGACTTCTAGGCTGTTTACAGCTCAACGCAGTTATTGGTGCAGTGCTTCAATCGCTGTACTCACAGTTTTTCCTTTGCGACGAGATACACACGAGCCAGGGGGGATAATGAGGCAAGTCCACGATGATACCACCCCTTCAGCACTTCCACGAGCCTGCTCACACCATACTTCAACCGGACCTGGGGTAAGTATGAATGGCAGGAGACAGAGCACTATACTGCAACACTCCAGTGCACACACATCAAATTAGCACACTCACCCACAGCAGCACACACTCTTTCGTGAAATATAAGGCCAATATTCTCACACTCGGTCCAGCTTGGTGCCGGGGGAAAGCCGTTGGAGCCCATCACGGTGGGTGGGATAAGGTTCGTCCGCCCCCTTGCAGCGCTCTGCCTGCCCCGTCCTTATTTGGCACGCCCACCGACTCTTCTACGGTGGGGCCACTACAACAAAAGATCTTTACACACAACGGTAAGTTTTCCCTTTAGTGACTTATTCAACAATAAACAATGCGTGTACTCACGACCTCTGTCTTGGTCTTTTTTCCCACAGCTTCCGGGTCCTTCCTTCCGTCGTACGGTTCTTTGATCGCCCAATCTACTCAGGTTTGACTGTGGATGGTTCCCCGACAGCGTTCACCACAGCACACACTTCCGGTAAGTCTGAGTTGCACCACACCGCTAGTACCTTTTCTTGTAAATCCCCTGTCGAAACGCCGATCTTTCCGGTACTCCAATGTATCCTTTTCTCCGTATTCAACTTGTCTCTTCAGTCCTCATTCCAAAATGCCGCTGCCCGGTCCACATGCCACCTCACTGTGCATTCACAATGACCACAATCGACCACTTCCTGGTTTCCTGACGCTGCTTTTATCCTCCTAGCTCACTCAATCGATCCAATGGATGTCCGCCGCATCATCGCGCACACCTGGTGTGTATTTCGCCCTGATTTGCGTTGCTAGGGGTTACCCGGAAGTGCCGATGTTTGCGGAAGTTGGTCCGGGCGGAACCTTCCCTCGCTGCTTTTCGTTCCGCCTGTTCGTCAAACCCACAAAACAGTAAGCATGTGTGTCGTCCTTCGCTATAGCACAAGAACAAACACAGGACTTAGACTGCTTGTGGCTGCTTTTACTCATTTTTCTTTTAACTTAAACTCTTTTAAATCGGAAAGAGAGAACATCTGCACTCACAAAGATCTCAAGTGGAGTTCAAAAGGTAAGAGAGATTGCTTTTAACGTTGTAGCACACACACACACACACACACACACACACAGAAGCGGTCTGAAAACAAAGGACCTAATGAAACAGCTGGTGCTGATTTATTTGTAGCCTCGCATCGGGTGCGCTTTGATGTCGTCATCAACAGTTTCACAATAGCGCTTTAGCAGCGCAGCATTGAGAGTAGCTTTTGGAGGGGAATTTACATTTCATTGTAGGGGGGATGTTTTAAACACCTGGAATTATAAAAAAAAATTCTGATGATCTATTTCCTTGTTTCATGACCTTTCACGTCAGTTACAACTATGGTAAACTGCACAACCTGGGGCTGGTAAATTTGGTATTTGGAATTTTCCTTCTTCATTTGTGTTTACTTACCTATTTATTTATCTATTGCTTTATGTCTTACATATGCACATTGCTGCTATGCACTCTTGTGTGGTTTTGATAATAGTGTCTGACATTTTTTATTTGTTATCTGTTTTTGCTGTCAAGCTGCGGGGGTGTTAAGATGAGATGGTTATTGTTTTTCTTTGTTGCACATATTTTTATATCCTGTTAAAGGAATGCCTATAAATAAAGTATTAAAAAAGTTTCATACAACAGACTCAGAGTTTGCAATAATTCTAATTTAATCTGTGTTTAAGATTAACTCTTTCCCCGCCATTGACGAGATATCTCGTCAATTAAGAGAAAACGCTTCCTCGCCAATGACGAGTATTTCCGTCTTTCCGCAATACCGCTATTATCCACTAGGTGCCTTCCGCAACTTTTTAAGCCCGGAAGTATTGCCCTATGGCAAGCAGCTGCATGTCCGTTTCTGTTTTAAAGATCGCTCTGAATGGGATCTCTATGAAAAGTCCGTCACAAAAATGTAATTATCTCTGCTTTTTGCTCAAAATGTGGTGTTTTTGCAGAAACCTACCCATATTCAAAAGCTGATTACAAAAGAACTACTCAAGGAAGGATGAAACGGGTTTTTTTGTTTGAAAGCAGAGGGTCTGTTCTTTCATTTGGTATGTTTATATATTTAAAGAAGAACATTTTCTGGAAGGCATTAAACTTTTGTGAAAATCACGAAAAACGCTGGCGCTTGCTGGCAACTTTTTTTAAAAACGCTGTGTTTCAAAAGCAAGGGGTGAGCAGTGGACTAAGCCATTGGTTGCAATTCGCAACCTCACCACTATGTCGCTAAAATTTACACACTGCACCTTTAAAGTAAAGTGTAGAGGAGAAGGTCAAAACAGTGGGAAAATACTTTAAATGTACATATGGACATAAAATTGTGAATAATGAAAATTTGTTTCTCTCTCAGATGTGCTGTGCTGTATGGTGTGGGATGGGGTCAGTCCGTATCTGTGTCCTGTGCTGAGATGAATGGACAATATGTGAACGTCATTATACCTGGAAGTTCAAACGTTCTCAGTGTGTGCGATGTACAGGTGTATAGTCTAAAAGGTAATTTTGGCATAGTCAGCTAAAAGTAAGCATGAAGCCTGGTCCATTTGCAACCAGAACTGCACATTGAGAAAGGAACAGGCTGTATTTTAAGTAGTCAAAAATGCAGGTGAAAATAACTCAAGAGGTTATTCACAGGAAATAGGGCAGGCAAGAGAGCAGGGACAGGTCAGGATTAGACAAAAGGGCCAGAGGAGACTAATTTAGTTGTGGTGTGAGGAAAACCAGTGGATAACTGGACAGGTTTCTGTAAAAGACCAGTGTTGGCTAACGATAAGTCACTTATCCTGTCAAATTCTGTTCCCCTTTAGTATAGCGTTTACTATAGGCCTATATTATGTTGATTATGTATTTAGATTCAAATTTAAGATTTTGATGGTACGCATATATATATATATATATATATATATATATATACATACCCTATATATATATATATATATATATATATATATATATATATATATATATATATATATATATATATATATACATATATATATCTCTTAACTTCCATTTTAGTGTTCTTTATTGTTAAGACAATTACTTTTAAAGGCGGAGTCCATGATGTTTGAAAGCAAATGTTGATATTTGAAATCACCTAAACAAACACACCCCTACCCCAATAGAATCTGGACCTTCTGTTGATAGACCCGCCCCACACTTACGCAACCCGGCATTTGATTTGATTTGATTGGCTATAAGTGTGTTTTGGTAGTCGGCCCGTCTTCTTTTCCAATGCGTTTTTCAAACATCGTGGACTCCGCCTTTAAAGGGGACATTGTCACGGCCCCAATCTAGTTTCCCTCATGTTTTTCCAGGTAAAACTCTATAGCAAGAGGCCAGAAGGCTTACACAGGGAACTGGGAAGGGGCAGCAACTGTGGCGCTTTGGTAGGGATTCCCAATTCATCAGTCATTGATGTAATGTTGAACTGACCGGCTGAAATGGAACGTCCCCTTGCCACAGTTACTGTACCACTGCTAAAGCAGCCAGGTCTCTTATGCTCAGCTCCTCAGCAAAAAATGAAATGCACTTCAGCTGCCGGTGTATTTATACTCTTCTGGTGGGGCTTGGGCAGCATATGCAAATATGGCATGACAATGTTCATTGGCCCTTTCTAGTAACACTTGAAGTAAATTGGTCTCTCTGGCGGGTTCCCAATTCGTTGGTCATCAATGTGACGTCTTCGTTCCCTTGCTTCAGGGAACAAGGGTTACATCTGAGGGTTAATTCTGTAACCACATTATAGGCACAGAAATTATGTTTGATGATTCTTATATCATTTGTTTCAGTTAACTCTTTTCTCTCATTAGTAAGTGAGAACAGACCATAATATAAAATTGCAGAAGCGAAAATTGCGTTAGTGCCGGGCAAAGCATAAATATTGCGACTACTTTGTGTACAGTCATTACCTGGGAAACCCCTATACTTATGTAACAAAAACATCTGGCAGATAAAGATTTGCATTATTAATAAATTGCAAAGTGAAAGACCAAGGCTGAAACCCAACGTCTCTTTACCGGGGCACCTCAAGGCCCAGTGCTTAGACCACTGCTTTTTCTGTATACATGACATCCCTGGGTTCTGTAATTCATAAACATGCCTTTCCCTACCACTGCTATGCAGATGAGGCACAACTCCACTTTTCATTCCAGTCTGACAATCCAACGATTTCTGCCCATCTCAGCTTGTCTGGGTAACAGGATGAAGGATAATCATCTCCAGCTGAACCTTGCAAAGACAGAGCTACTTGTGATATCAACTGACCCTAAGATAAATCAAAACCTTTCCATTCAGCTAGGTTTCTTTGACCATTAGTCCTTCCAGGACAGACAGAAACCTGGGAATGATCATTGATGATAAGCTTAGCTTTCCGGATCATGTTGCCAGCGCTGCCCCATTAGTCCTTCCAGGACAGACAGAAACCTGGGAATGATCATTGATGATAAGCTTAGCTTTCCGGATCATGTTGCCAGCGCTGCCCGCTCTTGTGGACTTATCCTCTACAATATTAGGAAAATTAGACCTTTCCTAACTGAGCATGCTATGAAAGTTCTAGTCCAGCCTGCACAACCAAATCCCTACAGATGATCCAGAATGCAGCTGCAAGAGTGGTTTTTAATAAGCCAAAGAGGGCACACGTCACTTTTCACTTGTCAGGTTACACTGGCTTCCTAGAGCAGCTCGAATCAAATTCAAAGCTCTGCCTCTGGCCTTTAAAATCACCACTCTGTCAGCATCTCTAACCTTCACTCACTTATACACATTATTGTAATTTCTAGATCCCTGCGCTCTGCCACTGAGCAACATCCTGTGGTGCCATCCCAAATAGGGCAAAATTACTATTGTGTACCTTTTCTGGATCTGTTCCACATCTGTGGAATGATCTGCCTGTTGCGCCGAAATCTGATGATTCTGTAGCAGTCTTTAAGAATCAGTGGTTTTGAGTCATTTTATCTACAAAATTTGTGTCACGGTCCTGTCGGACATCCGTGCTAGATGTAGGTCTGAGTGCATCTGACAGGACCGTGGCAGTATCATGTTCTGTGTGGGGACATGTGGGATCACATTCTGTGTGTGGCTTCCACATGTTACCGGTGTCTTGTTGCTGTCGTGATCTTGCCAGACCTTAGTATAGGTCCAGGTCTATGTTCTGAGGGCAAGGTCAGGGCAGCATTGTGTTTTGTGGGAACACGTGTGTTTCACATTATTTCTGTGTGACACGTGTTCCCCAGTGTGGTGTAGTGATGGTCGCTTTCGAAGCACTGCTTTCATGAGGCTTCGAAACATTTACGAATCTTTTGTTTCGAATCAGTGGTTCGGAGCTTGTTTCAAACTGGCCCAAGTCACGTGATTTTAGCAAACGAGGCTTCATTACGTCATAACTGTTTCGAAACGTTTCGAGAATCCGATGGTTCACCAGTAGGGGGAGTTGATCACATGACCAGTGTCTAATAAGTTTAGGTGACCTCGGGTCAGTTTTATTATGAAAGTTCATAAAACATTTATACTTCTGACTAATAACACTGCCATGTTGTCTACTTTTTGTTTATAGACATATTTAATGACAAAAATGTGCATAATTAAAAGGGTAGTTAGTTTTAATCATTTGTTTGCCCTAAATAAAACTAAAAACACATAATACACTTTTAACTATGTCTTAATTAAGTTAAATACTTTTTTTAACATATTTTAATAAAAATCTTGCTATTATTTTGTAAAAAAGTGTAAAATGTTTCGACACATCTGCTTTTACACTATTTTAACCAGCAGGGGTCGCCAGCGTGTGTGGGTTTCGAACTGCTTCGAAAAACTGAATCAATTTTCGAAGCATTTGGTTCAGTTGATTCGAAGCTTCGAAAAGCTTCGTTTCTCCCATCACTAGTGTGGTGTGGCTGTCATGGTCTTGCCTGACCTTGGTTATTATCCAGAGGGCAGGACCAGGGCAGCATGGTGTTTATGTGGGAATACGTGTTGTTTCACAGCATGTATGTGTAACACGTGTTCCCAGTGTCTTGTCACTTTTACCTTACTCCCTTATGTAATCATGTCTTAAGTGATTAATTATGTTCACCTGTTCCCCATTGATGTGCTGTCTATATAATGCCCTTGTGTTCTCTGTGTGGTGTGCGTGCGTTGTTGTAAGTTACTGTGTTGATGTTCCCCAGTTACCCATTCGAGTTATTCTCGTGTTCTGTTTGATTTGTGTTTCATCACAGTGTTTTGGTTCCTTTCTGTTTTTACCCCCTCGTGGGTTTTTTCTGTTATTCCTTTTGTAAATAAATCTTAGTTATTTTATACATCCTTTGCGTTTGGGTTCTCCTTTTGGTTTTCACTTCCCGGTGTAGAACCGGTCGTGACAATTTGTGCCCTTAATGTCTTGTCAACATTTCAAAATCCTGCATTAACTTTTAACATAGTACAAGGCTTAATATAATCTCGAAAAATGTAATCCGATATATGCTCTTTAACCCCAGATTAGTGCATAGTGAGCAACCCTGTGTCTCCTGTGTCCTTAAATTACTTCTCAGTAAATATTAATGCTTTTTTACTTTTGGGACGTGTCCACTGCACAGCAACATCATTAAACCATATGGTAAGAAAAAGTAAAATCTATTTGTTATTGAACTAACCTGAAGCAGCTCTGTGAGGATGAGTAGATCAACTTCTAACACCTAAATAACTTAAATAATAATTTGCTTACTGATATTACTGGTAATATGATCAATTATTGGTCTATTAACTATATTTCACACAAAAAAACTATCATCATCATATTTTTTGTGTAATTTAGTATGTTCCTTTTAATAAACACAAGAATGCTTTAATAAGTCCAGATATTCAATTTGTGCTTGAAGAGACAAATTAGCAACATGATGAAAAGATCGGGTATATACACCATATAAACGTGTGTATCTATTGTGAATATATTTATAAGCATAAGAAAGATGATATTTGATTCATTCAGCTGTTAATTATCATCATCTTAGATGTTAAGGTTTTTTTTTTGGGGGGGGGTGTACAGTTTCTTGATTGAGATCCTTTTGGAAACTTTCCAATAACCCATTTTGTCTGTGTTTGTTTGTGTTTCCAGTCATAAAAGGTGCCATGAAGATAAAATTTACCTCCAGTCTCGATATGTCAGATCCAGCACAGAGCAACAAAGTTCTTAATGAGGTTAGAAAGACATTTTAAGAGACTTTTATAAAACATCTATTCATCTGTTTACAATCACTCACAGAGTCTATCCCAACATATATGAGTCTTAAGAACAAAACGGTTCATCACAGGACTAACACAAACATTCACTCCTCTCCTTACACATATCTGCAAACAATAAACCTGATCAAATCACCTCAAGTTACCTCAGCAGTTCTTTAGCTGCTTGTAAAGATCCTGTGAAATCAAAATTTAAGTGCATGTCTATTAACTTTAAAAATACTCCTCTTTTTTTGAATCCGGGCCTAGATCTAGGCCCTTTTTTAAATACTTACGCCTAGATTTATCTTTTTAAAATTCTCAATTTTGCACATAAGTCAAAATCCACCTTAAGCGAGCGTAAAAACGTTTTGGTGAAGTAAGGGATTTTTATTCGAAATTTGGCATTTCCATCACTTGGGGAACTTCAAAATGCACATGAAATCAGTGTGATGAGATCCCAGCAAATGTTTCATTGCTTCAGAGTAGCATTCCAAGAAAGAAAAGAACTGTAAAATCATTAAATATATATTAAAGACAATTGTTTGTAAAATGTCTCATTATGTTTGGGCCTAGATCTCGTTGCTTTACACTATTTTGGCCCACAGGTGTCGCCAGCATGTTGAGAACATGTTTTGGCCCTGTCCCAAATGTACTTGTGGACTTCCTCAGTGTCAATAATGACATCATGTAGTGCACACCTTAGGGACCCTTGACGTGAGTTCATGAGGGCGCACCGAAGTTGTATTTTGGGACAGACTTAATCGTCTTGCCGGAAATAGGAAGATAAGTTGCCCATCAGTGTAAACTACTCCCATCCGTCGTCTGATTGCTCTTTGCAAAGACTTCTGGGTTGGTAAAGTGCGTGAAGCCTGCAGCAGTGCCAAAGACTACATTAAGGGTGCATATGGGGTGCCTTTGAGCACAATTCAGATCGTAAAAATGACAAATGGGACACACTACGGACTGGCAGATTAAGCGAGAACACGCAATTTAAGACCACGAGACCGAAAGTCCAATTGAAAAGCTTGATTTCCTCCGTCAGTACACAATATTCTGTCTATATGGACACACAGTGACATCCAGTGGTTGTTGGAGGAATCACATGAATGTCACAGTTACACTGATTCAGTATAGTGTGTGTATAAAATCTGACAGTAATGTTTTTATTTTAGATGAAGACTGCTCTGATTTCTAAAGGATTCTCCGTTTTCACATTGACCTGGACAAAACTCCCTCAGAAGATCAAACCGGAGACTAAGGGAAGGTAAGTTTACCCAACAACAAAGTTTCATAGTCCACAGTACATAAAATAAAAGTGTATTTAAGATTCATACGGTCTTATTTACAGGTCCACGTGCTAAGGGGAGGTACTGAAAGAACAGATGGTCTTTGGAGAAGGAAAGAAACATGTTTTATTGGTTGCTTTATTTATTTAAATTATTGATGTTATTTTCTTGATTTGTAGTTAACAAATATTTATAGATTTGAGTAAATATGAATGATCATGAAATCCGTGTCTTCTGCACATCATGTTTTTCTCTTTCCTCTGAAATGTCTGTAACAGAGTATAGAGATAATCTGACAGATTGTATTTTCCGTTTAGAGCCTGATAATATTATAGTTTACTAAATATTTTTATTAATGATCCCAATGATCCAAATATGAATTGTGACTTTTCAGTTGTTTCTGTTCAGTAGTACTGGTTTGGAGTTTCAGAGCCAATTGACAGATGGGTTTTAGGTCTTATCTTTTGGGTCATATGGGGTATCACAAATAATTTGTAGGAACTTGAATTTAGGTATGTCCAGAATTGATTGGAGTTTTTGGATGTGTATTAGTTGGGGGTATCTGCCTGGTTAATTAATTTCCTGCATGTGTACAATTAAAACATGGTTTTCAATATATTTTGAAGCATCTAACCCCATCCGTACCTTAAACCCAACGACTTCTCAACCATATAAAATACAAGTATAGTCATGGGAATGTATTGCATAAATTGAGCAAATAAAAAATAATATAAAAGTATTACTCATGTTGCAAACTGAAGCTATACGATAACTTTATATATTAAGAACTCAGTGAACGCAGTCAAATCATATTCAAAAATAAACCTAAACAATAGTTTGTCAAGACAGCCAATAGCATTTTAGATTTTAAGCTGACTTGATAATACAGTCTGTCGGAAAATGCAGGAGAGCCAATGCTTTTTCACGATCAAAGATGTCTTCTACTGGCAGCAGTTTTGGAACGAGTGCACACTTGAGATTTACAGTTTCTCCTATAAATCAGTTTGTTGACCTTGGTACACTTGGTATATACTTTTTGAAAAAAAAAATTGTGACAGTTTTGGATGCTGAGATTTATATTAAATAATAAATAAATATGTTATTTGCCCTAAATGCCTGAAAAGTGTAATGTGTAAAATAAATACAATTAATCCTGGCGGTTTAGATAAAAAATCATATCCCAAAACTGTGTGCCTGGGATGTTTTACATAGTTTGTGTCGCACACAATTTTCTCAATATTTACCAACCCTCATGCCATCCCAGATATATATGACTTACTTTTATCAGCTGAACACAATGGAAATATGGCATCATCTTACTGTACATTCTTATAACGGGCCGTGATAAGACCTTTTGAGGGGCATGTGCTGAAACTGAAAAAGGGCAACCAAATAAATAGCACATAATAATCGTCTTAAAATCTATATATTTATTCACTCTTAATTATTGAAAAATTCACTATTAATGAATGAAAAATTACATTTTATGATAGCATGGCATTATACAGTGCAAATGATATCTGGCCTTCTAAGTTGGCTTTAACAAATTGCCTCCTGGGTTTTTGTTTGTATTAGGCCTATCTGTAGTCATGTGTTTGTGAACCGCTCTTGTTTACTCCCTTTTATTTAATTGTATAATATATTAATTTTCATTTTTTCCTCTGCTTTGCATACATGGGGCCCTATTTTAACGATCTGAAACGCAAGTGCGAAGCGCAAGTGACTTTGTGGGCAGATCTTGGGCGCTGTTGCTATTTTCCCGGCAGGAGAAATAACTCTCGCGCCAGGCACAAATCAATAAGGGGTTGGTCTGAAGTAGGTTCATTATTCATAGGTGTGGTTTGGGCGTAACGTCAAATAAACCAATCAGAACGATATCCAACATTCCCTTTAAATGCAAGTGCTCAAGTTCCATGGCGGGTTGCTATTATTATGACGGATTTACCAGGCGCACGCCAGGAGCGGTTCACAGCAGAGGAGACCCACGTTCTTGTAAGAGCAGTCAAAGACAGAGAAGTTGTTTTGTATGGGGATAGGAGAAACCCGCCCAAATCAGCGTAGGTTAAACAGGCGTGAGAGGAAATAGCCGCAATTGTCTCATCAGCCAAGCGCTACAATGATGTCAGGAGACGGGAGAATCCCAAGCTTGCCAGCATAAATCGGGCACGCCGTGTAACGGGAGGTGGATCTTCCTCTACACATGACCTGACGCCAGCAGAGGACATCGCTGCGTCCACCCTCACTGCTGGTAGTTTGGGGGCTTAAAATCGGACCCAAGAAACGCAAGCAAGGTCCAACCCCAAAGTACAATTACAATTCAAGTTCATATACATTAAGGTTTCTTATGAAAACATTTTAATTATTATTTACATAAAATAAACGTAATACAGCCAACTTTTGAAAATATTTTAATCGTTATTTGCATGAGAATTTTTTAACGCAGCCACACAATAAATAAAAACTCTCACCACAATGCTCACCACAATGATTTCCCTTATCTCATGTGTTAATATTTTTTATTGTAACAATTTATGATTTGCAAAAATAACTTGCATCTGTGTAGATTAGATAAGCAAAGTGTGTGCGCGTTGTGCACGCTATTATGGCCAAGCATGCGCCCTTAAAATAGCATAATGAACCACGCGCAACGCGCCACTGACTTTAGACTAGTTTTTTTTGGTCAGTGGCGCAATGTTTTTTTGAAACTGCAAAATAGCATCAGTGAGGGTTTGCGCCGGAACACGCCTCCTTTTTTGCGCTGAACCGCCCAGGGAGCGCAAGTTCATTCCCTAGTTTGCCGACGTGCGTCTGTGGAGGGAAAAACACGCTGTGCGCCGGTACAAAATACGAATGATACATGCGTCACTGACAAAGTCAATTGCGCTGGGTAGAAGATAGGTCCCACAGTTCAATAAAAAAAATTGAAGAAAAAAGCTTTTGGTTTTATGAGCAATTTTTTTTATTTGGTTAACATGTTTATGTATGTCATTGAGAAGAGGGGGAAATAGGAAATTAAAGATCAAAATAGGAGATTATACTATACTATAGACATACCATTAGCATATCCAACATGTATCTGGCTACCTGGCAAAAACTGTGCAGAGGACCAAGGACCTTGGTCTATTGAAGGTGCACTAAGCACCGCTGTTGTTCTCTCACATGAACTACACTTTCCTTAAAATAAGCCAGCAATGAAAATGTATACAAATGTATTCTGGTCATTCAAGGCTAACTTTTTTGTTATTAGGAGCACTGTAGCCCCTGACAGAAAATGTTATACGGAAATGTAATATATGTGAATATATGAAATATCCCTATATGAAATATATGGTAATATAAAGTAGAAACATATATGTGCATATATGTACAACTATATATGACACCTATTCGAAAATGGAACAATTTCATATATTGACATATATGTCTATCCCATACAAATTTATATGTCTATGTGTGCAAAAAACATACATAGACATATATGTCATCTATATAATTATTTATATATGTGACATACATGACTTCACATATATGTGTAATATATGTTGCATACATATACTTATCATATATCATAAAATAATTAAATTTGAACTGTAGTTTTTATCTACTTTTTGCACGTTTCACACCACAAGTAGGACATACAACCCATTCACACAACTTAACACACAAACACAACTTATTATTTGTAATCCAATCCAATCCAACTTTATTTATAGAGCACAGTTTAAACAACCACGAGGGTACCAAAGTGCTTTACAATTAAAAATACAACTAAAATAATAAAATAACACCAACAAGGACTATGACAACAAAGACCACAATAGCTTTCATAGTGCAGGGAATGCCAGGGAATAAAAATACGTTTTTAAACGAGATTTAAAAGTGTGGAGAGTAGGGGCAGCTTTAATGTGCGGTGGTAGCTTATTCCATAATTTGGGAGCAACTGCTGTAAAAGAGCGATCACCTCTGGTCTTCAATCTGGTCCTGGGCACGATCAGTCGAAGCTGATCCCCAGACCTCAGTGACCTTGACGGGGTATAACTATGAAGGAGTTCCGAAATATACTGAGGTGCCAACCCATTCAATGACTTAAAAACAAACATTAAAATCTTAAATTGTATTCTAAAATACACAGGAAGCCAGTGGAGTGAAGCCAAAATGGGAGTAATATGTTCTTGTTTATGGGATCCTGTTAACATACGAGCAGCTGCATTTTGGACTAACTGTAGGCGTGAAAGAGAAGTTTGATTCACGCCAATGTAAAGTGCATTACAGTAGTCCAAACGTGTCGAAATAAAAGCATGAATCACTTGTTCAAAAGTTTTAAAAGATAAAACAGGTTTAATTTTCGCTAAAAGCCTCAACTGATAAAAACTAGATTTAACCACCATATTTATCTGCTTATCCAGCTTAAAATCACTATCAATTTTAATACCTAGATTGGTAACTACTGGTTTAACATATTGCTGCAAAGAACCAAGGTGTACAGGAGTGTAATCACACACCCTGCTTGGTTCAAACACTATAATCTCCGTTTTTTCTTCATTTAAATTAAAAAAATTAAAAGACATCCATGTTTTAATATCCTTTAGACAATCAAGTAAAGGAGTCAAGGAACCATTTACATCTTTTTTCAATGGTAAATAAATTTGCGAGTCATCCGCATAAAAATGGTAGGAAACGCCATGTTTTTTTAAAATATTACCAAGCGGGAGAAGGTACAAAGAGAACAGTAGTGGTCCAAGAACTGAGCCTTGAGGGACTCCATAGAGAAGGGGGGCGATAGATGATGTAGTGTCACCAAGCTTCACAGAAAAAAATCGGTCCGATAGATATGATCTGAACCACTGAAGAGCAGTATCACGAATGCCTACATAACGCTCTAAGCGAGAAATAAAAATGGCGTGATCAATTGTGTCAAAGGCGGTGGTCAGATCTAAGAGCACAAGAATCGCAGAGTCTCCTCGGTCTGTAATTAAAAAAAGATCATTAAAAACTCGTAGAAGTGCAGTCTCGGTACTATGAAAAGCTTTAAAACCAGATTGAAACATTTCTAAAATACCATTTGCATTTAAATAGGATTGTAACTGGGCAAAAACAATTTTTTTCTAAGATTTTCGAAATAAAAGGAAGCTTAGATACCGGTCGGTAGTTTGCTAAAATAGAAATGTCCAAATTTCTCTTTTTAATTAGAGGAACAACAGTTGCATTTTTGAAATAGGCCGGAACAGTTCCTGAAGTCAGACTGCTGTTAATAATTTTTTGGATAGTTGGCCCTATAGTGGTCCAGACCTCTTTAAAAAGACGAGTGGGGATAATATCAGTAGGACATACTGAAGGTTTCAGCTGTAAAATTAATTTATTAAGATAAAAAAGTGACACGGGCTCGAACTGATCAAACACTGTTAAACTTGTCGGCATTTCAAAGGGTTCAGATATGGATGGGGAAATAAAAGCTCTAATGGATGTAATCTTATCTAAAAAGTAATTTACAAATTTTTCACAGACTTCAGAAGACGCTTCTAAACAAGAGGATTGGGGAGAATTTAAAATAGAATCAATACTTTTAAAAAGGGCACGTGGTTTGTGTAAATTTTGGGCAATTTGTTCTTTTAGATACCTATTTTTTTCGGCTTTTACTATTCTTTGATACGTTCTCCAGCTTTCCTTTAAGATTTCATAAAAAACATGAAGCTTGTCTTTCTTCCAACGTCGCTCTGCTCTTCTGCACTCTCTCCTAGCTGCACGGGTAGTGTCATTAAACCATGGCTCAGATTTAGTTTTTGGTCGCACAATTTTTAGAGGAGAGACCATGTCAAGAATGCTAGCACATGTAGAGAGAAATGAAGTAGTTAGTTCCTCTGTGTCCGCAACCAGACCAGTATCTAACTGAATTGAATTTTGAAAAGCACAAGAGAACTGGGCAGCAGTGGTCGGCTTAAGCACACGGCCGAGGTGTGCAGGAGCATTTTTTCCTAATTTATGACAAGACAGATTAAAATCAAATAAAACTGGCATGTGATCCGAAAATACAGCATCCTGTATCTGAATATTTAAAATCGGCAAGCCACACGATAACACCAGATCTAACGTGTGCCCCTGTTCCTGTGTGGGCCCACTGACATATTGAAAAAAGTTAAAAGTATCAATCACATCTAAAAAGTCTTTTGTAAGTGGTTTAGAGGGACAACAAACATGTATATTAAAATCACCAACAATTAAAACTATCATAGTCTGTCATAATACTGGCCAGAAAATCAGAGAATTCTTTTATAAAATGTTTGTTGTATTTCGGTGGGCGATATATCACCGCACACAGTACAGGATCCGCTTGGCCCAAAACAAACTAACTCAATTCAAATGAAGAAAAAACAGATGGAGCCAAAAGCTTACAATGTAAGCTGCTCTTTAAAACAGTCACTTTTCCTCCTCCACGTCCAGTGGTTCTAGGTGAATTTAAAAAAGTACAGTCAGAAGATAAGAGGTCAGTAAAGACATATGACTCACCGGCAGCTATCCATGATTCCGTTAAAAACAGTACATCCACAGCTTGAGTAATAAAAAAGTCCTTAAGGATGAAAGTTTTGTTCATTACCGACCTCGCATTTATCAATGCACATTTGGTCGGTAAAGTCACAACTTCAGCCGCAGGAGCTGACCGGCAGAGCGGCCGAAGGTTGATGTAATTCATTCCGCCAGGACTTCGAGAACGCGATGCGCAAATGCGCAAACCATGTCGCTCCTCATACAAGCCAACAACCGGTATCAACCAGCTGTTAGTTGGAGAAAGGCCGCGACGAGCGACAAGGCGTTGAAAACATCGGTGACATTCCGGTGTCACCGGCAACAACTCCGTGGGCGAAGCCAGCCATGCCTTAATCCGGACAAGCCAGCCATTACGCGTCCCTCTGCGTCTTCGTCTCCGGGAAGGTAAACGCTCAATACAAATTAGATGAGCTGGGACATCCGTCAAAAGTGGAGGAGAAAATGTTTTTGAGCCACCCTGGGAGTATTTTGCTGTAAAATCCACCGTACTTTTAATTTGAAGTAGCTCATGACGATCATACACCAATAAAGAATGAATGGTCTTTGGGACAAACAGCACAAACCACGCAAACAATACAAAAGCTGCCAGAGAAGGACGGCAAGCCAGACACACCGGCGCCATCTTCATGTACCTGATGAGTCCAGTCGGGCCTCGAACCAAGGTCCTCGCATTGAAAGTCGTCTGCGCTAACCACTGATCCACCCAGCAGTTGGATAGGCAGGCTTGTATTTAACCCTTGTGCATTGTTCAAATTTAATACATCCACTAAATTAAACATCTGTAAAAATGTATCAGATTATTGTTTTATTTTATTTTTTTTACTTTTTTGCATAAATCTGTTAATCACAGTCAGTACTGATCAAAACTACCAAATCTTTACAAAAATTCCATGATTTTAACTCTTTAACTGCCAGGTTCATAAGTGGATTTGGGGAAAAAACTAAATGACAAATTTTATATATTAATTTTTTGCTGTCTTGGGCATGTCAAAGATAAAGTAAAAACATTGGCTTTAGATTATTGTTTTCTCCCTCATTTATTGTTAGTGGCTGTTTTTGCCCCATTGACTTCCATTATAACAACATTTTTTGATTGCAGAGCAATGACACCTTGTTATCATGCATTTTTGAATGTTGGTGGTTTTTCCTTTTGCAAAGAGGTCAAATTTGTCATTTTTACTGTTGATCACCATGTGGCACCATTAACCCTTTAGTAGACCTGTGCAGAACTTAATTTCTAGCTTGTACAATGAGTAATATGGAGCATAACTCCATAATAAAAGCATAGTATTGTTTGTGTACGTGTGCGCAAACGTGCGTGCAAGTGTGTTTTAAAATCATCCTGATTCAGTAATAGGCTACTTTATGACTTTATGATCTGTTAAATTGACACGATCACATGAATTTTTGCAGTGTTTATCACATATTGAGACAGAAAAGATTTCATCCCTTATGAATATAACCATAGTAATAATAACCATTTTTCTGCAGGTTAATTTAGCCATGTATTCATATCTGTACCTAGTGACAGCTTTTCTTCTGAGACTGCAGTTTACTTAAATAACTAGTATTTTTTCACATGGTTTATTATATTATGATTATAGTGAGACAATGATACATTTGTGGTTAATATGGTTTAACTACAAAACCATAGTTAATTGTTATGAAAGCTAGATAATGTTGGTGAGGTTTTTTTAAGCTTGCAATAGAAAAATGAATGACACAGAAGAGCTTTTCACTCTGGAAATAGTTAACGCCATGTTATTCTAAACACCGGGTTAACGGATTCCTGGGTTATCTTCGCTTCACACTATTAATACTTAGGGGTTAAGAGATAACCCTGGGTATTCATAATCTGACATTTCACACTGTGCATTCCTAAACCCTACCCTTACGATCACTAACCATGGTTTTACTACAGTTAAAACCAAAAACCATGGTTCCTGTAGTAAAACCATGGTTCTCTCTAAACCCCACTTTTAACCCTAGGTTAAGGAGCATTTCACACTTGTATTTTAGAAGCAGGGTTATCCCTGAAATTAACCCAGGGTTATGAAACACTGCTCGGAAGCACGGTTAGCCCTGTTTTTGTGGGATTAACCCCGCATTGCGGTGTCAAATGCATGCAGTGTGAAACTAGGCAGGGTTATAATGTTATGATCCTAATAATGGTTAACAATATATTTAAATACCTATAGGCTATGTAGCTTTAGACATCTAGTCATAAAACATATTGATATCATATGGTTGGGGCATACAGTATCATCAATCTTATATGGTTGTAAAATACAAACCCATATAAGAATTCATACATATACATATTTTAAATATATGCATTTAAATACATTTTAATATGAGTATTCCATATAGGTTTAAAAAATATATCTTCATATATCAAGAGTATCTTTATATTTGACATTCATATATGTATTTATATACATTTTAATATGAGTATTTCATATAGGTTTAAAACATATATCTCATATATCAAGAGTATCTATATATGTTATATTCATATATGTATTTATATACATTTTAATATGACTATTTCATGTAGGTTTAAAACATATATATATATATATATTCATATATCAAGAGTATCCATATATGTGATATTAATATATGTATTTATATAAATTTTAGAGTATTTCATATATGTTTTAAGCCTATATATTCATATATCCGGAGGATCTATATATGCGATATTAATATATTGCATATATATGTAGCATATATGCCAAGATCGGTTTTGATATAGGGACATATATGTCATATATTACATTTCCGTATAGCACAAGCAGAAAATTTTGAGCGCACCTTAAATCAGCCTTCAAGTGTTCACATTTTCCCCAACTGCATTACTGAAAAATACTTTAAAGTTGATTTCAGAATAAAAAGTTATGAACCAAAGAATCATACAACCCCCTTGACTAATTCAAGGCATAAGATATATACATATACAATAAGTTATATCCAGAAAGCATACTGTAATGAGATGAGTGGCAGGGCAATATACATACTTGTCCTTTACACGTTTCTCTTCTTCGATCAAGTTTTTCTTAACTGGGCATCGAATGTCTAAGACCTTTCTAATATGTAATGTTTTGGTGCCCCTTGGTGTCCTCTGATTGCCCACTCGCCCAATCCCGTCTTTGGATAATCCGGCTCTGTTCCAATTTATAAAACATGCGCACTAGACAACTGCCTGCTTACTCAGAAAAGTGGTTCTGGACACGATCCTCCATATAATGCACTTCACACACTCAAATATTTTGGTTGTACTCTTCAGGAGGAATTTTGTAATTAAAACCTAACCGCTGATTTAACCACTAATCGTGTCCTCATTTAGAAATCAAAATAAAGCACTTTGGCATCCAAAGAAGTAAATCACTTTGGCACCAACGCCGACATGGTGGCACCGTTAAAACTAGGGGAGAGCAGTGGCAAGAAAAAACTAACTTTAAAGGATATTTTTTGCTGTGGTCAATAATTTACAAGTGTGGTCTATCAATACCATGTCGAATTTTGATTGCTGAATATGCTCTCTTAGCTTGGAAAGCAGATGTAGTTAGGGCTCTGAGAAAATCACTTTGTTACTTTTGTCCCGCGTTTTCTCCCCTGCTACAGCGATAAACGAAAGCCATGCCTTCTTCTTTGCATATACATTTGCGCAACATTATGCAAATATTCCCACCCTGTGATGTACAGGTTGTGGTTTTATTGAGCCATTTTAGGCAGGTCTGGATCAGCAATCTCTTTTAACTCTTTCCCAGCCATTGATGAGTTATCTCGTCAATTAAGAGAAAACATTTCCCTGCCAATAATGCTTTACTGATGAGTTTTTACAATCTATTTGTGGAGCTCAATTTTGATTTTGTGGCGGACTGAGAAATAAATGTATGGGAATGTATAGCATTTCAGTGACACTCTCACATGTATGATGTCACAGCGCCTATAATCCCTCCCATTCTGAAGTGTTAGTAAACTCGATGGAAAAGCTAACCAAGCCAAAGTGAAGTGAGCTGACCCAACCTGACCTGTGGGGTACTGGATGCAATGGAAAAGCACCATTAGTTACCTTGGTGGTGAAGAACGATGTTGTAGCTGTAGTGACAGCAGCAGAGAAAGAGGAAAGAAGTGACTGGTAGTGACAGAGGTTGGCCCAGTTGATACACTCGTGCCATTTCTTTTCAGCAGCCCTGAGTGAGGTCCTTTGCTCACAGAGAATATCAGACAGCTATGGATGATAGAAGACAAAGAGTATGGGCATGGTGAGCCAGTGTCAATGGCAGTATCAGCATTTAAAGACAGGAAGTGAGATGGAAGAGAAGATACCACTTCAGCGAAGAGGGTACTAGGGAAGAGAACGGAAAGCGGTGTGGGTGTTGTAGGAAGGGGTATGTTGAAAGTGATGAAGAAGTGGTCAGATAGATGGAAAGGAATTACCTTAATGTAGAGGTCTACTCAGAAGACCCGAAGACCCGGGAACCGACCCGAGACCCGTACGGGTTCGGGTCTATATTTTAAATGATCAGCCGGGTCCGGGTCGGGTCTCAATCTATAACTTCGGGTCCCGGGTCTGTTTAACATTGTGGGTAATACCCGAGGTCGATCGGACTCGGAGAAAACACACTCACATTTAAATAAAATTTTTCAAAAACAGCAACAAAAACTTAGATGAACTGTCGCATAAATTTTTTCTATGACGCTAAAATTGCGTTAAAAAGTTTATATTTGGTTGCTCCAACCAGGCAGCTAACGTGCATGCACTCTTGTAATGTTTCTCTGGCTACCAGTCAAGAGCTTCTGCAGTGAGACGAAATGGCTTTACCTTTGACAATTGGCTCTTTTATTAAGAAGGCGGGACCTATTCCGCCGTACCGCACATTTTGCACTGACTTCTCTCATTTTTATAATAATATTATAAATTGACCATCTTGCTGTTATATCTAAAGTTTTCACGATCTGCTCAAAGAGCACAGAGATGATAGCAAAGAAGTAAAGCTAACGAAAGCAGCCATATGGCACTGAACGAGCAATCGTTATTATAATCCAAATAGGCAAACATTATTAAGCAAGTTGACCCGATACACAACAAATGAAAACCGGGTTATTAATCACCATGACTGTAAAGTGGACTTTTAAAGCTGGAATAAGCATTAAACATTTCAATCGTCAAGAAAGGAATAACATGATGGAACTTACTTGGAAATAAGGATTGTGCATCACACACAGTCAGGTACAAGGATGGAGAAGACTAAGTTATATGGGTAAGACAAAAAGTTTCATTTTCGCTACTTGTTTATTGACTTTTTAATAACATTTAGCTAAGGAATATTTGCCGGTTGGGTCTGTGTCTTCCCAGACGGGTTCGGCTCCATATTTTAAATAATAGACGGGTCCGCGTCGGATCCGGGTCCAGCTTTTAAATAATAGACGGGTCCGGGTCGGGTCCGGGTCCAGCTTTCAAAACAACAGACGGGTCCGGGTCGGTTCAGTGTAGCACATTTACGGGTCTGATCGGGCTCGGGTAGGAATTTTTGGACCCGTGTAGACCTCTACCTTAATGTTGTTGCAGATGAGACCACGCTGGTTTCCTGATCTGCGAGTGGCAGCGGTGGTGAGGCAAGTTCGGTCGAATGAGGAGGTGGATGTTAAATTTCCGAGTAAGATGAGAGGGCTGCCGTCTTCAGGGATTGTGGAGAGCTACATGTCCAGCTCCTCTATAAAGTTCAGAAGTGGACCTGGAGGGCAGTAAACTACAACAATGTGAAGTTGAGTAGGATAGTTGATGTTAACAGCTTTGTATTGAATGTATTTGTTTTGACATAATTCTTTATTGAATATTTGAATCTCTCACTTCAGAAGGTCTGTGATTTCTCATTTGTTTTACAAAGACGCTGAAAAAGCTAGCTTTGCATAAACTTGGGATTCATGGAATCAACAAGACATGATATTTCCATTTGGTGTCAAATAGAGAATAGCTGAGAAAAACAAAAAGAAGGAGAGAAAGAAACTAAAGGTAAGCTCTTTTTGGATGTATGTTATGGGGGAAATTGCATTTATACATTGTTTACTAGTTTTTCTGTCTTATTTTCCAGTAAAATGAATAAAGAAATCAAATAATTTATCTTGAATTGTAGTTATTTTCTTTACAGCACTTACATATTAATAATAATATACTTTAATGTAGTTGTAGCCTATTCTCTCATAACAGCTCCTTTTTATATTTATTTGATCATTTATTCTGCAATACTGATGACATGTAAGATATTTATGTTTATCTCATGTGTGTCCTACATAGAAAGCATCTGTGTGAGATTGTGACTTGTTTAACAGTAAGATGTGGATGTTCAGTTGTCTCTGTGTACTTGTTGGTAAGTTTAACTTTCTAAATTCACTTCACTGATAGCACAAACTTTAATTTGACTAATTCACTTTAGATTAAAAAATCTTAGTAACACTATCTATGTTATTGAACACTACAAAACACACATTTCTACAATGCCATTGGTAATTTGTCCACTGTATGTATTTAGGTGTATTTAGCAATGCCTGGATATGAGATATGCTGATATGGATATGCTGATATGTTTTGAAGTGTATCAAAATATTTTTGTAACGATTTTGAGGTTTGCAGGTCAATATGACCCGCATTTTGCTTTGTTCCAAAGCAACTGTATAGACCTAAATTAAATATATATTTTTAGTGTTAGTTGCTATATTCTAGAAAATCACAACTTTTAATCGGCCTTAGTACACAGTGTAACAACAGAAGAGTCAAGTTTTAAATAGGAAAAATATTGAAACTCTTTGGTTCATCAGCATCTAAAGACAGGAAGTGAGATGGAAGAGAAGATACCACCTCAGGGAAGATGGTACTAGTGGAGAAAACAAAAAGCGGTGTGTGTGTGTGTTGTAGGAAGGTGTATGTTGAAAGTGAACCAAAAATATATCGAAATAGGTAGAATATCGAAACTATTTGGTTATTTTTGATTGCAAATCTAATGGTCTAATCAGATTCAATGGATTATGTTAAGCTATGCTAAATGTGGTACTACCAGACCTGGAGATCGGCTAAATGCATTTCAAAACGGTAAAAATCTAATGTTTAACTCTAGGGGAGCTGGAAAATGAGCATTTTTTTTTTTTAAAGTGGAATGTCCCTTTAAGACAATTACTGTAACTGCTTGCTCAGTTTACTCAATTAAGATGAGTTGAAGGTTTACTTAATCCATTTGTGTTGGGACAACATCAATCATTTTCATTGACTAATGGAAACTAAGAAGGGGGTTGAGGAGGAGAGGAAGAGGATTGAGTTCCCAGCATGCTTTGCTCATGCTTTGGTGTACGGTTTACTGAAAAATAATCAACACATATGGAACATTTCTTAGCCAATCAGAATTGTGGTATAATAATTTATAACTCTTATGCCTTGGCAGCATATGGAAGGTTTAATAGTTTGTAAACACAGTCCTTTAATTGAACCATTACCTTAAATACCTGTTTAACACACGTATGACACCTGCACTTAAGGTAAAGAAAGTCATTCCCTTTACGTCAATCTTACATGTGAGAAACAAAACTAACACAGATTCTGTAAGCTGTAGTTTTGAAGAGTCAACATCAAAAACTTGATTTAACTATTTAAAACACACTTAAATTCTGTGAATCTAAAGGGCGTGAATTTCCTAGCAAAGTTGGAAATGCCTTAGGGCATTTCAGATTGAGGCGTTTTAGGCAGGTCTGGATCAGCAATCTCTTCACAATTGAGACTGAACTTTGTAACAATACAGTTGTGCTCTTAAGTTTACATACCCTGACTTTATTATTTCTTGGCCATATCTCAGAGAATACGAATGATAACACAACAACTTTTCTTTCACTAATGGTTAGTGTTTGGCTAGAATTTACTCTTTTTAAATCATAATGACAACAGAAACTACACAAATGATGCTGATCAAAAGTTCACATGCCCTGGTGATTCTGGCCTGATGACATGTACACATGTTCACACAAACGGGCTTGAATGGCTATTATAAGTAACCATCCTCACCTGTAATCTGTTTGCTTGTAATTGTGCGTCTCTTATTTTAAAAAAAAAATTCTCTATTGTTTTCTCATTTTTATGTAAACACTTTGAATGATCTCTGTGAATGAAATATGTGCTATACAAATAAACTTGTCTTGCCCTGCCTTGTGTGTATAAAAGGTCAATGAGTTTCTGGACTCCTGACAGACCCTTGCATCTTTCACCCCAGTCTGGATTCTGAGTCATGGGGAAAGCAAAAGAATTGTCAAAGGATCTGCAGGAAAATGTAGTTGAACTGTATAAAACAGGAAAGGGATGTAAAAAGATATCCAAGAAATTGAGAATGCTAATCAGCGGTTTTCAAACTGGAATTAAAAAGTTTGAAATGAGAGTTTCTGTTGAAACCACAGCCACAACTGCTAGGAAAATAGTTCAAGATGCAAGGAAAAAGCCACAAATAGCTTCAGGTGAAATACAGGACTCTGTGAAAACATAAGGTGTGGCTGTTTCAAGACGGACAATAATGAGGCTAAACTCTGCTGGACATCGGCACTCCAGGACCAATGTTGCCTATCCCTGGTTTAGAATCATCTTTTGCGCCTGCACCACATTTTTTTTACATGTTTTTTTCTCATTCGTTTTCTCATTTTTTATACCATCATCACAGTGAAAATTCTGTCAACATTTTGTCACCCAGCTGTTACAAATTTGTAAATAATGTAAAAATACCTGCATAAATAATGTAAAATTCTTTGTTCTGCTGAACACAAGATATATTTTTCTCTTACATTTTCTCCTACTATTGAAATCATCAGTGTCCCAGATCTGCTTGGTAACAAAAGTTCTTTCAAATATTTTCATTTGTGTTCAGCAGAACAAAGAAATTTATGCAAATTTGTAACAGCCTACGGTATAAAATGATGACAGGATGACTATCCTTTTAAGTTTATGATTTGCATTTTACTTTAGGTGTAGGAGGTTTCACCACTACACATGCCATCACTGCCCAGGAGGAAGGTAAGAACTAAAAACCTCTTTATAACTGTTTTAGACACATCATAACATCTTTATGAGGGTTCCTCATCAATTTTAAATGGTTGGTTCATGTCCAGATTTACTCATTGGAGACATTTACGCAGATGAATTTGGCAGATGCTGCTTTTATAAAAAGCAATTGCTTTAATCAGTATTTGTGTTCCTGGGATCAAACCCATGACGTTTGCACAGTTAACACAATCCTCTAAAAATTGAGCAACAGGAAGACTGTTCAAAAATGTACAGAATTGTGAAGCAAAATTAAGAGTTCCAAAAAGAGACTGTATTTTGCATCAATCCAGACTGACTCTTCTTTTAAACATCTTTTCTAGTGAATGTGGCTTTAGGAGGACAGACTGTACAGTCATCCACAGAATTTGTAGGTTGGGAAGCATACAAGGCCATTGACACTTCACCCTACACCTGCACCCATACTGTACAAACAACTGATAACCCCTGGTGGAGAGTGGATCTACTGGATTCTTTCTACATCTCTAGAGTTGTCGTCACTAACAGACCAGACTGCTGTGGGGAGCGACTCAATGGAGCAGAAATTCTTATTGGAAACTCTTTGGAGAACGACGGCAACAATAATCCCAGGTTAAGTTATTACTGTAACTGAGTATTTATATAAAGTTAAAGATGAAGGCTGAAGGTGCGAAAGCAGTGCTTACCATGCTTCAGCGGTCTTTATACATGTATATGTATAAATTAACAAATCTGCTTAAATATCTTCATATTTTTACTTCTTCCCTGCTGAAAAATCCAGCTAAGACCAGCATAAGCTGGTGAGCTGGTTTTAGATGGTCTCCCAGTTTGGTTTTAGCTGGTTTTGCTGGTGTACACACAAAAACACACACACAGACACAGTTTTGCATATTTGTCCCACTATGTTTCAGATCATGAAACAATTTAAATATTAATGAAAGATAACACAAGTAAACACAACATGTAGCAGTGTTTCCCATACTTGATGATGAAAGGTTAGCATTAGTATTTCCCAGAGGTGGAAAGTAACGAATTACATTTACTCACGTTACTGTAATTGAGTAGTTTTTTTGGGGTATTTTTACTTTTTTTAATAGTTTTTAAAATCTGTACTTTTACTTAAGTATCTTTTATTTAAAGTATTGTACTTCGCTAGATTTTAAATCATATCCGTTACCAAGTAAAAAAATATTTTAAAAAGCAAGGTGATAAAGACGCGCAACGGATGTAAATGGGCTGGGCCCGGGGGAACGCGCAAAAAGAACCATGGAGACGGACGAGACAGGCGCGCACTAATGCAGACCCGCCTCAGTTCAAATCTTATGAAAGAAACCCCTGGTCATATTTAAGCGACCACTTTCCACTGACGCGAAGCGATTGTTTCATTTTTATGAAAGGTAGGATTCATGCTCTTAAGTATGAAATTGCACGACGCGTTTTTAATACCATGCACATTATCTTCCGAGGTCTAGCAGCTTCGCGTCAAGTCAAACACAACTTCAAAACGTCCTCGAGAATGCGCAGGTCATTAGACATTGCAGTAGAGCCCTGCAAGCCCGTCGGGGCCCGACAGGCTAAGCCCATTTGGGCCGGGCTCGGGCCGTTCTTTTTTTTTACACACCGGGCTCGGGTCGGGCTTATTTTAACGTCTCTCCTCATTGTGTGTGTGTTTGCGTGTGTAGCAGAGACAGCGCGCATCTGAGGCTTACATTAATGGGTTTATCCTTTAAACGTTACTTTTGCTACGTTTACTCCTTTCATTTACACACCACCGTTTTCGACCCTCATAAACGGATTCGTTCGCAAAAGCTGCAGACCCTGTTTTAGTTTGAGAACTCAAGACGTTGCGCTGCAGTGTAAATGAACGTAGATGGAGTCTTATGTAAACGAACAGCTCATGTTAATGTGACAGGCGCTGTCAGTGACAGCGCATCATTTTCAAAGTAAAAATTATTTTTATTCAGGTAAATGGAGGTTTGCAACGTAGGTTTTGCAAAAAATAGTAAACATCTATACCAACCAGCTATTATAAACGCTATATCAGATTGTTTTATGTATCCTTATAGGTAATGTCTGTTTTATATTTATGTTTGAGTATTGTTAGGTTTGAATATTGTTGTAATGTTGTTGTTGTTTTGTTTAAATTTATTTAGCTTATTACGAAAGATAGACCGTAATTTTAAACGCCATACGCGTTGTAAAGATTAATTTGAAGGGAGAATTGTAATGGGTCAGACATTATTTTCGAGTTTAATTTAAGTTTTTCTTGCTACTTTAAAATGAATTTCGTTTCATATAATTTGTCTCTTAATTTTAATCGATGTTTTGTTGATAAGTTTTGTGAATATAAATGAATAAAAACAAAAATCAACGTCATATTAATATTTAATGCTCGTTTAGCCGATTGCGCTTTTTGCTATAGCGGAGGACGTGAACGCACGGACCTTGCACACTTTTAAAAATTAACGTCATACTAATTTTTATTAATTAATTGCACACTGAACAGCGACAGGTAAGGGAAGATAAGTTATTTAGTGTTTTTCTGAAGAATACAGTCAGTTCGTACAAAAATGTTCAAATGGACTATAAGATCATAAATATGAACTGTGAACAATGAACTATTATAACTCCCTACATTAAAGCAATAAGCATTTCTGTAGGCTAAAGCTATACTTCACCTCTTATTACGCATCCGAGAGAGAGAGAGTGCGCATCAAAGAGCGCGCGCGTCAGATAGAGCTTAAAAGTGATTGATATTGGTCTCGGGTCAGGTCGGGTTCGGGCTGAAAAATTGCAGGCATTGTCGGGCTTGGATCGGGTAGGGCTTGAACACTTCGGGCCAGGGCCGGGTTAGGGCTGGAATTTTTGGCCCGTGCAGGGCTCTACATTGCAAAGAGAGAGAGAGAGAGAGAGAGAGAGAGAATAAAGGTCATCAGGTATCCAGGTCAGGGAAGTAAGAAGATAATAAACGTGTCAAATGTATATAGACATGGCACTCATCTCATTATATGCTCATTTAAACTATATATAGTTTAATAAAATAATGTATTACCAGCAATACATCAATTACAACCTTACTATGGTGATTGTATTTACAAGCTGCTGACCACCTTCAAAAGTGCATAACTCACATGTAAAATCATTAAACAATTCCATAAATGTTTCTTAGTTTAAAAAAGCTTTTTTATTTTATTAACTTTTTGTTATTGCACTTTAATTGTAAAGATGTTCCTACAATTAAAAACAACTAGTTTGAGATGTATATTCCCTTGTCGTTTCTGAACTATACTAGAATCCTCCACCTCTTCCCGCTGTAAAAAAAGTAGCTTTTACTCTGAGTAAAGTTAAAATGACTTACTTTTTACTTTTACTTGAGTAGATTTTTAGACAAGTAACTTTACTTTTACTTGAGTACAATATTTTATTACTTTTTCCACCTCTGGTGTTTCCCACACACAAACCCGTTCTCTCCCTCTCTATGATGCGGTATGTCTGCGCATGTGTTTTGTAGTAACTCTGTGTAACACTTACTGTGTATTCTCTCAAATTTTCTGAATTGCACCGAATTGTCTGCGCTATGCGTGACAATAAAACTCGCATTTAAAATAAAAAAAGGGCTCATAACAGGACCTTGATGAGAAGAGCAATAGCAGTAAGGCTTCAATGTAAATGTATGGTGATTTTGTCAGACGATGTCGCGTTTATAAATCGGATTTTAGCAACAGTTGGATTAAACACGAGGTGTTACTGGGTCGTGTTAAGTAACTTGTTTATAGTCTACTAATTTTATGTCTGACAACAGAAATGATATTATGTAAAAATAGCATTCAGTTGTGTTAAAATGCAATATAATGTGACAGATCAAAGAGTAGAAGTGAAATATATTTCAGGTACCAACACAACGCAAACATGTGTTGACGTCACATATCTGCTAATTATATGATGTCATCACTGCCACAAGTCTCTCAAAATCCTATGGGAAACACTGTTTCATTTTTAAATTAAGGTTGTTATTGTGAAAGGGGTCATATTATGACATATTTTTAAGATGTAAAATAAATCTTTGCTGTCCCCAGAGTGTGTATGTGAAGTTTTAGCTCAAAATACTCCACAGATAATTTATTATAGCATGTAAAAATTGATAATTTGTAGGCCTGAGCAAAAGTGAGCCGTTTTTAGGTGTGTCGTTTAAAATGCAAATGAGCGGATGAAGTGCAAACACTGATCACAATGATGGTGGTTTGTTGTAATTGAAACTCAATTGTGCTGTCAAGTACTTTTTACTTTCTCTCTTTCTCTCTGCACTATGGCAGTGCTGTGGTTGGATATTGCAGATAAAGGGGGCAGTATTATTGTAATTCGCCTTACTACCTACCTCACAAAACAGGCAAAATCTGAACGACCTAATTTTTCACACGCTTGGAGAAAATGGCTTACCCAAACAAAGTTACTAGGTTAATCTTGATTACATTTTCTAGGTTGATAGAAGCACTGGGGACCCAATTATAGCACTTAAAATGGAAAAAAATCTGATTTTCACGCTATGACCCCTTTAAGGGAAAACAAAATCCAAACCTACGTGGACCTGTGTGGAACGTGTTTTCCCCCTAAACTTAAAGGCGTTCTAAGCGAATCAGTGTATTGATTTTTGAAATGTGTTTTCAAACAAACTGAGCGTAGTTAACTCCTCCCCCTCCCTTCCGTGCTTTCATGAACGTGCCCAAACCCAACCCCCAAATCCTTCTTCGCGTTTATTGGCTGGAACACTTTGTTTTGTGGTGCAGGTTTGGCCACTGTGTTTATATTGAAGTTTGTAGAGCCTGGGCTGTCTACAGAGATCGCGTTTTTTTACAGTTTGATCAGCGGATAGGCAGCAAGCAGATATTGAAGAGATGTATGCTGTATGTAACAAAAAATGTTTTATGGTCTAAAACTCGTGAATTCGCTTAGAGAGCCTTTGATAACTGGTTGGCCCACCCTTAGCAGCAACAACTGCAATCAGTCATTTGCGATAACTTGCAATGAGTCTGTTACAGCGCTGTGGATGAACTTTGTGGCGTTTTTCCATTGTATAGTACCCCACGGGTTAGGTCGTGTCAGCTCACTTTACTTTGGTTTGTTTAGCTTTTTCATCGAGTTTAGTGTAAGCGCAAGCACTAAGGTAAAGCTACTTATCTCAGACCAATCCGTGATCATCAGTATTTTCATGTCATTTTTTTGTATCAGCTCAGCTCGCTTGGAACCTCAACCAAGGTGGTACTAAAAAAGTATTGGGTACTATGTACTGTCCCCAGTGGAAAAGCCCCCAAAAGTGAGCTGACCCAACCCAACCCATGGAGTACTATGCAATGGAAAAGCGCCATTAGTCCACTCATCTTTGCAGAATTGTTGTAATTGAGCCAGATTGGAAGGATTTTCGAGCATGAACCACCTTTTAAAGTTCAAAGAACAGCATCTCAATAGGATTCAGGTCAGGACTTTGACTAGGCCACTCCAAAGTCTTACTTTAATTTTTCTTCAGCCATTCAGTTGTGAACTGAAGAACTCAAGTTCGCTTCAGCTTGAGGTCACGAACAAATGGCCAGACATTCTCCTTCAGAAGTGTTTGGTAGACAGCAGAATTAATGGTAGCATTTATCACAGCAAGTCTTCCATGTCCTGAAGCAGCAAAACCCCAGACCATCACAATACCACCACCATATTTTACTGTTGGTATGATGCTCTTTTTCTAACAAAGCTGTGTTACTTTTACGCCAGACATAATGGGGCACACACCTTCCAAAAGGTTAAATTTTTGTCTTGTCAGTCCACAGAGTATATTTTCCCAGAAGTGGATCATCAAGATGTTTTCTGGCAAAACTGAGACGAGCATTATGTTCTTTTTGCTCAGCAAATGCAGGCCATTCTCTTTCGGTGGAGTCATGAACACCAACCTTAACTGAGGCAAGCCGCAGTTATTTTTATGTTGTTGTGGGGTCTTTTGTGACCTCTTGGATGAGTCGATGGTGCTCTCTTGGGGTAATTTTGGGCAGCCGGCCACTCCTGGAAAGGTTCACCACTGCTTCATTTGTGGATAATGGCTCTCACTTTGGTTTGCTGGAGTCCCAAAGCTTTAGAAATGGCTTTAATGGTAAGCGTTTTTTCACACTGCGGGTTTGGATTTTGTTCAAACAAAAAATCAGCAAGGGGGCCAACACTTTTTCACACCACTATATATACAATATATGGTAAGAAGTTGTGGTTTTACTGCTGCTAAAAGTACATATTTTACTTAATTTTAAACAGTTTATTTGTTTAAAAGTAAGGTTTAATATTGAGTTGCAATTGGAATTAAAACAATAATTTAACCTTATTTTAAACAAGGTTCAAAGTTTAATACAATATAGTTGCAATGTATAAACCTTGATCTAATCTAATTTTAAGCTTAATTTATGTTGGTGCAACGGCAACGCACCTGAAAAGTTTCTGTTGCTTAAACCAAATGTCTCAGTTGCCAGAAGGTCAAAACAGTGGGAAACACTTCTTAAAATGCACATATGGACATAAAACTGTGGATAACGGGACTGTTTTTCTTTCTCAGATGTGCTGTGCTGTATGGTGTGGGATGGGGTCAGTCCGTATCTGTGTCCTGTGCTGAGATGAATGGACGATATGTGAACATCATTGTACCTGGAAGTTCAAAAGTTCTCACTCTATGTGATGTACAGGTGTATAGTCTGAAAGGTAATTTTGGCATAGTCAGCTTAAAGTGAGCATTAAACCTGGCCCATTTGTAACCAAGAATTGCACATTAGCCGCTTTTGCACTATCGGGCCTGTGCGAGCCAGGGCTTCAAACGGGCCTCACGGAGCCAATAGCCTCAGACCTCCAGCTGAGTAGCCAAAATCACGACGCGTTTGCATTGTCAAGCCAATAGCGGCGCAGCGGTTCAGAAAACCCCGCCCTTAATACACCTACCTGGATGTAACGTCACACAACTTTGCCTGTTTTACCGTGAGGAAGTCACTTCAATCTGACAGGAGACGGGAGTTAGATCGCATCATCATACAACACACATAATGAAAAATGACTGAGGCGGCTGTTTGCACGGTGAAAGCCAAGATGAGAAGATAGAGATGTTTGCTTCATCCGCGGTGTTACTCTTGGAAGTTTATGTTGGCTGCACACGAGCGATCTCACGAGACAATATCAGATCAATAAGCAATAGTAAACTTTATGAAGTGGTAATTACAAATAAAGCGTTCATCTACCTAATGTGCCATTATACTATATACGGGGCGACAGTGGCTCAGTGGTTCATGTAGGTTGTCTACAAACCGGAAGGTTGGTGGTTCAATCCCCAGCTCCACCGGACCAAGTGTCGAGGTGTCCTTGAGCAAGACACCTAACCCCAGCTGCTCCCGACGAGCTGGATGGCGCCTTGCATGGCTGACACCGCCGTCGGTGTATGAATGTGTGCGTGAATGGGTGAATGTGAGGCAAACTAGTAAAGCGCTTTGGATGGCCATAGGTCTGTTAAAAAGCGCTGTATAAATGCAGTCCATTTACCATTTACCATTTATATACACAATATTTTAAAGAATATAACGAGTCCTAGTTTAACATTTATGTAAAATAATCTTATTTTAAAATATGCACGTGTCTAAATATGTAACGTTACGTTTGTAATTATAGTTCTATGGCTATGTAAATACTTACACATTATAAGAGGTGTGATATCTTTAATCATGAAAACGTTAATAGTTGAGCATCACATGAAACACAAGGTAACTGTCTAATAGCTATTTCAATAATGTGTCAATCAATAAATACTTTTGTCTATAAAGAACTGCCTCGAATAGCTGAATAGAACTGAAAATCACTTAATTGCATCTCAAAAATCAAAACGTTTGAGAAATCATTAGAAAATGTACTCGTTAAGAATCAACTCTGAATATACACAAGTATTTAAAAAGCTATGTTACGGTGGTTAAGTTAATGATGGTTATATTTACCATTTTGTGGCATCTTACCATTTCTGTGTTTCAGATGTGATTATTAAGCAATCATTTTCAATAAACTGACAAGCAGCCGTAGTAATAGCGCGGTACTTTATTTACATATGAAGTTTATATCAGTGCACAAACAGTGTATTTAAAGACATCTCCTCCGGACTGATTTCAACATCCATGGCTCCTGTCGTCTCATCATCATCATCATCTTCGTTTCATCACCTACTCTTGCATTTGTTGCTGTGTCATCTCTCATATACAAAATAAAAACTCCTGGATGACAAACTGAAAGCTTTACGTTGGCATTTTTCTGTAAAACGGACACAAAAGAAAGCAGCACATGTGACGTTTTGTATAAGGGGGTTTGTAATACACATACAGTAAACGCAATCGTTATTTGTATTTTAAGTGTTTTGTATGCAAACGTAATGTAGCATTTGTATTTGTATTTTAAGTGTTTTGTATGCAAACGTTATGTAGCATGTTAACTCACCGACTGTAGATACCATCGTGACTCGATCGCTTTAATACATGGAGTGATGGACGATGAAATGATGATTCAACACACATCTTTAATTTCTCAGCACTGTTGCACTTTAAACACTTTGTTCTGTGCCCGAAACTTTATAAACTTCTCCCGAACCGGTAGCGGTGTGCGCCGGATCCTTAGCATGGCAAGTTCGGCGTTGTTTTTTTTACATATGCAGATCATTTTCTTCAGTCCGAAGTACAAACATAGCAGGCATCTTCCGTGAAACAGTCAATTACTGGTGATCCCGGTTATATTTAAAGTTTTAAATCTGCAGACAGATGGATGCGCATCTTGCCAGAGTTCAGATAAACTCCGCCTTAGACCTTTACCACTCCCCTAGCCCGAGAAGCCCGCTTTGGCCCAACGATTTCGGCGGGCCAGAAAAGCGGGGCCTTAAGCACCAACGAAGCACCAGTGAAGCACTGGCACGCCCGCTTGAAGCCCGATAGTGCCAACACGGCTATTGAGAGAAGAACAGGCTGTTTTTAATAAAAAAATGCAGGTGATAATAACATATGACATAGTTCACAGGAAGCAGACAGAGAAACAATACCCGACCACAGAACGATACTGATAAAAAATTGGGGGCATATTTCAGCACCCAGTGACTTAAAGAATGGTGATTTTAATAAATATTTTAATAAATACACTAGTGAGGCTTCTGGAGTTGAATTTTGTAAGAAATCTTTACTTACGCATCCAAAAACCACCAAACCAGAAGGACGCTGAGGAAATAGTAAATGTTTATTCATAATTGAAAAACCACAGCCATCATTACGAGGCTGATATGCAGGGGCGCCGCTAGCAATTTTGGGCCCTTTGAAAAAATAGGGGGTCGGGCCCCCACCATACCCATTTCGCACCAAACATACAATCAAACCTACTGTAGCTATTCAAAATCTTTGTCTGTAATTGAATAATACAGAACTATTTATTTTGCCATTGTTTTGACCACAATTATCAGTATTTATAGATACCTAAAATGTCTGCAGCTAAGATAATTTATTGTGCAATGTAAATTTAATTGAAAAATACAGTAATGTCAGCATATATTTAGAGAAAATGCAACATTCTTTAAGATTAAAGATAAATGTGACCATGCCTGTGAAAACCCATCTGAAAAATGTATTTGTGATTTACTGTTTCCCACATAAATTCATCCTACATAATGTAAAGAACATTTTGTGAAAATATAAACTTGATATCTTTAAGGTTGACTGAGTAATGTCATGTCAGCGAATGAAATCATAGTGAAATGAATGCTTGAAATCAAACTGTGATGCTTTTTATCTCACAATAAGATTTGAGACTTCAGTCTGATTTTCAGAGACAGTCTCAGTGACATACTGTATACTTGAGCTGTTACACACACCAATAACATTGTAACATTTAAAAATGGCGAACAACAACAATGCATCTTTTCTATACATTTACACTCTGCCTCAAATAAGACTGGGTCAAAAATGCTTAACCAAAGCTTGTATTATAATTATTAGCATTATTTATAAGGTGAAAAACAGGTTTCACACACCAGCAGCTTCAGTAAAGCAAAAATAGCGACAGATCATTGAAACCGTGAACTCCAGAAAACAGCTATACTCTAAAATGGGTCTTCAGACTGTTTTTTAAGCAAGGGACTCTAAAATGAAATGAATGACAACTATAGCAGATTACAACATAGATTTCCATTGATTTCTTAAACCTGTTGCAAGGTGAGAAGCTTTAATAGACATAACTGGACTAGTTTAGCCTTAGTTGCATTTCAGTTTTATCACAATCAACTCGATTCACGACTGCATAAAAATCATTCCTTGGCATATTGCGTTACAAAACATTGGAGTGTGTAACCGATCGCATTTCTAGTTTATGTTAATTAGCTTATACGGGCTACGTTAATTAAAACAGCTTATAAAGCTGACTTCGCGTCAGAATCATAACACAAAACAGGGAACGTAAATCGCTTTGTGTTTTTTTAAACTGGGGTGAACAAAGCGAAGACTGCATTGTATTGCTCCAGCGTCACATTGTGTAAACTGCATTTATAGTAAGGAAATGCACATATGCAGATATCATAACAAATAGCAGTAAATACACACACCTTGCTCTCTTCTGAGAGATGGCGCTAAAACGCAGAGTAAAGACGGGGCGGAGCTAAGAGGGCTCAGCTTAAGGGGGTTGCGTGTGCTGCACTGTCCTTGGCTGGGACCCTCAAAAGTTCATGGGCCCTTAGAATCATCCAAAAAACGAGCATAGTAATAATGTAATGTATACAGTAAAGTAGTAAGTTAAGCCAAAGGTGGCGGACTCTCCAGGGGATGAAAAACCACCCTAGGAGAAAAACCCTGAGAGAGATACATATATATATATATATATATATATATATATATATATACTATCGGGGTATGTGAACGGGTAAGTGAATTAAACTGGTTCCGCCGGTGGTCGCTGGTCAGGCATCGGCTGGGCATCTCGTAGAAGGACGGTCAGTAGATCAGCGGTGTGATGACCTTCACGGTTGCAGGAACTGGGTCTGTTTGTCTCATTGTCCTCAGGGTCGAGGACGAGACAGGGAGAGAGAAACAGAATCCTATTAGCATAGGGGCTGTTCACATGTAATGCAACTGTTATACAGTATAGTGGTTTAAGTCAGCTCGGTTCCAGACAGGCTACTATTGCGGCATAAGTATATTACCCAATATTGTCAATTTCTCTGCCACTTTACATCCAATAGTGAATGGATTTTTTCATTCTTTTTTCTCTTCATATTGTTAGGATTTTACTGTAGAACCATAACCAGCATCTGGGCTCTTGGCAAACAACACCAGTGCAACACCAGGAAGATGGCGCCGATAGTAATGGCATGCCGTCTGCTCCTCTGCTCTGTCCGATTGTTTCCTGGCTTGTTTATGCTGATACATTTTTTTGCTTTAATAAGTCAAAATGTTGTTACACCGTTAATATATGATCGCCAAATGCTGCTTAATATTAGATCTTCTATAGCGCTTTGTACAAACGAGGATGTGCCGGGTCCGAGTTTCAGTTTACCACCTCCACCTTTCCTAATGAATGTACCTGTATGGCTGCGACGTGTGCCGGATGCTTTCACCTGGAGAAAACGGCGCAGGAGGAGAGGAAAGCGGGGAGGTATTGCTGTTAGGCTAAGAACACACCTGGCCTCACGATCTGTTTGTCAGCCATGTTTGGATGCTTTCTGGCCGGGGTTGGAACGCGGCTTTTACATCTCGCGGCGCTCCTTGGAAGTTCCATATCAGTGGATTATTCATCTGTCAGCAAATGCGGCAGTGCAGCCTATCCGGCGATGCTCACCTCGCGTTCGGCGGGGTGGGGTGGATCATCATCACCTTCGTCCACTGTGTCAGGCTTCGCATAACTCACGACCGGTTAGTGACTCATCTTTGATCAAAATGGCGTTAGTTAATTCAAGGTCACTTGGAAACAAGACGTTTATCTTTAACGATTTTATAAGCTCTGGCAACTTAGATTTTTTATTTGTGACAGAAACGTGGCTTTCTGTCGGAGACAATAGCGCTTTCTCAGAACTTACACCTCCTAATTATACATTTTTTAACTCTCCCCGCTCTTCTGTCAGGTGTGGAGGACTGGCATCAGTTTTCAGAAATAGTTTCTGTTGCAGAATAATAGAAACAGACACTTTCACAAGTTTTGAAGTTCAACTATTCTCTTTTGACCAGATGAACTCGCTGATGGTGGCTGTGGTCTATCGTCCACCTAAAACCACCAAAAACTTCATTTCTGAGTTCTCTGAATTCTTAGGGGGTATTACTTCTAAATTTGACAGAATTTTAATTATCGGTGACTTTAACATTCATGTCTGTTGTGACTCTACATCATTAGAGAAAGATTTTCTCAGTCTCATTGATGCATGTGACTTTTGTCAGTGGGTTAAAGAACCTACACATGCTCAAGGTCATATTCTAGACTTACACATGGCCTTTCTGTTTGAGATGTTTGTATTGGTAGTTTAAGTTTTTCAGATCATAAGCCTGTTACGTTTACTGTTGATATTTCTTGTCATACTAATGAAATTGTTGCTCCGGCCAGATGGTCACGTGTTGGCCTATTTGGTCCAACCTCTGTGAGTAATTTTTCAGTGGCATTCAATGAGGCATGTCAGTCGCTTTCAGTGGATTATTTTGCTAATATGTTAAATGTGGATGACCTTCTTAACTTGTTTAATTCTGTATGTACTAGTGCTTTAAATATTGTTGCTCCTTTTAAACTAAAAAAACATAAAAACAAAGCTGAACCTTGGCTAAACAGTAATACACGTAGCTTAAGACAAGTCTGCAGAAGGGCAGAACGCAGGTGGAAAAAGGACAAACTTCAAGTATCCTATGAAATCCTACGGGAGTCCTTATTTACATACCAAAAAGCAGTGAAGGTTGCCAAATCAGATTACTTTTCTCAATTAATTTCTAAAAGCACAAACAGCTCAAGGACTCTATATAATATTTTAAATTCTGTTTTTAATCCGACTGGCAATTTCTATTTAGCGGAGTCCTCAACTTTGTGTGAAGACTTTTTAAGATTTTTTGTGGAAAAAATTGATGCAATTAGACAGTCTATTATTCCATCTTTTGATGAACCTGTAGATTTTTTGTATCCCACTACTTTTTTTAATTAATTTGAGCCGATTTCTATGCTGGGATTAATGGATTCAGTTGTTAAGATGAAACCTATTACTTCTGCTTTTGACATTCTTCCTACCCAATTCTTTAAATTGGTATTTAATAGTGTTGGGGACTGGATTTTAGCAATTATAAATAAGAGCCTGGTTTCTGGATCTGTTCCAGCCTTTTGTAAACATGCTCTGGTGAGACCGTTGTTGAAAAAGCCAAATCTGGACACAACTATTTTATCTCATTTTAGACCAATCTCAAATTTACCTTTTATTGCAAAAATCTTAGAGAGATCTGTGTCACAGGGTGACTTAGGGCGGAACCAAAAAGGGAGAGGAGAGGTTCCGCCCGGACAGAATTTTTAAAAGCACCTTTCACTTCCCAGTCTCCCTGGCAACACAAATCAGGAAGAAACGAGCCACAGGTGTAGCCAATTTATGTAGCAGCTCTGATTAGAGGAAGAAATGAGGACGGGCCACATAAATGGAGTGGTAGCAGCATACAGGAGAGGAGTTGTTTTGGGCACGAGCTCCATTGTTGCCTAGGGCAGAAAATCACACGCTCCGTCCTTAGAGGAGCCGGAGGGCGCCGTTGATCCACGGGAGCGCTTATAGCGCGAGGAAAGAGTGCGGCAGCCAAGACAGGCGAAAAGAGGACGGAGCGGTGATAGTTAAAGGAGCACTGCACCAGAGCTTTTTGCCTGAGACCGTATAGGTGTGGAAGACATCGTGAACCTTAGAGGTTGAGAAGTGAACGGAGTACATTTCAAACGGAGATAAAGGAAAAGGGATTTGAAAACGGCATTGATGTGAGGACCAAGAACAAGTTGAAAGCATCCTGTATATTTATCTGGCTTTATGTTGGATTCCTCCAGGAGAAAGAGAGCGGCCCTACCCCTAGCATAGCGTGGTGGGTGAGCCGAAGGAATATTTATTGAAGCAGTCACAACGACGACATCACTAGCTAGGCCGCATATTTCATCGCCAGATCCGAACCAAGCGAAGTAAAAGAAGACGGGTGTCCTTTTTGTACACTGAGCATGGTGGGTGAGTCCTTGTGCTGTGAACACATTTAATTTTGACGTGGTGCTGGATATTTTGCTGTGGGCTGCTGTGTACTGCTGTGTGCATCCTGTCAGATAAACCCCCGCCTTCACGCACTTCGTTGAAGAAGGACAAAGAGGCTGCTGGTCCTACTGTAGCCTATTCCAGTATAGCATATGTTGTGAGCGTGCTTCAGATCTCGAGAAATAGCACGGTGCCTTGGGACGATCTTTTTCTGTCTGGATGTTGGGCGGAGGTGAAGAGTGGCAGTAAGGAGCTGAAGAAGCAGCAGAGGTGTGAGTACGATTTGGAGTCACTACCATTGATACTTTCATTTGCATGAATATTGTAGTTGCAGAGAGAGAGGTGAAGGAGTTCCATTGTCCCGTGGCCTCTACAAAGGGGCGCCCCTGTCCTGAGTTCGAAAGCCTGACGGCAGCGAAGAGAGGGAAGCGCTCGGCCCGGTGAGACGTTGAGATACCCCACCCCTCTGCCGCCAACGAGTAGTCGAGAGTAGGCATGGGCCGGTATGAAATTCTGACGGTATGATAACCTTTGCTAAAAACATCACGGTTTCACGGTATCACGGTATTACGCTTGCAGCTCTGAAATATGTTCTTTTTAAATGTCTGGGTAAAAAACAAAAAAAAATTTTTAAAGAACAATATATTTTATTTTTAAGAAACATAGAACATTTCGGAACAGTAAACATGTCAGGCTAAATAATGAAAATAAATAATTTAACTATTCTTTAATAAATTAAATGCAGTCACTTATGAAAAGTCCTTAGATGTTGTATGCTTAGATGTTGGTGCATAAGCAATTTGTTTTTTAAATGTTTGCTGTATTGTGGGCTGATCTGTTGAAGCTTTTGATGTGTATGATCCTTTGCTGCTGGAGATACTGCTGCCCTAAAAAGAAGAAAAATAAAGACTGACATGTTAATTTTAGCCTAAATCAAAATTTAATTGATTTATTATTGCAAAAATTTGTTGTTTATCGATATACAGGGCAAATGGCAATCAATGACATGATTTATTTGATTTATTTTATGTAAAAACATATTACTGTAAAAAAAATCATCAAAATAATGTTAGAAAATTGATTATTTCAGTGATGTACTAAACATTAAGAGAGAGAGAGTGTGAGTGTGTTTTACACACACACACACACACACACACACACATGCACGTGCTCGCTCGCGATCTCTCTCTCTCTCTCTCTCTCTCTCTCTCACTGCACAACAATAAAAAGGGTTGTAAAGACACCTGAGCCAGCACTGCAGTTTGTTTACTTAAATGTCGTAATTTTGAACATAACTTAACAATTGCGGGAGGCTTAATTACTAACTCGCAGAACTCGCACGTCTGCTATTATCTCTGTGAAGTAATGTTAATGTGGAAACTAGCTGATGTTAGCCAGTTAATTAGCCATGTTATCTGCATCTGTAACAAGCCAAAAAATATTTAAACAACGCGAAAAACGCTAACGTAACTCTTTTATATGTTTGCAAATGTTCATGTGAAGACCGCGTTAACTTACCTTGAATTTAGCAAAGCGTGATGGGTGGTGCTCCCGTAGATGGGCTATCATATTTGATGTATTGCCTCCTCTAGCAGACATGTCTTGCATGTTGGATGTCCTTCCTCCTCCAAGCCGTGGCCATCTGAATGTTTTCGGTACCCGAAAAATTCCCAGATGGCTGACTTGGTCTTTTTTGCAGGGGGGAAAAGTTCAAGGGATTCACCTCCTTCGGCCATCTTACACACACACACACACACACACACACAAGTAACTTGCAGCTCGCATCAACCAGGGGGAGGGGTCGTCTGACTCGTTATGCTCATACGCTATTTGCTGCACATACAACCTGAGGGTTTCGTGCACTTTCCGTCTATGACGTGTAAAAATGTACGCAAACCGCGAGGACGGTATAACGGAAGATTTTAGCGGTTTTGAAACCGTGACGTTTTCATACCGCGGTAAACCTTGAAACCGGTTATCATCCCATGCCTAGTCGAGAGGGTTCGCCCCCGACGCAAAGTAGAAACTACTTACTCCATCAGACGCCTCGTAAAGTACTGCACGTCCGCCACTGCTGCCAGTTGTGGAGATCAACCCGTCGATCTGCGAGGAACATTTTGAAGAGAGATCGAGTAGAACCTGTACTTACAGTACGCTGAGTCCCGCCAAGAGGTGAGAGCCCTTTAAAGCAAATTAACTGTGTTCTTATGCCCCAGTTGATACCTGTGGAGAGAAAAGGAGAGAGAGTGACTAATCGGAGGAGAAACCGAGAAAGCCTGTACTTACGGTACTCCGAGTCCAGCCAAGAGGTGAGAGCCGTCCAAAGCAGAGTAACTGTGCTCTTGTGTCCCAGTTGATACCTGTGGAGAGAAAAGGAGAGAGAGTGACTACTCTGAGGAGAAACTGAGAAAACCTGTACTTACGGTACGCCGAGTCCAGCCAAGAGGAGAGAGCCGTTCAAAGCAGAGTAACTGTGCTCTTGTGTCCCAGTTGATATCTGTGGAGAGAAAAGGAGAGAGAGTAAATAATCTGAGGAGAAATTGAGAGAACCTGTACTTGCGGTACGCCGAGTCCAGCTAAGAGGTGAGAGCCATCCAAAGCAGAGTAATTGTGCTTTTGTGTCCCCGTTGATCCCTGTGGAGAGAAAAAGGAGAGAGAGTGAATAATCTGAGGAAAGAATCGAGGAAATATGTACTTACTGTACGCTGAGTCTGGCCGAAAGGTGAGCCCCATCCAAGTTGAACTAACTGTGTCTTTCCGTCCCAGTGGCTACCTGCGGAGAGATGGAGGAAAGTTGTGAGTGACACGGCAAGAGCTGTGCAAGTACGAGGAGAAAGCCTCCACCAGAGAGATTCAGGTACGCAACCAGAATAGTAAACCCCCACACTCATTGGCTTTTGATTTGCCTCCTTTCCCCATTTCCCCAGAACATTTTAGATATTTATTAAATAAAGATTATTTTATACTTACTTGTTCTCGTGTTGTCTGGTCATTGGGTTGGCTTTGGGGACCTCCTCGAGGTGGAAGTTGAGAAGGGGCGTGGCTTTAGCCATTATCAGCCAGCGCCTGGGGGTGACATCTGTTTATATGCAATTACATGGGTTTTTAGTAAAGAATAGGGTTTTTGAGAAATTCCAGTCTGGATTTATGAAAAAACATAGTACTGAGTCTGCACTACTAAGAGTATTAAATGACATTTTATTATTTGCTGACTCTGGAAATTCAGTAGTTTTAGTGCTCCTTGATTTGAGCGCAGCTTTTGATTTTGTTGATCATAAAATTTTACTATCACGCCTGGAAAAGTGTGTGGGTATCCAAGGAACTGCCCTTAGCTGGCTCAGATCTTACCTTAGCAATAGAACCTTCTCAGTAGGTATTGGTCATGCGGTTTCATCCATAGCACCCTTAACTTGTGGAGTTCCTCAAGGATTCATTCTGGCTCCCATTTTATTTTCACTTTACATGCTTCCATTAGGCTCCATCTTTAGGAAGCATGGAGTATCCTTTCATTTTTATGCAGATGACACCCAAATTTATTTACCTTTAAAACATAATGACAAGCAAGGCCTAAACACCTTGCTTGCATGCCTAGCTGATGTACGTTCTTGGATGTCTATGAATTTCTTGCATTTAAATGAGAGTAAGACTGAAGCAATTGTTTTTGGGCCTTCAGTGGAAAAAGGAAACCTGAATCTAAATTATGGTCCCTTAAATTCGCATATCAAGCCTACTGTGAAAAATCTGGGAGTTAGTTTTGATTCTTGTCTTAAGTTTGATCAACAAATAAATTCAGTAGTCAAGTCATGTTTTTTTCATCTTAAACTTTTATCAAAAGTGAAAACTTTCTTGTCTTTTAGTGACCTTGAGAGAGTAACACAGGCGTTTGTTTTATCTCAATTGGACTACTGTAACTCATTATATGTTGGGTTACCTCAATCCTCCATGTTACGGCTTCAGATGGCTCAAAATGCCACAGCTAGGTTTTTAACTGGGGTTCGTAAACGAGAACATATTACTCCAATTTTAGTGTCTCTTAATTGGTTGCCAGTGCGTTATAGAGTTGATTTTAAGATCTTGCTCTTTGTTTTTAAGTCTTTAAATGGTCTGGCCCCCTCCTATTTATCAGACCTTTTAAAAGTAAACACAACAGATCGAAGCTTGCGTTCCTCAGACAGTATTACGCTGTCTTACCCTAGAACACGATTGAAGTTGAGAGATGACCCTGCGTTTGCAGTGGCCGGTCCTAAATTATGGAACAGTCTTCCTTTATCTGTAAGGTCTGCATCATCTGTTTATGATTTTAAATCAAAGTTACAGTCTTATCTTTTTAGTCAGGCATTTTTTAAATTTTGTGATGTCTCTTATATCATTTCTGTTCTGATTCTATTTTATTTTAGTCTATTTTATTATGTGTTCTGTACAGCACAGTGGTCAACTTTTGCTGTGTTTATTTGTGCTTAATAAATAAATGAAATGAAAGGAATGAAATGAAATCTAAACGAGTTTATTAATAGTGAACAATCTTTGAAATCCTAGACCATAGCTTTAACAAATCTGATATAAAACATTGCTGTGAGCCTGATGTTTGCAAAAGTGCACCTTGGCAAAACCCAGTTCTACTGGGAAAATATTTTATGGACTGATGAAACAAAAGTCATAGACAGAGAATGAAAATATGTTTTTACCTTGTCTTAAGCACTATTCGGACGGTATTAGTTTTCCAAACGACGTTTGAGTTTCAACGTGTCCCCCACTACGTCTCTGATTTTATGTACCAATTCAGACAGGATAAAAAATTTCAGGCTATTCCAGAGATGGGAGTGTCTGTTTCATGCATTTGACCGTTGCAGAAGATAACGTGCTCTGGATACTAGTGTTTGGAATGTTTGATATTTTGCTTTAAATGTAAAATTATTACAGAACATGTAATTTATTCATTTAACTTTAACAAATCAAAATAACTTAAACAAATCCTACTAAAGTAGCCTACGTATTTTAAATAACTGGCTGCTTATAATAAACCCAAAGAAATGAAAAAATAATGATTAATAACACTTTAATATCTTTATTACCAAGGACAGGGGTTGCAAATTAGCTTCGGCTAGAAACCCTGTGTGCAACACATCTGTTCAAGTTTTTGTAACCTGTTACAATGTGCCTCTCTGCATTGTCCCTGACAAATAACCAAATAAATAAATAAATTAACATTACCATTCCGGAGTTAAACAAAATAAAGTTGAGTTTACCTTATACTTATATTACAGTGGCCAGTCTTAATATTCAGCTCGTCTTGATTTTAATTATTTTATTTTGCTGAATTGAAAAAAAACATCCATATTTGAAAGAACAGGACTCAGTAAGTACAATATACTTACAGCAGATCATGTTGGCCAAAACACGAACCGCATTTTTAAAAGATATTGTGGGCAAACAAAGACATTTGCATCCGGACGGGATTAAATTTCTCAGAGGACCTCTGAGTTCAGCGAAAAACAGTAGGTAAATTGCTTTGGAATTCTTACAGAGGTCGTCAGAGAAAAACACAGACATGGCAGATTCGGACGGGATTAAAAACACACAAAGCACTATTTTCTCAGAGGTCCCTCTGTAAAACTAATCCTGTCCGAATAAGGCTTTAGTTGAATAACGGTAGTCTACCCGCATTCATGAACATACGAAAAGTGCTGAACATTTCCGTTTCATAAAAGTTCCTCCTTTAGAAATGTCAGTCAGAAAATGGCCTGAACATCTGAACAACGGATACATGTTACGTAAAATGCATCTCACTCCCCTCCGCACTTTCATTCAATTCCCTCCCCTTCAGAATAATTTGCATACATTTGGCCTCTCGCCTCCAATGGAAAGTAAATTGCAGCAGTGTTCGCGAAGCTCAAGGCGAAATGGCAAGTCACGTTCCGAGGTGTGCTCTTCTATCTGTAAATTTTTGGTCTGTCCATGTTCTGAAGATGGCGAAGTTTGCATTCTTTTCAGTGGCAGCAAAGGCAGCCAATCAGTGTCAAGTGCTTGCATTTCATAATAATTTTGCCAGTTAAGCCCGAAGGGACACCAAATAGGTGCAAAACCAAGCGTTTAAAAAGAGAGGTTTTTAAGATGCTTCTAATTACAGACCAACCAAAATTTTGTTGTCTACATGTCACATCACAGAACAAGAATAAAAACTCTGTTCAATCACTCTATGTCACCTTACATGTTGGTAACTCGTCATTGGCGCAGAAAGAGTTAACATGGTATTTTCATACAATAAACGTGCTGTATATTAATCTTTAAAAAAATGTAACTTGAGATATGCTCTTTAACCCCAGATCAGTGCATAGTTGTTATGCTTATTAAAACTAAACAATGTAAACCAGGGGCCCTATTTTAATGATCTGAAACGCAAGTACGAAGCGCAAAGCGCAAGTGACTTTATGGGCGGATCTTGGGCGATGTTGCTATTTTCCTGGCGGGAGAAATAACTCTTGCGCCAGGCGCAAATCAATAAGGGGTTGGTCTGAAGTAGATTCATTATTCATAGATGTGGTTTGGGCGTAAAGTCAAATAAACCAATCAGAACGTCATCCAACATTCCCTTTAAGCGCAAGTGCGCAAGTTCCATGGCGGGTTGCTATTATTATGAAGGATTTACCAGGCGCACGCCAGGAGCGGTTCACAGTCGAGGAGCCCACGTTCTTATAAGAGCAGTCAAAGACAGAGAAGTTGTTTTCTATGGGAGAAACTCGCCCAAATCAGCGTCGGTTAAACAGGCGTGGGAGGAAATAGCCACAATTGTCTCTTCAGCTGGCATCCCCAGGACGTTGCGCCACAAGCGCTACAATGATGTCAGGAGATGGAGGAATCCCAAGCTTGCCAGCATAAATCAGGCACGCCGTGTAACGGGAGGTGGATCTGCCTCTACACAGGACCTGACGCCAGCAGAGGACATGTGTGTCCACCCTCATGGCTGAAAGCCAAACAAAAGCAGTCCAACCCCAAAGTACACTTACAAATCAAGTTCACATACATTAAGGTTTCTTATGAAAACATTATAATTATTATTTACATAAAATAAACGTAATACAGGCACACAACAAACTTATATAGTATATAAATATTTTAATCGTAATTTGCATGATAATTTTTTAACGCAGACACACAATAAATAAAAACTATCACCACAATGCTCACCACAATGATTTCCCTTATCTCATGGTTTAATATTTTTTACTGTAACAATTTATGATCTGCAAAAATAACAGTTGCATCTGTGTAGATTAGAAAAGCAAAGTGTGTGCGCGTTGTGCACGCTATACATTATGGTCAAGCATGCGCCATTAAAATAGCATAATGAACAACGCGCAACGTGCCACTGACTTTAGACTAGTTTTTTTCTGGTCAGTGGCGCAATTGTTTTTTGAAACTGCAAAATAGCATCAGGGATAGTTTGCGCCGGAACACCTCCTTTTTTGTGCTGAACCGCCCAGGGAGCGCAAGTTCATTCCCTAGTTTGCCGACGTGCGTCTGTGGAGGGAAAAACCCGCTGTGCGCCGGTGCAAAATACGAATGATACATGCGTCACTGACAAAGTCAATTGCGCTGGGTGCAAGATAGAGCCCCAGGTGGTAAGGAAAAGTTAAACATATTTGTTATTGAAACATCACTGACCTGAAGCAGTTCTGTGAGGAGGAGTGGGTCAACCATTTGCTTATGCTGTGTACACACCAAAAGATTTTTTACGTCCTATAAGATTTTCAAAATGCGATAGACCACAAACATGAGGACAAAAAATCCTACATTTAACCGTTATGCACCTATAGTGTGTGGTCTGCTATGATGTGTCAAAAACAGCACACCACACACAAATAGATTTTCAACCAGAGTCTCGACTGTGAACACAGGAAATCTTGCAAAATCTTGCGAGACTTCAGAATATGCATGGCGGATGAAATGCAGGAAGAAATTTCAGTGACAGTGTTTGGAATGATTTTCACAGAAAATTCAAAGGAAAAGGGTTTTGGTGAAGTTATGGAGACAGCGGGAACATGGTCTGTAGAAGTTCACTTTGCATCAGCTGCACTTTGTACTGCGCCATGACCGCTTCCATCTTCCATAATCTCGCTTTCTGATTGGATATTGTTTTGTTTCACGTGATAATCTCAAGAGTGTGCAAACGTTTGTCCTCAGGGTTCCCCACACACATCAGGATTTCTGATCATCGGATTGGGTATATAGCCCATAATATCTTGTTTATAAGCATAACATGGTTATGTTTGATTCATTCAGCTGTTTATTTTCATCATCTAAGATGTTAAGTTTCTTTTAGTATATGTCACAAGTGACAAACAGGCGGAACCAAAAGTAGCGAGGGAAGGTTCCGCCAGGACCAACCTCCGCAAACACCGGCATCTCCGGGTAACCCCTAGCAACGCCAACCAGGGCGAAATACACACCAGGTGTGCCCGATGACGCGGCGAACGTCCATTGGATCGATTGAGGGAGCTAGAAGGATAAAAGCAGCGTCAGGAAACCAGGAAGGGGTCGATTGTGGTCGTTGTGAATGCACAGTGAGGCGGTGTGTGGACCAGGCAGCGGCGTTTTGGGCGTGAGGACTGAAGAGACAGGTTGACTGCGGAAGAAAGGATACGTTGGAGTACCGGAAAAAGATTGGCGTTTTGCCAGGGGATTTTCCAGGAAAAGCCAAGCCTGCGTAGATCGGGCGATCGAAGACCGTACGACGGAAGGAGGGACCCGGGAGCTGTGGGGAAAAGAGACCAAGATGGAGGTCGTGAGTACACGCATTGTTTACTATTGAATAAATCATTAAAGGGAAAACTCACCGTTGTGTGGAAAGATCTTGTGTTGTAGTAGCCCCACCGTAGAAGGACGGAGTCGGTGGGTGTGCCAAATCAGGACGCGGCAGGCAAAGCGCTGCCAGGGGGCGGACGAACCTTATCCCACTCACCGTGACGGGCTCCAACGGCTTTCCCCGGCACCAAGCTGGACCGAGTGTGAGACTATTGGCCTTCTATGTCACGAAAGAGTGTGGGCTGCTGTGGGTGAGTGTGCTAATTTGATGTGTGTGCACTGGAGTGTTGCAGTGTAGTGCTGTGTCCCCTGCCATTCATCCTTACCCCAGGTCCGGTTGAAGTACCGTGTGAGCCAGCTTGTGGAAGTGCCGAAGCGGTGGTACCATCGTGGACTCACCTTATTATCCCCCCTGGCTCGTGTGCATTTTGCCGGAGAGGAAAAACTGTGAGTACAGCGATTGAAGTATTGCACCAATAACTGCGTAGAGCTGTAAACAGCCTAGAAGTTGAAATCCAGAGTCATACTTTCCTAACTGGCGCTGTTGTATGTTGGAGGAGAAACTGCTGCCCACTGTGAAACTGGTACACTTCAGACCCTCCTCTGACGGGGTGGAGAGCAAGTCAACACCTAGCCACCGGTTCTGGTCCTCCGACAGGTGACATACAGTTTCCTCTGCTCACTCCCCAAAGCTGTTAAGGAAGAAAGCCGTTAGTGTGAGTAAAACCTACATCCCTATAAACATCGAACTAGGAGTGATACTTACTCATTGGGCCTGAGATCCCCACGTAGCACGCCAGCAGGCTGGAAACCTGAAACCTAAAACTAGGAGTTATACTTACCTGTCAGGCTCAAGAGTCCCACGCAGCCCGCCAGCAAGCTGGGAACTTGAAACCTAAACCAAGAGTTATACTTACCTGTCCCGCCTGAGAGTCCCACTATATATATATATATATAGAGTCAGCCAACTTTGGCTTAGCTTAGCACTTTACTGTATATGTAACACTATTAATACGCTTGCTTGTACGGTTTAACCTTAGCCGCTATGTTCTACTGCTTATATTATCTATTGATTTTCTGTGTTCTCCTTTACATCTACTCATGTAAAGCTGCTTTGCAACAATTAACATTTGTGAAAAGTGCTATATAAATAAAATTGAATTGAATTGAAGAAACAATACTTACCGTGGACGAAGGAGCTCCGTCCTTTTCCCTTGGCCCCCTCTCTCGCCCCCTGCAAAGAAGAGGACGGCAGAGATTATTTTAACTCCCCTTTCCCCTTCCCATCCTGATTTTAAATAATTTAAATAAAGTTGTTCAATTTTTACTTATCTGGTCTCGTGGCTTGGTCATTGGGGTGCTTTTGGGGACCTCCTCGAGGTGAAACGCCCGGAGGGGCTTTAGAGGCCCGCTCCGGTAGGTAACATTTATCAGATTTTTTTTGGTGGGGGCTTTGTTAATATATTGTACAGTTTCTTGATTTAGATCATTTTGGAAACTCTACAATATTCCATTTTGTCTGTGTTTGTTTTCCAGTCATAAAAGGTTTCATGAAGATAAAATTTACCTCCAGTCTCGATATGTCAGATCCAGCAGAGAGAAACAAAGTTCTTAATGAGGTAAGAAAGACATTTTAAGAGACTTTTATAAGACATCTTTTTACAATCACTTACTGAGTCTACATGTCCCAGCATATATGAGTCTGAAGAACAGATCAGTTCATCTTAGGACTAACACAAACATTTTCTCCTCTCAATTATATACAGTATATATCTGCATTCAATAAACCTGTTCAAATCACCTCAGTAAAATTATCATGAGTTGTTTGTTAGCTTTAAGGTTATCTACAAGTGTTTTAGAGACAATAATCCTGCTGAAAAAAACAGCATACCAGCAAGACCAGCATATGTTGTGTTTTGGTGCTGGTTTGCTAGTGAACACCAGCTAAACCAGCATCAAACCAGCATAGACCAGCATAATACCCATGCTGGTCCATTCTGGTTTGACGCTGTTTTTTTCAGCAGGGAAAGCAGAGGTTTTACAGTACAAGCATCAAACACAGGCACAAATAAATGCGTTCTAAAATTATATTTAAGCAGTATCGCTCGAGTAGGAGGGTGATATTGTTATATTATCGCTCTTGGAGTCGTGTGATATAGTTTTTCAAACGTGTGCCGTCGAACTGTTGTATAAAAGCAATATCGCTCTTGGAGTCTATATCACACGACTCCAAGAGCGATATTGCTTTAATACAACAGTTCGACGGCACACGTTTGAAAAACGAAAACTAGAAAACAACAACGGAGTTACTTTAAAAGCCTCTTTGTTTGAGAACTACTTCTTCCGCCACGGATTTGAGGGCGGACAGAATGACAGGTAACACTTTCGGCTGCTTTGAATCTCATAATAACTCAATGGACGGAAAAGCCGTTTCTTTATATTACCGTTTCTTGGTCACAAAGTGTAGTTTTAAGATTAGTTCAGTCGAGAATACCGTAAAACTTCAAATAATAGCCGAGTCCCAAATAGACGCCTGTCTCTTTTAGACGCCTGGTGTGACGACAGGTTTGGGTAAATAAACGCCTGTCTCAAATAAAGGCCTGGTCTGTTTTTTAGTTTCGGGTTGTATTTAATCTTCTAAAACCAGTCAGATAGTCTGTTTAAGACAGTTCTATGGTGCAGATTGAACACGCTAAAGTTTTTTTTGCTTACCGGTAGATGTCACGTGACAGACTTAGTCGTTCCGTTACTCATCACTATGACAACACAACAAGCTTCGTCGCCAGGATTGAGGTGATGATGACAGTAGCGAAGGACTTTTCCCGGTGGGCCGGTAGTGTTTTGGGGCCGCTGATAATAGCCGGGCTTTCAGTCTTTTGTCATGCATGCACTCCCGCCACACATTGTATTTCTCACACGGAAACACTATTTATCATATTTTATATGCTGCAGCGCCTAAAATGTATCTGGCCGCACTGCTCTCTCTCTCTATCAAGCCCGTCTTCCCTAGAGTTCTAGTCGAGCGAGCCAATACAAAAAAAAAGAGAAAGAGGCTACACAATAGCCAATCAGAAAATAGCACTGTTGAATCTGGGTAAGATTTCACGCAACAACCAATAAAAAAACATATCATTGTTTGCTTTATTTATACTGCCAATAATTTAAGACTGTTGTTATTACACAAACTAATTTGTTAAACACATTCAAATTAAAAATAAAACGTAATATGTGGTAAACTCCTGCTGTCATGCTGGAACAATTAAATTAAAAGCCTGTCTCTTATAGACGCCTGTCTCTTTTAGGCGCCTGGTGTGATGATAGGTTTGGGAAAATAAAAGCCCGGGCTATTATTTGAAGTTTTAAGGTATATATGTATATACATATATTTAAATCTACAGTAGATTACTAAAGATAGCGCCTGTTTGAACGTTTGCTTAGTGAGATTCTGTACGTATTAGAAACAAAGCATGAGCAGACGTCAGTGTTCACTCGCCCCGCTGACCTCTTTGGGCTACATCTCTGACAGGGATTCCCTGGCTCTCATGTTGGCCTTGTTTGTTTTTGATGGTCAAAATGTGATCAAATCAGCAGTATTTGGTGTCATGATAAAACTATTACTTGTTTTCTTATTCATATTTAGTGTATTTTGTGTTGTTATTGTTTTGGCGCGAGGTAAAAGTTAATATAACTATATTTATATAATGTTACTATTGGTTTACCATTTCATCTTAACGCGATACAAGCACTCGGACTTCGTTCTTGTCAGTACTGTTTTTTATAAGTGTCAGAGAGATGTTTTTGCATGCTGCTTATAAATATATCAGTGGCGATCTATCATAACATGATTTAATAGTCACAATTAAATAAATGATCTATGTCCACATTTAGAAGCTGCGGTGCTTACCTGCAGTTTCCCGGTGTTTTCGCGTTCTGATAAGAGATATAGCTCCAGAAAAAAATGAGTGTTTACATTCCTCTTTCCAAGTGTTAATCGTCCACACGATGTGACAAGACATTACTCCCATTAACTTTAACGTAACATCCAAGAGCGCTGATCTTTGAAGAAATAATAACTTCCGATTGGGGATTCACAGACTGATTTACGAGCTAGTGAACTAATGAGACACACGGAGAGTGATTCAAAACAGCGCGGTTGTGTGTGTCCGTGTGTGCCTGCAGTTTTTCCATTCAAAGATGAGCCTGTTTAGAGGACCTCCATTCACTAGGTGGTGGAATGATACAAAAGGTGAAGCGGTTACTGTGCCGTTATCAGTAGAATATTGCATGCCTCTTAGACAATCAGATTCGAGAACCAGAAAGAACTGTTGTATAATAGTGTATAATGTCTCTTAAATCTTTCTTGTGTGCTGTATCTTTGTTGTTTTAATTGTTTGTATAGCGCTTTGAGATGTACACTTTAAAGGCGCTATAGAAAATAAAGTTTATTATTATTATATTTCTATTAATGAAGAAAATGACAATAACGATTTTATTTGGAACAAAAATGGTGCCCTGTTTAAAAATAATTAAATACATCACAACAGATTCACTGAGCTCCGTATTATTCACTAAGCTCTGATTGATTCACTGAGTTGTAAATGATTCACTGAACTTGGACTGATTCACTGAGCTCAGAATGATTTACTGAATTTTGACTGTGTCCAAATACCCACATTTGCGGCCTTGGCCACTCAAGAGACAGGAAGTAAGGGACCAAGACTGTCCCATGTCTTAAAACTGGCGAATTGCAGTGCCCTTAAACCACACTATCCCAAATACCGATTCGGAGCTAATCTTTGGCTAAGCGTATCCCATCATGCATCATGTTCAGGATGTAAATCGTGAGACTTTTACCAAACTTTGCGAGATGCCACAGAAACTTTTAATTGTAAGTTAATAAATGTACATTACATATTTTGGTAGTAAACGGAAACTTTTAATTGTAAGTTAATAAATGTACATTACATATTTTGGTAGTAAACGGAAACTTTTAATTGTAAGTTAATAAATGTACATTACATATTTTGGTAGTAAACGGAAAGTGTTAAACATAACACTCATATTTAATGGTATTTATTGATGTGTAAATTATATTGAAAACATTACACTGTTGTGAAGATATTTGCAATTGTAAAAGGTCGCATTATGTTTGGGCCTTGATCTTGTTGCTTTACACTATTTTGACCCCCAGGTGTAGCCAGCGTGTGTGGTGTTTTTGAACGTTTCGAAAAGATTAATTTCTTCCATCACTACACAATATTCTGTCTTTAAGGAATCAGGAAACACAGTGACATCCAGTGGTTCCTGGAGGAATCACATGAATGTGATATATTTTAACAGTAATGTTTTTATTTTAGATGAAGACCGCTCTGATTTCTAAAGGATTCTCTGTTTTCAAACTGAACTGGACAAAACTCCCTCAGGAAGTTAAAGCAAAAACTAAGCAGGGTAAGTATGTTTACACAACACAACAATGAAAAACATTTCAAAATCTACATTACATTAAAACAAAAGTGTATTTATGATTCATAAAAATTGATTGTTTTTATATTAACAGGTCAATGTGCAGCATCTGAATGAACAAACCGTCTTTGGAGAAAAACATATTTTTGTAGTTGTTGTGATAGATCTGAGTTCACATTTCATTTATCATTAATTCAATAATATATTTTTATTTACTTAAAACTCCTACATTAAGTCGTTCATTTATTTTATCATTGAATCATTCACTTTTATTCTTATTTCTTATCTTATGATGATGCTGTATCGTCTTCTGTGGTCTCCATCTCAAGGCTCATAATGTTTGGAACCACTATCTTACATGCTATAATAATATCTATTGAATCTGTTTTTAGTCAGATAAAGTCGGTCAGAATATCGACAAGCTAGAATAAGCACAACTGAGATTATTCAATAAATACTTGTTTATTTTATTCAACTACACTTCGTGTCCTGCCTGCTGTCTTTCCCTTCATCTCTGAATCTGCGTTCTTGTGGTTGATTGAAAGTATCTATCAGTTGCTTGTTTTTATTTTTTATAATAATTGATGTGGTTTTCTTGTCATTGTTTGGGGTTATTTGTAGTTAACACGTTTATGAGTAAGTGTGAATGTTAGGGAAATAAATGTATTCCGCACAAAGATCTGTGTAAATTTTAAGATAATAACTAAGACGAAGAATTTTCTTTAAGGTCACAACACCAAATTGATTAATAAATATAGTGTAAGCATACAACTTATTCCAGTCGTGTTCATGGAAAAAATGTGTGGCTGAATTTGGAATGTGAATAATCAAGAAAGTCAATTAAAAGTGAAAAGTGACAGGGAAAAATTGTGCTCTTGTGTGAGGGAACCACAAGGTGTCACTTATTCACTAACTGCAGGGTTATGAATGAGGTGAGAAGTGTTCATAGAAGCAGCTTTCTTTGATAATGGATTCATAAAGACCAGAGGTGGGAAAATTCCCAATTCGCTCTGTGCATCGGCATAAAAAGTTAACAATGCAGCAAAGAATGTTTTACAGTGTGGTCTCAAAGTGGTATTATAATGGTTATGTACAAATCTAATGTGTGGAAATTAACTGTATTATATTAAATTGCCTAGCATCATATTCAGGAGACAAGACTGGTGAGGTGGTGAACCGAAGAACCGATGCTTCATTTCTTAACAAATATAAAATCATGCAGTAAAGGGACATTCCACTTTTTTAAAAATATTCAAATTTTCCAGCTCCCCTAGAGTTAAGCATTTGATTATTACCGTTTTGGAATCCATTCAGCTGATCTCCGTGTCTGGCGCTACCACTTTTAGCATAGCTAAGCACAATCCATTGAATCTGATTAGACCATTAGCATCACGCCTAAAAAAATTACCAAAGAGTTTCGATATTTTTCCTATTTAAAACTTGACTCTTCAGTTACATCGTGTACTAAGACCAACAGAAAATTAAAAGTTGCGATTTTCTAGGCAGCTATGGCTAGGAACTATACTATACTATACTATACACCAATCTGGTGAAATGCAGAAGTAAAGCAGCGCCCCCATTACTGTGGTCCTAAGGAAGTAGCGGAAGTAGTGTGTAACGTGTTGGTCCTGGTGTATGTATTCTGTCCAGTGATGCCAGGAAGAGCGTGTTGTGTGGTTGACTGTTTTAACAACAGCACTGGAATACAACCATTTGTGAAATCACAAACCTGTTGCACATTGACTGCCCGTGTTTACGGCCATATGGACTACACAGAGTTCCTGGTCGAGCGGAGGATCAAGATGTTGGTTTTATGTAGATAAATTCGACTAGTAGTTGAATTTAGGATTTATGCTGAGTAAATGGTCCGATTCTTAAGTGTGTTCATCATTAACAGAGAAATGTTTGTAAAGTAGAAATATTCAAAAAGTAGTATAAATCAATGTGACCAGTCACGGAAAGTGGGGCATTTTGAGTTATTCGTATATTCTGAAGGTGCAGATTCTAAGCTTTCCAACAATGTGTAACACATGGAAATCTGATAAGATTTGGAGAAGTTGTGGCCATTTGAATGTAACACATTCAAGAAAGAGAATGCTGAGAAATTTGAGAAAGAAAAAAGTTAACACTTTCCCTTTTCCCTGGCTGGAGAGACAATAGGGCTCATTTACATCTCATTTAGCTAAGCCATACCCCCTGTAAAGCCGTTTTGAGATACAGCTGTTCTAGCAGCATATGTAGTATTTTATTACAGAAGTCCGAATGACAAAATGCAAAAATAAACAGTACTTTTAACGTTACCTTTGTGGGGATCACAATTCGAATCCAGTCTGTTTCAGATGTGTGAATCATCCAATGATTTTTATCCACAGATGCGTATAATCTGTGAAATATAGATATATAGTCTATATCGCATGAACTTCTGGTAATACAATATAATATACAATCTGAGGACTATTTACATCGTAACATGTAAGGGTATATCAGATTACACTCAGGTATTTACGTTCCGTTAAACACATGAACCTGCCTTCAAAGTTTGTATTTAAAATAGATAATCCAAAAACAGCACTGTCGAAAACGTGAAGTCCTTAAGAGAGGTTACCAATCGCTCGCTCGTTCCTCCATCAGCCAATGACTTCATGGAAAATATTGATAGACAAAACATGTAGCCAATTATATAAAGAATACAACGATCTCTGTGTAACTTCTGTGTGTTTGGACAAATAACAGTCAGCCGCATCGTACGTCAGCCACGTCACTGACTTTATGGGGCGCCGCAGTCGGATGACATCAAAGTACCGCGAGAGCGAGTCGAAATTAAACTACTCCGTAAGACTTCTTAAAGAGCTCTCGCGGTACTTTGACGTCATCCGACTGCGGCGCCCCATAAAGTCAGTGACCCGGCTGACGTACGATGCGGCTGACTGTTATTTGTTCCGCCCCAGCTTCTTTTATATTTCTTTTGTTTTGTGCGCCCGAGCTTCATTTACAGTCTGGGGAGACGCACGCTATAAGTTTGAAAAAAATTAATAAAACTAAGCAAACATGTCCAAGGGACAGAGCAGCCACGTCACTACAGTCACGTGACTTCACGCTCGAGCCGGAAGAGAAGAAAATGCTGAATAAAGTCGTAATTCTTGCTATTTTTGGACCAAACTGTATTTTCGATGCTTCAACACAATTTTACTGACCCACTGATGTCACATGGACTACTTTGAGGATGTTTTTATTACCTTTCTGGACACGGAAACCGTACATAGATTTTCAATGGAGGAGACAGAAAGCTCTCGGACTAAATCTAATGTTAAAACATCTTAAACTGTGTTCCGAAGATGAACGGAGGTCTTCCGAGTTTAGAACGACATAATGGTAAGTCATTAATGACATTATTTCCAGTTTTGGGCGAAATATCCTTATTCAGTATTCACGCTGTTCCCTTTGGGGGCGGAGGCGAAAACACAAGCTTATCCAGTATGTAAATATACACACAGACAATGACGCCCCCTGCTGCACGCTAGAATCTCCGGAAAAACAAGCCTATTTTAACCGCAAAATGTATGCTTTTAAGTAAGGGATAATGTAAAGGCAGCCGGTAGTTATTGGGAAATAAGCCCCGACAGTGTGATCAGGACCCGACGCGAAGCGTGAGGGTCATTGTATGCACACTGTGCAAAGGGGCTTATTTCCCGAATAACTACCGGCTGCCTCTACATTATCCCGCTTAATTTAAAACACGGCTACTTGCCACATAAGAATTAAAACTGGATTCATGAATATGAATTTTAAACATTCTTATGTGGCAAGTATTTGTTTTAAGCGGGATAATGTAGAGGCATAGTTATTATAAGCCCCGACAGTGTGATCGCGAAACTTTGCACAGATGCATAAAATGATCGTAATACCTTTTTAAGGTCCGCTGCTTCATACTTGTCTGTCTCCATTTTTTCTCTTTTAGCCAGTCTTTGAGAAGTTTTAATCCCCATTCTGTATTTTTTGTGTGTTGGCTTCGTAGCTGTCATGCTCTATTTTGTCAAGTTCAGTCTCAGTAAGCTGTCTGTGTCTTGTCGTGGTTGTCCAGTGTTTGTCACAAGATGGCGCCAAACAGACAGTAATCTTTATTGATCTTTATTGGCGCGGAGCGATTTTACTCGTGCAAGTAGTCCGGCTATGCGTTATTAATTTGGAGCGGTTATTATTTGAAAAGAACGAACCTGCAAATGTCTCAACTGACCAATCAGAATCAAGCATTCCAGAGAGCTGTGTAATAAATATAAATAAACTGCTATCTCAAACATGGAGAGGCTTCTTCGTGATCTCAACTAACAGATTCTGCAATAAAACGAAAATCACAAATTTTGAAAAAAACCCTTTGTTTCTCATTTTCTCGAAACTTGTGCTGCCGACTTGTGTCCCTGGTTTCCGTGACGGGTCACCAATTTCAGCGGACCATCCCTGATGATACAAACTTCAACTGGTTTCCTTTATAAATACCATTATGAACGATCAGTCTACCATTAATAAAATTACAGATTTCCTTTGTGTGCCATGTTTTGGGTCTTATTGCAGTAGGACTTAATTATTGGTTCCTACAAATACCATTTTATATTATATTTATGCATTTGGCAGATGCTTTTATGCAAAGCGACTTACTGTGCATTACAAGGCATACATTTTTACCAGCTTGTGTTCCCTGGGTTCAAACCCATGACCTCTGTGCTGCTAACACAATGCTCTACCACTGAGCAATACAGGAGCACAGTTACACTTGCACTATTTAACAGCATCAGGTACTGTATTAACAGTAATGCCTCTGTGTGTTTCAGAGACTTTAAGGGCATTATCAGGAAAATAATTGTTATTGAGATCAAAAAGTTTTATGACAGGTGCACAGTTACATACTAACAGTAGGTTTTAAAAGTAAACTTTAAAAAAGTTATCTCAGAATCAGGTCTCTTAAAATTCCTTAGTTTTCTCCAAACCAACAAGTGATGTAACCTGATTCTAGATTCAAAATAGACCCATTTCAAAGACTAAAAAAAGGTTTGCATTAATATTTGCATTCACTTAAAAAAGCTTTGCATTTGATGGATATCAAACAAATGACGCTCAATCTTTAATAAAATAATCCTGAATACCTGTAAGCACATGTATTTTACTGTCACAACTGGTCATGGCTAACAATTGAAAATGATCGGTTTTATTGTTGTCGTCAATTAATAAATGTCTTAATTCATTATGTTGTCAATAAATTGCCTTCATCAGTAAGTTTTGGCCACTGCCTGACATCTACCCAATGTTCCCTTTCACCTGACATTTTCTTTCATGAACAGGATCCGCTTTAATTGAAATACCACTAGAGGCTACTGTAACACCGTCACACTCTGCAGGCACGCAGTAATGGCGGAAGTCAAGATGACGGCGCCCATGGATTTCACAGGTCCTTACTCCCCACAGTACCTTCTTCCACTTTACTTAATCCAATCTCATTTTCTTTTCAGGGGGAAGGGCCCTAAGCAGATCATGAAAAGTCCTATTAAAATGTTTACACTGTCCGTAACTTGGTTCTGTTCATCTCTATGCTGTAAGATTTACACAGCTGGTGTCAGGACGCTTGAGCAAACGAGAACAATCTTCGTGACAATCCCTGTGGCTATTAACAGCTTGCAAATTTTTTCAGTCAAATCAGTAAATTGCCTTTGCTGGCTTTTTACCATACCAAACAACTCTTCCAACATTGGTTTTGAGCATTGTTTTGCAGTTACTGCTTCACTATCTATGGAATTTAAGGTTTTTAGAGTGCTAAAATGCTAAAAACTGATATCTTCAGCTCACTCAGCAGCTTCTTTATTGACATTAGACCTGTTTGAGTCGTGACTCACTTGGATCTTTCACCTGGATCTTTAAATTAACTCATGAGTCATGAGTCTCTAGTATCATTAACCTGGATCAGTTGAGTCCTACTACAATTCAATGTAAAACCATAAACAGCGCCACCACAGACACAAACCTCTTGCAACATTAATATTATTGCTAAATCGCCAAGAAAACTCAGTACAGACTTGAGATTCTCAGAGCCGGAAACATTGCAGACTCGCAGACCATGGGACTCATGAGACTTCACTCGCTCTACAGATCCACTAACCGGCTGATTCGTGTGAAATGTTGAGAGATTCTCGAGTCAGAGCCGGAAACATTGCAGATTCGCATGTCTCTCGAGTCTGCAATGTTTACGGCTCTGAGTGAGAATCTCAGGTCAGTTCAGCAGGTCTCTCAAGTTTGCAATGTTTCTGGCTCTGAGTGAGAATCTCATGTCAGTTCTCGCGCAGATCAGCATGTTACGAGTGGATCTGTAGAGTGAGCGAAGTCTGCAAGGTTTCCGGCTCTGAGAATCTCGAGTCGCACGGATCAGCTGGCTACAAGTGGGTCTGAGTTTCCTTGGTGATTTAGCAATACTGACTCAAGTGACTCCCACAACCCGGATCACTTTAGTGAGTGACTCACAATAACCCAAATTCTTAAAAGGAATTGAGTTTGCCAGGCCTAAATGACATCCAGAAATGTTAGACTTGGCTTCTGCCTGATACGTTTTTTCAAGTCTCTACAAAGCTCCTTACTTCTCACATTCCCGGGTATGTCACAAAAGTGAGTACACCTCACATTTCAGCAAATATTTTAGTAAATCTTCTCAATTAACAATACTATAGAAATTAAATTTTGATATTTTAGAGTATTCAATGTGCTGCTTGTATAGCAGTTCATAATCAAGGAAAATAGACTCCGAAAATCTATGCTATTTTACCTAGCTTCTCTGTGAACTACAGCTCTGTGTAGTAAATGCCGCTCCATGTGAAAGCAGCTGATGGCGATTTACTACTAATCAAGGAACCGCCATTACTGATGAAACATGCATGTTTCTTGTATTAGAAATTTTCAAAGTTGATGCTTTCAGTACAATTCTCCCATACTGACCACTGGATGTTGAACATTGCACCTCATGGCAAAGAACTCTCTGATGATTTGAGAATTATAATTGTTGGTCTCACAAAGATGTTTTCCTTAATCTGAAAGTTTTAAGGAACCCTGGAGGGGGCTCCCCTTGTCGCCGGTGGAAGTCCACGATCAACGCACAGTCCAGAATATCACAAGATGACACCCAACACCTCTCCTCTGCACCATACCCCTGCCAGTCCACCAAGTACTGAAAACCTCTGCCATGTCAGCAAACATCTAGTAATTGCCAGACTGTATATGCAGGAGAACCATCCACAAGATGAGGGGAAGGGAGGAAGTGTCGTGGCAGGGTTAAGCTGGGAGGAAAAACAGGTTTAACCCTGGAAACATGAGAAACAGGATGAACTCGACTAAGGGTGGGGGAAATTTGAGCCGGACAGCCACCGGATTAACCACTTTGGTGATGCGGTATGGACCAATATATTTCGGTGCCATCAAAGAAGAGTGCTCAGCAGGCCTGGCAAGCAGTCAGCCTCTTGGCTGAATGGATATACTCTAAATTCTTGTGGTCCATCCAGACCAATTTGCTGATGTTATAGTAACGTTCTGCAGAGCAATGGGAGTAAAAGGCACAAGGGTGTACTTTGCCATCTAATAGAAAGCGTTGAGACAGGACCCCGACATCTGACGCATCAAACTCAACAATAAACTGAAACTCGTGATCTGGAAAGCAAAGCACAGCACAGGAGCAGAGACAAAATGGGACTTGAGATTATCAAAGGCCTCCTGTGCTAAAGGATTCCATTTAAAGTGTACCTTGGATGAGGTTAATGCAGTAAGCAGTGCATCAATTTGGCCAAACCCCTTAATGAATCATCTGTAAAAATTGACAAAGCATAGAAGCGCTGCAAGGCTTTGTGTAAGTTGGCAATGAGTCTTAGCAGGATCAGGCTTAATCTCCTTGGAAGTGATAATATGGCCAGGAATGTAACAGACTCAGCATGAGCTCACAATGATTACCAGAAAGAAAAAGGTTTCCTGTAGGGGTTTAAAGATTAATTGATTCGTATCGATGCATCGATTATGCAGGCGTCGAATCGATGCATCGATGCGTCCGTGAGCGGATCGATTAATGTGTTTATTTTGCCGCCTCTCTGCTCGCCTGTCTATTTTTAGCATTCGTTCAGACAAATGCGTACAACCTACTCCTAAGCTGCAGGTGGCGCTAACTAACCTCATTTTTATCTTCTACCTCACACGGCTTCACGAGCGTTATTTACGTTTCACAGTTGCTAAAGAGAGATGGGCTCCATCCGTCTCCGGAAGGAAGTGCTATACTCTCTAGAAATCTGACCAATAGTCTTACTTTTGATATTGTCTGACTATCCAGGGCCCAGGTCAGGAAACAGAAAGATCGGCTTACCCATCAGTCTGTTAGCTGCCTTGACATGTCAAGATCACATATATCCCAGCACATAGAGCCTTTTTTACCAGAGTACCAACACATCTCGACTGTGTCTGTTTCTTTGAACAAATAAATACAGAGCACCGTTTACCTCGTCTCGTACAAATCTTATTAACATAAAATTAGAACACATTAACAGATGAAACTCAAATGTTAAAATTCGACTCTGACTCAATATTAATGACATCGAAATATCACCCCAGAGCGATGCCGTTTCAGACCACTGCCTTGTGTCATACACAATCCTTCTAGATAGGACCGCTCAGTCTACAGCATGCTACAGATAAGCCAGAACAATAATTTCCACTACTAAAGATAGCTTTATTAGCACTCTTCCAGACCTGTCTCAAATGAAACATGTAGCAGATAGCCGTTAAGATCTGGATATTATAATAGAAAACCTGAACAACGTCTGCTCTAGCATGTTGGATGCCATTGCTCCCATTCGAAAAAAGAGAATCAAAGAAAAACCGCCAGCTCCATGGTATGACCATCATACTGCAGCCCTTAAAAAGTAGCTAGAAAAATGGAAAGAAACTACCGAAGCACAAAGTTAGAGGTATGGCGTTTAGCATGGAAAGAGAGTGTTCAACACTACAGACAGGCTATTAAAACTGCCAGATCTACCTATCTTAGTACGCTTATTAAAGAAAATCATAACAACCCTCGTTTCCTATTTAGCACAGTTGGGAAACTGACTAGTAACAAAGAACAAACAGAAACCAATAGTAAACTCCAACACAATAGTGATGACTTCATGAACTTCTTTACTAACAAAATTATGTTAATTAGGGAAAACATAGAAACTACGCAAGCAGCCACCACTCTACCCAATAGTACATTTTCCACTAGATTACCAAACGAACATCTTGAGGCATTTAAACCTACTACAATAGAAGAGCTCTCTAAATTAGTTACATCATCCAAATCATCGTCCTGTATACTACACCCCGTTCCCACAAAATTACTAAAAGAGGTATTTCATGTAGTGTCAGACACGGTCCTTAATATCTTTAACTCATCCCTAGAATTAGGATACGTTCCAACAGCTTTCAAACTAGCAGTTATAAGACCGCTCATTAAAAAAACAAACATTGACCAGGGAGATCTTAATAACTTTAGACCAATCTCAAATCTACCTTTTTTTTCTAAAATATTAGAAAAAATAGTGGCAAGCCAGCTACGCACATTCGTAGAAAATAATAATACATATGAAAAGTTCCAATCAGGATTCAGGCCCCACCATAGCACAGAGACAGCGCTGCGTAGAGTTACAAATGACCTCCTATTCACATCCGATCGTGATGAAATCTCAATCCTTATATTACTAGACCTTAGTGCAGCCTTTGACACAATAGATCACACAATCTTACTCAATAGACTAGAAAACTATGTTGATCGTATCTAACCAATTGATATCACTTTGTTTATGTAAATGAGGAAGAGTCAATTCACTTCCCCGTTAAATACGGCGTACCTCAGGGATCAGTTCTAGGCCCTATCCTATTCTCGTTATATATGTTACCTCTAGGAGACATTATCAGGAAACATAACATAAGCTTTCTGTTATGATTTCGGTCTTATTGGCTGCTTTGTCTTTGTTTCACTATGTGTTGTGGTTTTGTTTTGACAGCTCCACACGTGCGCGTCTTCCACCTGGTGATCTCATTACCTCTGACTTCTCTCACCTGCGTCCCGCACCTGATTCTTATTATTGTCCAATCCGGTTTGATTTAAATTCCCCTCGTTTCCTTTGTTCTTGGCAAGTTCGTCTTTGTATGTTCATGCCCTTCTAGCTCTGTCTAGTTCTTGTCTAGTCGTGTTGTTTAGATATTTACCCGAGCTCTCTGCTGCCTTTATTCTCCCAGATCCCCAGTTCAGCTGCACTCTGCCCATAGGAATTGCTGTCAGTTTCTGCCCACCATCCGCTGGATTTACTCACGTCTGTGTTCGCTCACTCGGTTGGAGTGGCAACGGCCGAGCTAGAGCCTCTTCTGTTTTGGATTCCCGGAGCGCTATTCCCATCGGAGCGCTGTCCAGCGCTACACCTGCTGAAGCACCATCTGCTTTTACCTCTCTCTCTCTGTGCCCCGCCAGGATCTCGTCAGTGTGGATTTCGGATGTGCGAGTGGATGTCCTACGGCAGTGCTGTGTATCCCACTCTGTGACTTTCCCGATAGGATTCCGCTGTGTCCAGTCTCACTAGTGTTTTGCCATACATATTGCACATATATACATGAAGACATTGAGTGTTTATCTTATATATACATATCCTGACGACATCTAGTGTTTGCATACATTACATTACATTTCATTACATTACATGAAGACATAGAGTGTTTGCCGTTTATACATACCCACTGATACCTTGTGTTATAGCTACCATTCTTATTAAAACCCTCTGCATTGGGATTCCTGAGTTGTGTGGTTCCTAACACTTTCACTGCTATGCGGTTGATACCCAGCTTTACATCTCGTCGCATCCTAGCGAAACCCACCAGTTTTCTAAGCTAACAGACTGCATTAGTGATATTAGGGACTGGATGGCACATAACTTTCTTATGCTAAACTCCAATAAGACAGAGATACTTATTATTGAACCGAATCGCTACAAACATAATATGTCAAATTACAAATTGCCCATAGATGGCTGCACGGTGGTGCCATCTACCACGGTTAAGAATTTAGGCGTGATGTTCGACAGCAATCTATCTTTTGATAGTCATATCGCCAACGTCTGCCGCACAGCATTCTTCCATCTTAGAAATATCTCAAAAATACGCCATATGCTGTCTGCATCAGATGCAGAAAAGCTTATCCATGCTTTTATGACCTCTAGAATAGACTATTGTAATTCTTTACTCGGGGGATGTCACGCAAATCAGGCAAACAATCTACAGCTGGTTCAAAACGCCGCCGCAAGAGTGCTTACTCGATCTAAAAAGTATGACCACATCAGTCCAATTCTGGCATCTTTACACTGGCTACCAGTTAAATACTGATACAATTTAAAATATTACTAATCACCTACAAAGCCTTAAATGGCCTAGCGCCTTCGTATATTAAAGAACTACTATCAGAATACAATCCATCACGTAAACTGCGCTCACAAAATTCTGGTCACTTAATTATCCCTAGAATATCAAAAGTGTCTAAAGGTGGTAGATCCTTTTCCTACTTGGCCCCTAAGCTCTGGAATGATTTACCAAATAATGTTCGAGTATCACACAGTCGATCAATTTAAATCTAAACTTAAGACATTCTTCTTTAACAAAGCATTCACATAAAATGTCCAGTAAATGTACTTTTCCCGCAGTAGTTATTTTGTCTAGAGCAAAGCACTCACATACCTCATATGGGTAATATACTATTGCCGCAATAGTTAGCCTGTCTGGAACCGAGCTGTCTTAAGCCACTATAATGTATGACACTTGCATTACATGCGAATGGCCCCTATGCTAATAGAACTCTGTTTTTGTATCCCTGTCTCGTCCTCGACCCCGAGGACAATGAGACAAACAGACCCAGTTCCTGTTGCTGTGAAGGTCATCACACCACTGATCTACTGGTTGTCCTTCAACGTGATGACCAGCCGATGCCCGACCAACGACCACCATATATATATTAATTCCTCCCGAGGGTTTTTGTCCTTCTAGGAGTTTTTCCCATTGGGTTTTTTCCTAGGGGTTTTTTCGTCCCAGGGAGAGTCAGCCAACTTTGGCTTCACTTAGCACTTTACTGTATACGTTACATTATTAATATGCTTGCTTGTACGGTTTAACCTTAGTCGCTATCTCTACTTCTTATATTATCTATTGATTTTCTGTGTTCTCCTCTACATCTTCTCATGTAAAGCTGCTTTGCAACAATTAACACTTGTGAAAAGCTCTATATACAATAAAAAAAAGAAATTGAATTGAACAGTCTGTTGTTCACACACTTGAGTTTTTTAAAAGCGATGGAACCGTCAGGGCGAGCTGCCAATGAAAGTGAAGTATTACACACTCCAGTCGGCTTCAAGTCATGAGTGTGGAAATATTTTGGCTTCAGAAAAACGGATGGAGCACTGGTAAGAGATGTTGCCGTTTGTAAAGAGAAAAACTGTCAGTGTGGGATAAAGTACTGCAGCAATACGTCAAATCTATCCGCACACCTAAAAAGGCGCCATGGTATTGATGGCGAGTGTAAAGAAAGAACGCAGGCATCCACGCCCCCACATCACTGACAACGTTTTTTTTCTCCAAAATTGTCGAACACTTCAACAAGAGCGAAAAAATCACCAAAGGCATTGCATTTTTAATATGCAAAGACATGAGACCTTATAGCGTTGTAGAGAACGAAGGCTTAAGATACCTGCTCGAAGTTCTTGAGCCGAGGTAAAACATCATTAAAATAAAACAACATTTTTGCGAGGCCTATATTACGAAGTTATACAACAAAGTTCGTGATGAAGTTATTCAGGGTCTGGTGAGTGCAGAGCGAGTAACCATAACTTCAGATGGATGGACGTCATGCACAACGGAGTCCTACATCACTGTAACGTGTCATTTCATTGACAACCAATGCCAAATGAAAAACCATGTTTTACAGACTCGTGTCTTGGGAGACACTCATTCGGGAGTTAATATCGGGCAGGTTTTGAGAAATGCGTATGAAGAATGGGGTATATTGGAAAGGCACCGGCTCTCGTCACCGACAACGCGTCTAACATGATCAAAGCTGCTGAAGAGGCAGGGTTATCGCCACATATAAAGTGCTTCGCACACACACTCAATCTGACAACACAAAATGCCCTGAAGATTGCTGCCACAGAAGAGTTTTTTTCACCGCAGCGCAGTTGCGACCACAGTTTTGAAGGAGAAGCAAAGTTTGCTGGGGCTTCCGGGCCACAAGCTCAAAGCAGACGTGAAAACCCGATGGAATAGTTCTTTCGAGATGTTGGAGCAATTTCTTGAACAACAAGCTGCGGTGATGGCGGCACTTCTCGACAAGAAAGTCAGAAAAGGCTCGTGCGACGTGCACACACTCAGCGAAAGTGATCTCTTGGCGGCCGAACAAATGGTGAGTCTGCTAGCCCCGCTAAAAAGCGCTACCACTCTGATGTGCGAGGAGAAGCAACCCACTGTGTCCATCGTCGCACCTCTCCGAATAAAGTTGTTGTCACATTTCGAATATGCACCGGATGACTCCCCGTTAATCAAAGACATGAAACGACTCATGTCTGATGACCTTAAAGAGTGATATGTGGACGAAAAACCATTCTTACTTCGAGCAGCTGCTTTGGACCCCTGATTTAAAAAGCTCCCTTTCCTGGGTGACGAGATAAGAAACCAAACCTTTGAATATCTTGCTGAAGAAGCGGCACAGCTGAAGAAACAGAGGGTAGGTTGTTTCTCATTTTAGTTAATTTAGTGATGGTGTTTAATTTAATTTAATAGTAATACTGATGAACCCGTTGTTCCATTGAGTACTCTGCTTATTTAACTGTCTGTCTGTCTGTGTTACAGAATGAGTCAGAGGCCCAGCCTGAGGAAACACCTCCTCACTCTTCTCCTCACCAGATTTCTATGGAGCTTAATGAGGAGTGTGATGCAGAAGCCACTGAAGGTAAAAAAAGTATTACTATTATTATTACTACCAATATTACTATTTTACTATTTAATATTTATTCATTTAGCTGACGATTTTGTCCAAAGCGACTTACAATTGCTATATATGCCATATTAGTGTATATGATTTACACCCCTAATGCTTATGCATTCTCTCACAGATGAGGTCTGTGATGCAGAAGCCCCTGAAGGTTAACCATGCTTTATATATATAACACACATTATACACATTTCTATATAATATAGATTAGATATATAATATCTTGTTGTGTTTATATTTATATATCCACTGCGCCATCACCATCCTGGGTTTATATATATAAAACGCAACAACACAAAATTATAATCAAGTCTTATTTTATATTTCTGCCATTCTAGAATGCCCTTCTGTTCCCAAGAAATCAAAGGTGTTGGATGACCTTTTTGGTGACTCCTTCTGCACTGAGGACCCAAGTGTCAGAGTCAAAACATCCAAAGAACTAGCCCATGATGAAGTTAGGAAGTACAGAGTTGCATCTTTGAGCCTAGATGGTAAGGTGTTAGAGTGGGGGAGGGCTCACCAGGCTGAGTTTCCTCTCCTGGCAGACCTGGCCAAGACGTACTTATGCATTCCTGGTACAAGTGTACCATCAGAACGTGTATTTAGTACAGCAGGGGACATTGTGCATTCAGAGCGTAGTGTATTGTGTTCTGAGCATGTGGACCAGTTGATTTTCTTGAAGAAAAATCTGTCAAGGAGCACCATTGAGAGTATTGACCTGTAGAGGTCAGTCTCCTTGTTTTTTGGTTTTTTTGCCATTAATGGGCTATAGGCTTATGTCCTAGACTTTTGTTACTTTTGATTCCTACTGCACTTAAACTGTTTTGTTGAGTAACTGTTCTATTTGCAAGGCCCCTGCTATAGCTCAAGCCATGAGCCATGCTTCTAAATACCTCTTTCTTCTAAAATGCAAATGCATTTTTGTTATTTTGTAGTGAATGAGCTATAGGCTTATGTCCTAGACATTTGTTACTTTTTGTTATTATTGCACTTTAACTGGTTTTGTGGAGTAACTGTTCTTTTGCAATTCATCTACTGCAGATGATGTGTGACCATTACCTCTTAATAAGATGCTAATTATATTTTCAAAATGTAACCAATTTTGTATAAAAGAAACATGCAGGGTTGATTTACTTGAACTGTAGGCTGTAGGTCAGTGTTTTTTTTATTGTATTTTAACAGTGAATAGGCTAATTGGCCATAGTAGACCTGCACTCACTGTATTATTATTTTTATTTTGTTCTTATTACAATTTATCTGATTGCACCTGATTGCACTTTATTGTACTGTAGATGTAGTAACTGTTATATTTGTTGTTCTATTGGCAGTACATTCAGCAAACTGCTATAGTTTGTGAATAGAATACTGTTTCTGTATTCTCAATAAAAGGCAAATAATGTGTTATTTTTGTTGATTTATTTGAAACTTAATAGATATCATGTAAAAATATCTAGTATTGAATCAAATCGGATCGAATCGGATCACGGGGAATTCTGAAGGATCGAAAAACATCGAATCGTTGGCTTAAGAAATCGGGATCGGATTGAATCGTCATGAAGGCTCCGATTTACACCCCTAGTTTCCTGAGGGGTGATGTGAGTGACAGAAGAAAGCAGGGGCCCATATAGAGTCCAGACCAGGAAGGGTTTAGCAGGAGCGATGGCTGGAATCTGCCACTTTAGAACTATGACACGATCAATAAAATTTCCCTCAGCCCCAGAGTCCAGGAAGGCACTGCTAGTGTAGAAAGTACCCTGAAATCACAATTTACATTGCAACAAGGTGTGAAATCTATGAGAGTTAAACATGGGGGTAACACCCACCAGGGCTCTCTGCTGGTGGTTGGTGTGGGCTTTTCCTGGACGCACAGAAACAATATACTGTGACTTCCCACAAAAAAAAAACGTAAATAGTCAAGAAGGCAGTGCTGTCTTTGAGCGATGGAAAGACCCGCCCCTAGCTGCATTCGTTCGACGTTGCTTGGGGGAGACGAGGAAGACATCTCAGGGGTGCGACTCTTATGACTTTCGGAACTACACCCATTTGAGGCACTGGCGGAGAAGGACGAAACGGCTTTCAACACGTAGAGCAAGATTAATGATGCCTTACAAATCCTGAGGTATTTAAGACACAGTTCATCAAAGATCGTAAAGTTCAACCCCTCTAAGAAGTGAGCGCCCAGAACTACCTCATTCCCCTGCTGAATGCATGGTTTGGTTAGTTCATTCTGTCATAACAAGCAAGAACAGGACTCAGATGCTGGGAATGCAGTTCATACAGTGTTTATTAACCCTCTGGGGTCTAAGGGGTTTTTAGGGCCCTGGGGAAGTTTTGACATGCACTGACATTTGTGCTTTTTTCAGTTGCTTAAAAACATATATATGGCAAAAGTCTCATAACACTGAGTTCAGCACAAACTGGGCTACAATATAATTTGATCAACATGTATGTACATGTTTGTATTTTTGAGAGAAAAATGTTTATGCGTGGTTTTTGAAAAAGCTAAATTATTAAGTCACTGATACAAGTCCACAAAACTCATTCTAAACATGTTTTCCCAAGACTTTCCAAAACAGGATCTAGTAGTCTAGAGTTTTTTCTTCAAAATGATGTAAAAATCATCTGGCCTGCTCATTCACATAAAACAATATATTGATTTACAATTTCTAAGACACATTTGCTTGGGAAAGGCCGTATGCATGGAGGCGTGAAAGCTCCTGAATAATCAGTGATTGACAGCTGAGGAACAACACAGTCACATAATGAGCCGCATAATGAGCCACATAATGAGCCTTGTAGGAATGTTCAACAGGAATGTAACTTTCCCTGTAGTAAAACCATGATAAGGTGTACTTGGGAATTTATAACAAAAAATTATATATATGTGACCCGTCACGGAAACCAGGGACACAAGTCGGCAGCACAAGTTTCGAGAAAATGAGAAACAAAGTTTTTTTTTTCAAAATTTGTGATTTTCGTTTTATTGCAGAATCTGTTAGTTGAGATCACGAAGAAGCCTCTCCATGTTTGAGATAGCAGTTTATGTATATTTAAAAGCGTACATTTTGCGGTTAAAATAGGCTTGTTTTCCGGAGATTCTAGCATGCAGCGGGGGGCGTCATTGTCTGTGTGTATATTTACATACTGTATAAGCTTGTGTTTTCGCCTCCGCCCCTAAAGGGAACAGCGTGACTACTGAATAAGGATAGTTCGCCCAAAACTGAAAATAATGTCATTAATGACTTACCATTATGTCGTTCTAAACTCGGAAGACCTCCGTTCATCTTCGAAACACAGTTTAAGATGTTTTAACATTAGATTTAGTCCGAGAGCTTTCTGTCTTCTCCATTGAAAATCTATGTACGGTTTCCATGTCCAGAAAGGTAATAAAAACATTATCAGAGTAGTCCATGTGACATCAGTGGGTCAGTAAAATTGTGTTGATGCATCGAAAATACAGTTTGGTCCAAAAATAGCAAGAATTATGACTTTATTCAGCATTGTCTTCTCTTCCGGCTCGAGCGTGAAGTCACATGACTGTAGTGACGTGGCTGCTCTGTCCCTTAGACATGTAGTGCGTCTCCCCAGACTGTAAATGAAGCTCGGGCGCACAAAACAAAAGAAATATAAAAGAAGCTGGGGCGGAACAAATAACAGTCAACCGCATATACGTCAGCCGCGTCGCTGGCTTTGTGGGGCGCCGCGGTCGGATGACGTCAGAGTACCGCGAGAGCTCTTTAAGAAATCTTACGGAGTAGTTTAATTTCGACTCGCTCTCGCGGTACTCTGACGTCATCCGACTGCGGTGCCCCATAAAGTCAGTGATGCGGCCGACTGCTATTTGCCCAAACACACAGAAGTTACACACAGATCGTTGTATTCTTTATATAATTGGCTACATGTTTTGTCTATCAATATTTTCCATGAAGTCATTGGCTGATGGAGGAACGAGCGAGCGATTGATAACATCTCTTAAGGACTTCACGTTTTCGACGGTGCTGTTTTTGGATTATCTATTTTAAATACAAACTTTGAAGGCGGGTTCATGTGTTTAATACCGGAGTGTAATCTGATCGACCCTTACCTGTTACATTGTAAATAGTCCTCAGATTTTATATTATATTGTATTACCAGAAGTTAATGCGAAATAGACTATATATCTATATTTCACGTATTATACGCATTTGTTGAAAACAATCATTGGATTATTCACACATCTGAAACGCACTGGATTCGACTTGTGATCCCCGCAAAGGTAACGTTAAAAGTCCTGTTTATTTATGCATTTTGTCATTCGGACTTCTGTAATAAAATACTACATATGATGGTAGAACCTCTGTATCTCAAAACGGCTTTACAGGGGGTATGGCTTAGCTAAATGAGATGTAAATGAGCCCTATTGTCTCTCCAGCCAGGGAAAAGGGAAAGTGTTAACTTTTTTCTTTCTCAAATTTCTCAGCATTCTATTTCTTGAATGTGTTACATTCAAATGGCCACAACTTCTCCAAATCTTATCAGATTTCCATGTGTTACACATCGTTGGAAAGCTTAGAATCTGCACTTTCAGAATCTATGAATAACTCAAAATGCCCCAGATCCGACTTGTGTCCCTACTTTCCGTGACTGGTCACATATTTATATATATATATATATATATATATATATATATATATATATATATATATATATATATATATATATATATATATATATATAATATATAATGTGCGTATATATAGAAATATATATTTTAAATATTTGTTTACATCCGCCGCCGCCATTACTACCTCACGTGTTGATCATAAAAAGCAGTAATGCGAGTGATCCTGTGTTTAATAAACTTGCTGTGCGGAGATATAACCTTAGACGCAACTAAATAAGGACTGTACTGTTTGCAATCGCGTATTTTATACGAATACCAAAAACCGCGTCGATTCCTGACTCGTGTGTTTGATAGTGTATTTGCGTTTCCCCTCGTGTGAAATGTTTGACGGAAGAACAAAGAAACACTCGCGTCTGGAGATATTGACACACATACGCAAGTAAATAAGGATTTAGATGTCATGTTTTGGTGCATTTGGATGAAACAACAAGGAATGGAGAGACTGGATTGTGGATTGCATATCCATTGACTGCAGGAGGCACAAGTTATGCATATGGATGTTTCTGCTCGTTCACTTCAATGGCGCGGGGGTGTGGCGATCTCTTCTCATTATAGATAATCAGGTAACATTAGAGAGACGGTCTCTCTCCTACTTCTCATACAGTTTACACCGAATGACAATATATGTTTTCGATCTCACTTACATCATTTAAAAGCTGACATTCCAAGCATTATGTGGACATTTATCTTTTGTTTCTAAGACATGTATTCGTTAAGTTACAGTTAATTTTTCAGACACGTTTGAGAAATGACTTCACTGAGGGAGAGAGAACAAAACACACATCATGTTTGTTTTCTTAATTTTGCGAAAAGCACAACATTCTGTTTTTATTGGGAGTGGACAGATAAAAAATAGACACTTTAACGTTTTAAATGATGTATGAATCATATCTGTATGTCAAAAATCAGCAGAGTTATCTAAGTCTCTTTGCGAAGTGATTGAAAAAGAAAGAGTTTGCGGCGCCCGCGCCGCAGCCGACCCCAGAGTGTTAAAGACACAAAACACACCCAAAATATTCCTTCAAATCTGTGACCGTGGAGAGAGCGAGAGTTCCACAAAACCCCGCCAGCATCGGCTGGGTGGTTTCATTTATTCATTGGTTAATAATCCTTCTGCTGCCGGACAGCAGAAACTGACGAGGCGAGACAGTCAGAGAGGCCAGTGAACCTGGCTGGAAATGGATGGCAGAGGGATAAGGTCACAGAAGGATAACAAACAACCTGGATTACAGCCTGGACAGATGAGCCTGGACAGATGAGACGCAGTGAAAGGTAAGAGTTTTAAATAACAACTATAACTCAAAACTGTGAAAATACACTTGGCGGGACTTTGGATAATGATCAGACGGGTAACATTGTACAACGAACTGACAAGGAACCAGAGAAAACACAGGGATAAAATAATGGAGATAAGAACGAACATGTGCGACCCGGAATAGATAATGAAAGAGGAAACAAGGAGGAAAGGGAAAAAGCACGAAGACAACCAAGCACGTGGCGGGCTGTCAAAACACCACCACGTGCTCGACAAAACATCAACAAAACACGAACACAGACAACAAAACCCAGGAGATCAGACCGAGGACATGACACACAAAGCAGATATATGAATGCAATAAAACATGCAAACTTTGTGCTGAACAGGCAAATATGAACAAATCAAATTACAAAATACTATCAACTATTACAAAATCAACAAACGTCTAAAAATCTCAATTGAACTAAATTCATGACACTGTATTTGCAACAATCTTGTGTAATAAACACATGAAGGCAGATTAATGCAGACTCTATTGTTATTAGATTTTGTATCTTTACCTCAGACAGACTACGTCTTGTTACAGTTTTACTTTTGTTCTGGAGATTGATCTTGATATTTAACTTGCATCAACTGATCAGTACTGGATCTATCAGTTACATGACAATCTGTGACCTCCAATCACATGAGGTCAAAAACATAAAAAATAATATTGATTTACATACAACATAAGTGTGAGGGTTTGGTGTGCACAGTGCTGCACCACAAAGCGGATCTGAAACCAGCCAATTAGAGCTCAGCCTCAAGTCACATGCTTTTAACAAGTTTACTGACCTACATACACATTTGTTTGGGTGGTGCCCCACACACACATGACACACACGCAATGAAATAATTTTTTTTAAATAAATTATAATATGACTAATGTCACAGGTCGGAGCGGACCGCCCCTGTCGCGGGTCACGCTCCTCCTATTCTCACCCCGAGGAGGTCCCAAAACACCCCAATGACCAAGCAGACAAAGGAATAAAAATTAACAAGTTTTATTAAATATTAAAAAGTATGTAGGAGAAAATTAAATACTTAAAAAAAGGTCTCAGTCCTTGGGTTCTCATGGCAGGGGAGGGGGGGGCTTAGGTGCTGTGGGCTCTTGGCTCTGAGCGTACGGTGGGTATATAGTAGGGTAACTGGGGCTTCACTGGCATACAGGCGGGTGTACAACACAATATGCTGGCTTAAGCTTTGGGCATAAGGTAAGTACATGAAGGTAACTGGGGCTTCACTTGGGCATACAGGCGGGCGTACCACACAAAAGGCTGATAGTGATGAGAGCTGCTGCGTTGGACCGAACACGGCCTCCGCTGGTGTCACCACACAGGTAAGTTCAGGTAAGATGTTCCACCCTGGGTGTATTAAACTGAGTGGATCGAACGCTTCCCTCTCCTCTCTTCCAACCGACAGGGCAAGAGATCTAGACAGGGGCGAACCTTTGAAGAGACTCCACAGCAGGTAATGTTACACATACAGCTGATTTCCTCCTACAGCAGCCAAACTTCTCACCATTAATATTTCCCCCTTTATCCACACTGTCCTTACTTGATTTGGTTATCCCACCACCGCCTCGTGGGGAAGAAAGATCACGATGCCGCCAATGGAATATAAATGAGGATGTTTATTTCGCCAGCCTCAATGTCCACTTCTTTCACAGGGGTTTGTCCCGCCTAAAGGTGGTTATTGACGACACGGACACAGCACAACACTGCAGTTTTCAAGTGCATACACTCACAGCAAAGGACAAAGACTCACCCACTGCACTCCACACACTCTCAGTGAATTAGGGTCACAACCACGACTGACTGGGGACTCGCCCTGGAATTTGTTAGACACTGATTCAGCGGATGGTCAGTTGTAGACGTCGCCACCACGACACCCCTGCGTCTTCCTTCACTCGCTATCTCCTGCTCACCCATAACTCCTTTCCACAGTGGGGCCGCTCACATGCTATGCTACGACTCACAAAAGACTCCTGATGGTTGCACTCTAGGGAAGTATGATATTGACCGATGATTTGGGGTACTCACACTGTTACTGATACGAGATCTCTTTTCCTTCTCTCTCTAGTTTTCGGATGGGTTCCTGCAGCCGTGTGACTGTCCCTCGAAGGCCTCCTTCGGCAGTACTTCCGGTGAGTCTTCCTATTTGAAATCACTCAGAGGATATAACACACTTTCCTAGATCACTGCACAGGTAGATATTTGTCAGAATATACCCAGCCCAGTTGCTGCTCTTGCCAACTCTTCAAATTCCTTTCTTCGCCCAGCCAACAATCTCCTCCGCCTTCTTTCTGCTGCACTCCCCCAAACACTCCAGCTCTCTCGCCGGATCGGCCAAAATAAACTGCATTCGAAATCACTTCCGCCTTTCGTTCGTCTCCTTCAGCCCCGTACTCTCTCCGCTCACTTCTATGCGATCGCCGGATCAACAGGGCCTTCTGACTCTTTAGAAGGCCTGTGTTTTCATCCGCCTTTGGCGGAAACAAAGTCGCCCAGACATCAACCGCGCCCTTCCGGTCTCTCACTGCACTATTTATGTGCCTCCTCTTCATAAGATCATCCAATCGTGAATCACCACACTCATTCCCACACCTGTTATTAATAAAAGCCCATTTGGGTCGCCATGGAGCTCCCGCAAGTGTACCCAGATGCTACAAATCATTTTGACAGGTACAGTTTAATATTACACAAACTCAAATATTTGTATTTAAGTATTCATTTTAATAACAAATATGACTGTATTTACAAATGATTAAACCAAATAGCGTGTTCTCAAAACCCAACGTAAATGTGTTTTCCTCACGGAAGGTCTGCATTTGTTAAAAAATTTGCGAATAAAATATTTTGAATCAATTTTTAATGTTCCTTACCTTATGAGGTAAATAACTTTGTAAAAAGTGGGATAATTCACAGGCAGTAGGTCTTATCGTGAAATAAGTCATCTGCTCCACGTCAGGTCCTGATCACACTGTCTGGGTTTATTTCTGTGATAGCAACCTGCTGCCTTTGCATTTTCCCTTACATAATTAACTTATCAATGACAAAACATGACTACATATTCATGAGTGATTAAAAGGTGATATTCTAACATTTTATTTAAGTTGGTAAGAAAAAAAAAACATAATTCAGTGGCATTTCCACCAGCAAGTCAAAGTTAATACATTGTGGTTGTTGATTTTTTTTAGATACAGTTTATCAATATAAGTCTAAGAATATCAGGCTGATAGTCAAACCCACCTGGTTGAACCAAGTTAGGTTGTCTGTGTTTTCAGTGATTCTGACGCTTATTTGCATTCCTCCTGACATGTTTAACTTCCTAGAAGTTATTTACTTACTTATGTCATACGCCAAACCAGTGGCAGTTGGGATGGGATAACTTTTGCAACTTTAGTAGCACAGAGGTAGTTTCAGAATTTAGCACACTGTTGTATCTGTGACATTACATACTATAACATCTGTAGTAATATACAGTGAGGTCCAAAATGTGAGAGAATATTTTAAAATGTATTTAATTTCTGCACCTATTGCTTTAGTTTTCACTCAAGCAGAGATGAACTCTACAAAGTTGTGCAAAAGATAATAATACAAGTTATCCCAGCATGACTAATAATGCTTCAAACAGCCTCTTAAATATGTCTTTAGTGAAAGCAAAAAAGCTGCCCCTTCTGTGCAAAGGCAGCAATCAAAAAATAATGCAAAACCTTAAATATTACATCATAAGATTTCTTTGCATTTTTTAAATTCCACATCTAAATAAGATTTTGAAATGGTAGGTTTCAGTGACATCTCTTACTGCTGCCATTCAAACATATAGTTTACATTTAGTTTAAATTTTGAATTTCTGCATCACCTGGACACTTAATAAATTTTGCATTGCAAACATGTCAGGTTTTCACTTGACACCTGGCGTCCCTCAAGGGGACACATTACAGGTGATAAATGATCGACTGGAACACAGACAAAAAACAAGAACATGAAAAACAACAACGGGGTACAAGAATACATCCCCCACATTTTGGGTAAACCTCTGGCACAGCTTCAATGTTGTTACTTATCAGTTACTATTAGAGGTCCAGAATGTCATTGAAACACACCAGTGGCTTGCTGTCATCAGTATTAAACATGTTATTTCTCGACCCCCCCCCCCCCCACACACACACACACACTTAACAAATCCCTGGCCTTAGGTGACCTGGACCCCCCTTCCACCAGAAAGAGCCGGATGCTAGTTCAGAGCTAGTGCTGTTGCTGGTTCAAAGTTGGTTTGACTGGTGAGCCTTCTAACTCTTTCCTCGCCAGCATTGTTTAAAAAGTTGCCAGCTTTATTTTCACAAAAGTTAAGTGCATTCCAGAATTTTTCTTCTATAAATCAATAAACACACAATCTTGCAAATGAGAAAACAGACTGTTACGGCTGCTGTTATGCTTTGTGTTTTTTCTTTTCTCTCCATCTTGCTTTCACAGAGTCTTTTCATTGGTTGGCCCATCTGTCTGTTACCTGTGATCCTCTGATGTCATCTCCAATCAGATTCATCATCCTTCCATAAAAGGGTGCGCCTGACCGCCGGCCCAAGCTCCTGAATACGCTCTAGTATTGTCCTGCTGCTTTGTTACTTATATGTCGGTTACTTTGCTGTGCCAGTTCCTAGTGCGTTGTCCCCCAATTCAAATTCCCTTTACTGTTTTTATGTCTGTGGTTGGGAAGTGCGTAAGAACGTCGCGCGACATACATCATGCACACGCAGTCTGTTTTCTACTATTACTGTATTAGACACACTAGGAAAGGGGCGAGCACCAACCACTGTATTTTTGTTAGAGAGTGTACACTCCTTGACAAAAGTCTTGTCACTTGTGTACAAATTGACCTGAAGTGCCGCTAAAATATATGAAACTGCAAAATGAAACTGTCAAAAAGTATTCTAATATTCACAGCTTGGTAAAGACCATTGAGTCCATTTTTGCAAAGACATAAGTGTTGTCGCCTTGTCATATGAGCTTCATCTGTGACTAATCATGGATCAATTAGGTCTCAGGTGTGTATAAAAAGAACCCCAGTACACTAGATCTTCTACACCTCTGCAAACATGCCTAAGATTCACCCTGAGACTAAAGTTTTGATTATCAAGAGGCTAAAGACCTGGGCCCGTATCCCTAAAGAATTTTTGTGCAAAAAGTGGCTTAAGGTCAAAATTGTTAGGAGCACGGACAAGGACTTTTAAGAGGCTTAAGAGTTTTTTTAGCAACCGGAAAAGTGGACAAAACACGAAGAGGGAGACAAAAAATGTTGCACACAATGCATGACAGTAAGTTAAAGGAATAGTCTACTCATTTTCAATATTAAAATATGTTATAACCTTAACTAAGAACTGTTGAATCATCCCTCTATCATCTGTGTGTGTGCACGTAAGCGCTGGAGCGCGCTGCGACGCTACGATAGCATTTAGCTTAGCCCCATTCATTCAATGGTACCATTTAGAGACAAAGTCAGAAGTGACCAAACACACCAACGCCCCTCCCACTCAAGACGAGCAGCTACACGAGCAAGTTTGGTGGTACAAAACAAAACATAGCGCCCCTCCAAGCGGCTTCAAAAGAGCAACTACACTCCATGGCGCAACAGCACCCTTGGGAGTACTTGGACTCGCCTGAAAAGTCCGCTCCCCTTCTCACTCTCATAATGGGAGAGGGAGGGTGTTACTGCGCCGAGTCCAAGTACTCCCAAAAGTGCTATTACGCCATAAAATATAGTTACTCTTTTAAATCCGCTTAGAAAAGCGCTATGTTTTATTTTGTACCACCAAACTTGCTCGTATAACTACTCGTCTTAAATAGGAAAAACGTTGATGTGTTTGGTCACTTCTAACTTTATCTCTAAATGGTACCATTGAATGAATGGGGCTAAGCTAAATGCTATCGTAGCGTCACAGCGCGCTCCAGCGCTTACGTGCACACACACAGATGATAGAGGGATGATTCAACAGTTCTTAGTTAAGGTAATAACATATTTTAATATTGAAAATGAGTAGACTATTCCTTTAACATGCAACACATTAGATTGTGCAGGAATCATGTTTGTGACTGATCTTATTAGAGACATAATAATATAATATAGCGGCAGAAATAAAAGTAATCACTACATTAACTACAGTAAGAGATTCGGTAACTAGAAAAATGCAACTATGCAGCAGAGATGATTTAGGTCTGTTACAGACGTCTATAAGCAAAGTAATCACACAAACTTATAGAACCTTGTGTCACTGTTTATTTCCTATCTAATACATTAAGTATGACATTAACAGCACTAATATATAAATATATAAGTTTAGACATTATTTATTATTATATATATATATTAATTAAATATATTAATTATAAATAATCCTATATTGTATATTTTCTCAATGTTTATGTATTTATGTATTTTATATATATATATAGGTCAAAGTATACCTGTAATTTCAAATTGATGGCTAGTGATAGATCCTTTACTTCCTATAAAAGCACTCTTTTTCTTCCTTGTTGGACAACCAACCAATCACAGTCTTTAAAAGATTGTGTCACACGTAGCAACAGGGTCAACCACACCTCCTCACTAAGATAGGATTTTCCATCCATTCCTTGCTCAGAGTTCACTGAAAATGTTATGGAATCACTTCTAAGTTAAAACTCCTGGCAAGGAATTTTTAGGTTAAGTTAGGAGCTCTCTGAGAGGATTCTCAAAATCTTTAGGGATACAGGCCCAGATTCACTGCTGATGTGGCAGACACCTTCAATGTGTCTCAGCATCAAGTACAGAGGATAAATAAGATTTGAAGAGACTGGAGATGTTTTTGACAAGCCCAGGTCAGGCAGACACCGCAAGACAACTGCTTAAAGCTATGGTCTACGATTTCAAAGATTGTTTATTATTAATAACCTTGTTTTGATGCTGGTTATGGTTCTTCAGTAAAATCCTAACAATATGAAGAGAAAAAAGAAATAAAAAAATCCATTCAGTCTATTGGGTGTACGACGGCAGATAAGTTGGCCAATGTAAACTGTCCGGCCGGACAGCTTACATTGGTTAACTGCTCTCATCCAATCCCCGCTACACTTGAAAATCCACCTCGCGCTCGCGTCTTCACCTCATCGCACACCACCCCGCCCCTCTCCTGCCTGCGACATGAAATTTGTGTCAGTGTATGTTAGCTAGCGAAGCAGCAACATCTCACTAATGGAAAAAAAACTAACCGACAGCAGCAAGCTTCTTGGCCCTACAGTAAAGGTTGGAAGAAAAAGGTGTGAAAAATGCCAGACTCTAAGTAGAATCCATATAGGGTCCGCCATTGACCGTTGGAGGAAGCTTCAGGGAGATTTGGGGCTGAAAACCGACGCTGACACAGCTGACTTTTTGTTGAACAGGTACACATTTATTTATACTTTTATTGTGTGAGGTGTTACATAAATATCTTTTTATCAGTCTGACAACATCATGCTGCCGGTCGGCATTGGAATGTTACCCGTTGAGCATCGCGTATCACGGGTCAAAGTAATTATATTTACAAAATCATTTCTTGAACCTCAGGAGGGGAAACGTATGCCAAACGTTGTTGTGAAAGTAAATAATGTCAATTACAATCATAATTGTAATTGTTCATTCCTTCAAGGCTTTATGTGTTTACTGCTCAGTAAATCTCTGTTCCAATGTTTACTACCGGTGATCACAGCTTGACTGAGTGACGTTGTTCAGGTCGTTTCCCGTGGGAGGGATCAGATAGCACAGAGGGGCGGGACGAGTTTTTTAAAACTTACTAACCTTCTCAGGCTTTCTCGACCAATTTTCAACATCGTAGACTACAGGTTAAGGAGACCATTTGTTGGCTCAAAAATCCAAGGTCAGCCCATTTTCCACTGTAGCACAGCTCCACGAGACCTGGTTACCTGAACTCCCTGTGTCAACCAGAACAGTTTGTCGGATTTTGTCTCGAAATGGCCTCCATGGTCGAATCAGTGACCAGAAGCCAGCACTAAACAAAAGACAATTGAAAAACCATGTGGCATTTGCCAAGGCCCACATCCAGCTAAAATGATGGACGCTGGAAAAGCAGAAAGTTGATTTTTCAGATGAATCTTCTATTGAATTACACCACAATCACCTCAAATATTGCAGGAGACCTACTGGAGCCCGCATGAATCCGAGATTCACCCAGAAAACAGTGAAGTTTGGTGGCAGAAAAATCATGGTCTGGTTACATCCAGTATGGGGGTGTGCAAGAGATCTGCAGGGTGGAAGGCAACATCAATAGTCTAAAATACCAAGAAATCTTATCTCTTATATTCCAAACCATAAAAGAGGCCAAATTCTGCAGCAGGATGGTGCTCCATCGCATACTTCCATCTCCACATCAAAGTTCCTCAAGGCGAAGAAGATCAAGATGCTCCAGGATTGGCCAGCCCAGTCACCAGACATAAACAACAATGAGCATATGTGGGGTAGGATGAAAAAGGGAGCATGGAAGACGAAACCAAAGAATATTGATGAACTCTGGGAGGCATGCAAGACTGCTTTCTTTGCTATTCCTGATGACTTCATCAATACATTGTATGAATCCTTGCCAAATCGCATGGATGCAGTCCTTCAAGCTCATGGAAGTCATATAAGAGATTAAATTTGGATTTCACTGCACCACTTCCTAATTTGCTGAAATATTTTTGCAGTAAATTTGTTCAATTTCTGTATAGGCGAAAAACTTTTGACCTTTCTGTCTTGATTAAATGCTAAATATTTTTTCAGTGATACTTATTTATTTCAGTGCATTAAACATCATTTTGGAGGGTTTTAGCTTTTTACATGAGCTATTTCTAACACCAATTGATTAATTAAAAGTCAGGTTGATAGCAGATGTTTCTACAAAATAAATAAGTGACAAGACTTTTGTCAGGGAGTGTAGACATGGCATCTTGACGCTGAAGAAACGTCTCGGTTACGGATATATCCCAAAGATGTCACGTCGTGACTGACGAATTGGGAACCGTTTCACAGAGACCTATCTGCTTCGAGAAACTATTAAAACGCCAAAGAACTTGGCATGCAGATATTTGCATCTCATGCCTCGGGTATTTAAAGAGAGGCAGGTGCGATAATTAAATCAGCTTTTTTCGCTGAGAAAGCCAAGCAACAGTGCCCAGCCGGTATCAGCAATAAAACAGCAACTTGTGGCGCCTCCATTCCCTTCCTTCAGGGAACGAGGGTTACATCCATGACTGAGACATTCCCTTTCAGTCTGTCACTACGACGTCACGTCATGACAGACGAATTGGAGCTGACCCTTCTAGTGCCTGCAAAAAACCTTCCGACTTCAATCTTAAGAGGCGGAACCTGTGCTAACTGCTGAGAGGCCGGTCACTAGTAGTTCCTTAACCCACAATAGTGAACTAGCAACTGGGAAGCCAACGCTGAAGCAGTCTCATATGGAGCAGTCTAAGGGGTGTCACAGCCGCTGCTGCAGCCATATGTCCCAGGAGCTTCTGAAATTGTTTCAGCGGGACTGCACTCTTGCCTTTGAAAGTGTTTAGACTAGTCAGGATGGAATGAACATGCGCTTGTGTTAGACGTGTGGTTAAATCGGCCAAATCCAGTTCCATACCAAGAAAAGAGATCCTCTGCATGGGACAAAGTTTCCTCTTTTCCCAGTTGACCTGAAGACAGAGACAGGCAAGGTGTTTGAGCACACGATCTATGGGAGTGCAAAGCATCTGACGGGACTGCGCTATTATGAGCAAATCGTTGAGATACGCCAGAATGCGCACACCACTCTCTCTCAGGGGTTTTAAAGCCCCCTCTGCTACTTTCGTGAAGACAGGGGAGAGAGAGAAAGCACAAACGGTAAGATTTTTTACTGATATGCCTGCGCCTCAAACACAAAGTGGAGAAACGGCCTGTGTCGGGGATGTATCGAGACATCGAGAGGAATTAACGGCACTATCAAAGTACGTGCGGCGAGCGGACGAGGGGTGGATGTCGGTGCGCTCTCTTTGGGCTGGAGAGACTCCGTTGTTTAGGTCCTGGCCGCTGCAACACACCCGGTGGCAATAAAGGAGGAGCACAAAGGGTTTTGCGCCCAACCGTAGCTCCTGTGTTCCTCTGGAGACCTAGAAAAGGAAGGGGAATTCGCTCTTTTTGTGAAATTGTGGGTGCTGTCTGAAAAGCCGGCGGAACAGAAACAAAACAAAACCAAGGATTCCTCACCTGACCCTCCTCCGGGGGGTAGTGGTGCCTTCACCATCTCTCGAAGAGCGATCCCCACCATCTCCAGGTTGCCCGTCTCAGGTCCGCTTGGATTTTCTTTTTCCTCCTTTTGTAGTGGGCTGAGCGGACGGGGCGGACTGCTAATGACCGGTTCCTCGCTTCTTTGAAGAAGTGGCCTGGGGAGGAACGAAGGTGGCCGCAGCAGGATGTCCTCGGCAAGAAACATACTGAGGGGCGGGCGTCGAGGGGCCAGGTGTTGTTTTTGTGCGACGCGGCATGATCTGAGCGATCGTCACAGTTCTTGATAAGCTGCTGAATTGTGACTCCCTCGTGCAGATCCCTCAGTGCCTTGGCCTGGTGGACCTGCAGCAATGCCATAGCGTGCACCACAGAGGTGGCCTCCTCACAAGCCCGGTAAGCACTCTTCGTCAGAGCCTACAGGCCCATGAGGGAAGGGTCGGTCGGTTCCCTTCAAGTGGAAGCCACACCGGCTGGACATAACTGCATCGCAACCTGGCCGCTCTGCTGTCGGGATACCAACATAACCCTTAGCTGCCCCGCCGTCGAGAGAGATGAGGGTTGATGGCTGATATGGCCGATTCTGGGAGGAAAACTGGGTTTTCCACGACTGTGTCAACTGGATGCAGCAAGTACATGAACCCTCATGCACAAGATGCAGTGATCGTGGCCGTCATGAGGGTTCATGTACTTGCTGCATCCAGAAATTGCACACGGCCGGAATGTCATCTTTAAAAAGAAGCATCCAATCGTTACACGAGAGAACAGCTGTCTTTAAAAAGACAAGTTCAGCTCATGCAGCTCTTTTAGGGAAATACACTCTTTAGATGTTAGTGCTGAGTTGTTGAGTATGCAGGGGAGAGGCGACATACACACTCAAAAAAAAAAAGATCAAGAGGTGGATTTCAGCTGCGAGTCTACGCTGAGGTACTGTAGTCCAACCAACTTCTACACACAGAGAGTTATCCAAGAGCAGCTTCTCAAATGCAGATCACTACAGGCTTTTGAAGCGAAAAAGCTGATTTGATTATTGCACCTGCCTCTCGTTAAATACCTGAACCGTGGAGCGGGGCCGGCAGATGCAAATATCTGCATGCCAAGTTCACCGGCGTCTAGATAGTCTCTCGAAGCAGATAGGTCTCCGCGAAGCGGCTCCCAACTCGCCAGTCACGACGCGACGTCATGGTGACCGACTGAAAGGGAACCTCTCTTTAATTTCTTTGTATAGTCAGTGTAGAAGGGTAAATTAAAGTCAGACAGGTTTTGTTATTTTCTTTCCTCTGGCTGCCGCCCACGTCCCTTCTCTTCCCTCTTTTCTCTCCCCTCCTTCCTTTATGTGTTTATGGCAATTATATGGTAAATACTTTCCACATTTTTGCATCTAAACATTTCACTGTAAGTAGTGTAAATAAATATATTGCTTGATTTGCACCGCATCAATATTGTTGGCTTGGTTTTTTCTTTTCCTCCACACCTTTCATAAATAATATATAATGTTTCTGACCCCCTTTCCCCTTGACTACCATCTGGGTGCCATAGCACAGACTCTCTGCTTCCAAACAAATGAAAAATATTTCATTTTATCTTAATTTGTCCTCCTTTAACATCTGTCAAATATGGGTAGATTTCTTATATACCATATACCAAATTTTGAACAAAAAGCTGAAATAATTGCATTTTTGTAAAGGAATTTTAAAATACTTTTTTGAGACCACTCGTCAATGGTGGGGAAAGAGCTAAGAACTGGTTTGCCTTTCCATGCGCTAGAGAGCCACGACGGACCCAAGTCTTATGTCACTGAATATGTCTAATTTTTCCCAGTAATGTTAGCGTGCCAGCACCAAACACAAACACACCATAACAATGTCGGATGTTGCATTATTATTAATGGTCAATGGCTTCGCAGTGAATCCAACGTGTACATGCAGCTTGACATAATTTAAATAAATGGAGGTTGCAATCGAGAATAATGGTACGGGCATAACATATTTTATCATTTACACAGAACGTTAGCCTTAGCATGTAGAAATCAGTTCTTAATTCTTGACCAGAAATGTTTTGGTGCTACTTAGGAAGCACTTTTCTTTGGTTCAGAGCTGGTGCTTTGGCTGTCGAAAAAGAAAGATGTGAAATCAGGCACAAGCTCTGAACCAGCACTCAAACTGCCTTGGTGGAAAAGGGGCACTGAAGGAAGTATAGGGCTCCACAGGCCACGGACAGAATCCAGGGAGTACATTGAGCCCAGAGCAGCAACTGAATTAACATGACATGACATAACATGTAAACTTTAAATATGTTGTAGTTATGTCAGACATTTCCTCGTCCTGCATATTTTTAAAAATCATTTGCTTTACAAAGAGGCAGGAACAGCTGCTTCTTTGCATAAACTTAACACGGGATCAACAAGACATGATGTTTTGCTGTCTAGAATATTTCCATTTGGTCATGGATAGAAAGTAGCGAATAGGTGAGAAATAGCCAAAGATAAAGAAGAAACTAAAGGTAGGCTTTTTCTTTTGAATGTATGCATTCATAAATATTTCTGTCTTGCATAAGTATTTCTGTCTTGTTTTCCAGTAAAGTAAATGAAATCCAAGAGAAAGACTCTATTGTCAATTGTAGTTATTTTCTTTACCCCGCACTCTTTATCACAAAGATAATAATAATAAACCCAGATGTAAATGTATATTAACTCGAAAACAACTTATTTATGCTTACTACATTTATTTTGTATTAAAAAAATTTTTTGTTTTAATTTATATTACACTGCTGATGACATTTAAAGCCTGATGTTTAATAAACTTGGTTATGCAGTCATATAAGTCAATTTTACTTACTAGTTTAAGTTATGACTTGTGATAATTTGATATAACTTACAAATATAAAAGTTTAAATTGATATATTTGATATAACTTATAAACAGGTTAAAATTGTTTAACCTACTTTGTTAAGCTAAATTAACACAAAAATATATTTAATATTATCATGTTAAAGATTGAAATCAAACTTTAATGAGATTTGGAGCATCATTACACTGAGGCCGTGAAGATTTTATCCTGGATCAATGTTTTTTGTTGATCCTGGATTAATGTTTTAATCAAAGATACCCCAACCTACCCTTAACCCAAACCCTAACCATTTTAAACCCTCAAATTAGTGTGAAATAATAGTTTGAGGAGTATTTCTTAAAAGCCCCTAACCCAATCCTAAACCTAAACCTAACATATAGACTAATCCTAATCATGCAATCTGGTTAAAGAAAATGTTTATCTAGGACCAACAATGGTGTTGATCCAGGATCACATCTTACTTGGTGAAATCACGTTCACCTTACAGGTCGACTTTAGCTTGGACTGTAAAAAATTCTGCCATTTTGTCAAATCAACATATATTTTATGTTACTTAAACTTAAAAAAAATTATTTTAACAATTTTAACTTGATTTTATAAGTTATGACAACTTATCACAAGTCAAAACTTAAAATAGTAGGTTAAATTGATTTGCATAACCAAGTTGTTTTAACTTTATGTTACATTTGGGATGTGAATTTCAGATGGACTAATCCAATATGTTTAACGTATGTGTTTCTTAAATATCAGAAAAAACATCTCTGAGATTGTGAGCTGTTTTATCATTAAGATGTGGATGTTCAGTTGTCTCTGTGTATTTTTCGGTAAGTGTTAATGATTTATTATGTTAAATACATTTGAAATTGATTGGACTGATAACACAACGTTTTATTGATTCATTTACTTTATAAATTAATTATTTAAGTAGTGTAGTGATTTTTACACAGGCACCAATTGGGTAGTATGCCATACATAGGACACCAGAGGTGAGGTGTGTGTGTGCGTGTGTCAGATGACCCCTCCCTCCTCTACTTCGGGGCACCAGCTAAAGAATTTCACTTTAACAGGATAAGAATATTCTAAATAGATCATTCAACAAATAAGAAAATATGTAAATTAGAGGGAGTTTGTCATCTAATTTGATCTGAAGGATTTTGTGAGATTCTGGCCAGCTTGTAGAACCTTCAACTGTATTATTAATTAAATGGAATTTATTACCGAAAGATAAATAAGAAAACTAAAAACTCTACTAAATGATAATAAAATACTAAAGAATAGAAAAAGATAGAAACTAAAATGCAAAGAATAGAGGATAGAAGTGACTGAGTTGAATTTATGGCAGAATGTTTTCTATTTCTGATAAGATGAAAACCTTATTTTAATTAAAGAACTATCTGCTAAACATTAAAGAAATCAGTTAACACAATACACCAATGCCAAGGTTTCAGAACAGAGGTTTGGTTAAGTGATATTTACGTTCTCTGCGATCGAATAGCAGTCCAGTGGTGGCACTTCTGCCACGTGTTAGGCTTTTCCATGCTGCAATGGAAAAGAGCATTGAACTGGAAGTGCTGTGAAATGCTGATCTCCTGGAGCACTGAAAGGATTGTAGCAATCTGAAACACACAGATATGGTCTTGTACTCGGTGCAGAAGGTTCTTAACACTCTGGAATATGCAGATGAAGTTCCCTTAAAGTGAAGGTTTGCTCTTTGTGATCCGTCTTGTGAGATAAGTCTCTGGACGCACAGGCCAAAAACTCAGAACTTGTGATCTGCTCTTAACTCCTACCACATGGGCTGGAAATTCAGAAATTGAGGTCGATCTGTTTCAGTCTCTGTTGTGAAACTCAGAACGAGGAGCTGTAAAAGATTTTTCAGAAACTTGGTTGGTTCTTGGAGATCTGTCCCAGCACAGGACCGGAGACTCAGAACTTGGGTGATCTGTTAATGTCTCTCTTTTTAGTACTTTTTGACAAGCCGTAAATGAAATTTTACTGCTAAAGTTATTACCAGCTAAGAGAACGACTACACAAGACGTAGTTATTGATTATTTCTTACCTCTGCTTTTTGCTACGAACCGCCAGAGTGACCAGCAAAAGTCCCAATTACCTGTAAAAGTAATCCTCTGTGTTACAGCTATAAGCCTGCAGAAGGAGAGAGTCCGAGTTCAGCACCTGTGGAACACTTACCTTGCACACCGCGACAAGTTACCTGGGTGAGAACAAAAGTCCCAGTTACCTGTCAAAGTGATCCTCTGTGTTACAGCTATAAGCCTGCAGAAGGAGAGAGAGTCCAAGTTCAGCACCTGTGAAATACTTACCTTGCACACTGCTACGAGTTACCTGGGCGAGAGAGAAACAAAGTCTTAGCCACTGTCAAGTAATACTCTGTGTTTACAGTTGCACGTTTGCGGAAAGAGAGAGGGCGAGCCCAGTTGCCTGGGAGAACCTACCTTGCTCGAACGCTACGACAGAGGCGAGGGACAGACTACCCTGACGTGAGATAAGTGTCGGACAGTTACTGTACTGAACCCACCTGTAATATACTTTTCCTTTAATCTGCCTCCAGGAGAAGAGGAGGGCGCCACGGGATCAAGAAAACCAGGCGTAGGAGCCTTGTTCCCCTGTCTCCCCCCGCCCCGCAGTGGTGCCTTGGGTCCCTGCCACTTGGCCCCTCTCCCCCTGTACGGTCCACCTGGAGGACAGAAGAGAAAACCTTTTAACTTCCCCCTTTCCCCAAATTCTTTTAAGTAATTTAAATAAAGTTGCATTTTAAATTTATACTTACGCTTGTGTTGTCTGGTCATTGGGTTGGCTTCGGGACCTCCTCGAGGTGGAAACTAGGAAGGGGCGTGGCTTGTTACATCTGTAGTCCGCCCCGACCTGTGACACATACATGCATTCATTCATATCTTAATAATGGTGATTATTTGAACACTTTCATAACACAGAGATGTAATTCAAAATGCTAGTGTCTTTAAACGAGTCAATAGGTGATAGTTTGATGTCCATTCTGTTAGTGGAAGAATGTAAAGATTTGTTCCTTGGTAAGCCAATATTTTGCAAAGCTATGTTGTTTCCTTAAGGAATTTTCATGACCACTCTGGCTTCGGATGAGGGTGAAGTGAGTTTGAAAGGATGATAAGGAGAAATGGTGTGGACCCATCGAAATGTCCTCTTCTTCTCAGCTTTGGCCCTGAGGTCAACCATTAAAGATTTCTGTTAGTTGTTTGAGCTCCATTATCTGATGAAACTGGACATATGTCTGTGTTAACTCACCAAAGTCCCAATAAAGTTGGGGAGGGGTCCGCAAAGCTTTTTTATACGCTGTTAACTACAGTAGCTTTGTAGGAAACTATGGACAAAAGTATTAAGACACACCATTACTCAATTCAAGTGTATAAAATCAAGCACCTATGGCGTGTCTATATATAAAAACTGTCACTATGTCATAGGATCGTGGTTCAGCACATGTTGCCATGACAACAGCAGGACGCCATCCTCGTTCAATTTGCATATGAACAGTTCCACCAGACAGCAGCAACAGAAGTTATTTTGTGTCTCGGTCATAATAAGCACGCTGTCTTCTTTGGAGGTCCTGAAGAATAGAATGTGCATTAGTTGGCACTGCAGGTTGGAGCACTGTGCTTGAGCTTGGTAAAGTGCTTCACAGGACCCTGCCCATAAGCAGTTGTGCTGGAGAATAGACAAATGCTTAACTGTCTTCACAGTTCTCTCAGCCAGGCCATTTGACTGTGCATAGCCTGGGCTGGAGTGAGTGAGCTTAATTCCCCATGCTGAGGCAAACTTTCTCATTTCTTGGCTTGCAAAAGGCATATGGTCGCACACAATCTCTTTAGGTATACCCATTCTGGCAAATACCGATTTCATCTTGTTAACAACTGTATGTGTTGTCTTGTCTCTAATGTTGGAACTCCTGGCAAGTTGCACATGACTCCACCAATGTCTCTTGTCATACCTGACCAATACCAGTGTACTCTGGCCAGAGCTTTGGTGCGCTGCATACCTTGGTGTGCCACATGCAGCCTCTGTAACATGTCTGACCTCATTTTACTTTTTCATTTTACTCATTTATTTTTGCCTAATTGGCCACTACTGTATCACTTTTTTGTCAACTTATTTTCTGTGAAGAGGCCAACCATGCCTGTGAATGTCCAGCAACATTTGTAATATGTTGTCCTTTTGTTTCTCATGCTTTAACTGTGTCAGAGTCTCTGGGCTCAGTGCCTCTGTTGGCTCAAGGGCATGGATCACTTTCGTCAAATATATCATCCTGCTTCTGTTGTTCATGTGTTGTTGCGTGTGAGAGTGTATCTGCTATCAGTATCTCTCTACCTGGCGTGTAGATTACATGCAGGTCATAGCGTTGCAGTTGAAGTAGCATCCGCCGAAGTCTGGACGGAGCTGTTCCAAGTGGCTTTTTTAAGATCATTTCCAAAGGCTTGTGATCCGACTGCACATTAAATTTGACTACACAGGCATACTGATGAAAGCGATTTACCGAAAACATGATAGTGAGAAGCTCCTTCTCTATCTGTGCATAGTTTTTCTCTGTGTCTGTTAGCGCTCTGGGCAGGGGTGAAAATTTCATCTAAATGTTGGGGGGGACAATAAACATAAAATTTTTCGAGAACAATTTTTGAAGGGGACACCAATAATACAGGCAAAATTGTACTTGCAAGGAAATGTGTACAGATAGAAAACGTTTCTCTTTCTCTATGAACGGACCCAAATTTAATTTTAATACATATGAATGCAGAGGTGAAAAGAGTAATAAAATATTCTACTTAAGTAAAAGTTACTTTAATAATATTTTACTTAAGTAAAAGTAAAGTTACTGGTCTAAAAATCTACTCAAGTAAAAAGTAAGTCATTTTAATTTTAAGAGTAAAAGTTACTTTTTTACAACGGGGAGAGGTTTCTAGTATAGTTCACAAAGGAAGGATATATACATCTCAAACTATGTTTTTTAATTGTAAACGTCTCTACAATTAAAGTGCAATAACAAATGTTAATAAAATAAAAAGCTTTTTTATAACTAAGAAACATATATTGAATTATTTAATGATTTTTACAGGTGAGTTATGCACTTTTGAAGCAAAAATAATATGAGGTCAGCAGCTAGTAAACACAATCATTATAGTGAGGTTGTAATTGATGTATTGCTGGTAACATACATTATGTTATTAAACTATATACATAAATGAGCATATAATGAGATGAGTGCCATGGCTATACACTATACATCCTTTACACGTTTATTGTATTCTAGCTCCCAGACCTGTGTACCTGATTTATTTCAATCTCTCTCTCTCTCTCTCTCTGCAATGTCTAATGATCTGCGCATTCTCAAGGACGTTCTTAAGTTGTTTAACTTGACGCGAAGCTGCTAGACCTCGGAAGATAATGCGCATGTATTAAAAACGCGTCGTGCAAATTAGCGGTTAAAACCCGGTCGGCAATTCTCAAACTCCGTACTCAAGAGCATGAACCCTACCTGAATTAAACAATCTCTTCGCGTCAATGGCCAGGGGGTTCTTTCTTAGAATTGAATTGAGGGTCTGCATTCCCCCTGCGTTCCCCCGCCCATCAATCAATCATCCGACCGTGGCGCGTCTTTATCACCTTACTTTTTTATTTATTTTTACTCAGTAACGGATATAATTTAACATGTAGCGAAGTAGCATACAATACTTTAAACATACTTAAGTAAAAGTAAAGTACAGATTTTAAAAACTACTCAAAGTAAAAGTACACAAAAAAACTCAGTTACAGCAAGGTGAGTAAGGCAAGGCATGGCAAGGCAAGTTTATTTGTATAGCACATTTCATACACAGTGGTCATTCAAAGTGCTTTACACAGAAATGAGAAAACAATATATAAAAAAGAAAAAAGAAAATGTAAAAATAAGAAATACAGGATACAATCGCAATAAAGACAAAGATACATGAGAATTTAAAATAACAATTAAAGAAAATAAATGTAATTTTAATAAAACAGTTTAAAATGTTAAAAAGAATAAAACATGAGTAAAAGTGACTTGAGTTAAAAGTGCAATCAGTGTGAATCAGCACAGTGCTCATTCAGTAAATGCAGAGTTAAACAGATGTGTTTTTAATCTTGATTTAAAAGTGTTTACTGTTAAAGCACATCTAATCTCTTCTGAAAGCTGATTCCAAAATGTGGCACCTTTTTTGAGTGAACCCTTGGTATTTCTAACTGACCCGATCATAATGATCTGAGTAATCTGTTAGGTTTATTTTCATTTAGCATATCTGTAATATATGTCCTAAAGTGATTTATAAACGAGTAATAATACTTTAAAATCTATTCTAAATGTAACAGGAAGCCAGTGTAAGGACCCGAGGACTGGAGTGATGTGCTCAGATTTTTTGGTTCTGGTCAGAATTCTGGCAGCAGCGTTCTGTATGAGCTGTAGCTGTCTTAAGGTCTTTTTTGGCCTCCCAGTAAGGAGTCCCTTTCAATAATCCACCCTGCTAGTGATGAAAGCCAGAACAAATTTTTGTCTTGAGACAAATCATCGAATTCTGGCAATATTTCTGAGATGGTAGTAAGCTGATTTGCTTATTGCTTTCACGTGACTACTGAAATTAAGGTCAGACTCTAAAATTACACCAAGATTTCTGACTTTATTTTATGTCTTTAGACCCCTAGAGTCAAGGTATGTGTTAACTTTGAGAGTAATGTAATTTGTTACTTTCAGCTCTGCCTCACCTCTGCATGAATGCATAAAAATGTTTACTTGATCGTTTATCTGGTTCTGTTCTCAGAAAACGAAATATCTTCATGTTTATATGTCAAAATAGTCCAGTTTTAAAACATATGAGGATAAACTGATAAGTGATGGGAAACGTTGTATTGTAGGTACAACCCCAAAACAGAAAAAGTTGGGACACAGTAGAAATTGTGCGTAAAAAAGGAATGGAATAATTTACAAATCTCATAAACTTATATTTTATTCACAGTAGAATATAGATTACAAATCAAATGTTGAAAGTGATACATTTTTTAAATGTCATGCCAAATATTGGCTCGTTTTGGATTTCATGAGAGCTACACATTCCAAAAAAAGTTGGGACAGGTAACAATAAGAGGCCAGAAAAGTTAAATGTACATATAAAGGAACAGCTGAAGGAGGACCAATGTTTAGGAATAAGAATGTTGTCCCATTTTTGTCTAAAACAGGCTTCTAGTTGCTCAACTGTCTTAGGTCTTCTTTGTCACATCTTCCTCTTTATGATCCGCCGAATGTTTTCTGTGGGTGACAGATCTGGACTGCAGGCTGGCCATTTCAGTACTTAGATCCTTCTTCTACGCAGTCTTGACATTGTAATTGATGCAGTATGTGGTCTGGCATTTGTCATGTTGGAAAATGCAAGGTCTTCCCTGAAAGAGACGATGTCTGAATGGGATCATATGTATCTAGAACTTGGATAAACCTTTCAGCATTGATGGTGCCTTTCCAGACGCACTCATGCAACCCCATAACATCAGAGATGCAGGCTTCTGAACTGAGCGCTAATAACAACTTGGGTTGTCATTGTCCTCTTTAGTCCGGATGAAATGGCGCCCCAGTTTTTCAAAAAGAACTTCAAATTTTAATTCGTTGGACCACAGAACAGTTTTCCACTTTGCCAAAGTCCATTTTAAATGAGCCTTGCCCAGGGAAAATGCCTGTGCTTCTGGATCATGTTTAGATATGGCTTCTTTTTTGACCTACAGAGTTTAGCTGGCAACAGCGAATGACACGGTGGATTGTGTTCACTGACAATGTTTTCTGGAAGTATTCCTGAGCCCATGTTATGATTTCCATTACAGTAGCATTTCTGTATGTGATGCAGTGCTGTCTTAGGGCCCGAAGATCACGGGCATCCAGTATGGTTTTCCGGCCTTGACCCTTTCGCACAGAGATTGTTCCAGATTCTCTGAATCTTTGGATGATATTATGCACTGTAGATGATGATAACTTCAAAATCTTGGGGGAATTGGCCTCTTATTGCTACCTGTCCCAACTTTTTTTGGAATGTGTAGCTCTCATGAAATACAAAACGAGCCAATATTTGGCATGACATTTCAAAATATCTTACTTTCAACATTTGATGTGTTATCTATGTTCTACTGTGAATGGGATATGGGTTTGTGAGATTTGTAAATTGTTCCATTCGTTTTTTGCTCACGGTTTCTACAGTGTCCCAGCTTTTTCTGTTTTGGGGTTGTATATAGCTGATTAACGCGTCGGCTCCGTACACTTCTCTACCACCGGACTGTGTGTCAGTGGTGAGGGAAAAGGGGCGTGGGCAGTGGACCAAACCACTGTGAGGCAAGGGAGGGGGAATCAAAATGTTTAAAACTTTTTTTGTTGTTGCTCCGTTTGCATTTGTATTGTTTCACTTCTTACACAACTATTTTAAGTTTTATAAATCATTAAATTATTTTCAATACACATATTCTAATGATATTTTAGGGGGGACAACCCTCAGATAGGGGGGGTCCTGTCCCCCCCGACCCCCCCGGGATTTCCGCCCATGGCTCTCGGTGCATAGGCCATAGAATGTCCATCTTGCATTAGACATGCACCTAAACCATCCTTGAATGCATCTGCCTGTATCACAACAGCTTTCTTTGGATCAAAGAATTTAAGAACAGGGGCTGTGACGAGGGCATTTTTTAAATTCTTTACAGCTTCCTCATTTTCGTGTTGCCATTGCCATACACCGTCTTTTCTCAGCAGTTGTCTCAATGGCGCTGTCGCTTCTCCAGGTATGTATTGTGCGAGATACTTGATCATCCCAAGCATGCGTTGCAGTGCAGGTTTGTCCGTGGGTGATGGCATGTCAACTATTGCCTTAACTTTTGCATCGTCCACTTTGACTCCCTCAGAGGTCACAACATGACCCATGTATTTGACACTGTTTACCTTGTATTGGATCTTCTCTTTGTTGAATTTGACATTTGCTTCCTTTGCTCTAGCTATCACCTTTTGCAGAATTTCGTCGTGTTCTTTTTCTGTGGATGCAGCGATAATCATGTCATCTGCGATTATGTGAACACCTGTGATGTCCCCAAATGTCTCACAGTTGCGCTGCTGAAAAACTTCCCTCGCTGACTTAATCCCAAATGGTAGGCGCTTAAACCTGTAGCGCCCCCATGGCATGTTGAAAGTGCACATTAGCGACGACTCCTTGCCAAGCTTTATTTGCCAATAGTCGTCCTTCTCATCCATAACTGTGGAGATTTTCTTATCAGCGAGTTTGCACAACACCTCATGTGCTGTGGGAATTGAGTAATGCTGTCTTAAAATGGCCTTATTTAAGTCCGTAGGGTCTAGGTAAACCCTCAGCTTCTTGTCTTTCTTTTCGGTGATCACAAGACTATTGACCCATGTTGTTGACTCAATCACTTGTTCAATAACATCAGCTCATAACAGGTCATCAAGCGTGTCTCTCAATCTATCCATTACTGCCAGTGGTACTTTCCTGCAGCCATGAATGACAGGTGTGACTGTAGAATCAATGTGGATGTGATGTTCTCCTGAGAACTCACCAAGTCCTTCAAAGACACTTGCATGTTGCTTTATCAGCTCATTGATGTCCATCCTTTTTATTAGACCTACCACTTCACATGCATCCTTGCCTAGGAGAGTTGTGTCTGAGTGGTTTGACACATAAAACAACAGGTTGGTTTTGGTTTGGGCAGTGGAGCACTCCAGTGAGATTGTTCCTTCTGGTTTCAGTTTAACTCCACCGTATGCCACCAACACTGTACTGTATTTGTCGGTTTCAGTTGCAATTTTATCTGTTTTTCACGCTTGGCTTTTCTCCTCAGTGTTTTGTACGCAGCCTGCGGTAGTGCATTTGTTTCTGCTCCTGCGTCGAACTTAAACTTAACAGACATGTTTCCTACATCTATGTCTGTATACCAGGAATTGTCTCATTTAGTGCTCAAGTGGTCTATGTTCACCGTTTCAATGAAAAGTCTATTTCTGAGCTCAAAATATGCATTTTCATCTTATGTGTTGCTTTTGTAGACTCACACATCTTTGCATAGTGATTGATCTTACCACACGAGACTCCAAATGCTGGATAAAACCTTGGTTGATGTGACTTTCCACATTTCCTGCACACTTGACTTGACCCTTTATTTTCTTGCTATCACTTTGTACTTGTGGTTTTCTTCCTTGTTTCCACTGTTGGTTGTCTTTGTATTTGGTCTTGTGCATGTATTGCTCTTCCTTATGTTGTAGTTCTCATTAGGGATGCCAAGGCCGAAAGCCAAAACACTGAAAGAAATTATGCCAATTATTAGTACTACCATTGCACTTATGGTATTTTTGCGTGTAATAGAAATGGAGTCAACACATACAATTTGAGAAGAAGTAATTGAGTAGGCTACTAGTGACACATCAGGTTGTTTAAAGTTAAACTGTTTGTTCAATTAATCCTTTGGTGCTGGTTTACCATGCAGTATACATTTAAAAACTGAGATGTGCTAGTTGTGGTTTTGTTTTAACGTTAATGTTACAAAATGCTAAAAAAAATTATGGCATCTTAATGCACGTTAAAACCCCGCATGGATCGAAGGCTCAGTCAAATATGAATATCTTCTTTATTTAGTCTCACATGTTTTTGTTTAGAAAGAAAATCTTATTTAGCCTACCTTCTCTGGTGAAACCCGTTTTTCTCATTAATGCCAGCTGCAGAAAAAAACTGCTCTGTGGTTATCCAGTAAGAACAACAAACAGATCAAACAAATATATCTGAATTTAATATTATTTTTTTCAACTCAATTCAATCTCATTTATTTAGCGCTTTTCACAATACTTAATTGTTTCAAAGCACCTTTCCATTAATAGAAGCAGTAAAAGCACAGAAAAACGACAGATAGCACAACATAATACACGATAGCATAAGCAGTCAAATTTTCTGCAGCTATGACTCGACATTATAAGCGAGCGTATTACTAATGTAATGTCTAGAAGAGGAAGCTAAGTTAAGCCCAAGAAGGCTGCCTCCCCGGGGTAAAAAAACCCCTAGGAGAAAAAAAAAACCCGGGCCGTTTATCCGAGGAAATAAAAAAAGTCCTAGGAGGGAAAAACCCTTGGGAGATATATATGTGTGTACAAATAACGCAAGCTGGCTTGATACATTATTGCTGAGGGTGCAAAGTTACGAGCTTAATTTAGTAACACTTCACAAAACGGAGCTATTGTTTGCTGTTACGGCATTTGCAGTTATCGGGTTCGTTATAACCATATCCACAGATAAAATAAATGTTGTCCGTTTCGCTTTCCATGTGTGTCTCGTGTCGTTTTAGCAACAAAATAAACTAGGCTATATAAGGAAGCTAACAAATCTCTCTTGATGCACGCTGAAGCGGCGGCGGAGAAGCACGTCTAACAACCAGCATTAAAACTCTAAACACTTAAATTAGTCTGCAATCTGAATTACCAAAACAATCAGAAATACATATTTTCATGTATACTTTACATTAAATCTGTAAAAGACCGTAGAGGTGAAGTGAAAAAGGATTAAACAAGCAGTAGCCGTAATGCTGCGGTAGACATTAAAAACATTTGAATATCATTTTTTCCCCATTCTAATTATTATTGCAGATCGAATATTTGACCGTTCGTGCACATCCCTAATTTTAAAAGCAATCATGTTTAATGTCTGTTATTCTGGATGTTAATCTGAAAGAATGTTTAGTCGGAGCTTGTGAAAACTGTACACAAATGCCCAGAGAAAATCCGCGGGTTTGGACACAAACATTACGGGCGTGGGTGGGAGTTGCGGGCATCCTGGTCAGGAATTCGGCGGACGTGGGTTTGAGAAAAATCTAGTCCACACCGCAGATATGTTACTTCAGACAAGCACGTGCAGGTCGCGGTTTCTGTTTGCGCCATCACATTATTTCGGCCGAAAACCGAATGGCCGAATATTTGGTGCATCCCTAGTTGTCATTGCTTGTATTTGTGCTTTGACAGTCTCTGCTGCTCTGCAGATGTCAATCACTCTCTCAAACGTGAGATCAGACTCTCTTAACAGCCTCTCTTTGAGCGTGTATCATTCAAACTGAATACAATCTTGTCTCTGATCATGTAGCTGCCTGCTCACTCACGTTAGCTTAGCCATTAGCAAAAGTCTGTGTCTAACTTCGGCAATGCAAAACAAAATCGGCGTGCTGGACCACTTCTGACATTATGTAGTATTTGGATTTGTAATTACTTATATCATGCATCAGAGATGAGAAGAAGGAAGCCAATAAGTAGACTGTTTGCTCTTTTTCATATCTGCCTAGCCGGCTACAACCTGCATCATTCAAAAACACAGAAGAACACACCACTACCAGAAAATCCCTCCGATTACAAGCGGGCTTTATTTAACATTAGTCTATGTGCACTATACAATATAGGCTACTACAGTGTCTATGCTTGCATGTTCATATTATTTATTGTTTTTATTTCACTCTAATGATTTAATGTCATAGGACTATATAAATAAAAAAGAAATAATAAAATGTAATATGTATGGTACAGGAAAATATATGCCTTCTGCATACAGTATGTGTGCATTCAGGTTCAAAGTCTACTCCTCCTGCAAGATTTGTTAGTTTTGATCAAATTTTATATTATTTTCATTGAACAATATGTGACATTTGAACATTAATTAATAACTATGCTCTAACCTCTTATCAGTGATGCACCGATCAACTGGCCATAGCCTGATTCTGAACCAGTTGGTAACACTGAAACAGTTTCTTTGTTTTATTTTGACTGATTTGCATTATGGAAACAAAGCTGTTATAGGCATATACATGATGCTTTTGCAGGAGAATCCGAGAATCCGTCTTGACGGTATTTTCACATATCTCACTTTAATGCATGATAAAGCACTAAAACTGAGCGGTGGGAGATTCATGAAATAGCTTTCTATGGCCAAGCAGTTGCATACAAGCCTTACATCATCAAGTCCAAAGCCAAACATCAGATGGAGTGATCTTTGTTTAGTTATTCTTATGGTGCCCATATTATGACTGCTTTTCCACAAGTTCAATAGGTGTATGAGTTCCATAAAGCATGTTTCAAAAGTTGTTTGCTTGAAATAGCTTGTAGGAAAAGATTGTTACCCATCTCTAGGAGCCTCTGTTTCAGTGCAGTTCAGATTGTGCAGTTTTGTGCTAGTCATTACATATTTATGAGCTGCTGCTCCTTTGATCACGCCCCACTACTAACGTCATGTGCGCGTGCATACTGTAGTGATATCGTGAGCAGTACAGACCATAATGTGTTATTATTTTAAATATTATTATTATTAACGGTTTATGTTGCCAACAGACAAATCATGCAGAAAAGTATCACTAATAAGTACACTACAGGAGAAGAAACTCATGACACACAATGATTCCAGAGCTCGGGGGTTAGCCTCGTCAGAAAAGCAGGGGCGGTAAGGCCCGGTCTCGGTGTGTCAAACTCATCATGACACACAAAGATTCCAGCGTAAATTGTCAACAATAAACTCGTTTTCCCTGGAAAATTCCAACATATTCCCATTATAAAACATTTTCAAACGCATTATTTTCGCAAATTACAGAAATTAAGACCAGACGGGGGATGTATACTGCTTGTGGACCGCGTGCTAATTGCTAGAAGCTAGCGGGAGGTCCAGACCGTAACAGTTATTAGAGGCTCGGGGGTTAGCCTTGTCAGAAAAGCCGGGGCGGTTAGGCCCGGTCTCGGTTAGTTTGGCAAAGCACTATTACTTAGTTCTTGTAGAATTGTAAAATAAAGCCGTTAAACTTTCGAAACCACGCTGCAAACTATCTAGCCTGCAAAAATATCTATATAATCTAACTTAAACAATTTTAACATCACTATACATTTAAAAGGTATAATTTACGGGATTAGCATCAATGTATGATCTCTGTTTTGAGATATAGATGCTCTAATGTAGTATTTTGTGACAGAAGATGACAACATGCAAAATATAACGTGACCTATTACCTTTTTTGTTGATACAACGATCACGAATCGAATCCAGTCTGTTTCAGATGTGTGAATGATCCATGAAAGTCCAATAAAATACATTCAATGACCATTTTTGTCCACAAATGCGTATAATCTGTGAAATATAGATACATAGTGACTGTCTGTTATAGTCTGTGATAGTCTGTTGTTTACATCACATTTCGGTAACACACTGTATATAAGATTACTCCAGGTTCCAATAACCACGCGTTAAAACTTTGTTTTTAAAAGTAGGCGGGAGTATAATCCATAATATCCAGAGCCATAACCATGGCTATGATAATATCCAAATTGCTGTTATTTCCTTGAGACATGATGACAGCACAGCGTATCAAGTGACTGCTCTCTCTGTGCTCTCTCTAGCTCCCTGGTGGGTGGAGACCTGCGAGTGGGGTGGTGGGCGGGAAAATCCAAACTGAATTTGACGAAACGATATGTTACGTAACAACGGTGCTGAGTTTGAACTCGCACAATCTGAGACTCAAGGCAGAGGACATTCAGAAACCTGTATCTCACTCAAAACAGCATGGATGGATTTTTTTCCAAGTTTGTATGCGTGTGGGAATATCAGAGACACAAATGAACACCCCAAAACCCAGAAAAAGTGAGTTTCTCATAATATGGGCACTTTAACACCATGATCTATGGCTATATTCATGGTGAAAACTGGTTAATCCATACACAAGTTGGGGGGCGGGGGGGGGCAATTTGGCATCTCCACTTCACATAACTTGGATGTTTTTGGCTTGTGGGAGGAAACCGGAGTACCCAGAGTAAGACCCAGAAATGCCACCTGACCTAGCCGGGGCTCAAACTTAGGACCTTCTTACAGTGCTACCCACTGAGCCACTGTTCCACCCAGGATGGAGTGATGTTAAACATACCACCACAGAATTGTGGAGCAGTGGAAACATGTTCGGTGTAGTGATGCATTACACTAATCTGTTTGGCAGTCAGATGGGCGAGATGAAGACAGTTATCTTAAATTCATTATTTACTGAAAGGTTAAGAAGCAGCTTTTAGAAGGCACACAGCAGACATACACACAGACTGGAAAAAAATATTTTGCACTAACAAATGTGATTATACGAAATATGCGGTTCCCCAACTCCTAAAAAAAACAGCAATGTATTGCAAAGGTTTTGCAACCATTGGTTAATGTCATGAACTGCTAGGGAACAGAAGTATTTATGATTCAGAACCAAATGGTTACTTAGATAAATTCTTTGTGACAGTTTCACTATGTGACAGTTAGTACTCTCCTGGCTTAAGTGTTTACATGCCAGTTTATAATTTGCCTTTTGCTTTTTTAGGTGCAGGAGTTTTCACCACTACACATGCCCAGAATGAAGGTAACAAGTACAAACCTCCCTAACTACTGAGACAAATCATAACATCTCAGTGAAGATTCCTCATAACTGTTTCAGACTGGTTTGCGAATCAATGTCCAATGAAACAAAAGATGGTTTCATTGATCAATGCTTGTAATTTGTCTCAGATGATCTCTCAACCAACTAGAGTCTTTACTAACAGTGCTGGCCATATTTCTGCCACTTGCATAGACCATATTTATACAAATATTCCTGAATGCTGCACTAATCCAGTCTCTCGATCTGTGTGTTTTAGTGACCACAATATCATAGCAATTACCAGGAAAACTAAAATTCCTAAATGCAAGGTCAATATAGTACATAAAAGGATGTTTAAGAAATTTATCCCGGAACGTTTCTTGGCAGATGTTGGTGATATTGATTGGACTGATGTGTATGCTGCTGAGGAGCCTGAGGTCTCCTTAAATATCTTTATGGAAAAGTTCATGAAGATTGTTGATAGGCATGCCCCCATGAGAAAGTGTATTGTAAAAGCAAGATCAGCCCCATGGCTTAATGAGACTATAAAGAGCCTCATGAAGGAAAGAGATGAAGCCAAATCTATATTAGTAAAGACTGGATTGGTGGAGGACAGATTTAAGTACTGTCAACTGCGAAATCAGGTTACAAAATTGAATAGATCGATGAAAAAAGAATATTATAAGCAGAGAATAAATGCTGTAAAGCAAGATGGTAAAGAGCTCTGGAAGACTCTTAATAAAATAATGGGGAGACGGACAACTGGAGGGGCTTCTTTTGTGGAATCAGAAGGCAAGTTTTTAACCAAACCAGCTGACATAGCAAATTATTTTAATGATTTCTTTATAAATAAGGTCCATGTACTAAGGCAGAATATGGACAATACTGATTCTGATTACCTGAAGCTTATAAAGAATAATGTGATGTTAGATAAGAGTTGCATGTTTCAGTTTAATAGTGTCACAGAGTGGGAAGTAAGGAAGTTGTTGAAATCCCTGCCCGAATACAGCTCAGTGGGTACTGACATGCTGGTCAGTAAAGTACTTGGTCTGGCAGCTGACTATGTTTGTGGTCCGTTGTGTCAAATATTAAATGCATGCTTAATGAAGGGTGTCTTTCCCACTATCTGGAAAGAAGGTAAAATTATTCCCTTATCTAAAGATGGCAGACTAGCATTTACTGGGAAGAACTGTAGACCTATTACTATTCTCCCAGTTCTTAGTAAATTAATGGAGAGGATAGTTCACACACAAATACAGGAATATTTTAAATGTAACGGTTTGAACACAGATTTCCAACATGCTTATAGACATAATCATTCAACTTGTTCCGCCCTTACAGTAATGACAGACGACTGGCTTAAGGAAATGGATAATTTAAAGATGACTGGTGCAGTATTACTTGATTTTAGTGCGGCATTTGATGTTATAGATCACAATCTACTCATAGGTAAACTAGAATGCTATGGATTTAGTCCAATTGCCATTCAATTTATGAAGAGTTATCTTACAAGTAGGAGGCAAAGGGTTTATTACACGGGCAGCTGGTCTCATTCTAAGGTCTTGGACTGCGGGGTACCGCAAGGAAGCTGCCTGGGACCACTTTTATACTCCATTTTTACAAACAATTTACCATTAGTTTTGTGTAAAGCTACTGTACAAATGTATGCTGATGATTCCACTTTGTATTATGCTGCAAAAACTGTCAGTGAACTGGACAAAGTTTTATCTGCTGAGTTAAAGATGGTTTTTGATTGGATAAAAAAATAAGTTGGTGCTGAACATCTCGAAAACCAAATCAATTATTTTGGGATCGAGTTATAAACTGTCATCAACACCAAAGATGAGTTTGAACTTGTATGGGGAACCTATAGAACAGGTGGATAAAGTAAAATTATTGGGCACAATAATAGATAGTCAGTTGTCATGGGCAGAACATATTGATATCATAGTGAGGAAGATGGGCTGTGGTATCGCAATGGTGAGGAAATGTCTTTCTTATGTACCTACACACATCGTGGGACAGGTGGCCAAATCTTTAATTTTATGTCATCTGGATTATTGTGCCCCTGTATGGTCATCTACATCTAAAGGTCAATTAAACAAATTACAAACTGTCCAAAACAGAGCCGCCAGATTAGTTTTAAATTGTCCCCTAAGAACAAACACTATCAGTATGCACCGTCAACTTTCATGGTTAACGGTGGAGAAAAGGCTGGTTTTTAATACACTTACATTTTTCAGTAAAACTGTCTTTTCTTCTCAACCAGTGTTTTTATATAATCAAATTGTTAGGTGTGATCAGGCTCATTCTTACTTGACTAGGTCAGCTGATGATGGCCAGCTAATATTACCACGTCCAAATTCAAATGCTTTAAAGAGAACAGTTATATATCGTGCCATTAATCTTTGGAACAATTGCCCATTGAATATACGTAAAATGAATGTTAATGTCTTTTTCAAGTATCATCTGAGAATGCATTATTTAAAATTGTGAGTAGGAAATGTATTACTGTAATAATTTATTCTGAATAATGAAAACGAGGGTTATAATTATGTTTACAATGTTTTACTGTTGTTAGATTATTAATGTATGTGATTTATTTATTTTGTGGACCCCAGGAAGACTAGCTTCTCACTTTGGTGATAGCTAATGGGGATCCTTTTAACAATAAACAACAATAAACAATGCTTAGAATGTTTCTGGTTAGTCCAGATTGTTACTGAATTGTAAAGCAGAATTAAGAGTTACACGAAGATTCTTTACAGTATGCTTTCACCAATCCAGACTGACTCTAGTTCCTTTCACACATACTGTACAGTCTTAACTGGTAAATTACTGTTAAATTGCAGTTAAGAGATTATGTAAGGAACCTTTCTGGTAAATCAGACAATTTACCATTAAGAGAGGTTCTAAGATTACCCTTAATTTACTGGTATGATGCTATGTGTGAACAAAGAATAGGATTACAGGTAAAGTGCCATTTATAGTCATGAGTAGTTTCTAGGCCATAGGCTATGCGTTGGTTGTGCATAGCCTGACGTGCACCTCTGCAAAAATGTGACGGCAGGTATGTTCTACGCAGAACGCTACAACCCCTCCCATCAGGTAAAAAAGTCGCATTTCCTCATACAGATTTCCACTTTCAATGATGAAAATTAAGATCAATATCAGGTCAAGTTAATATTGTGATAAACATGAGCTGCGACAATAGGAGCTGTCCATTTACCTCCACCACATCTGGTCTTCTCAAATACAGTGTCATGCAAAAGTTTGGGCACCCCTAGTAATATTTTCTGTTAATGTGAACAGTTAAGCGAGGGGAAGATGAAATTATGTCCAAAAGGCATAAAGTTAAACATGAAACACCCTTTTGCAATATTTTAAGCAATATTGTTGTATTGTTTTAGTTTTCTGGGATTTTAGAGTGAAAAAGAAAAAGTAGCCCCCTGCAAATGAAAAGGAACCCCATGAGACTTGAGCCCTCAGATAACTTTGACCAAGGGTGCGTTCCACTCCAGTTTTAGACACACACTCGCGAACTTCCCTAAGCACTTCCCCTCTGGGAAATCCCTGTCGCCATTTTGAAGTGCGTTCCACTTCCACAAGTGGACAAGGGAAGTTTGTATGGACAGACCCTCGCTCCCTCGATTTTGACAGAGGGAGCGAGCCTGCTTCATATGTACACTTCATGCAGCTTCATATCCCACAATGCAGCACGATTGTGACGTCACTTCAGCAACTCGCACTTTGCACATGGAGGGGGCGGTCTCCATTTTCCATGTGATCCAGGGCTTAGGGCGATCCATTTGAACTCACTTCAAGTGTTCTAGCAGTAGTGGGCACTCGTACAACGTAAGCAATGACATACATCCGAGTGAACGAGACTGGGGGAAGTTAGCGAGGGAAGTTCATAAAAAAACGAACTGGAACGCAGGGCAAGTATCAGACCTTAATTAGCTTGTTAGTGGGCATGGCTTGTTGGCACAGTCATTGTTAGGAAAGGCCAGGTGATGCAAATTTCAAAGGTTTATAAATACCCAGGCTCCTCTTATCATTTCCCAAGAATCAGCACCCATAGTTTCCTCCAAGCAGTTTTCTGGCTCTCTGAAAATGATTGAAGCCAACAAAGAAGGGGAAGGCTGTAAGAAAATTGCAAACCATTTTCAGGTACAGATTTCCTCAGTTCATATTGTAATTAAGAAATGGCAGTTAACAGAATAAGTAGCGGTCAAGATAAGGTCTGGAAGACCAAGAAAAAATCTAAGAGAACTGCTCATAGATTGCTAGAAAAGTAAGCCAGAACCCAAGTTTTGACAGGAAAAGACCGCCAAAAGATTGGTCAGACTCTGGAGTTGTGGTGCACTGCTCAACTGTTTTGTGACACCTGCACAAAGATGGTCTTCATGGAAGAGTTTTCAGAATAAAACATCTCCTGTGTCCTCAAGACAAAATGCATTTTGAAAAAAGGTACTGTGGACAGATGAGGAGAAAATGTCAGTTTTAGGCCACAATGAGTAAAGATATGTTTAGAGAACAAACTATAGCGTGCACAAGTGAAAGCGAAAGTTTCATGTCCGCACGCGAAACAAAACTTTTAAAAAAAATCTGCACATGAAGGTTTTGCATGAGCACATGAAAGTTTCACGTGAGCATGCGAAAGTTTCACGTGAGCAGATGAAACGAAACTTTTATTTTATTCCAATATCACCTTAGGGGCTCGGTACAGAACCAATACTAAACAATTACTAAAAACACACACAAAAACAGATTATCCACGGGCACTGCACTAGTGCTTCTAGCTGGACAGCTGTCACACAAGTTTGTAATGCAGATCAAGATGCATTTACTAAACAAGAAAAATGGCATGAAAAATGGCCACCTCAAAATTAAGTGATTGTTTGCTCAAAGCAAGCATATTATCTGCCAATGGGGTAATAAAAATAATCTTGAATTCTGTTTGAGATTATCTCATTAAAGCAACACCAAAGAGGTTTTTTTTACCTTAAAATTTCAGATTCAGATTCATTCTTTATTGTCCCCGTTAGAGGAAATTTGTTTTCACAGATTGTACCCATCACATTCAACACATAATACACACATATAACACCAACAGGTTACACATTTAATGAATTAAGAGCTTTTATGGCTACAGGAACAAAACTTTTTCCCAGACGCGTTTTTTTGTATGGTAGCTGTCTGTATCTACGGCCTGAAGGAAGGAGAGTAAAACACGAATTGAGAGGGTGACTAGGATTTTGTATTATGGTACGTGCTCTACGAATGATAGCAGTGTCAATTAGAACTGACAAGTTTGGAGTAGTGAGACCAATTATTTTTGAGGAAGTGTTGGTGATTCTAAGGAGCTTATTTCTGTTGGTGAGAGAAAGCATAGTATAATAGCAAATGGCACAGTACAGAAGGATTGGTTCAATGATGCTTCTGTACAAAAGAAGCAGAAGATGTGGTTTAACTGAGAGAGTCCTGAGTTTACGGATGACAAATAGTCTTTGTTGACAGCGTCTCTGAATGTCCGTGATGTGATAGTCAAAATTAAGTTTGTTGTCCAAGTTAACACCAAGATATCTGAAATTGCTGACAATTTCTACAAACTGACCATTGATGGAGATTGGGCAGTGAGGGGTGAGAATTTTTTTCCGTGTGTCAATAATAATTTCCTTTGTCTTCATGACGTTGAGATGGAGATGATTGTTTATACACCACTGAGTAAAATAGGCAACAGATTGATGATATGCATCAGCTGATTCAGTACCAGTAAGGAGAGCAAGTATGGCTGTGTCATCGGAATATTTGAAATATTTTGTTATATGAAAAGGGCTACAGCAGTCGTTAGTATACAATGTGTATAAAAAGGGGCTGAGGACACAGCCCTGAGGGGCTCCAGTATTGACAGTAATAGTAGATGATGTTATGTTACCCACCCTTACTGCCTGTAATCTGTCACTAAGAAAATTGTGAATCCAGCAAATGAATGAAGGTGGTACACAGAGATTGTTAAGTTTAGTGATCATGATGTGGCGTTGAATCGTGTTGAATGCGGAGCTAAAGTCTATAAATAGAATCCTGGCATAGTGGCTAGAGGAGTCCATATGTTGAAGAATAGTATGAAGAAGACATGCAACAGCATCCTCTGTTCCCATTTTGGCCTTGTATGCAAACTGGTAAGGATCCAGCTGTGGGCAGACGACCGGCAGAATTATATTCAGTACCAGTTTCTCAAGACATTTTGCTATTATAGAAGTAAGTGCTACTGGTCTGTAATGATTCAGCTCAGATGGGCGTGGTTTCTTGGGAACAGGGACAATGGTGGCTGTTTTCCAGAGGGTAGGGACTGTCGCTGTTAGTAGTGACTCTCTGAAGAGTAGATAAAGAAGAGAAAGCTCCAGGGCACAGTTCTTAAGTAGCCTGCCGGTGATCCCATCCGGGCCAGGGGCCTTACCAGTCTTGCACCTCCTGAGCTGCTGGTAGACATCTCCCACTGTTCCATCTCTAAACACTGTTTCAGTTGTTCATCTACTCGAAACAGGGTAACCGGCACTTTCACATTCGCTTTGCAGCCCTCTATCGGCCAAAACTGCACTAAAGAAGTTTCTAACCGTCGGGTCGCGGTCCTGTAGTTCGAGTGAAAACTACAAAAACTTGCTTTACGGCAGACCTACAATCCAATCAGAGCCAGCTATAGTGCAGTATTGACCACAGTGGTAATGGACGATTACGCTTCTAACCTGTAGGGGGAGCATAGAGCAAAAACTCTTTAGTGTTGCTTTAAGATTATTTTTTTACCCCACTGGCAGATAATTTTGCTTCTGATTTGTATTGTTCTTTATTATTTATACATTATTTATTGTTCCGGCAGCTTAGGTGCACTTTATTTTAAAAAAGTCTATATATTTGGCAGATGTAAAGCATACATGTGTATGTTTTTTGTGTCCATTTTTATTTTATTTTATTATTATTACTTTAACAGCTCAGGGATGTTCAAGAAACAACATGTTTGTGCACTTTTTGAAGATTGCAGTTCTGTTTTTGAATAAAGGGTTGGAAATTAATACTTTTTATTATCCCATTCATTAATTAATCGAAAAATAATTTACAGATTAATCGATTATTAAAATAATTGTTAGTTGCACCCCTAAATTGATTTGAAAGGTTGAGCGGTAAAAATAACCTATTATTCTTGTTCAACTTCATGCGGCGCCGCAAGAATCAACAGCCGGATGACGTCAAAGTACTGCGAGCGTGATTTGCGAAATCATACAGAGGAGTTTCCTTTTAAATCGCTCTTGGGGAACTTTGACTAAGTCTGAAGGCTGCATCGATCAGTGGTTAGTGGGTGGAGCTAATGGCTCAGTTTTGCGCAGTGCATTTTGGTTATATGAGTTCATAAAAGACCCTTACAAAAACATTGCTTCAACACACTATCAATCGAATTTATCGAAATCGTGCTCATTTCTTTTTTTCTTAAAGGGGACAGAGAATGAAAAAGCATTTTTACCTTGTCTTTGTTGAATAATGGTAGTCTACCCACATTCACAAACATACAAAAAGTTCTAAACATCTCAGTCTCATAGAAATTCCTCTTTTAGAAATGTCAGCCAGAAAACAGCCCAATCTGAAAAACTGATGCTTATGACATCACAGGCATCTAACTACCCATCCACTTTAAAATAATTGGCTACATTTTTGAGTGGCAGCAAAGTCAGCCAATCAGTAATGAGATTGCAAGTTAAGCCAGTAGGGGGAGCCAAATAGGTGCAAAACCACTTGTTTAAAATCCCCCACCCTAATAGAGCTATCTGAGAGAGGTTTTTAGGAAGCTTCTAAGGCATTACAGATCCAAACAAAAAAAATTTTGTCTACATGTCACATCACAGAACAAGGATAAATACTCCGTTCAACCATTCTATGTCACCTTTAAGTAAAATGCAAAATAGAAATAATTTACATGTGATAACAGGCTAGAATGTCTAGGGTTCAATTTCTCTTTAAGGAGCCAAAAAGCGCTGAATGTAGTATGTAACATTCCATTTTGAACACCTGTGTACGTGGACAAATCAAACAAACTATGCACGTAAAAAAACAAATTTATTGTGTGTGTGAACAGCACATTTTTGCAGTTACTGGGAAAGTCATTCTGGTAAATTCATGGTAATTTATAGAAATTACTGTGTGAAATAGGCTTCTCTCTTTTCTTAAACTCATTCTAGAGAATCTGGCCTTAAGAGGACATGCCGTACAGTCATCCACATATGCTACTTTTCAAGCATCAAGGGCCATTGACACTTCACTCTCAACCTGCACCATTACGGACACAAGTAATGCTAATAACCCCTGGTGGAGAGTGGATCTTCTGGATTCTTACTATATCTCCAGTGTTGTCATCACTAACAGACCAGACTGCTGTGAGGGTCGAATGGAGGGAGCAGAAATTCGTATTGGAAACTCGTTGGTGAACAACGGCAACAATAATCCCAGGTTAAGTGAAAACATTAAAAGTTTCTGGTTTTCGTTTTCGTTCCGTGAACCGGTTCAAAGCCTTGATTTCAACTTCATGTTAAGCATTAATATAAAGCTGATAAAGGAGACATTCAACAGTACTGATGGCAAATTGATTATGTTTGACAGGTGCATATTTACATAATCGATCATTATTTATTTCTGTATATTTTAAATTACATTTATATCTGAATGTATGTCAATCTATAGACTTTCAAACATCAAAATGTCATTCATTTAAATTTATTTGTGTACAAAATGACATATAAACATATTTTCGTATTCTATTTTGCCTGGAAATGCTTCCAACACGCTTGCGTCTCGCATGAAAAATGGGCGTTGTTTCTATTTCTTTACCAAGCACGCGTTTTCCGTATTAGAAACGAACACGCCACACAGCTGAGACACTTACGGCATCAATTTGCAATGTCAATTTGCGCAATTTAAAGAGTAAAGGAAAGACCACTATTGGGAGAAACTTCTTAAAATGCTCATGAACATAAAACTGTGGCTAATAAGAGTGTTTTTCTCCTTAGATGTGGTGTGCTGTATGGTGTGGCATTGGGTCAGGTTGTATCTGTGTCCTGTGGCGACATAAAGGGACGATATGTGAACATCATTATACCTGGAAGTCCAAAAGTTGTCTCTATGTGTGATGTAAAGGTGTATAGAACAAAAGGTAATTTTGTACAGTCAGATTTAAACATAATGTCACTCTTAAATATATGTGTATGGATTATACTGTATATACACTTACACTAAGCAGTGTTTTTCACACTGGGGGTTTTGCTGTGTAATGTTAGATCATGAAAATAAATTGCTGAATAAATGAAAGATGTTAAGAAAAACAAACGTCTGTTTTAGTATTTCAGATGTTTAGGTGAAATTCTACTGTACAGAAGTGTTGACATCTGAATGAGATCATCTTGAAAACTTTATGTAACCTATTTTGTCTGTGATTGTTTGTGTTTTCCAGTCAAAAGATGTTTCATGAGTATAAAATTTACCTCCAGTCTCGATATGTCAGATCCAGCAAAGAGGAACAGCACTCTTAATGAGGTAAGAAAGACATTTTAAGAAACCTTTGAAGGACATCCACACTCTTAAAAAATAAAGGTGTTTCACGAAGCAGATTCTAAGGCTATGTTTACATTAATGCGTTTATCCTTTAAAACGCGTTACTTTTGCTACGTTTACGCCTTTCATCTACACTACATCACCGTTTTCAACCCTCATAAACGGATATGTTCGCAAACGCTGAAGACCCTGTTTTAGTTTGAGAACTCAGACGTTGCTCTGAGTGTAAATGAATGTAGACAGAGTCTTATGTAAACGAACAGCTGATGTTAACGTGACAGCGCATCATTTTCAAAGTAAAAATTATTTTTATTCAGGTAAATAGAGGTTTGCAACGGAGGTTTTGCCAAAAATAGTAAACATCTACCAACCAGCTATTATAAACGCTATATCAGATTGTTTTAACATGTATCCGTATAGATAATGTCTGTTTTATATTAATGTTTGAGTATTGTTGGGTTGCAAAGGCCAATATGAAGGGAGAATTGTAATGGGTCAGACATTATTTTCCAGTTTAATGTAAGTTTTGTTTGCTACTTTAAAATGAATTTCGTTTAAGATAATTTGTCTCTTAATTTTAATCGATGTTTTATTAATAAGTTTTGTGAATATAAATTAATAAAAACAATAAACTCAACGTCATTAATATAATGCTCGTTTAGGCGCTTGCGCTTTTAGCTATTTGTGTGTTGCTAGCGGATGACGTGCATGGACCTCGCACACTTTAAAAAATTTAATGCAATAAGCATTTCGGGTACTCTCTAAAAACAAACGGTGCCATATAGCACCAAAAGTGGTTCTTTGCTCGTAATCATAGAAGAACCGTTTTTAGTGCCATATAGCACCGGTGAAGCACCTGTGTAGAACCATATAGTGCTATGTAGAACCAAATGTGGTGCTATAGTGGTGCTATATGGAACCTTTATATTTCTACACAGGTGTTTCACCGGTGCTATATGGCAGTAATAACGGTTCTTCTATGGTTACGATACAAATCAACAGTTTTGGTGCTATATAGCACTGTTTGATTTTTTAGAGTGTAGGCTAAAGCAACACTTCACCTCCTACTATGTTTGATTGAAGTTTGCATTTGCTGAAATTTATTTTTGCTTCAAGTTCATTTAGTACTGTTCACTTGAATGCTTTTTTTTTAAATCATAAAGACCTTTCTGTTTAGTTATAAAATCAAAATTAACCTATTAATCATATTAATATGTTGTATGGGGGGGGGGTAGAACAGTACACATTTTTATAGGTTCAAAAATAGTGTCTGTTATAGTTGCCAGCAAATGACCCATGTATGACTTTTTGTCAATATCGCACACCTTTAGGCTGCGTAAACGCGCAAAGGTAAGCTATTATTAGAGTAATAAGTTATTTTACACTTTTATGCGCATGCCCAGTTACGTGATTGGTCATGTTTCATGCGTTTATGGTGGTGTATAGTGTGGATGAAGATTCTTTTTTTAAATGCCAGTATAAACGAGGATCGTTTTCATTTTAAAATGCCGTTTTAAAACACAAATGCTCTAATGTAAACATGGCCTAAGTTTGTCTAAATGTGTCACCTTTCTGTTTCACAAATAAAATGTTTAAGGTTGAAAAAGGCTCTTCAGATTATAAAAAATGTAATAAAGAAATCTTTCTTTAAAGAACATTTGACTAAATGGTTCATTGAGAAAGCAAAAAAGTTCAATCTTTCAAGCACCTTTGTTTATAAGAGTGCATTCATCTGTTATCACAGGACTAACAACATTCACTGCTCTCATTTTATCTGCAAACAATGAACCTGTTAAAACTACCTTAGTAAAATGACCACAAGTTAAATGTTTGTTAGCTTTAAGGTTATCTACAAGAGGTTTAAGTGATAACAAAGCAGATGTAGTCCAATACAGTCCTGGGCCTGGATTCACAAAACATTCTTAAGAAACTTAGCTTAAGAAAGAAGTTAAAAATAATATTTTATATTGTATTCTTAAAGTTCTTTTTTTTCTTAAGAGACATAAGACAACATTCATAATATTTCAAAAGCAAACATGCATTGAAAAAATCATCTAAAAAATAAAAGGAACAGACAATATTAGCCTCAGTGCAACTCAACTCTAACCAGCTCCAGAGATTTTATAATATTGACTTGTCTACAAAATATTTATTAGTAAGGGCGCTTTTGAAACACTGGATACATCCAATCTCAAACGCTGCTTATTTTCATTTTATTCAGATATTTTTAATAATTTAAAACAACAGGTGACACAACTCTGGCTGCCAGGTTTTAATTCCAACAACCCGAGGCTAGATTTTGTGGGGTTATTAAGTTGGTGGATAAAGTGGATAATTTTGGCACTTAAAGGGGTGGTTCAATGTTTTTTCATGCATTCTGACTTATTAACACAGTTATAGAGTTGTTTCCTCATGCTAAACGTTGGCAAAGTGTCAAAAAAGCAGTTGGACGTGTTACAGAGTATTTCTGTGCCGAATGCACTTCGCCAGGGTTTGTACAAGTTTGGGGAAATTTTTTCGATTACAGGTCCAGCTGACGTTTCCAGTAGTGCCTCACTGCAGAACACGACATCCAGAGGGCAGGGTTGGATCCAGATCCAGGGGGCGGGGTTGGATTCAGATCCAGGGGCGGAGCTGGATCCAGATCCAGAGATCTCTTCCCACTGCATTATGATTGGTCAGCAGTTTTACCACAAGATATGTCATACACGTGTTGTTGCGTTACCATTTCCGCATTGAGTTGTAACTAAATTAAGTTAATCTTTTGACAGAAAAGCAAACTTTAATTATGACTACAATAAAAGTAGTGCCTTTAAGGGGAAATGTAAGTGTATTTGCTATTACACTTGAATGTTTATCTTTTAGGGACTTTGAACTTGTTTTAACGTGTCTTTGCTTACAGCCATTAGGAAACATGTTTCTTAAACATGGTTTACATTTTTTTTAAATGTGCTCATAAAAGATATCAAATAAATTTGTGTTTTTATGTGTAATAAGTGGGATAATGTACAGCCATGCGGGTCTCAAATGTATCCCTTCAGTGATATCACCCTGTCGGGAACGTCTCCCTTACCTCCCCTTACACTAACTGATCATTACTTACTAAATTATGAATCATTCTCGACTATATTATTAATCAGACATACACTTAAACTGATAAGAGCAAACGTTGTCAACCACATGATGCAACTAATTGCGGGCTGCAACAACGCAAATATACTGGTTCAACAAAGTATATAAAGTGGGAGGATATGGATCTAGATCCAACCCCGCCCCCTGGATGTCATGTTCTGCATTGAGGACCATCTCGACGTTTCAGGGGTTTTTATACGTATCACTTCTTTTTATGGGCACTTCCCCCTGAAAACCCATTCGTCAATCAGTGGGAGACACTAGAACTTGCAAACTTCTTATCACGCGACAGCTTTCTTTAATTTCAAAACTCAACAATGGCACGAAAGAAGAAGTGTATTTTTGGATCTAAGGAAAAGAAAGCCAGCCTTATGAAAACAATGGATATAGTTTATTATCCGGGGTAGCAGCGTAGTTTTGTGTGTAAGTTTGATGCGCTGGATTTCATTGAAAAGTCCCAACCGGGTCACGAGTTGCATGCGGTAAGTAAGACTTCTGTCTTATTAGGATTAGGATTCTTTATTGTCATTCCAAAACATTTACATGAACTGGAACGAAATTAGTTTCTGAGGTCCGGTTAAAAACCATTCACAATAAAAATAACTACTACACATTAATAAATACAATAAATATAAATACAATATAATTAGGACAGCAAGTTCAGTTTGTCAGATTCTAGCATTGGCAGTGTTAAAAAGTCTCACAGCGTCTGGATATAAGCTGTTTTTTAACCTTGATGTTCTAGTTCTGATGCTACGCAACCTCTGTCCCGAAGGAAGAGGGTCAAATAGTCCATTAGCAGGGTGGGAGAAGTCTTTCATAATGTTTACAGCCCTGATCTTACATGCATTGGTGTATATATCTTCAATTTCAGGCAGACCGCAACCGATGACTTTCTCTGCCATCTTAACCACACGCTGTAGGGCCTTCCTATCTGTTACATAGCAGTTTCCATACCACACTGTAATGCAAGATGTTAAGGTGCTCTCCACCACACACTTATAAAAAGATGTAAGAACTGCAGTTCCCAGGCCAGCCTTTTTAAGCTTCCTCAGAAAATACAGTCTTTGATGAGCCTTTTTTACCAGGCTGCTGCAGTTGAGTTTCCACTTAAGATCATCGGTTATGTGTACTCCTAGATATTTGTAGCTTGAGACAATTTCCACCTCAACCCCTCCAATACAGATGGGAGGGGGGTGACTCCTATTGATTTTCCAGAAAACCACAATAATTTATTTGGTTTTCTTCACATTAATGCAAAGATTGTTATCCATGCACCAAGCCACCATTTGTTCCACCTCTGATCTGTAGGCTGACTCGTCATTCTGAGAGATGAGTCCCATCACAACTGTATCGTCTGCAAACTTGACAACATGGTTGCTCGGGTGTCTAGCAGAGCAATCATATGCCAGCATTGTGTACAGCATTGGGCTCAAAACACAGACCTGCGGCGAGCCGGTGTTGAGAATGATGGAGGAAGAAAATGTGTTATGGATTTTTACAGACTGTGTCCTATTTGTTAAAAAGTCCAATACCCAGTTGCACAGTGAATAACTCAGTCCTAAAGTTTCCAGTTTGTGTATCAATGTCTGGGGAATGATTGTATTAAAAGCTGAACTGAAATCCATAAAAAGCAGTCCTTGATGTCCAAGTGGGTAAGAGCTAGGTGTAAAACTGATGAAACAGCATCTGCAGCAGACCTATTCTTTCTGTAAGCATACTGATTCTGATCAATGCTGACATCTCTTTCCTCACAAATTTGAGTCATGACCAATCGCTCAAAGCACTTCATCACTATCGGAGTAAGTGCTATTGGGCGATAGTTATTTAAACATGACACAGTATTAGTCTTAGGCACAGGAATAATAGTGGTAGATTTAAAACATGATGGTACAACTGCTTTTGACAGTGAGATATTAAAAATGTCAGCCAGTACATCTGAGAGCTGATATGCACAGTCCTTCAGGACCCTGCCTGGGATGTTATCTGGGCCTGCAGCTTTCCGTGGTTTTACTCTCTGAAGAACCCTCCTTACATCCTCTGTGGTTACCCTGGGCGGCTGCTCACCAGATGGTACAGTGAATCTTGTGCTAGTATTGGTGTTAGAGGCCTCAATACGAGCATAAAAATTGTTGAGTGCATCGGGAAGAGATGGATCTGTGGGACATTCAGTATCTCTACTATTATAGTCAGTAATGCTCTTAATACCGGGCCCCATTCTCGGAGGATCGTTAGTAAAGAAATGGCCCGGTATCTTAAGAGCATAATCAGCTTTAGCTCTTTTAATACCGGTCCTCAGGTTCCTTCTTGCCACTCAAAGCACCTCCATATCACCATTCCTAAATGCTGAGTCTCGTGCTCTCAAAAGTGATCTGACCTCAGCAGTCAACCAGGGCTTCTGATTAGGGTGGACAGTTATTGTTCTGGTGGTAGTAACATTGTCCATGCACTTACTTATGTAACAGGTGACAGAGGACGCATACTCCTCCAGATCCACCTCTCCAGCATCTGTTGCTGCCTCCCTGAAGACCTGCCAGTCAGTACTTTCAAAATAGTGTTGCAACTCAGAGGCAGTGTTACTAGGACACACTGTGATTGACTTTTGTGTTGGTTTCATTGACTTCACAATAGGGCTGTAGGAGGGGACAAGCATAACAGAAATATGATCAGACATTCCAAGATTAGGAAGGGGAACTGCTCTGTAGGCTTCACGTCTGTTTGTGTACACCCGATCGAGGGTGTTTTTCCCTCTAGTTGCAATAGTAACATGTTGATAAAACCTTGGTGTAATGTCCGTCAAATTAACATGGTTAAAATCTCCAGAGATCACATAAAACGCGTCCGGGTGCTTGTCCTGAAGACAGACTATGTTTTTATGTAGTTTCTCTAATGCCTCATTAGCTTCCGCGCTCGGGGCAATGTAAACAGCAACAATAAACACCGCTGTAAACTCTCGCGGTAGATAATACGGCCGGCATTTGATGGTCACATATTCAACATTTCCAGAGCAGTAAGTGCTAATAATGGAACAGTTAGTGCACCAACCGTTGTTGATATACACGCAAAGCCACCTCCTCGAGTCTTCCCCGACAACCGACTCCTGTCGGCCCTATGAAGTAGCATGCCACTTATCTGGAGCGCCGAATCTGGAACATTGTCATTGAGCCATGTTTCCATCAATAGAAACACACAGCAATTTCTCATCTCCTTGTACATATTAATCCGCAGCCTTAGTAGATCCATTTTGTTATCCAGCGCCGAACATTGGCTAGAAAAAGGGATGGAATCACCAGTCTATTGTTCTTAGCCTTTAGCTTAGCCAGCAGACCCGCTCGCTTGCCCCTCTTTTGCCTCCGTACACACCACTTCCTCTTGCCTCTGAGCCGGCGTATGTTGCACTTCCAAGCCGTTGTCCTCAGGAGTCCCCTCCTACCCAGATCAGACTTCAGGTTCTGTGATAGTTTTGCTTCATATTTGCTGTATGTTGGAAATAGGCTCGTGCACATTATATAAATGACAAGAACATGTAGTGAATCATAAGTTAAACAGTGTTGTATAGTGTTGCATGACTCATACTCGCTCTTCCCAGAGTATAACTCATTTTTAGTACATTATCAGAAAGATTCAGTAAAGCAAATTTTTCTTTTATGAATCTGATTAAAGACTAAAGACTCTCTTCGGAGATATAGAGGATGTAATACTACTCTATAGGTACTCCAGACAGGGGTGTAATTATCGGTAAGCAGGGTAAGCATTGCTTATGGGCCCAGACCAATCAGGGGCCCGCCCGACTGGAAGATAGTGATTGCCCCTATCGGTTTTCATTTCTCACGACCGGGCCTTTCACTTTCACTGTAACAGCTTTCTGCTCAATGGTGTGTCCCTCTTTAAGAATGTCATCAGACTACATAAATACATATAAGAAGTAAATAAGACAACAACATATTTTACTGATCATTAAAAACATGTTTGAAACGAACAATGATGGATTTTGATGTAATTTGTTTGGAATTGGGACGGGCCCGATGTGATACGGTAATTGAACATGCTTAATACATATGCATAATACGCAATACATTCTAAATATCTATTGTGTGCAAAACAGTAAAAACATTGAACGTGATACAGACAATGTCGATATGGAGTCGTCAAATTACAAACACAAAAGTGGCTTTCAAAAGAGAAAACGAAAAGAGGAATTGGAGAAACTTACCCAAAATAGGACGTTTCTTTACAAAGATAGCACAGGAGGGGGAGCGTGAAGCACCTGCAGCAACCGTTAGCAGTAGCAGCTGCAGTTTGATGGTTAATGCTATCATCAGTGGATCAAGCGGTAGATTCTATGCCCATCACTGCTAATATACCCTCTTTGCATGAGTATCCAACCGACATGGGTCATTATACTGAGTGTCTAGACTCAAATGCCAAACGTTATATATTATCTACGGGGTTTTGCCAACCTACCTCCTTTCCCACGGGATCCCGCACAGGATGACCTCTCCTTTACTACGGCATATTATCTTAATAAAACAAAGTCTGGTTTGGAGATACCGAGGACATGGCTGTGCTACTCCCCGACAACAGCCCTGTTGGCTTTTTGCCAAGTCAACATGGAAAACAAATACCTGGCGTAATTTATCAAAGAAAATTCAACAACACGAGTCATCCACTCTACATAAAGCTGCATGTGTGACATGCGACCATTGGCATAAGAATAAAACTATCGATAAGGATATGGAGAGGGACATACTTCATGAGTCCAAGCAAGGATAGCTGCTAAGGAGCCAACTGCCGTGTATGTACACTGTGCCTCACACAATTTGAATCTCATCCTTAATGATGCAGTGAAAATACAAGAAGTAAGGCAGTTCTTTGGCATTGTTGATTGCATTTATGTGTTCTTTGGGCACAGCATAAAGGAATGGGCAATGCTCTCAAATAAAAGACACAGTGACGACACAAACAATGACAACATAACACTGAAAAAGTTATGCCCGACTAGATGGTCCTCACGTTACGATGCCGCTGAGATATTGGTACAATGATGTGATGAAGGCATTGGCAAAACTTTCACTGACAAGCAGAAAGAAAGATGAACAGGACGAGGCTGCATCGTTAAAACAGGCAATGGAAAATGTTCATTTGTTTGTCTGGTTGTCCTCCAAAGCAAAATCCTGGAGCGAACTAATGTGATATCAAAACTTTTACAGTCCAAAGACATGGATCTACAGCAGTCCAGCTACTGGACAGTGTTATCAGAGACTTAACTGTGTTCCGAGAACATTTTGAAGATGTGAAACAAACAACTAAGGTCCTTTCAGAGAGGTGGGGAGTGAGCAAGGCATTTGAGAACACTCGGCTGAGAAAACTGAAAGTGCATTTTGATGAGCTGTGTCAAGATGAACGTTTATAGCAGGTGCTAAAGAGTCTTACTTTCACGTCCATGTGTTTAATGCCTGCCTTGATATTGCCATCTCTCAGCTGACCCAGAGATTCATCGGTTTACGATCAACAGTTGACAATTTTAAAGTTGTACTGCCCGAGACCCTTTGCACTGCAACAGATGATGAACTGTTTTTGCAAGCAAACAGGCTGGTGGAGATTTATAGTGTTATTGTTTGTGTCGTCACTGTGTGTTTTATTTGAGAGCATTGCCCATTCCTTTATGCTGTGCCCAAAGAACACATAAATGCACTCAACAATGCCAAAGAACTGCCTTACTTCTTGTATTGTCACCCCATCATTAAAGGGGCAGTGAATTTGTGGATTTTATTGTTTTATACTGTTGTCTGATGTCTACTTATGATGTTCGTGTGGTTTTTACATTCAAAAACATCAAAAGCAATAAGTAATAGGCTATTTTGTAACATGGATTAGTGGCTGTCTGGAGAAATGGTTTGTTTGAAGGGGCGGGCCACACTGAAGACCTGGACGTAACGCCCACTGCTATGATTGGACAGCTTCATTCCCCGTCATTAACTGTGGGCAAATGTTTTAAAAACATTAATGTGTAAAAATAGCAGCCGAACACAAATATGTTTGAGCCACAAAAGATTATGGGTGCTAAAGATGATACACATAAATGACAATACGTATAGTAAAGTAGAAACAAAAATTTAAACTCGACGTGACTAAATTACCGTATACAACACAGTAAGCACGCATCAGAATCTAAACTGCGGCTGATAAATCCTCATCAATAACTTTGTATATTTCTATTGTGCTTGTGAGGTTGTTCTGACATACACGTAACGTTACATACCACAATTATATGATAAAAAAGCTCTGTTGAGTGTTTGACATTTCAAACGCAACTTGCCTAAATTACCGTATACAACACAGTAAGTGCGCATCAGAATCTAAACTGCGGCTGATAAATCCTTCTTTATCACTAACTTTGTAGATTTCTACTGTAAAATTATAGTCGTGTTTGTTAAGTGTTGTACCTTTATTAATCGGTTAATGTTTTTAGTACATTAAAACAGTCAAACATAGACACAGATGTTACAACAGGACACATCAAGAAATCTCTTCTAACAAAGCAATAGTGAAATGCAGTTACTTAAATAAAGTAAATTGTCTTACTTACTTACTGTGTATACTGCTGTGTCATTTTTGTTAGATCCAATATTAGTGGTGTTTTTAATCACAGTCTCTCTGCAAATCTACCATCGACTTCTTTACAAATGAATTTATGTACACAAAGTAAACAAACACTCCCCACGCGAGCTGGAACTTCTTCAAAAGCAAACTTTATACACGTATTCCTAATGTTGAGCCTCCGTTATCCAGCGTCTGTGTTCTTCCCATAGACGGTTCTTCCACAACCGAAAATGCGTTTCCATGGTTACTTCCGATCACCGCGTCAAAATAAAAGTCTCTCAGAAAAAATGTATTTAAAAGTCATTTTGGTTACATTTGGCAATCTTTAAAGACATGTTTACTTATTGTTGAGACACACGTGTGTCACGCGAAGCTGTTGGAGGGGCTACAAAAGTGGTCGTTGCATTTGGCTATGGGGAGGTGCTTCAATTCTACTTTGACGTCATATTTTTTCGAATTCCATACTTGGTCGTAATACTGGCTTGGTGCCAAAAACTGTTATATTTCAGTAGCAAAATTATCAAGTTAAAATTTTGTATTTGATTCACCGCTCCTTTAAAGATGAGATTCAAATTGTGTGAGGCACAGTGTACATACACGGCAGTTGGCTCCTTAGCAGCTATCCTTGCTTGGACTCCACCGTGCATATTTGCGGCACTGTCTGAAAAATGATGGACATATGCATCTCCGACCGCTTCGGGGTGAGTAAATCAGGGGTTTAATATAATTTTTGGCCGAACTATCCCTTTAAAGGTCTCATTATATTTGTTGCTTTTGGACCAGCAGGCGTCACCAGCGTGTTTTAAACGTTTTAAAAAAGTAACTTGTTTCGCAAAGCAATTGGTTCAGTTGATTCACAGCTTCGAAAAGCTTCTGGAGGAATCACATGAGTTTCACAGTTACACTGATTCAGTAAAGTATGTGTATATATTTTAACAGTAATGTTTTTATTTTAGCTGAAGACCGTTTTTACTTCAAAAGGACTCTCTGTTTTCACATTTTCCTGGTCAATACTCCCTCAGAAGGTCAAAGCGAAGACTTACCTGGGTGGTAAGTTTTACACAACAAAATAATAAAAAACCTTTTAAAGTCCACAGTACATGAAATAAAAGTGTATTTATGATTCACCTTATTGTTTTATTCAAAGGTCCATGTGTTAAGGGCAGATACTGAATGAACAGACTGTCTTTGGAGAAAAAAAGAAAGGTGTTTTTCATGTGACTGAAACATGCATTTCACATTTATTTCATTTAATTTATTACATTATTTAATTTATCATCATTAAGTAATGCTTTGTGTTGTTTTAGCCATTGTCTCAGTGTATATTGTCTATTGTGCTTTAGCCACATTGAAGCTTTCTTGCTTTGAAAGACATATCACAGCTAAAAAATTTTTTTTGCATGGAGCATGATCTAATAAGTCCATTGCTGCTATAAGTATATATTATTAAACAATTATACATGCTAGCACAAAGTTTCACATAATACTCGAATGTGTTAAACTTCAAAGGTGTTGAGCAACCTCTAAATATTAATTAATAATGAAAAAAATGCCCAATTTATTTATTCAAACATATTGGTGGGGTGAGAGCATGAAAGTTGAAAAATAAGGACCACCCTAATATATATATATATATATATATATATCATAATATTTAGTTTATATTATATTTATTTTATTCTATCTATTTATTTTCATTTATCTTCATTACTTTCTTAATTTTGTTTAATCTTATGGTGATGCTCTATAGTCTCCAGTGGTTTCCATCTCAAGGTTCGTGATAATTTCAATAATGTAATTTATAACCACTATCTTGCATGCTATAATAATATCTGAATCTTTTTATAGATTATATAAATTATTTTTTAATTTTATTTAACAACACTTCATATCCTGCCTGCTGTTTTTCCCTTCATCTCTGTATCTGCCATCTCGTGGTTGATTTGAAGTATTAACTCACACAACAGAGTTTATATGTATGTACAGATTTAGTGATTTTGTTATGGAGAGAGAGAAATCTAGTGAAACTGTAATTTAATTAAATCTATAAGATCTGCAAGTCATACAGTTGAAACCAGATATTTACATACACTTAAGAGAAAACCACAAAAACCTTTATTTCATTACTGTCATACATTAAATCAGAGTAAACTTTTTCTGTTTTAGATCAATAAATATTAACATATTTTTAGCATTTGTTAAATGTCAGAATCGAGCAAGGGATCATTTTTATGTTTTTTTCTTATCACTTTCTTATCACAAGTCAGAAGTATACATACACTAAGTTTATTGTATCTTTAAACAACACAAAGAAACTCCAGATGATTCCATTCTGAGCTTAAGACGCTTCTGATGGGTTAATTGATTCCATTTGAGTTAATAGTGGTACACCTGTGGATGCATATAAAGGCACACCTCAAACACAGAGCCTCTTCCTTGACATCATGGAAAAATCAAGAAAAATCCACCAAGACATCAGGAAAAGAATTGTGGACCTCCACAAGTGTGACTCATCCTTAGGTGCAATTTCCAGATGCCTGAAGGTCCCACGTTTTTCTGGTCAGATAATTATATGCAAGTATAAAAACATGGGAATGTACAACCATCATACTGCTGAGGAAAGAGACTGATTCTGAGTCCCAGAGAGGAACGTTTTTGGTGCGAAATGTGCAAATCAACCCCAGGACAACAGTAAAAGTTCTTGTGAGGATGCTGGCTAAAACTGGTAAGACACTGTAATTATCCACAGATAAACAAGTCCTGTACTGCCATTAGCTGAAAGGTTACTCTGGGATGAGAAAGCCATTACTTCAAAACCACCATAAAAACTTCAAAAGCACCATAAAAAAGCCAGACTACATTTTGCAACTGCACATTGGAACAAAAATCTTAATTTCTGGGGACATTTCCTGTGGTCTGACAAAATAAAAATTCAACTGTTCGGCCATAATGCTAAACGTATATTTGGAGGAAAAAGGGCGAAGCTTTGAAGCCTCAAAACACCATCCCAACTGTGAAATATGGGGGTGGTAGTATAATGTTGTAGGGCTGCTTTGCTGCAGAAGGAACTGATGCACTTCACAAAATAGATGGCATCATGAGAAAAGAAAGTTATGTGGATCTATTGAAGCAACATCTGAAGACATCAGCAAGGAAGATAAAGGGGCCGTGAATTTGTTGATTTTATTGTTTTATACTGTTGTCTGATGTCTACTTATGATGTTCGCGTGGTTTTTACATTCAAAAACATCAAAAGCAATAAGTAATACGCTATTTTGTAACATGGATTAGTGGCTGTCTGGAGAAATGGTTCGTTTGAAGGGGCGGGCCGCACTGAAGACCTGGACGTAAACGCCCACTGCTATGATTGGATAGCTTCATTCCCCCGTAATTACACGTGGGGAAATGTTTTAAAAACATTAATGTGATAAAAATAGCAGCCGAACACAAATATGTTTGAGCCACAAAAGATTCTGGGTGCTAAAGATGATACACATAAATGACAATATGTATACTAAAGTAGAAACAAAACTTTAAACTCGACATGACTAAATTACCGTATACAACACAGTAAGTGCACATCAGATTATAAACTGCGGCTGTTTAGCTCATATCAATAACTTTGTATATTTCTATTGTGCTTGTGAGTTTGCTCTTAGATACACGTAATGTTAAATACCACAGTTATATGATAAAAAATAAGCTTTGTTGAGTATTTGACCTTTCAAACGGAAGTCGCCTAAATTACCGTATACAACACAGAAAACGGGCATCAGAATCTAAACTGCGGCTGATAAATCCTTCCTTATCACTACCTTTGTATATTTCTACCTTTAAATTACAGTCTGGTCTGTGTCTTCCTGGACGGGTTCGGGTCCAGATTTGAAATAATTTTACATAGAGAGTCAATGGGGCTGTAGTCATTGGGTGACAGGGCTAAAGCCGAAAGTATACTAGGAACGTCCGCGTATGCGCGCCGTCTGCATGACGTCATTTTCGTCATCAAGAGGGTCCGCGGCTGGCCGCGCGGACCGTCCGCGTGCAGCCAAAAATTTGAGAGCGCGCGGACAGTGCGCGTACAGTCCGCGTACGACATCGCATGCGCGTGAACATATTTAGACAGGGCATTCCACTATAAACAATTATACAAAGGAAATAGACAGCATTTGCACACACACTATCGTTTTTCTTCTTTAACTTTTACTTCTTCCAAGAACAGAAAGCCTTGGAGCATGTTTGTTTGATTCCTGTTCTTTGTTGTCTTATTGTTTGTTCTAAACTGTGTTTGCAATGGTGGATCAGTTACTTTTCTTCACCTATCCTAATGTTTTAATGTACTGTAAATGTCGCCAAATCAGTGCTGCCCTGACAGCCTGTTAGACTAATAATTTGAATAAGAAATCATTTGAACTGCGTATAGTGTCGAACGCGGCCATCCGCGTGTAGCCGCAGGGACTATACTCGGAAAGCTGCGCGGACCCGTGCGCGTGCGAGCCGGACGCGGACGCGGAAAAAAAGTATACCCGGGCCTTAAGTATATCTGGGTGTCATCTGCATAGCTGTGGTAAGCAATTTGGTTATTTTTCATTATTTGACCAAGTGGGAGCATATACAAATTAAACAGAAGCGGTGCAAGAATTGAACCCTGTGGGACTCCACATGTCATGGGTGTCCACTCAGATTTATGGTTACCTATGTTCACATAGTAACCTCTTCCTTGTAGGTATGATTTAAACCATTTGAGGACCATCCCAGAGAGCCCTACCCAGTTTTCCAGTCTTAGCAGGATCAGGCTTAACCCCTTGGAAGTGATAATACGGCCCAGGAATGTAACAGACTCAGCATGGAACTCACAATGAATACCAGAAAGAAAAAGGTTTCCTGAGGAGTGATGTGAGTTATAGAAGAAAGCAGGTGCCCAGATAAAGTCCAGACCATGAAGGGTTTAGCAAGAGGGATAGCTGGAATCTTCCACTTTAGAACTGTGGAACGATAAAATTTTCCTCAGCCCCAGAGTCCAGGAAGGCACTGCTAGTGTAGAAAGTACCCTGAAATCACAAGTTACATGGCAACAAGATGTGAAATCTAGGAGAGTTAGACATGGGAGTAACACCCACCAGGGCTCTCTGCTGGTGGTTGGTGTGGGCTTTTCCTGGACACACAGAAACAATATGCCCTGACTTCCCGCTATAAAAACATAAATGGTGAAGAAGGCGGTGCTGTCTTTGAGCAGTGAAAAGCGCGCTGTCCCTAGCTGCATTCGTTCGATATCACTTGAGGGAGACGAGGAAGATGTCTCAGGGGTGCGACTCATATGACTCTCGGAACTACACCAGTTTGAGTCAAGACAACGCCAGCGGAGGAGGGCGAAATGACTTTCAACGCGTAGAGCAAGATTAATGATGCCTTAAAAAATCCTGAGGTATTTCAGACACAGCGAGTTCATCAACAATCGTAAAGTTCAACCCCTCTAAGAAGTGAGCGCCCAGAGCCACCTCATTCCAGCTGCAGACTGCCACCAATATCTTAAAGTGAATAGCAAAGTCTGTGATTGACAATTTTCCTGGGTTAACCGTGAAAGCCACACCTTCTTCACCCCGAGCGGACCTGTCAAACAGCCTTGACATCTCGCCAGGAAAGTCTTCAAAAGCGCGACAACACTTAGCGCGAGCATTCCAGACAGCGATCCCCCACTTGCGAGCGCAGCCCATAAAAAATGTGAGAACATATGCAACCTTGGCATCTTCGGATGCATAACGGCAGGCTGGAGAAAAAAGACTAAGGCACACTCGGAAAGGAAGGCTTGACATGCATTGGGATCCACATTGTAGACCAGAGAGTTCTTTGCATGCGGTTTGGGATCAGCTGAAAAGACTCCCCGCCAGGCGGAGGTGGCATCTAACTGCAACTCTTCAGCCCGCGCGAGCAGTTCTGCAACTCTGGCATTTAAGGCTCCAATCTCCTGGGAGGTAACATTTTACTGAGTAGCTTGTTGGCCTAACATTATGCCTTGCAGGTGTAAAACTAAATGAAGCAGGTCACCCCCCTGCTGAATCCATGGGTTGGTTAGTTCATCTGTCATAACAAACAAGAACAGGACTCCGACGCTGGGAATGCAGCTCACACAGTGTTTATTAAAGACACAAAACACTGGCTGGAAATAGCTGGCAGAGGGATAAGGTCAACGAAGGATAACAAACAAGGAGGATAACAAACAACCTGGAGCCTGGACAGATGAGACACAGTGAAAGGTAAGAGTTTTAAACAACAACTATAACTAATCTCAAAACTGTGAAAATACACTTGGCGTGACTATGGATAAAGATCAGACAGGTAACAATGTACAACGAACTGACAAGGAACCAGAGAAAACACAGGGATAAAATAATGGAGATAAGAACGAACAGGTTTGACCCGAAATAGATAATGAATGGGGAAACAAGGAGGGAGGGGCGAAAGCACGGAGACAACCAAGCACGAGGCGGGCTGTCAAAACACCACCACATGCTCAACAAAACATCAACAAAACACGAACACAGACAACAAAACCCAGATGATCAGACATGACACATAAAGCAGATGAATGAATGCGATAAAACACACAAACTTTGTGCTGAACAGGCAAATATGAACAAATCAAATTACAAAATATTATCAATTATTACAATATCAACAAACATGTAAAAACTCTAAAGTCAACTAAACTAATGGCACTGTGTGTTTGCAACCATCTTGTGTAATAAACACATGAAGGCAGATTAATGCAGACTCTCTTGTCATTAGATTTTGTATCTTTACCTCAGACAGACATGTCTTGTTACAGTTTTACTTTTGTTCTGGAGATTGATCTTGATATTCAACTTGCTTCCACTGACAAGTACTGTATCTATCAGTTACATGACAATCTGTGACCTCCAATCACATGAGGTCAAAAACATAAAAAACAATATTGATTTACTTACAACATAAGTGTGAGGGTTTGGGGTGCACAGTGCTGCGGCACAAGGCGGATCTGAAACCAGCCAATTAGAGTTCAGCCTCAAGTCACATGCTTTTAAGAAGTTTACTGACCTACATACACATTCGTTTGGGTGGCGCACCACACACACACACGACACACAGGCAATGAAATTAAGTTTTTATTTTAAATGAATTATAATACGACTAACAGTGAAATAGTCCAACTAAATTATTCTATTTTGTATTAATTTGCACTATATATTTAACTTTTTGGTAACATGTTAAAATAGCTTTCTTCTCTGGCCAACTTTAAGGGTTTATTTCATTTGTACTTTTTAAACAATATTGTGGTGTTTATTTTCTGTTTCTATAAAGAGCCTGGATGTAGCAATTTATAAAAATGTTCAGTTGTAAATTATTTATAAGTTATAAGTTATACGGCTGGTTGGAATGCTTGATTCTTATTGGCCAGTTATGACATTTGCAGGTTTGTTATTTCTGAGATAACAACAGTCTGATCCTAACTGTTGAGACTTTTTAGCTCATCCACGAAAAAAAAGAAAAAAAATATATGTATGTAATGTATATGTATGCACATGTATGTATATTTATATAGATGGATGACAGTCAAATGGGTCTGATGTGTTTAAATTAAATGAGAAATGAGTGATTTCATGTTCAGATATGTTACGTTATGTGCGCATGCGTAGCTTTATTAAAGACTTAAGTTATGGCAGCTGCTAATCACTTCATCACAGACATTCAGCAGGAGTACACAGCCCGTTGGTATGTAACTCACACAGTCTAGTATTAATGTATAAGTGGCCTGTGAAGACGGCCAATGAGATAGTGACCTGAGTCGCTGATGATATTAAAAAGTTGCAGAGAAGAGCATTCTCAGCAGTAGTCACCAGGTCTCAGGCAGAGAAAATCACGAGCCCCAGCAATACTGATGATAGATTTGGTCCAACTCTAGTAGTAGAGAGGCAAAAGAGAAAGCCCTGGGGTGTAGCTCTTGTGCGCCTTGTTGGGCCTGAACAATTTAGTAATTTGTCTAAACTGTGTGGAACAATTGCCTGGGTTCGAAGAGCTGCAGAATCCTGGCTGAGAACAATCTACAAAGCATCAAGCTCAGCAAAGTGGGAGGTGAAGTGTCGCAGACTTTCTGTGAAAGAGAGGAAGGCGGCTTTCCAAGACCTAGCCCTTGAGGCCCAAGATGGCGTGAACTTTCAAGATACGACCTTAAATCGCCTTGTTGTAATTAAAGATGATAACAGTGGGCTCTTACTTTGTGGTGGTAGAGTCCAGTCTTGGAATGAAGATGGAACCGCTGTACCTTTAATCCCATTTCAGGCATGGCTGGGGACTTTGCTTGCGAGGGAAGCTCACAAAGTGAATCATGAAGGCGTTGCTGCCACACTGCTGCACATTAAAAGAAAGGCCTGGGTTGTGCAAGGTCGAAGGACAGTGAAGAAGGTGGTTAACTCTTTCACCGCCATTGACGAGTTATCTCGTCATTTATGAGTTCATATTTAACTAATAAATGTGCCTTTCTGGACGAATTTCAAAGTGAAAGTGTAATACCGCTTTTATCCACCAGATGGCGAAGCGAATTTATCAAAAACGGAAGTTAAAAAGAGTTAATGATTTTTTTTTAACTGCGTTTATGTTTGATAGTCATTCTGAGTCTGATCTCTAACATGAATTTCTTTACAAAAACGCAATTTTTTAAGCTTTTTGCTCAAAATATTGTATTTTTGAAGAGAAATATTACCAGTGGCAAATTAAGTAGAAAAAGTAAATATATAATGAAACGTTTTTCCCCATTTTGTTTGTTTGTTTGTTTATTGTTTCTTTGAAAGCAGAGGGTGTGGTCTTTAATTTGATATAATTTGTATGTTTATATATTTATAGAAAATAATTTTTCCTGCAAGGAATTTTGTGAAAATTTTGTTAAAATCACAAAAATGCAGGTGGGCAACTTTTCTCAAAAAGGCTGGCGGTGAATGAGTTAATAGGTGCATCACTTGCAAGAAACAAGAGGCCCGGCTGTGCCAACAAGTTATGAGCGTGCTTCCTTAGGAACGTACCAGTAGAGCGAATCCATTTGAGTATACTACACTGGACCTCTTTGGACCATTTGAAGTTAGAGACGCTGTTAAGAAAAGAACCAAGAAAAAGGTCTGGGGAGTTGTGTACTGCTGCATGAGTTCTAGAGCCATCCATGCCGATCTTGTTGACGACCAGTCTTCGGAAAGCTTTCTTCAGGCATACTCCCGGTTCACTGCTCTGAGGGGGCATCCCAAAAAACTATGGTCAGACAGAGGCACAAACTTTTTGGGTGCAAGGCCTGCTCTGAGAGAGCTGCACAAGCACCTAGCCTGTTTGCAGAATGCATCTATTGAAGATAAGGCTGCCAGAAATAACACAGAATGGCAATGGGACTTTCATCCTGCAGACTCGCCACACAGGAATGGAGCAGCAGAGGCAGCTGTCAAGCTCCTTAAAAGAGCTCTTAACAGTCTTGGCGCAATAACTGGTAACTACACCTGGGGGGAGTTCCAGACACTTCTTTACTCAGCAGCCAACTTGACTAATGAGAGACCTATTGACACCAGGGCACAGGAACAAGAGGACTCTGTTGAGTACCTTACCCCCAACTCCCTTATCCTGGGACGCACCGGACAGGGAGGAGACTTGTACGGAATCGATGTGGACACCCGCTCTTGGCGTAGACTAAGGGCTGTCCAGGCTGGAGTCGACAGGTTCTGGAAGAAATTGAGTGAACTGGCAGGACCAAACTTGTTCATACGACATAAGTGGCACCAAGCAGAGAGAAGTGTCAAGGTCGGAGATGTAGTCTGGATTGCGGACCAGAACGTTTTAAGGGGGCAGTTCCGGCTTGGCCGGGTTGCTACAACGTATCCAGACAAAAAAGGGATTGTCCGGGATGCGGACATAACAACCTGCATGGGTCTTCCTGCTCCCATGGTGCCTAGAGCCTGGAGAAAGGACTCAACCATGCCCACGACCATTGTCATTCGCAGAGATGTGCGGAAGCTTGTGATCTTGATTCCTGCTGAAGATCAAGGGGAGGACATATAAGTCCTCACCATGGGTACCCAAAGACTGTGACTCTGTGTTCTTTGCTTAGTTAGTGAGTAACCCTGGGAGGCAGCTGAGTGCTTCAAGGGTAAACCTACACTCAGTAGGAGGAAAGGTGGTGGAGCCTACCTCCTTAGTTAAAAAAAAAAATTCTCATTGAGATTAAATAGGTTGTGCCCTCCTTGGATCTTCGATCAGTCGGCCAAGTGGGAGGTGTTGAGACTTTTTAGCTCATCCACGAAAAAAAAAGAAAAAAATATATATGTATGTAATGTATATGTATGCACATGTATGTATATTTATATAGATGGATGACAGTCAAATGGGTCTGATGTGTTTAAATTAAATGAGAAATGAGTGATTTCATGTTCAGATATGTTACGTTATGTGCGCATGCGTAGCTTTATTAAAGACTTAAGTTATGGCAGCTGGTAATCACTTCATCACAGACATTCAGCAGGAGCACACAGCCCGTTGGTATGTAACCGCTATCTACTCACACAGTCTAGTATTAATGTATAAGTCACTTTTATGTTTGAGCACTGAATGTTTACCTTACTGTGTCGGTGTTAGTTGGCAAATAGTAACTTGCAGCTCGCTGGGTGCAGTAGCGTAACCACCGGACGCTGTATAGCATTCGGCTATTATTATCAGCCATTTGCGTTGTGCAAACCAGCACTTTGCTGGTTTCCTGGTGGGGTGAATTAGTTCGGTAGTCCATAATAGAGTGCAGCGTTACAATGTGTTTAGGCGTGTGTAATTCCTTTGGTAGGGGATCGCGGTGGCATGGGGTTTGTTTACTGAAATGGCGACATAGCAACCAGTGACGTAAAGTCACTGTGCGCATGCTCCTCTGGCGCTAGGCATTCTGGGTGATGTAGTTAATGTAGTTTTAAGCTAGATTTTCCACATTTGTTGGTGTTGTAGGCTTCCTTTCATTATTATTATTATTATTATATTATTTGAATAATTTACATGATATATTTGAGTAATATATTGTCATTATTTAAATAATTTAAATTATTGATTTAATTGCCATTATTTGAATGATTTATTGCCATTATTTGAATGATTAATTGCCATTACTTAAACAATTTATTGTCATTATTTAAATAATATATTGCCATTTATTACTATTTGTTTTTGTATTTTTGGTTTATGACCTGTGGTCACTTGATTTAAATAAAATTAAGGACAATCACGAGTTATGAAATTGTGTGCTTCCTGGTGAGCCTTTTCGGAGGGCTAAATAATAGAAAGTCTGAACACTAACACTTGGTAACCCAGATGCTGCAAATCATTTTGACAGGTACAGTTAAATATTACACAAAACCAAATATAAGTATTTATTTTAATAACAAATATGACATTATATTTACAAATGATTAAACCAAATAGCGTGTTCGTGGACATTTAAATGTCTTATTGCAAAACCGAACGTAAACGTGTTTTCCTTGCTGAAAGGTCTGCATTTGTTAAAAATTAGCAAATAACATATTTCAAATCAATTTTTAATGTTCCTTACCTTATGAGGTAAATAACTGTGTAATAAGCAGAATAATGTACAGGCAGCAGGTCGTTATCACGAAATAAGTCCTCTGCTCCATGTCAGGTCCTGATCACACTGTTGGGGGTTTATTTCTGTGATAACAACCTGCTGCCTATGCATTATCCCTTACATAATTAACTAATTATTGACAAAACATGACTACATATTCATAAATTATTAATAAGTGATATGCTAACATTTTATTTAATTTGGTAAGAAAAAAAAAACGTAATTCAGGGGCATTTCCACCAGCATGTCAATGTTAATACATTGTGGTTGTTGATTTTTTTTTAGATCCAGTTAATCAATATTAGTCTAAGAATATTAGGCTGATAAGTTTTTAGTCAAACCCACCTGGTTGAACCAAGTTAAGTTGTCTGTGTTTTTAGTGATTTTGACGCTTATTTGCATTTTTCTTTGACACGTTTAAGTTCCTAGAAGTTATTTACTTACTTATGTAATACGCCAAATCAGTGGCAGTTGGGATGGGATCACTTTTGCAACTTTAGTAGCACAAAGGTAGTTTTAAAATTTAGCACACTGTTGTATCTGTGACATTACATACTATAACATCTACTGTAGTAATATATCTACTGTAGTAATATAGAGAATATCTGAGGAAGAATTTTAAAATGTATTTGATTTCTGCACTTATTGCTTTAGTTTTCACTCAAGCAGAGATGAACTGTACAAAGTGGTCAAAAGAGAATAATACAAGTTATCCCAACATAACTAATAATGCTTCAAACAGCCTCTTGAAGTATGTCTTTAAGGAAAGCAACAAAAAAACTGCCCCTTCTGTGCAAAAGCGTCAATCAAAAAATAATGCAAAACCTTAAATATTCAAGGTCATACGATTGCTTTGCATTTTTTAAATTCCACATCTAAAAAAGAAAATGTAGGTTTCAGTGACATCTCTTACTGCTGCCATTGAAACATATAGTTTACATTTAGTTTAAATTGTGAATTTCTGCACCACCTGGACACTCAATAAATTTTGCATTGCAAATGTCACGGAGTGACTTTTTGAGGGCAGAACTAAAGATGAGGGAGATTGGTTCCGCCCGGACCATAAACCCCAAACACCGGAACTCCGGGAAAGAAATTAGGGCGTCATCGGTCGCAGGTGTGTCGACGAGCGTGGCGATCGCGGATTGGATAGTGAAGAGAAGAGGAGGAGTATAAAGAGAGCCTTAGAAACGTCAGAGGTTGCAGTTTATTCTAGGCGATACGGCGAGAGTTGGAGTGTTTGGGCGAGTGCAGCTAAAAGAAGGCGGAGGATATTGTTGACTGGGCGAAGAAGGAATTGAGGAATTGGCAAGAACAGCGATCAGGCTGAGTATATTTGGATAAGTACTTATCTGTGAACGACCTATGCAAATGTGTAACAAACTCTGAGTGATTGCAAACAGGAAGACTCACCGGAAGTATTGCCGAAGGAGGCCTTTCAGAGACAGTCACACGGCAGTGGGGAAATCATCCAGTAGCTGGAAAGGAGAGGAACTTCCTCTAAAGTGAAATTGAGTCTTTGTGAGTTGTGGCGTAGTATGTGAGTAGCCCCACTGTGGAGAACAGTTGTGGGTGAGCCGAAAATAGTGAGCGAAGGAAGACGCAGGGGTGTCGTGACGGCGCCGTCTACACTTGACTATTTTGCTGAATCAGTGTCTCAACAAATTCCAGGACGAGTCCACGGTCAGAGGTGGTGCCTGACCTTATTTCACAAAGAGTGTTTGGAGTGCAGTAGGTGAGTCCTTGTCCTTTGCTATGAGTGTATACACTTGAAAACTGCAGTGTTGTGCTGTGTCCGTGTCGTCATTAAACACCTTTCAGGCCGGACGGACTCCTGTGAAAGAAGTGAACATTGAGGCTGGTGAAGTAAACATATTTATTCATATGCCGTGGGCGATATCCTGACCTTTCTTCCCCACGAGGCGGTGGTGAGATAACTAAACCAAGTAAGAACAGTGTGGATAAAGTGGGAAGTATTAACGGTGAGAAGTTTGGCTGCTGTAGGAGGAAATCAGCTGTGTGTATAACATTACCTGCTGTGAAGTCTCTTCAAAGGTTCGCCCCTGTCTAGATCTTTTGCCCTGTTGGTTGGAAGAGAGGAGAGGGAAGCATTTCGATCCACTCAGTGTAGCACACCCAGGGTGAAACATCTTACCTGAACTTACCTGTGTGGTGACACCAGCGGAGGCCGTGTTCGGCCCAACGCAGCAGCTTTCGACCCACATCTCTATCAGCCTTTTGTTGAAGCTCCAGAAAAGGTGAACGCCTGACGTCCATCTCCCCAAAGGTCTGTGAGTTACATCTACTTTCTGTTTCTCTGTATATTCACTGTAAGCCCACCGCCAAAGATAGCCTGTTGTGTTATACTCACCTTGTGCCAAAAGCTAAAGCCAGCATATTGTGTTGTACGCCCGCCTGTATGCCCAAGTGAAGCCCCAGTTAACTTCAATGTACTTACCTTATGCCAAAAACTAAAGCCAGCATATTGTGTTGTACACCTGCCTGTAAGCCCAAGTGAAGCCCCAGTTACCTTCAATGCACTTACATTATGCCAAAAGCTAAAGCCAGCATATTGTGTTGTACCCTCGCCTGTAAGCCCAAGTGAAGACCCAGTTACTTTCCATGTACTTACCCTATGCCCAAAGCTAAAGTCAGCATACTGTGTTGTACACCTACCTGTATGCCCAAAGGAGCCCCCGTTTGCCTTTTCGATATACTTACTGTATTGCATACTTACCTGTGAATCAAGTGAAGATCCAGTGGCCTCTCTGTCTACCGTTAGTACACGGTCCTGTTATACTTACCTGTCTGCTCCAGTGTAGATCCAGCGGATCCCTTCTGAAGCACCTACCTGTACATTGACCTGTTGCCCAGTGATTCCTCAACTGCGAAAACCCTCCATACATCTACCAGGGCGGTTTAAGTTAGATCCCGGCAGCCGACGTACAGCCCCACCTGGATCTGGACGGTCAGGAGTGCAACCCGCTGGGCTGTTTCGGAGCTCGCCACGTGTGACCACAGGTACCCATCGCACATTCAAAACCTCAATACTTACCACCTGTATCCCTTACGTCCAGGAAAAGGCCCTGGACGTCTCCCTGCAAGCCAGAACAAAGGAGCACTTTGTGAATAAGCTGATTGTCGTCGCAAAGCCAGAAGAAAAGAGGAGTGGAGGACCCACCTGAGGTCTCCCGCGACAGAGTCCAAGAGACTCGAGACTGTGCCTCTCCAATTGGAGAGTTGGATTTTAGCTTCCCTTTCCCCCCTGCCCAAATACCTTTTTAAATAATTTAATACAGCTTGTTTTAATATTTACTTAATTTCTCTGTATGTCTGGTCATTGGGGTGCTCTTGGGACCTCCTCGAGGTGGAAACTAGGAAGGGGCATGGCTCACGACATCTGTGGCCCGCTCCGACCTGTGACACAAACATGTCAGGTTTTCACTTGACACCTGGCGTCCCTCAAGGGGACACATTACAGGTGATAAATGACTGACTGGAACACAGACAAAAACACAAGAACACGACAAACAACAACGGGGTACAAGAATACATCATAAATGGGTTAGGGTGTGACAATAAAAATAACAAAAATGGTAGGGGGGCAGAATAGAATTCAGGAGGGGAGGGCAGGGTGGGAAAAGGAGGTGCTGAGAATGGTTGTAAGTGGAAAGTCCAGGTAGACTTGACAGGGGATTTGGAAAGGGCAGATCCAGGGGGGCATATTCTGCGTCCAGGGTGAAATAGGGACTGGGGCAGGACTGGACCTTGAGTAACAGGAAAACAGATGTGAACAGGCCATGGATTCAGAACTGAGAAGGGTCATGAAAGACTGGACCGGGCAAGGCTGAAGATGTGAGCCAGGGGGGAGGAAAGTTGGAGCAGCCGTAGGCAGGGTTTAAATTTGGCCAGGGCCATCTGGGGGTAAGTCCCAGCACATAGGTTGAAGGTCTCGCTTTGCTCCGTCCCATTGTACCTGCTGCCGCTGGTGCATGTGGACTTATGTGAACAGAATAACGTGTTTTCATTCATCGATTGTTTTTGAGCATCCGCACGCAGTCTCGCGTCAAGTCTAACACAACACAACTCACTAGAGCCCAGCACGGGCCTGAAATCTAGGCCCTGACCCGGCCCTGGCCTGAGACGCTTAGGCCCTAGCCCGGCCCTTGTACGACAGCTTATCAGAATTCTCAGCCCGAGTCCGAACACTTTAATTCTCCCCATTAGGAATCGGTGTCCGCAGATATAGTCACTGCATCGCGTGTGTTTGTGAGTAGAAGTCTGTGCTGTCTGCTGTGAGGTTTTTATGAGAGAAGCACAAACTTTTTAATAGCCTATTTAATATGTAAAACTTGAATTTGAAATAAAACTTACTGCGGAGAAGTTAATGAGATCTCTATCGTCTCTCTTGCTACGTGACGCGACAATTATTTATTATTTCAAATCCGTTTACAAGATAAATCTATATACATTGTGTTGTTAAACTGATGAAATGATCTTGCTATATACGCTACATTCATTATGAGAAGCCTTTTCTTTTTACTCTTACATTGTAGACAGTAATATATGTATATTATATAAAACTCTATGGTCGTGACAGCACATTATCCATTATCTGTTTGTTCATGTTGGTCCAGTTTAATTCAGGGTAATCCTTTAATAAAATGTATAATATAGTTATAAAATATTTTATTGTTTTGTAATATTCACAGCGCACATTCTCTCAGATCATTTTAAAACATTTTAAATCATTCTGCAAAATTCCGCATAGATTTTGCAAAAGAAATCCAAAGAAATAGCAAAAAAAATCCTTACACAGCTTGTACAGCTGTACTCTTGCAACAATTAAAGCAGTTCAGTTTTGTTTTAAATGGCAAAATAGTTATATTTCTTTTTTATTTACATTTTAGAGCAGTTTTTGTTTGTTAAAGTTTTTTATGATAACCAAGTGGTTAGCGGCGGACAGCAAATTGACAACATGTTTGATGAATTGAGCCTCTCAAATCAACACTTCACTTGCCTATAATAACAACTATATAAAATAAATATTTTCAGCATATCACAATGTTAGTTTAATCGTTTATTATCAACACACACTATTTTTAAAAAGGGAAGGCAGGTTGCTCTGCTGTTCGCAGTTGCAACGGGGTGCAGAAATAAAAAAATAAAAAGGGCTATACAAAACGAAACGAAATAAACATGCATGTTGCCTTATCTTACAACTTCGCTTTTGCATATACATTTTTTTAAATGTAAGGACTTACCACAGAAGATGGCTATTTATGTGTCCATCCAACAGTTAAACTAAGAAAAAAGTCGATCCATACACAAACAAGAAATAAAGACACAGCCTTCTTACACGAAATTAATACAGGGAGAAGTCTTTAATAGATTATGTACAGTATCCAAGGTTTTACTCTAGTACTCCATTTATAATTTTTCCTGGTGCGCTGAAGGTCCTGCTGTTAAATACGCAACAGCTGCATTGTAAATGTGTGGCTGGCTGTGCTTATAGCGCACTCATGCGATAGGTTAAACGTCTTCCTATGTTTGTTTTGCAACCCGACCCGAGGGGTGTAAACAGGTCGGGCCCCGTCGGGCTCAGGCTGAAATTCAGGGCTCTACAACTCACTTAGATCCTCAAGAACATGCATGTGAGTGGGGTAACCAAGATGGGTTAGTTGTGACTCAGTACAAGGTAAGTAACCACTTGCGCAAGATCTCTCGGGGTTCGTGAGTCTTTTCAGAGTGGATTTAGCTTCCGCTTAGTTCAAGGTAAGTATCTCACTTTTACGGGATCTCTCTCTGGGCTTACGAGTCTTCGTAGAGTGGGTGTTAGCTTTAGCTCGGTAAGTATCACACTTTGACAGGGTCTCTCTAGGCTTACGAGTCTTCGCAGAGGGAGTGTTAGCTTTAGCTCGGTGCAAGGTAAGTATCACTCTTCGACAGGGTCTCTATCACTCTTCGACAGGGTCTCTCTAGGCTATAAAAAGATGGATAAGCCACTCGTAGAGTGGGTTTAGCTTTAGCTCAGTGCAAGGTAAGTATCACACTTTTACAGGGTTTCTCTAGGCTTACGAGTCTTCGTAGAGTGGGTTTAGCTTTAGCTCGGTGCAAGGTAAGTATCACACTTTTACAGGGTTTCTCTAGGCTTACGAGTCTTCGTAGAGTGGGTTTAGCTTTAGCTCGGTGCAAGGTAAGTATCACACTTTTACAGGGTTTCTCTAGGCTTATGAGTCTTCGTAGATTGGGTTTAGCTTTAGCTCGGTGCAAGGTAAGTATCACACTTTTACAGGGTTTCTCTAGGCTTACGGGTCTTTGTAAAGTGGGTTTAGTTTAACTCGGTGCAAGGTTAGTATCACACTCTTACAGGGTTTCTCTAGGCTTACGAGTCTTGGTAGAGTGGGTTTAGCTTTAGCTCGGTGCAAGGTAAGTATCACCCTTTTACAGGGTTTCTCTTGGCTTACGAGTTTTCGTAGAGTGGGTTTAGCTTTAGCTCGGTGCAAGGTAAGTATCACACTTTTACAGGGTTTCTCTAGGCTTACGAGTCTTTGTAGAGTGGGTTTAGCTTTAGCTCTGGCACAGAGTGACAACAAGAATGAATGCAAAACCATATGTCACCTCTAGCTTCATGCACGGGTAAGGAGAGGGAGGCTTTTTACCGGCGTCTTAGCGGTGGCTGACAAGCCTATGCGGTCAGTGCCCCGTTGGTGATGGAATTTAGGATAGAAACGTGAGCATACGTCCGTCCTCCCGGACCGACACGTCCTCTTCCCTTCCTCCTGTGGACAGGCAAAGATCTAGACGATAAGGTAAGTTGCTCGACGTACACCACCACACACAGAGTATACACAGCCGTCCAGATGAATACAGCACTCCCAACATCTTCTCTGATGTTACGTTTCAGATTACAATGTTCCCACAGTACCTCACTCGATGAGTCCGTTCACCTCCTCTGGCTACGATCGTGTCGCGTAGTTAAAAGTTTGGCGTCCACCATCTCAGCGGCTCCCATTGGCTTCCACAGAGGCCTGATCCTTCCTGGGGTGAGTACAGACAACAGAGACACGGCACAACACTGCAAAAAGCTTCAGGTGTACTCACATCAAATAGGTAACTCACACGCTGCACAGCACACACTCCAGTGAATAACTCGCCTGGCTAGACCGGCTCTGGGGGGAGGGATCTGAATCGCTACCCCGAGCGGTGTCCGGTCCAAGTCGTAGCAGCTTCACAACACAATGCCAGTACAGTTTCCAATGCTCCGGCTCGCCCACCCGTCGCAACACACACGGTGGGGCCGCTATCAGCAGGTAACACTTTCACGCTGTTATATGAATTCGTCACAATAGTGGTCGTTTAATGGTACTCACGAACTTTCATTTCGTTGACCGAACTTTCCTTCCGTTCCTCTCCCTCCAGGGAATCCGCAGAACATCCAACTCTACCGGTGTATTTCGCCCTGACCTTCTGCAAGCACATGCAATCAGTACGTATCAACTCACTCCAATGTTGTCTTTCTCACCCTCCTTTGGGTCCTGGTTCTCTTCCTCCTCCTCGTTACAAGCAGTTTCACAAAGACTCAAAACAGTACCTTTTCCCACACTCGTATTTCAACCCTGCGTCCACTCACGGCGTTTTTCCCAACACAACAGCACACTTTCTGTATTTCCATGCCTTCTTTTATACTCCTCTTCCTGGTGTGACTCACCCAATCAGCACTCGCCACGTCGGTCACACACCTGCGGTCGATTTCGTCTGATTTGGGGGTTCCCGGGGATACCCGGAAGTGATGGTGTTTGTAGAATTCGGTCCGGGTGGAACCTCTTCTCTCACTTTTGGTTCCGCCCTACCAAGTCACTCCGTGACATCATACAAATCATCAATTACAACTTTACTAAAGTTACTGTTTTACTACCTGATTCTTTTAACAGTGTGTCTGTGTTATCCTTGACTTTCACTCTTTGATAGTATTATTTGATACGGCTAAAATTCTACGACACATGTCAGACTCATAGATTTGCATCATTTAAAGCCTAGACACTCTTTTTAAAATATTTTGGGTCAACCTCTGGCACAGCTTCAATGCTGTAACTTATCAGTTACTATCAGAGGTCCAGAATGTCTTCGAAACACACCAGTGGCTTTGCTAAGTATTAATCATACCCACTTAACAAATCCCTGGCCGTAGGTGACCTGTACCCCCTTCCACCCGAAAGAGACGGATGCTAGTTCAGAGCTAGTGCTGTTGCTGGTTCAAAATTGGATCGACTTGCGAGCCTTCTAACTCACATTAGAATTTTCTGATTTTCACAAAAGTTAAGTTTTTCTACTATAAATCAATAAACACACAATATAACAAATTAGAAAACAGACCCTCTGCTTCCAAGCAAATAAAACATTTTTTAATTCTATCTTCATTTGTTCTCCTTTATCATTTTTCAAATATGGGTAGGTTTCTTATATACCAAATACCAAATTTTGAACAAAAAGCCGAGATAATTGCAATTTTGAAAAGGACTTTTAAAATACTTTTTTGAGACCACTAGTTAATGGTGGGGAAAGAGATATGAACTGTTTTGCCTTTCCATGCGCTAGAGAGCCACTACAGAGCCAAGTCTTATGTCACTGAATATGTCTAATTTTTCCCAGCAATGTTAGCGTGGCAGCACCAAACACAAACACACCATAACAATGTGGGATGTTGCATTATTATTAATGGTCAATGGCGTCACATATACATTGGCATCCAAACGCAGCAAATGAACGTGTACGTGGAGCTTGACATAATGTATATAAACGGAGGTTGCAATCGAGAATAACGGTACGGGCATAACATATTGTATCATTTACACAGGACAACTTAGCATGTACCACTCAGTTCTTAATTCTTGACCAACAATGTTTTGGTGCTACTTAGGAACAGGCACGTGCGGGGGGGGGGGGGGGGGGGTTGGAGGGTGCCCCTGGATGACCAAAGTGCCCTTTTTGTAAAGGCATTTTTTTGTAATTAAATGCCCTTTTGTGAATGCCTGCCCAATCTAACTATTAGTAAAACTAATAAAAAATAATTTAGCCATAAATAAAATTAGTCACATGATGACATATTGACCTTTCATTGGACAATCTCTTAAGGGACGATCACTAGCTCACAGCGCTAGCTGCGCACCCACACATGCACGACACAGTGCGCAGTACAGGGAGGATGCCCCTTGAGGCGGCATTGAACCGAAGCGGTATGCTTGTTAACCTTACTTACTATTATTATTTTACAAGAGCAACGTGAGGAGAGCATGCACAGCTTTTGTTTATTGCTGTCTGTGTGTATTAACATCTCTGGTCGTTAGATGCAAACAGGGCTCTCAAGTCTCACAAATTCGGCGTGAGACACACGCATTTCAGCCAGTTCACATGCCACACCTTGTATTTCTCACGCTGAAAATGAAACATTCTTCCCATATAAAAACAATGGATAAGCCAAAGGCAGGGACGTTCTCTGGTGGGAGTTCATACAGGTAGCTGTCTCTAGTTTTTAGGTGTGCTCAACTTCACGCAGCACTGCAAGAACCGAAACGCACATGACATCAAAGTACCGCGAGAAATATTCAGGAAATCATATGGAGGAGTTTGATTTCAAATCACTCTCGCGCTAGTTAGTTAGTTAGTTAGTTATCAACTTTATTAATCCCACAAGGGGCAATTAGTTAAGAGCAGCAAGTTCTGTATACATTCATAACATACATCATACACATTCACTTAACGTACATGTCACGGAGTTACTTTTATGGGCGGAACGGAAAGGGTGATGATGGTTCCGCCCGGACGAGTTTTAATGAAGCACCAGGCCGGTTCCGGCTAACTCCGGGCAACTCAAATCAAGCGCTATCGGGATCAGGTTTGTTTTAGTAAGCATGGTGATCGGTGATTGGGTGTCGTAAGGAGAGGAGGCTCATAAATAGAGCGTGGAAGAAACTGAGTGAGGGAGTTGTTTAGGGAGGTCCTGTTCCGCAGCTTGCGCTGGGAGGCCACTGGGATGCGGTGAAAGGGGGACGGGTGAGCGAAAGCCGGAAGCCGTGCGTACGATGAGCATCTGAGTAAGAGAAACCAATGGCAGATGAAACGTAACCTTCAAAGAAGGAGTTGGAAAGCCACGTTGATCCGGCGTTCGCGAAGAAGCGAGGCAGAGAGAGTACAGGGCTGAAGAGACGAGATTGTGAAGAAGTTTATTCCGGCAAATGCTGCAGCAAGACGGAAGTGGCCGGTGTGTTTGGAACGACGTGTTGATGTGGATTGGCAGGCTGGGCACGAAAAACAAGATGGAGAATTGGACTGCAAAAGAATAAAGCTAAGTGTTATCATTTATTCACCTCCAAAGTGACTGTTGTTGATGTGCCTGTGTATATTGGAGGAACACAGGAAACAGAGCTGAGGGGAGAATTTACCAACGAAGCATCTGGTGTATGTGAGACCTCAGATGCAGGAGATATCTGCAAGAAAGAGGGAAGCAATTAGCAATTAAAGAGACAATGTGTTGAGTTTGAAATTCGTTCTGCTGCTGCCCTGTCATTTGCCCGAGTGCTAATACTGTCACTTCAGTCTATCCCTGTCATTGCAAAGTGTTGGAATCTAGCGAGAAGAGGAAGGAGGAGCGCAAGGATCGTGGTCTCGACGTTACCTAGTTATCTAGTTGCCCTCTGTCCCAGTCGTTCGACATCTCAGGAACTACAGGCTCAGCCAAACGTTGTGACGCTGACCTTATATCACAGTGAGTGTGTGGAGTGCTGTGTGTGAGTCTTTTTGAAGTGTGTACACTTGGGCAGTGTAGTGCTGTGCTGATGTCAGTGTTGTCAGTGATCACTTCTTAGGCCGAAGGAAGAGCCCTGTGTCGGAGGAACAGAGTGGTGGCGTCGGACGGCTGCCATATACACATACACGACGGTGATCTGTGAAGCTCCTTCCCGCCTGGTGAGGCGTCGCGGCTGTGGAGGGTGTCAGCTTACGCTCAGTTTGTGTGTCAGTCCAGTGTACTCCCCTATATGCCTCTCCCTGTACGCCCAAAGCCAAAACCCAAGTGTACTCACCTGTATACTTACCTGAATGCCCAAAGCCAAGAGCCCAGTGTACTCATCTGTATACCTCCCTGTACGCCCAAAGCCAAGACCGCAGTGTACTCGCCTGGATACTTACCTGTATCCCGACCTGAATGCCCCTCCCCTGTGTGTGCCCAAGAGGTGAAGGCTAAAGGACTGGAGATTTTTTTAAAAGTATTTAAATCCTCCTAAGATTGTTTTTAATATTTATAAAACCTGTTACATTTTATTTTCCTTGTCTGTCTGGTCATTGGGGTGTTTTGGGACCTCCTCGGGGTGGAAACAGAAGGAGGAGCGTGACCTGCAACAGGGGCGGTCCGCTCCCACCTGTGACACATCATACACATTCACAACATACAATCTTCAATCTATACGTGCACTTGTTTAAATAATATCCCCCAAGGAGCCCTACACAGAATTTAAGATTTTGATAGAAGAAGGAATGAAAGATTTGTGATAGCGATTTGTTTTACACACAGGAAGCGCATAACAACGCCCAGAAGGCAACAGAGAAAATTCCCCTGCTAAAACGTGTCCCGGAGAGGCAAGAATACAAATTTTGAAACCAACAGATAAAAGAAAAACTTTATATACTCTTGTTACAATAAAGATGTTGTATTAGGGGTATTTGTAACACTATTTATTAAAAACTATAATTTTAGGGTGTCAGGCAAAATCAAGAAACAAAGGTGCGGTGCAAAAACAAGTGTTTTATTTATACAGTGATAGTGATTTGTGTACAAAGTGCTGGTGTTATATTTTAATATTTACAAACTATTTACAGTATTTGATAAACAAACAAACAAACACAAAATATCTTCAGCGTCCAAGACGCCCTATCTAAGCTACACTCTCTAACCAAAAAGTCGGGGAAAACATACAGTGGGTGGCACTCACTCCTTACCTAGTGTACTAATACAGTAAATACCAAAAACCTACGTGTTGCAAATGTACGTCACGTGACAATAAAAGATTGGTAGAATCTGCCCAAGATGACCGGCGAGACAGAAAAATAATTTAATTTACGTAAAAGGTAAATTCTCTGTTGCCCCTGTTTCTATTCTAATGTCATTCACCTGTCACGCAGAGTTTGTTGGAAGAGCAAGATCCGATATCCGATGAATATGGTAAAAAAAAATTTGTATCATATTGAATTTACGATTCCTGGACTCGCCTTTGATAAAAGACAATGGGAGCTGATGTTGGGTAATATAGCCATACTCGTGCTAAATGATTAACTCAGTCAAAAACTCCCCAGCTTTGCAACCAGTTTTAGGTTACCTTAAAATAATGAAAGTACTAGAGGCTTCCTAAAATGAATAAAAGGACTAGAGATGAATGTCATTATTATTGCCCTGTCATCAAGGCATCAAAGTGTGCAAAAACACCACACAAAACACCATTCAAAAGCTAAAATATGTAGGCTACTCTCTTTGTATACAAATTTCGAACAGGATTAGAATAGAATAGAATTATATTTTAAATGACAACTAAAACACAAGCCTGTAAACGTAATAATATCTTAATGTCACAATCCAATTAATAATATTATATAATATCAAAGCATACTGTTGACACACACACACACAAAATGTAATGCACTGTAAGTTGCTTTGGATAAAAGCAGCTGCCAAATGCATAAATACATAGATATGTCTATGTAGATTTTCTGTCTCACTCTATTTGCAAGGAAAATAAAGAAAAACTTTAGACTTAAAATGGTCTTTTTTATTCTGTATTGCTTTATTATTTGTTTCAATTGTGTGTTTGCATGTCAGCGAGCAAAGTGCCCTTTTTATTCTTTGAGCACCTGCCCCTCCAATGGTCTTTGCACAGCCCTGCTTAGGAAGCACTTTGCTTGGTTCAGAGCTGGTGCTTTGGCTGTCGAAAAAGAAAGAACTGATGTGAAATCAGGCACAGGCTCTGAACCAGCACTCAAACTGCCTTGGCGGAAAAGGGGCACTTGAGGAAGTCCAGGGAGTACATTGAGCCCAGAGCAGCAACTGAATTAACATGACACGACATAACATGTAAACTTTAAATATATTGTAGTTATGTCAGACATTTCCTCGTCCTGCATATTTTTTTTAAATCATTTGCTTTACAAAGAGGCTGGAACAGCTGCTTCTTTGCATGAACTTAACATGCGATCAACAAGACAAGATGTTTTGCTGTCAAGAATATTTCCATTTGGTCATGGATAGAAAGTACGAATAGGTGAGAAATAGCCAAAGATAAAGAAAAAAACTAAAGGTAAGCTTTTTCTTTTGAATGTATGCATTCATAAGTATTTCTGTCTTGTTTTCCAGTAAAATAAATGAAATGCAAGACTCTATTGTAGTTATTTTCTTTACCCTGCACTCTTTATCACAATGATAATAATAGTAAACTGAGATGTAGATGTATATTATATCAAAACAACTTATTAATGCCAACTACATTTGTTTTGCATAAAAAAAGTTTTTGTTGTGTGGTATGACATTTAACTTGGTTATGCAAGTAAATTTTACCTACTAAAGTTAAAGTTATGACTTGTGATAATTTGATATAACTTAGAAAAACATGTTTAAATTGTTCAACTTAATTTGTTAAGTTAAAGTAACATAAAAATATATGTTATCATTTTTTAACAGTGCAGCTAAAGATATTATTTGTGATTTACTGGTTTCTACATAAACTTATCCAACATACTGTAGTGTAAAGGGCATTCTGTGCTAAAAATTTAATCATCTCAATTTAATGTAAATGTTGTTCATGTTAAAGATTGAAATCAAACTTTGATGCTCCAACCCAGGTGAAAAAGTAGTACACTTCCATAGTGTACTTAAAGTGCTTTATTTTCGCACACTAATTTTGAACTTAATATACTAAAAATTCATCTTTAGTACTTAAGATGTTCTTAAGATTATCTAAGTGTACTTTACTGTGCTATTTTGAGACATCATAAATATGAACTAAAATGTGCTAAAATGTATTTAATTCACTTGTAGTAAACTTGAAGCCATCTTTGTATGAAAGTTGAGTTCAAGTTTAATACAAGTGTTAACTAAATAATTTTTTTTAATACAGAGATAGTATGTTAAAACTGCATTTTAGTTTATATTCATGGTGTCTCAAAATGGCACACAAAGTGAAGTTCACTTTGATAATCTTAACTCTTTCCCCGACAGCGTTTTAAAAAAAAAGTAGCCAGCCAGCGCCAGCATTTTTCATGATTTTCACAAAAGTTAAATGCCTTCCAGAAAATGTTCTTCTTTAAATATATAAACAAACAATATATCAGATGAAAGGACAGACCCTCTGCTTTCAAAAAAAAAAAAAAAGTTTCATCCTACCTTCATTAGTTCTCTTGTAATTACCTCTCAAACATGGGTAGGTTTCTTCAAAAACACCCAATTTTGAGCAAAAAGCTGAGATAATTCCATTTTTGCAAGGACTTTTGATAGAGATCAGATGCAGAGCGATCTTTAAAACATACACGGAGTTCTTTCTCTTTCACGTGAGGCGCTACTTCCGGGTTGTATAAGTTGCGGAAGTGCGCCTGGTGGATAATAGCGGTATTGCGGAAAGACGGAAAATCTCTTCATTGGCAGGGAAGCGTTTTATCTTAATTGACGAGATATCTCGTCAATGGCGGCGAAAGAGTTAAGAACATCTTAAAGAAGTACTACAGATTAAGTACAAATTAGTGTGTGACAATAAAGCACTTTAAGTACACTATGGAAGTGTACTACTTTTTCACCTGGGAAATCTCATTTTTAGACACATTATTAAATTATTAGACCTTAAAAAATGCGTCATTTTTGTCAAATCAACATATATTTTTATGTTACTTTAACTTATAAAAACAAGTTGAAATTGTTTATCTTAATTTGTTAAGTTATGTTAACTTATTACAGGTCAAATAACTTGCATAACCAAGTTGTTTTAACTTCATGCTGCATTTGAGATGTGGATTTCAGACAGACACATATACTGTATGCTTAACATATGTGTTTCTTACATGTCAGAAAAAAAACTGTCTGTGTGAGATTGTAAGCTGTGTTTTCATTGAGATGTGGATGTTCAGTTGTCTCTGTGTATTTTTCGGTAAGTGTTACTGATTTATGTTATTTATCTTAAAGAAATTCGAAATTTATTAGACTGATAACAAAAAGTTTAATTGATTAATTTATTTATTAATTATCCAAGTAGTGTAGTGGTTTTCACACGGGGCACCAATTGGTTAGTATGCCATACACAGGACATCAGAGATGAATTTCACCTCTAGTGTGTGTTTGTGTGCGTGTGTGTCAGATCACCGTTTCCTCCTTTACTTCGGGACTCCAGCTACAGAATTTTACTTTAACAGGATAACAACAATCTAAATAGATCATTCAACAAATATGAAAATATGTAAATTAGAGGGAGTTTGTCATCTAATTTGATTTGAAGGATTTTGTGAGATTCTGGCCAGCTTGTAGAACCTTTAACTGTATTATCAACACAAGGAAGACACAGTGGTTAAAAAAAGAATTTATTAACGAAAGATAAACAAGAAAACTAAAAACACAACTAAATGATACAAAAATACTAAAAAATAGAAAGGAGGAAAAACAAAGTGCAAAGAATAGATGAGTTGAATTTATGACAGAATGTTTTCTGTATCTGATAAGATGAAAACCTTATTTCTCATAACCCAAATAATTTAAGAATTGTCTGCTAAACATAAAAATCAGTTACTGACACAAAATGTGTGCATTCAAGTTCAAAGTCTACTCCTCCTGCAAGATTTGTTAGTTTTGATCATATTTTATATTATTTTCATTGAACAATAAGTGACATTTGAACATGAATTAACAAATATGCTCTATGTGACATTGTTAAACCTCTTATTAGTGATGCACCGATCAACTGGCCATAGCCTGATTCTGAACCAGTCGGTAACACTGAAACAGTTTCTTTGTTTTATTTTGACTGATTTGCATTATGGAAACAAAGCTGTTATAGCAAGAAAGTAGGGACTTTAAGCAACAGCCTCTGGTGGAACGGCAATGGCATTCTGACGTTGTATTGCGCATGCGCGAATTTAACTGCTACTTTGCGACGTTCTACTGTAACGGTCTACTACAGGAGAACAGCTGATTTGCCGTAGTCGCTACAACATGAGAGATTATGTAAATAAATGTTATGTTTTATGGCATATGACATTGTAATTGCATCAGTTTATGATTGGACCACAAGTCTTTTATATAATATGTGTTAAAATGTTTTAAATTTAAGCTAATTTAAACGATTTTTAAGTATTCAACTTTTCAAGTACTGTATTGCTCAAATCTAGGTTTTTAGACTTATTTACATCATACAATAGTAAAAACTCCTCTTCTGACAAAAAAAATTGTCATTTAATGCCAATAGCAATCCTTCTCTTGTTTTTTAAAATAATTTTTTTTTGTATCTCAGTAAATGAATTAATGCCGTGTTGCGCTGTCCTGCTTACGGTTGCTTAGTGATTTTTATGTTCATTCCCAGCTGTTGCTTAAAGTCCCTACTGTCTTGAGAAAAGTCTTGATGGTATTTTCACATATCTCACTTTAATGCAAGATAAAGCATTCTGCTGATGAGCAGGGTCAACAACTGCTTAAAAGTCATCAGCATTATGCTGACTCCATAGCTAAAGATTTCCAAACCCTGGCACTTATGGCATTAATGTAAGCACAAAAAGTGAGCGGTGGAAGATTCATGAAATAGCTTTCTATGGCCGAGCAGTTGCATGCAAGCCTTAAATCTCCAAAGCCAAACATCAGATGGAGTGATGTTTGTTTAGTTATTCTTAACAACATCTATGGCTATATTCATGGTGAGAACTGGTTAATCTATAAACAAGTTGGGGCGGGGGCAATTTGGCATCTCCACTTCACATAACTTGGATGTTTTTAGGCTGTGGGTGGAAACCGGAGTACCTGGAGTAAACCACACCCAGAAAGGCCACCTGACCTAGCCGGGTCTCGAACTTAGGACCTTCTTACAGTGCTACCCACTGAGCCACTGTACCGCCCAGGATGGAGTGATGTTAAATATACCACCACAGAATTGTAGAGCAGTGAAAACATGTTTGGTGTAGTGATGCATTACACTTCTCTGTTTGGCAGTCAAATAGTGAATAAATTCATTATTTACTGACAATTTAAGAAGCAGCTTTTAAAAGCCACACAGCAGACATACACACAGACTGGAAACAAATACTTTGCACTAACAAATGTGATTATATGAAATATGCGGTTCCCCACTCCTAAAAAAACAGCAATGTATTGCAATGGTTTTGCAACCCTTGGTTAATGTCATGCACTGCTAGGGAACAGAAGCATTTATGATTCAGAAACAAATGGTTACTTAGTGAAACTGTCACAAAGAATTTATCTATGTGACAGTTAGTCCTCTCCTGGCTTAAGTGTTTACATGCCAGTTTAACATTTGCCTTTTGCTTTTTTAGGTGCAGGAGTTTTCACCACTACACATGCCCAGAAGGAAGGTAACAACTATAAACCTACTTAACTACTGAAACAAATAATAACATCTCAGTGAAGATTGCTCATAACTGTTTCATGCTTAAAACGTTTCTGGTTAGTCCAGATTGTTACTTACTGAATTGTAAAGCAGAACTAAGAGTTAAACAAAGATTCTTTACAGTATGCTTTCACAAATGCAGACTGACTCGAATTCCTTTTACACATATGGCGCTTTGCATAGTACCCCACGGTTTAGTTTAGTTTGGGTCGGGTCAGCTCACCTCACTTTGGCGTGGTTAGCTTTTCCATCGAGTTTTGTATCACTTCGCAGTGGGAGGGATTATAGGCGTGTCGTTATATTTGCGCTGCCTACTGCTGTGACATCATACAAGTGAGAGTGTCGTTGTACATTCCCATACATTTATTATTTCTCAGTCTGCCGCAAAATCAAAATTGGCCACCACAAATAGATGTTTTCACATAGCATTTATCACTAACGTTACCTCTGTCTCACATGACAGTTTATGTACAAACACCCGTGGCGTCAGACACACTCCGCTGAGCCTTATTCAAGTTGCATTTAAGCATATAATGCTGACGTGCTCGTCGCGAATGTTCCGCCACAAACTGCAAGTCTGGAAAAAACTGTTATGGTGTCTCTGATTCTCAACCTTTGAATGTTTTTCATCACTAAAATGAAGTTTGGGAACTTATAGCAGAGCACAGATGACAGCATGTTTTCTCGAGTGCAAGCTAGCACTAAGGTAAAGCTAATCTTTTACATTACAGCAATGAGGCTGGTAGTGACGATTCTCTCAGACCATTCAGTGATCTACAGTGTTTTCACGTAACGTTTGGTATCAGCTCGGGTCGCTTGGAACCCCAACCGAGGTGGTACGAAAAAAAGTAACGGGTACTACGTACTGCACCTAATGGAAAAGCTCCCAAAAGTAAGCTGACCCGACCCAAACTAAACCAAACCAAACCATAGGGTACTATGCAATGGAAAAGTGCCACTACTGTACAGTCTTTACTGGTAAATTACTGTTAAATTGCAGTTAAGAGATTATGTAAGGAACCATTCTGGTAAATCATACAATTTACCAGTAAGAAAGATTCTAAGATTACCCTTAATTTACTGGTATGATGCTATGTGTGAACAAAGAATAGGATTACAGGTAAAGTGCAATTTATAGTCGTGCGTACTATAGGTTCTAGGCAGTTGGCTGTGCTTAGCCTGACATGCACCTCTGAAAAAATGTGACGGCAGGTATGTTGTATGCAGATAGCAAGCGTCCACTACAACCCCTCCCATCAGGTAAAAAAAATCTGCGTCACATTTCCTTATACAGACTTCCGCTTGCGATTATGAAAACTAATATAGGTCAAGTTGAAATTGTGATAAACACAAGCTGCCACAATAGGAGCTGTCCATTTACCTCCACCACATCTGGTCTTGTCAAATACAGTGGCGTGCAAAAATACCAGTGGGCACCCCTGGTAAAAACATTTGTTCATGTGAACAGTTAAGTGAGTGAAAGATGAAATGATCTCCAAAAGACATACAGTTAAACATGAAACACTCTTTTGAAATATTTTAAGCAATATTAGTGTATTGTTTTAAGTTTTCTGGGATTTTAGAGTAAAAAAAGGAAAAGCAGCACCCTGCAAAAGAATGGGAACCCCATGAGACCTGAGCTCTCAGATAACTTTGACCAAAGTATCAGACCTTAATTAGCCTGTTAGGGCCATGGCTTGTTGGCACAGTCATTGTTAGGAAAGGCCAGGTGATGCAAATTTCAAAGCTTTATAAATACCCAGGATCCTCCAACAATCAGCATCCATAGGTTCCTCTAAGCAGTTGTCTGGCACTCTGAAAATGATTGACGCCGACAAAAAAGTGAAAGGCTGTAAGAAGATTGCAAAGCATTTTCAGGTACAGATTTTCTCAGTTCAGATTGTTATTAAGAAATGATGGCAGTTACCAGAAAGAGTGGAGGTCAAGATAAGGTCTGGAAGACCAAGAAAACTATCAGAGAAAATTGCTCATAGACTGCTAGAAAAGCAAGTCAGAATCCCTGTTTTGACTGCAAAAGACCTCCAAAAGATTGGTCAGACTCTGGAGTTGTGGTGCACTGCTCAACTGTGTAGTAACACCTGCACAAAAATGGTCTTCATGGAAGAGTCTTCAGAATAAAACATAACTAAAATTATAACAAGCCCTTTAGGTGCCAGAACGCCCTGTTTACAGACGTTTCTAACAACACGCATGCTGCTTCAAGTCGAGCAAACCTGAAGTTATCGCCTACATCTCTTTACCACAAAGAATTTACAACATATTACCCGAGTTGCCCACGTCCTTAGCACACTCTCTGGGAAGACTGAAGCTAGAAGTAAAGTCCTGTTTTTACGCATACGCGAGGGTCCTCGTACAGTTTGTGTGAAGCAAATTTTGGCAGTAGAATAGTATGCGTGACTGTATGCGCACTGCCGGATTTTTGTAACCGTGTGTACTTTGTACACATAGGTTGCATGTGTGTACAGGAGAATGTAGTATGTAGCATTGCATTTTGAACATCTGCGTACACGGACAAATCAAATAAACTACGCTATGCAAGGATGTTCGTTCGACAATGCGAGTACATTCACGTACATGTAAAAAACAGAATATAATCCAGATTTTATGTGTAAACATTACTGCTGTTCTGGGCCGTGTTGCAACTATTTCCCCTACAGTTCAGTCTGAATGCAATGTTGTTTGCTCAAAAACCTTTGTTTACAACACAACATCAATCTTGCCGAATGCTGTTTTGAGGAAACTCCTGCGAGTTTACCAGTATTGTGGTACTGATGTGTGAATGATATTTTACTGGTAAAAAAATGGAAAATGGTTGTGTGTGTGAACAGCAAATTTTTGTAGTTACTGGGAAAGTCATTCTGGTAAATTTATGGTAATTTATATAAATTAGTGTGTGAAATAAGCTTCTCTATTTTCTTAAACTCATTCTAGAGAATCTGGCCTTAAGAGGACAGGCCGTACAGTCATCCACATATGATACTTTTAATGCATCAAAGGCAATTGACACTTCACTCGCAACCTACAGCACTACGAGCACAAGTAATGCTAAAAACCCCTGGTGGAGAGTGGATCTTCTGGATTCTTACTACATCTCCAGAGTTGTCGTCACCAACAGAGCAGACTGCTGTGTGGGTCGAATCGACGGAGCGGAAATTCATATTGGAAACTCTTTGGTGAACAACGGCAACAATAATACCAGGTTACTGTAACAGTGTATTTATATAAGGTTAAAGATGAAGGATAAAGAGTGTGTTGCACCATGAAGGATTAAAGGGTTAATTCACCTAAAATTATCGATTTCTGTATTGGGTTGTACTGTATTGTATTTCCAAGTGAAACCAAATATCACACAAGGGAATAGTGGGTGTGGCTTGTGTTTTACACTGTGGATTGATTGGATATAGAAAATTCATCGAAACTCCCCGTAGACCGGTGTTCTTCCCATCTAATCCTTGAGAGCCGGTGCCCTGCAGAGTTTAACTCCAACCTTGATCAAACACACCTGAGCAAGGTAATCAATGTCTTCATGATCACTAGAAAATCACAGTTAGGTGTGTTTGATCAAGGTTGGAGCTAAACTCTGCAGGGCACCGGCTCTCAAGGGTTAGATGGGAAGAACACTGGCGTAGACTGACAGTTGGCAGGGCCGGGGTAAGAGGATGCCCTGCCCAAGCTAATAAGCTGACGTCTTCAGAAAATGATTGCCAATGATCGTGATAAAACGAAATATTCTGGCAACACTCCTGTCAGTACCTCGTAAAGGAAGTAAAAACAATCCTGATAATTTACTCACCCCCATGTCTTCCAAGATGTTTGTCTTTCTTTCGTCAGTTGAGAGAAAATTAAGTTTTTTGAGGAAAACATTCTAGGATTTTTCTCCATATGGTGGACCCCAACAGTTTACAGTTTCAATGCAGCTTCAAAGGACTCTAAACGATCCCAACCGAGGTATAAGGGTCTTATCTAACAAAACCGTCCATCACCATGTCAGGATTATGAATTTGTGTTGGCCACTAGAGGCTCCCATTGTGACTTTTTTTCAGGTCTTATAATTAGTATTTTTTTACCTGTCTCCTGTTTTTCTTGTTCTTTATTCAAGTGGCTATGATTACTCAGTCCTCTGCTCAGTATTTAAGCTTCGAAACATCAATCTGAAACTACCTACACAGTGACACCTAGTGGCCACCTCTTGCACGTGTTGATGTGAAACAGCCTCGTCAATGATTCAGACAACAGATTGTAGCTCACCTGATAATGTTCTTGATTAGCATGCTGGCACCTTAGGTTCAAACCCTGGGTGAAGTGTCCTTGTCCACTAAGAATTTTAAAATATTTTTTTGTTTATTAATGTGTTGAGTTTTTAACATCTGTCTGACACCGCTGCTATGGTGAAATATGGCGGCCACACTGCTCGTGTGGGTTGTGGCTAGAAGGGATACAGCTATGGCCAACATCTCATTGTTCTCATCCTAATCCTACCCCCAAACCCAACTGTTACAATCGGCTCGTAGTTGCAACATTAACGAGAGGCAAACAGGTGGGCAAGTAGGAAAAAGATAAGTTTTATTTAACAAAATGATAAATAAAGCAATTTACTTACAATTTGAGCTCCGCCCCCTACGTACACATCGAAATATTGCAGAGACCATTTTAGAGCAAGTGTTTTCTTTTCAATTAATGAGTAATATTGATAATTGTTACATTTACGGGAAAAGTAACTAACTGGGTGATCGAAGAACCCCACCTGCCCCGACTTGACTCGCATCCACCTGGATTTTAAAAAGGTTTATCAAACTGCAGCGCCGCCAAAATCAGAAACGCAATCAATACGCTTCGGGGACTAATTCAAAAGCTTTAAGAACTGCAGCTCTTACTTTCAAAAAATCTTTACGATCCTATACAGAAAGCGCAGTATAAGCTTCTTGAGCTCTACTGACTGAAGCATATGTCTGATCAGTACTAGGCCAATCTCATTCACCAGCCACACTTTCAAATAATAAAAAAAATCTTCATGATCGTTTTCATAATATTTTGGTAGCAAATTCAAATTACTTACTGATTCTCCGGAATGATCACAACTTCCAAAACCATCTGCTGATATTTTCCCATCAGCCATTAGCTTTAATCGTTCTATTTGTAACTGATGATTTTGGGTTTGTCGATCGAACTCAAATCTTTGTGCATGCTTTAGTTTTTCGTTCTCAAATTTGCGTTTCCTTATCAAATCATCGGCCCTAAGTTTTTTCAACATAACTTAAATTTTCCATAAGTTATCTTTTGCACTCCGTAGCCTGTTTATACTTATTTCCTTTTCATGAGCTTGCTGCCATTCTAACATTCTTTCCGCTTTTCAAATGATAGTTTACTCATCACAACATCAAATTTTTGTGATCCTACACCAGCCATGTCTGGCACCTCAGTTATCACACCACAATCAGTCATCATTTCTTATCACTGCTCTCAATTCGTCTTTTCGTAAATGTTTATCGATACCCACCCATTTATAACTTTCTACAATCCCCCACAATTGTTTCTTCGAACGGGGAATTAACAAAATCCTCTAACAAAGTCATTTTTCTCAACCTCCAAACGAATTCAGTTACTGATAAATGAGACACTATGTCACTACCAAACATTAGACACAATAAGATACAATCCGGCTCATAACCAAATCTCCCCTTAAACATTCCACAAGCTCAACAAACTTAACCCTAACTCATCTGTGTTTTTCCAAGAGATGAGCCTCTTTAAGCAACTACTGTAATACCACTGTGGCAGAGCTGAAAAATCAGTCCAGACCTACAACCATGGCTGTGCTTTAAACCCAGGAATACACACACAAAAAAAACTACAACCTATCTGGGGAGCATAACAAATCATTTATGAGCCGTATTGACTTACCTGTCTAAAGCTAAACACGCACGAACGGTTTACCTACGCACACCATGTGCCTCTTAAAATAAATTAACAAGCCCCCATTTGTTCTGAATCTGATTAGGCCATTAGCACGGCGCTCAAAAATGACATTATGCAGTGCCCGAAAATAGTCCCTGCTATTGAAAGTAACCAAGGGGGAAATTTTCGCGTGCTGCGTAATATCATTGTGAGTGACAAGAGAGTATAGTTCCTAGCCATATTGGTCTAAAAAAACGCAACTTTTTATTTTCCCTTGGTCTTAGTACACGATGTCACTACAGAAGTTTTAAAAAAAGAAAAATTAAGTTATTTTTAAGTGCGATGCTAATGGTCTGATCAGATTCAATGGATTATGCTGAGCTATGCTGGAAGTGGTGGCGCCGGCCCTGGAGATCGGCTGAATGGATTTCAAAATGGTAAGAATTTAATCAAATGTTTAACTCTAGGGAGCTGGAAAATGAGCATATTTTAAAAAAGTGGAGTGTCCCTTTAAAATGCTCCTGAACATAAAACTGTGGATAATAAGAGTTTTTTTTTCTCCTCAGATGTGGTGTGCTGTATGATGTGGCATTGGGTGAGGCTGTATCTGTTTCCTGTGGTGACATAAAGGGACGATATGTGAATGTCTTTTTACCTGGAAGTTCAAGAGTTCTCACTATGTGTGATGTAAAGGTGTTTGCAGTTAAAGGTAATTTTGTATAATCACCTTTAAAGGTAAACATGATGTCAAGCTTAAATATCTGAGTGTGGATTATATACACTTACACTAAGCAGTGTTTTTTTTACACTGGGGATTTTGGTAAAGTTAGATCATGAAAATAAAGAGCTGAATGAATGAAAGATGTTAAAGGAACACGCCCAGATTTGGGGAATTTAGCTTATTCACCGTATCCCCATGAGTTAGATAAGTCCATACATACCTTTCTCATCTCCATGTTAGCTTAGCTTAGATTTGTATAGTCACACCGTGTACAAATAACAAGGTGATATGAGACACAGCGATCGTTTAACAGTATACATACTGGGAACTATATTCTCTGCTAGCGGGGGCTGCGTCAGACAGAGTTACAGCACGTACGGAGATGAGAAAGGTATGTTTTAGGGGTGTGCATTGGCACTGCCCTCACAATTCGATTCAATTACGATTCACCAGGTAACGATTCAATTCGATTCTACGCTGCATAGATGAATTCTACTGTACACAACAAGGCAAATTTTTAATCAATCAAGTAGTAAAGTCAAGTGCAAATATTCTCAACAAAAACGGAAGCTTAGCAGCTTTAAGACAATGACAATGATATACCTGAGATGAGAATTTTACACACGGCTTAAGTCTTGTCTAGTTTCCCATTAACTTCATAGAATCCGAAATGTGCATTTTTATTTACAAGTCTATCACGGTCATCTCTCTCCGCCTCAGCCATCTTGATTGTTGATGTTATGCCCCCGGAAGTAATTGAAACTTCACAACTTTATTGTCCACTCGAGGCCAGAAAATAAACAGTGACATAATCGATTATGGCACTTTGCTGCATCGGTGCTGAATCGTGCATGCGCGCATTGCGATGCATTGCCGAATCGATTATTGTTGACACCACTAGTATGTATAGACTTATCTAACTCTGGGGGGATACGGTGAATAAGCTAAATTCCCAAAATCTGGGCGTGTTCCTTTAAGAGAGTCTGTTTTAGTATTTCAGATGTTTAGGTGAAATTCTACTGTACAGAAGTGTTGACATCTGAGTGAGATCCTCTTGAAACTTTATGTAATCCATTTTGTCTGTGATTGTTTGTGTTTTCCAGTCATAAAAGGTTTTATAAGGATCAAATTTAACTCCAGTCTAGATATGTCAGATCCAGCAGAGAGGAACAACGTTCTTAATGAGGTAAGAAAGACATTTTAACAGACCTTTGAAAGGACATCGACATTCTTAACAATAAAGGTGTTTCACGATGCCATAGAAGAACTTTTCTGTCTAAATGGTTCACCTTTCTGTTTCACAAAAGATTCTTTAAGGTGAAAAAGGCTCTTCAGATTTAAAAAAATGATAAAAGAAATGTTTCTTTAAAGAACATTTGACTTTTATTTTTAAGAGTGGATTCATATGTTATCAGGACTAACACAAACATTCACTCCTCTCATTATGTACAGTATTTATCTGCAAACAATTAAAATGTTAAAACTACCTCAGTTAAATGTTTGTTAGCTTTAAGGTTATCTACAAAAGGTTTAAGTGATAACAAAGCAGATGTAGTACAATACAGTTCTGGGGTGGGATTCACAAAACATTCTTAAGAAACGTAACTTTAGGAAAAAGTATATTTAGGGCCAGAGCACCGAGGAGCAGGCCAGAATGGCTTTGCTCAGTTTCTTCTTCTTCTCCGAACTGAATCGCATTTTGAGGGCCTAAACTTCTTAAAAACTCATGAAACTTTGCACACGCGTCAGAAGTGACGAAAATGTACATGTGGTATAGGCGTCAGAAGTGGGCATGTAGAAATGACTCGATAACGCCACCTGCGAAATTTCAAAAGAACAACCCTCCCGCTACGAAAAACGTACCGATAAGAAATTTGATAGGGTCATCACCTCAAGATCTACAAAAAAGTCTCTTGGAGCCAAGCTCTAAACCCCACAGGAAGTCAGCCATTTTGAATTTTCTCTGTAGCTTGAGTTCAAATTTTGCCCTTCTTCTTTAGTTTTTATTGGCGGTTGGCATCCAGCATGGTGCATTACCCCCACCAACTGTTGGGTGGGTGTGGAGAATCAATGGAGATTAATTTTGTCATTTCTGGGCTTCGTACTTTAACAAACTTCTCCTACAGATTTTATTAGATTAAAACCATATTTGGTCTGTGTCATCTAAAGGACTTTGCGATGCTAAATTGCGAAGATCTTGACTTTTCGTTGGAGGGTGTGTCCGTGGCGGTCTGCCCAATTTCTGCTTTTTGCCATAAAACAGGAAGTTGTTTTACCTCATGCTTACAATGTCTAATCTGACCAACGATTCACATGTTTGAGAAGTGTCTTGACCTGAACACATCAACATGGCAATATTCAGAGACAGTCTTAGCGCCACCTGCTGGCAGCAGGAAATGTCAGATTTTACACTGTGATTTACTGCTCATAGAAATTTTATTTAATTTAAAGGCCATCAGGTGGCGGTGCACATACGTGCGAGGGCCCTTCCATCGCTGCTTGCAGCTTTTATTTGTATTGTATTTCTGAGAAAGTTCTTATTTCTCATAAGATTTCAAAAGCAAACGTGCATTGAAAAAAATCACCTAAAAAATAAAAGTAACAGACAATTTTTGTGCAACTCAACTCTAACCAGCTTCAGAGATTTTATAATATTGACTTGTTTACAAAATATTTATTAGTAAGGGTGCTTTTGAAATAGTGGATGCATCCAAACTCAAAGGCTGTATTTTTTTCATTTTATTCAGATATTTTTAATAATTTAAAACAGCAGGGGACACAACTCCAGTTGACAGGTTTTAATTCAAACAAGCCAAGGCCAGATGTTGTGGGATTATTACATTGGTGGATAAAGTGGATTATTTTAACATTTGAAGATCACTGTAAAATTGAGTGGAATTAAAAGACCAAAGTTGATTGCTTTGATAACTTTTTGAGAATTTGGAAAACAATGTTGTGACATGTATGCTATGTGATCAACATCTAAAATACCACAATAACACTCATATTTAATTGTATTTATCAATTTGTAAATTATATTGAATACATTACACTTCAACCTTTTTGTGAGGCAAATCCACAATCCTGAAGGCTACTTTTATGATATAATCTACTCAAAACGTTTTTGTTTTAGTTGTTGTTTTAATTTTTTTACTTGTTTATATGTTTTATCATTGTTTTAAATTCTAACTTGCACAAAATAAGCCAAGCTAATATAAAAATATGTTAGAAATAAATGAAGCGTTTGGTTCCAAAACGTGATAAACGCCATTTTTAAAAAAAATGAGTTACTGCCAAAATCAGTATTATATCAGTTCAGTGTTTAAAAGTAAATAATTAATTTTACGCAAAATCCAATATACGCCGTGTTATTCTGTCATCTTTTCTCCCTTTTTTCCCAAAATGCGATAAACGCCACTCCTCCTTTATTACAAAACGCAATAAATCCTCTCCAGAAATTACAGCGCACCATTCACGCAATGTAAACAAACAATGGCGGCGCGCTGAGTACACGGAATCCTAGTTTTCCTCATCTGCTTTGTACTTTGTGATCAACAAACAAAACAAAATTATACTTTAATGGCATTGATAAACCTGTGATGGTTTTCTGTGATGGGAAAGATTGTCATCAACATCTAATAATTTACGCGAAGCACTCGGGAGACTGATGCTTATCTCCCGACAGCATCAAGTTTCTCATGCTAACACATTGACCCCAGAGGATCTTATGAAAAACTTTACATTACTTTACTCAAAGTCAACGAAAATCGAGCAGGACCAAAACATTTTACAGCTGATCGCTGTGAAAAATGCTAAGCAACGACATCAAGTATAACCGCTGCAATGACAGTGATCTTAATATGACAAAGTAAGTGTTTTGATTAATGACATTAATGTTTATTTTTTATCAGTGTGTACAACTGTTCAACTAAATGAATATAAAATGGCAAAGATGAATGCACATTTGTACATTGAATTAATAGATTTCTAGCATTTTGAAACAAAACTGTCATGGATTTATGCATTTTGTGGAAAAATAATTCGTTTTTATAATAAATCTTTGAAAATGAAGTTATGGATTTAATTTTTTTATGTTTTTATAACCTAAAGATGCTATGGGAAAGTTTGTAACAGAAAATAGTGGTTTTCATCTTATCACTTTCTTGGTATAGAAAACACGTTTTTACCGAAATTTGTCAAAATGGATTTATTGCGTTTTGGAACCAAACTCTTCAAATATTACAATTTAGGCTATTAATATAATGTGCTTTGGCGGGCAACACACAGACTGTGTGCACCATGTTGAAGACTACTGCATTACACAGTTGTGAAGATATTTGCAATTGTTTGTTAATGGTCTCATTATGTTTGTTGCTTTACACTTTTTGGACCAGCAGGTGTCACCAGCGTGTTTTGAATGTTTTAAAAAAGTAAGTCGTTTTGCAAAGCAATTGGTTCAGGTAATTCAGAGTGTCAAAGCTTAATTTCTTCCAACACAATATTTTGACAATATAGACACACAATTGTAACCATCAGCCTTATCAGCTTAGTTACATAAAATTAAGATGGGGCAGATTTTAATGAGTGAGACAAACGAGTGAAATTAATTAAATTAATGTATGTACAATCACCACATTGAACTTGAATAACACAATAAAACTCAGACTGAGAATTCATAAACAATAAACCTAAAACAACCAAAAAGTCCAAATGTATTAAAAGTCCAATTGTGGAAAGTGTCCACTGCTGTCTATTCAATCCAGAAATATAAAACCAAAAGTACTTTAAATGCGACTGGAATGGCAAGTCTAATAAGGGAAAACTCCCACAGTCGTTTGGTTGTGCTAAAGCTAACCGCATGGTGCTCTGCTGCCTCATTTTATACTAAGTTCCCATTTCCTGTCATGTGACCCCTCAAAATAAAAGACATAAGGCTTGTTCGACTTCATGCGGCGCTGCAAGAACCGACAGCCGGATGACGTCAAAGTTCAGAGAGAGCGATTTAAAAGCAAACTCCTCCATAAAATAAAGTCGGGGGGTGCATGATTTTTGAAAACGCTTTGGAAAAGGGGGTCGGGTCGAGTACCAAAACACACTTGTAGCCAATCAGCAGTAAGGGGTGTGTCTACTAACTGGCATCGTGGCTTGGGTTGCATATGTGTGGGGCGGGTCTATCAAAAGAAGATCCAGATTCTATTGGGGTAGGGGCATGTTTGCTTGCTTAGGTTTTGTTTAGGGCGTGTTTGTTTCAGAGATCATGCACCCCGCCTTTAAATACCAAAGGAATAAATTGGAGTATAATGCCTAAGAAAACATAATATACATACACATATGCATGTATGTGACATCCTGTGGTTGCTGGAGGAATCACATGAGTCTCACAGTTACACTGATTCAGTATAGTGTGTGTGTGTATATATTTTAACAGTAATGTTTTTATTTTAGCTGAAGACCGCTTTGACTTCTAAAGGATTCTCTGTTTTCACATTGAACTGGTCAATACTCCCTCAGAAGATCAAACCGGAGACTTAGCTGGGTGGTAAGTTTTACACAACACAACAATAAAAAACCTTTTAAAGTCCACCGTACATGAAATAAAAGTGTATTTATGATTCATACGGTCTTATTGTTTTATTCACAGGTCCATGTGTTAAGGGCAGTTACTAAATTAACAGACTGTCTTTGGAGAAGGAAATGCAACTCAAAAACATGTATTTGTTGTGATAGATCTGAGAAAAACACATGTATTTCACATTTATTTCATTTTTTATTAATTTAATAATATATATTTATTTACTTGCAAACTCTTACTAATTTGTATTATATATTCGTTCATTTATTTTATCATTTAATCATTTACTTTCTCTTATTTTAATTATTCTTTACTACATATATTTAAGTTTATATTATATTTAGTTTATTCTGTTCTTCATTACTTTCTTAATGTTGTTTAATCTACTGGTGATGCTGTATAGTCTCCAGTGGTCTTTATCTCAAGGCTCATAATAACATCATGAGACAACGTTTTATAACAACTACCTTGCATGCTATAATAATATCTATTGAATCTGTTTCTAGTCAGATGAGGTCAGTCAGACAATCGAAGCAGCTAAACTGAGCACTGAAACGGAGATTATTTAATAAATTATTTTTTATTTTATTTAACAACACTTCATCTCCTGCCTGCTGTCTTTCCCTTCATCTCCGTATCTGCCATCTCGTGGTTGATATTTATGTAAAGATTTAGTGATTTTGTTATGGAGAGAGAGAAATCTAGTGAAACTGTACTTTAATTAAATCTATAAGATCTGCAAGTCATAGATCCATAGTTGGATCTATCAGTTGCTTGCTTTTATTTTTATAATAATTGATGTGTTTTTCTTGTACAGAATGCATCTTTTTTTATTGATCTGTGACAGTTTTCTTTCACCAGGCAAAGGTATCAATTTTAAGATAATGACTAGATGATAAGTACACAGTAGCCTGCAAACAGAATGTGACATTCGTGAATAATAAAGACATTACAATTATTTTAGGATTTAAATATTTTAATTTACAAAATTAAAAATATTACAAATAAGTACATGCATTTATTTGACACAATTTTGCATCATTTGCATCATGTTTCAACATGTTAATGAAATAGACAAACTTAATCCTATAATTAAGATATTAAAACTCATTCTGATTTCACTCACAGGCTGTTTATAAAGAAAAGATCAAAGGTTTGCAATAAAAATACTTAGATGATCAAGATGTTTCATAATTCTGCCTGGTTGCTTGCTGTATAATCTTATGAGATATAATCCTACCAATATTATACTGAGCTCCATCTTAGGTATCTTATAGAAACCGTATTAATCCTGTTTAATTGCAGCAGTGTTATGTTAATGTCAAGGGCAGTGGCGGCTGGTGCTAAAAAAACAAACACACTCAAAATCAAACTTTTACTGTAGTAATGCAGTACTGTTAATAGCCATTTATCAGGTGATGAATATCATTAGGCTACTTAGCTAAAATGCTGAAAATGTTACAGTTGAAATTAAAAGCACAAAATAAATGTACTATGAATCTGTAATGAACTAACTCTAAAAAATGCTGGGTTGTTTTTTCAACCCAAATGCTGGGTTGAGACTGTTGGGTAATTTTGTTGGGTTAATGTAACCCAATTTGGGTTGAAAATCGTTTTTAATCTGTAACCCAGCGAAAGTGATTGGTGGGTTGGAGAGACGTGTTAACGTGGACATTGCAAGCTGGGCGAAGTTGAAGCAGAGTATTTGGGCTGAAGATAGACAGAGTTAAGTTGTCTAATCATTCCTTCTGAAGTCTTTGTGCTGAAGTGATTGTTTACCTCGAAAGAGTCGTGTTATTGAAGTACACGGGAAAACGGAGCAACAGGGAACGAACAGAGGAATTGGGTATAGCCGCCTCAGATGCACCAGACATCTGGAAGAAAGAGGGAAGTATTAAGTGTCGAAGAAAACTGTGAGTTACATTGGAATTCGTCTTGTGTTGTTTTACACCATTGTTTATACTGCACCCCAGTGTATCTTCTGTGTATCCGAGCAGTGTGTGAGTGGCCCCACCCGTGTTGAGGATCGGTGGGTGAGCCGGAACCGGCCGAGAAAAGGAAGAAGTGTGTTTAACGGTCGTGGTCTTGACGTCCTCACATGGTCATCCTCCGCACCGACCCCTTCAACTACCCAGGACTATTCCCTGGCCAAACGTTGTGATTCTGACCCTAATTCACTGTGAGTGTGTGGAGTGCATTGGGTGAGTCTTTTTGACATGTGTACACCTGAAGAATTGTAGTGTTGTGCTGTGCCAATGTTGTCAGCGATCACTCCCTAGGCCGAAGAGAAAGCCCTGTGCTAGAAGAAGTGAACTGGTGACGTTGGGCGACTGTTGTATATTTATCCAACCGACCGTGCTCCATCAATCTCTTTCCCCCACCTGGTTGCGGTGTGGCGACTAAATGAAGTAAGACATTGCTGCGAATACGGAGAGAGAGAACTTATAATTGCCCGCTGTGTGGAAAAAGTGTACTTGCTGTCTTGTGTATATTACCCATCTGTGGAGTGTGTCCAGACATCCGTCCATGTCGAGATCTCCCGCCCCGCTGTCTGAAAGGAAGAAGAGTTGAAGCGGTTGGCAGTACATCACATGATGTGGCGCTTTACCTCAACCTATTCAACTTCGCGACCCCATCTGCGGGTGGCTAAGCTATATATTCCAGCAGCATTGACTGGTGCCTCCATCCGCTTTTCTGTCTGAAGTGAAGAGGTGTTGTATCTCCCCCCTATATGTCCATTGAAGTATTGTACTGTTGAAGGAAATCTGTGTTTTCTGCTGCTATTCTGCTGGTTTGAGCCAAGGGCTCTGTGTCATCGTGGGACTGTTCTACCACATGTTGGGAAGTCAACGCCGAAGTGTTTTCCAGAAGTCTGTCCAAGTGAGGAAGGCTTAAAGTTAGCAGTGAGCCCACACGCCCTCTCTAATCATCTGAGTCCTGAAGAGCTGAAGCCAGATGCATGCTTATCCAAGAGTCTGTGAGTTAAATCCATTCTAGCTAAAAGCCAGGGATACTCACCTGTATACCTACCTGCACGGCCACAGTACTAAGCCCAGTGTACTATATTGTATACCTACCTGTACGCCCAGAGCTCTAAGCTCAGTGTATCATCTGTATACTTCTCTGTACGCCCAAGGTCTAAGCCAAGTATACTCACTTGTATACCGACCTGCACGCCCACCGTCTCAAGTCCCATATTCTTCCCCCCTATACTAGCCTACACGCCAAAGTTCCAATCCCAACGTACTCCTTGCATCCTTACCTGTACAACCGCAGTGCCAAGTCCAGTATACCCCCGTATACTTACCTGTACGCCCACAGTACCAAGCCCAGTATACCCCCGTATACTTATCTGTACACCCAAAGTCTAAGCCCAGTGTACTTATCGCATACTTACCTGTACACCCACAGTACCAAGTCCAGTATACCCCCGTATTCTTATCTGTACGCCCACAGTACCAAGCCCAGTATACCCCCGTATACTTACCTGCACGCCCAAGGCCTAAGCCAAGAGGACCTATTTGGATCCCGTACATTCGAGATCCAAGCTCCAAGCTAGTGCACCCCCTGCATACTTACCTGCACGCCCAAAGTCCAAGTCCAGTGTACCTCTTGTGAACCTGCCTGTACGCCTAACGCTCCCAGTATAGTGTACTCACCTGTATACCTTCCAGGCACCTCCAGCTCCAAGCCCGGGGACGCTCCTGCATACCTTCTGGATGCCCACACTCTCAGTCTAGTGCACTTACCTGATTACCTTCTGGAGGTCCAAGCTTCAAGCCCAGTGTGCCCTTTACACGCCAGGGCCGCTAGTCTAAGGTACTTACCCACTCACTTACCAGTGTGCTTACTTGTGTTTGTCCTTTGCATCCAGGAAGAGAAGAGTTGGAAGTTTCACCTGCAGTTCACCTGGGAGGCACAAGGGGGAGAGAGCAGAGAATATTCATCTGTAATTCACGTGTGGAGAAAGAAGAAAGGAAGTTGGAGTACTTACCTGCAGGTCCCCGTGAGAGTCAGCAGCGACTCGGACCAAGAGCCCTCCAGTCCCCGAGAGCATCTTTAAGAACCCCTTTCGTCCCCCCCTTACCCTTTTTAAATTAATAAACCTTGTTTTAACTTACTTGCTCTCATCTGTCTGGTCATTGGGGTGTTTTTGGGACCTCCTCGAGGTGGAAACTGAGGGAGGAGCGAGACTCACGATATTGGTGGTGCGCTTCGACCTATTACATGTGTCCGTGGTGGCCTGTCAAATTTCTGTGTTTGGCAATGAAACAGGAAGTTGTTCTAAGTCAGGCTTTAAATGTCCAATCTGACCCACGCTTCACATGTTTGATAAGTGTCCTGGCCTGAACACATTAACATGGCAATATTCAGTAAATGTTATAGCGCCACCTGCTGGCAGCAGGAAATGCCATGTTTTACACTGTGATTTACTGCTCATAGAAATTTATTCAGATCATCATCATACTTGGTCAGTCTGAACTTAAGGACTTCACAATGGTAAAATGTGAAGATCTTGAATTTTCTTTAAAGTAAAGTGTCCGTGGCTGCCTGCTAAAGTTTGATGTTTTCCTATGAGAAAGCTGTTGTAACTCAGGCATACAATGTCCGACCTGTCACAGACTTCATATGTTTGACAAGGTTCCTGGCCTGAACACATCAATGTAACAACAATCAGTTACAATTATAGCGCCACCTGCTGCACACAGGAGGTGTGGCACATCAAAATTCTTTTGCAAATCCACCTATATTTATCCACTTAAATTCAAATCCCCCTGGTTCATTGTTTTATTAAGGCCATAGGGTGGCGGTACCCATGTGTGCGAGGGCCCTACCATCGCTGCTTGCAGCTTTAATATCACTTATAATGGTGTTACTGCAAATCTTGTAGATCAGAGACCCCCAAATCTTACCGTGGAGGGCTGGAGCACTGCAGGGTTTATCTCCAACCCTGATCAAACACACCTGAGCAAGCTAATCGAGGTCTTCATGATCACTAGAAAACCACATGTGGGTAAGTTTGATTAGGGTTGGACCTAAACTCTGGCTATTTCTCAATTCAAAGAACGCGAAGAACGGACTTGCGTACTTGTGGAGATCGGTCTTGCCAGGCGACCTCGGAAAAACGAACACAGCAGGTCGCGAGAACACAGAACGCACTTCTGAGAATTGAGATGTGCGCGATCTTCCTGTTGGTCACCTGACCTCCGCCATTGTTTTGCCGCAATGACTTCTGGGGCGTAAAGCGATTTCAGTGCGATATCAGTGATTAATGCTATTGTACATTTTATGGTATTTTATTAACCTGACATTTCTTAGCCTACTTAAACAGTATACTGTATACAATTAGCACGTCTTGATACATTGTCTGCTTCTTAAAAAATCTTGGTACTGTTCAAGCCCTTGAATAAGTTTTGCTGATATATCTTATCCATTTTATATTTTATAAAATGTATACAATGACATCATTCTTAGAATTTTCACACAGTTGTTACTCTGAGCTGCTTTATGCATTCGGCCCCTGGTTGAATTCTGCCCGTAGCTCAAACTGTTTTGATAACCAAAACTGTCACATGGTTTTTATAACCGAAACATGAATGTTCATTTTGACTATCAAATGAGGGTCAGTAACTACAGTAGCACCACATACGGTGAATGAGAAATGGGCTGCTTCTTTAAACTCATTTGTAAGTGTAACCGCTGAGTCTCGACTTTAAGCTTAGCTGATATGCAGCTTTTTAGATGTTATAATATAGAAACAGAAACACAGCTGATAAACAACACACAAACAAACAACCCATACTGTTCTTTCTACTGAATCACCACATGCACTTATTTTTTACAACATGCACTTATTTTTAACAATACAGGTCCAGTGTGGGTTTTTAGCGCCATCTAGTGGTGAGATTGCAAACTGCAACCAACAGCTCAATCCACAGCTCACCATTCAATTTCAAAACACATAAAGAAGCTATGGTAGCTGCCACACGAAGTAAATTTGCATGGCCAGACTCTTTCTTAGCTTAACTTGACTTCATATACATCATAATTATTTGCAGTGTTTGTTAAAATGAGGCTGTTGTTTTGAAATTACTCTGTTTGAAAGATATATATCAAATGTTCTTTGACTCATCCTATTTAAGTTTGTGTAACTCAAAGCGGTAAAGTCATTGGACACACATGAAACTTTTAAGTTAAATAAACGTTTATCGCTGGTTTGAGTTCAGTTCAATCATTTTTAATGAGTACATTATAGTTTTAAACACGAAAAGTATGGTCTAAATCAGGGGTCTCCAACCTTTTTTCACCGCGGACCGGTTTCAGCTTTAAAAAAAATTTGCGGACCGGGCGTGAGATTGGGGGGGATTTGGGGTCGCTGAGTTGCTGTTCAAAGTAAGTGCTGAAAATCCTCCTTTTCGAAATGTATACGTTTTAAAAGATAATAACCATGCATTAGGAAAATTAACAATTGCTTTATTTAGGCTATAGTATATTTTCTATAGACGTGTAAAACCATATTTTGGCGGATTGTTTTTTACTTTCATTGTTTTTACTAGTTTGCCTGCCATTTAATAATTAATGGAACCTAAATGAACTTGGCTTGCTGTTCTCAAAGGCAGCTCGAATCTTGGTCGGCTCGAGACCTAATTCCAAGTAACAGAACAAAAGAAAAATGCAGTGAAGGAGGAGAGATGCCAGAAGAATTGCGGCTGGGCACAGACCCAGCAAACATGCCCATGCGGGCCCACTGTGGGTATGCTGTGGGACACTGTGGGCAGGGCAAACCCACACCAAACCCCAAATGGGCCCCATGCGGGTTAGCCCATGTGGGGCCCACAGTAGTTTGCCCTTTGGGGGCCCTACATGGGTTTACTAGGGGCAAGCCCACTGTGGGCTTGCCCATAGTAAACCCACACAGGCCCCATATGGGCCAGCCCATGCGGGCCCCATATGACTTTGCCCTTTTGGGCCCCATGAGGGTTTTTTAGTGGGCCAACCCACTGTGGGCTTGCCCACAGAAAAACCCAAACAGGGCCCATATTGGCCAGCCCATGCAGGCCCCGTATGACTTTGCCCTTTTGGGCCCCATGAGGGTTTTTTGTGGGCAAACCCACTGTGGGCTTGCCCACGGAAAAACCCAAACGGGGCCCATATGGGCTAGCCCATGCGGGCCCTCTATTACTTTGCCCTTTTGCGCCCCATGAGGTTTTTTGTGGGCCATCCCACTGTGGGCTTGCCCACAAAAAAAACCACACAAGCCCCATATTTTCTAGCTAGCCCCAATTATTTTGCCATTTATTCTTGGATCCCACACATCCAAGTCACCCCATTTTTTAACTTTTGCCATCTGGCCGGCGCTTCTTCCCCCAGGCAATCTACCTCATGAACAGTTAAATGTTCCCCACTCATGCTTATGCAAAAAAAGTGCAATACCCTTATATTTTATTTGTTACCCCTCCATAGAACATCCCTGCATCTTATTTAATCCTATTAAATTGTCATTTATAGCACAATTGTTTACACACATATTTATTTGCCTACAATTTTTGTCTGTGTGTTGGTGTGTTTGTGTACTGGAAGCTTATGTCACTAAAACAAATTCCTTGTATGTGCAAGCATTCTTGGCAATAAAGCTCTTTCTGATTCTGATTTCTGATTCATTTATCATATAGTAATAATATTTTTTTAATATTTGAATGATTAAAATAAGTATAATTATTATTAAATTATTAAAATAATTATCATTGGTTGTTATTATCTTAGCAGATAATTTCCTTTTGATGTTAATTGTTGTTGTTAAATCAAAAACCATAGTTACTACACTTGCTATAATTAAACCATTTTTATACATTTTTATGAAGGTCTGTCCATTTAGAACAAAATGTGCATGCATGTTTATGTAGAAATAATTGAACACACCCCCGGATAAGGATCTTAAAAGCTATGCTTTAAAGCACAACATTTCTGTTTATTTTAATACAATAAATATTTAATGTTAAACTAGTTCTAATTTTCAGTCCGTCTGAACGCAGTGCTTCGCTATGAGAAACGCTTTCTTTACCATCTTTATTGTGTTTTAACATGTTGTCTTTTGTCATGTGTTATTAGGCATGTTCAACTTCATGAAGCGCTGCGAGAACCCACATCATATGTTGATGACGTAAACGTATCGCGAGACTGAGTCAAGAAATTACACGTAGAGGTCTAATTTTTTTTTTTTTTTTTATTGAATAAATGAACAACATAAATCAACAAAAAAAAAAGATTGACAGTAACAATACAAATACAAGGTATGCTAGGGGGAATTTACAATAGAATATTAAATAAGGTACACATTTTTAAAGTTTTCAGTGCCTTTTGCTTTAACGAGAATCTTATAGAATCAATATACAGTTCCATCTCTTTTTTAAATAATATAAAACAGGGTTTTTTTCCAGAGAATTTACATTTGTGAATATGAAATTTTGCTAACAGAAGGATCAGATTAATAATGTAAATATTATTAGTATCATGATAGTCTCTTTGATTCTTGAAAATACCAAAAAGCACATATTTCCAAAATAACATAAAATCAGCATCAATATTCTTACAAATAAATTCACAAACATTTTCCCAAAAGGGTTTTACATGTGGGCAGTACCAGTATAAGTGAACCATAGTTTCTAAGCTGTTATTGCAAAAAGTACAATTTGTATCTATATCGCTTTTAAATTTCACAAGAAAATGTTTTGTTGGGTAGATTCTATGAATTAGTTTAAATGAAACTTCCTTTATTTTATTTGTTATTAAATATTGATTAGGAAGTAACCAAACCTTTTTCCAAACAATATCATCTGAGAACCGGTTCCAGAACGAATGAACATAAGGCAAGGATACAATATTTCTTTGAAATAAAGTTCTTATACAACTGTTATGAGAGTTAAACGACAAACATATCCTACCTTCATAGGTATTTACAATATTAGGTAGGGACCAGAGTGTAGTATTTATTCTTGTTGTATATTTAAATAAAGTACAGATTTTAGGAGATATGGCATCAAAAACTTTGGCATAATCCTTTGGTGTTACAGGGATTTTGTAGTAAGCCAAAAATTCGCCAAAAGTGAAAAGAAAACCATTAGAATTAAACAATTGATCTACCAGAATTATGCCATTCTTAAACCAATACTCAAGAAAAAGAGATTTACGCTTGTACACAATGTCCTTGTTATTCCAGATATAATACCTATGCGGTGAGAAATTGTGCTTGAAGATTAAAGACCATGAAAGAAATGCCTGGCGATGAAACTCCGCTAGTTTTACTGGTATTTTATCAATATCATAATTGCAACCAAGGAAAAACTGAAGGCCACCCAAGGTGGAAAAAATATAGGAGGGAATAAAATTCCAGATGGAATTGGGATTTCTGATAATCTGTCTAAGCCAATTAACTTTGAATGTATTATTTAATGTTGCAAAGTCCAAAAAATTTAGGCCACCCTTTTCATAACTATTCATAATAACAGTTTTCTTTATATAATGCGTTTTGTTTTTCCAAACAAAGTTATACAACATTTTGTCAATCTCTTTGCATTCTTTTTTACCAAGATGTAAAGCCAATGCTGCATAAGTTAAACGAGAAATAGCCTCTGCCTTAGTAATCAGTACTCGACCCCTTAACGAAAGATCCCTTATAAGCCAATGGTTCAAAATTCTTTTAGTTTTTTCAATTATAACCTCAAAATTAATCGAACATCTTCTGCATTGGTCTTTAGTGATTAACAATCCTAAATACTGCACTTCAGTTTTGATGGGAATATTAAAGTAAGAAGTCTCAGAACACTCCTTAATGGCCAAAAGTTCACATTTATTCAAATTCAGAGATACCCCAGATGCCTTTGAGAACTCATCAATCAAATCTATGGCTACAGAAATCTGGCTTTCATCTTGAATGAAGAGTGTTGTGTCATCGGCTAACTGAGTTACTTTTAATTCTCTATCAACAATTTTAATGCCTTTCATCGGACTTGAAATAATGTGAGCTGAGAGAAGCTGACTCACTAACAAAAAAAGATATGGTGATACAGGACATCCCTGCCTAATTCCTCTAGATACCGAAAATCTAGGAGAAGTCCCATTTGACAACTTAATGGAGCAGTTACCTTTTTCATAGAGGGTTTTAATTGCATTGGAAAAAAAATTCCCAAAACCAAATTTTTTAAGGGTATCAAAAATGAATTTATGTTCAACAGAGTCGAAGGCTTTATAAAAATCTAAAAATAAAATAAAAGCATTATCATTAATCAACTCTGAGTAATCTAAAATATCCAAAACTAGTCTAATATTATTTGAAATGTGTCGATTTTTCATAAAACCTGACTGTGACTCGTCAATTATTGAATTCAATACCGATTTTAATCTTCTAGCTAAAATTAAAGCCAATAATTTATAATCATTGTTTAATAAACAGATAGGGCGCCAATTATCAATAAAATATTTATCTTTTTTTGGTTTGGGAATCAGTGTAATTAACCCCTGTGTTAAAGTGGGAGGAAGACATTGTTTCTTAATACTTTCAACAAAAACCTCTAAAAGAAATGGTGCTAAATCTTCTAAAAACTGCTTGTAAAACTCTGATGTCAGTCCATCAGTACCTGGCGATTTGGAATTTTTAAGATGAGTAACTGCATCCATTAATTCACTGAGTACAATAGGATTGTCACATAAATCTCTTTGATTTTCATCAATAGATTTAACTTGCAACGAGTCCAGAAAGGCATCAGCTGTCACCTGTGAATAATTAGAAGTATATAGTTTTTTATAAAAGTCACTACAATACTTAGAGATTATTATATGATCATCAACAATAATCCCATTAATATTTAATTTAGATATGGTGTTATTTACAAAATTCCTCCTTTCCAAGTTGAAAAAGTAATGGGAATTTTGTTCCCCTTCCTCAATCCATTTTCTTCTTGAACGAATGAAGGCACCTTTTGCTTTTCTTTTATAGACTTCGTCTAATTCAGTCATCAGCAGTGTCATTTCTACTTTCTCATCCTCTAAAATCAGATTAGGATGTTTCTGAGACAACTCTGTTATTCTTGATATTATTCTTGTTTCTTCTTCTCTCTTTTTTCTGGCCATTAAAGAACCAAACTTTCTTACATATTTCCCAATCTCATACTTTAACATTTCCCAATTTGTACTGAATGCATTCTCCATTTTAGCTTTAATCCAGAATCTAGCAATCAAGGTTTTTATCTTCTTTTGAACTTCCTCATGAAGCAGGAGTGAATTATTCAGTTTCCAGTATGAGGAAGATGTAGCGTTATTGTTTTTCACATGCAGCTTGATATTAATGAAAATGGCTTTATGATCTGATAAAGGAGTTGGTAAAATATCTACCTCTACCCCATCTTTTTGAAAGCTTTTAGAGATTAACCAATAATCTATTCTAGACTGACTTGTTCCAGACTTATTACTCCAAGTAAAGATTATATCATTAGGAAATTTTTCTCTCCAGATATCATTAAGGTCAAATTGATCCATAAAGTTTTTTAAAGTATTATCTGTTGACTTTGGGCGACCTGGTGGCCATTTATCTACAGCACAGTCCTGAACAATATTAAAATCTCCACCCATAATTATATAAGCTCTTGGATATTTTTCCAACCAACTTTTAAGTATGTTTTCTATTGCTTTCAGAAGATTGTCATTTTCTGGTTTCCTATTATACCCATACAAATTAACAGTTATAATAAAAAAATCGTTACAGGTAAGTAATAAACAAACAAAATGTCCATCTGGATCATTAACCGATTGCAAAACTTCACCATTAAACCTATTCCTAAGTGTTATTACCCCAGCTGAATGTTCCGATCCATGGGAGAACCATAAGGAATTCCCCCACTGGGTAGTCCAAAATTTAGCATCATCTTTAACAGAATGAGCTTCTTGTATATAACAAAAATCAACCCTGAATTGTTTAGCAAAAAGAAACAGTGCTTTCCTTTTATTATTACAACGTAACCCCCTAGCATTGAATGAAATAAAAGATAAATTAAGCAAAACAAGTGAACAATAGCAAATATCAAAAAGAGAAACTTTAAATTTGGAAGAATTAAACCTGTTTAAGTCGAGATCAGCATCCATAAGAACAACAAATTAGGGTAACTGAATTATATCTTCACTTTGAATGTGTCTTTTTACCTCATGTTCCGAAGAATATAAAAAACACGACGAAACACGAGAAGGGAAAAAAATGTCACAACACAGCATATTTTCAAAGCTTATGCATCCGAGCGAGAGGTCATGTAATTTCTGAGCCTTCGACGAACGCTCGGCCTCCCACAAAGTAAGCCGACTTGCCTTCCTCTCGTGCCTTTTTAATCAGTGGCCAAAGTTTTTGCCTCGCTTCTCTATCCTCTTTCGACAAATCTTCGGCGAAGCGCAGGTGGCGGCTTTGAAGGAATGGACTGTTTTTTGCAGCTTTCCAGATTGCTTCCCTGTATCTTCGAACGACAAAACGGATGATAACCGCTCGTGGTCTTGACTCATTCGAGCGCTTAGTGCCCAGCCGATGCGCAACATCAATAACATCTGGTAACTTTTCTTTCTCCTGCGGTAACACTTCTTGACAGATGCGGATCACTTCATCGAGCACATTCTCCCTCGCCGCCTCCGGGATCCCGTAAAGTTTCAAATTCCATCGTCTGCCATAACGCTCCAAATCAGAGACGCGATTCATGCAGGTCAAGGTAGACTGTTCACTTTTCTCTATACGTTTTTCCATACCACTCATTTTCTCTTTAAGATCCTTGATTTCTGCACATGTCGACTTCGCCATCTCTTCTAGAGCATCACATCTGGTGTTAATGAGATTCGCCAGCCTATTAACAATCTCATCCGAATTCCAACTGTTTTTACTGTTGGAAAGTGATGGTTTTTTAGCTACCGGTGGCTTGCTAGGAGTTATTGGAAGTGGGGGAAATTCCTCCTCATTTCCCAGATAGTCAGCCATTCCGTCATCGTAGTCGTGATCAGTGTTAGCCATTGTGCTATCGTTGCTCGCTCCTTTGCTTTGAACATTCGATCGTTTCTGAGCAGATTTTGGCATTTTTTCATCTTTGTGAAAAACAAAAAGTTGTTCCAGAGTACTGCACTGCTGCACCGAGTAAAAAAACAATTCTACAACACGTTTACCCTAGTATACTTAACTTTAATGCCGAGAGCTCGAAAGTTTTGTCTACTCACACCGCCATCTTGGTCGGCCCCACGTAGAGGTCTAATTTCGAACCGCTCTCACGGTACATTGACGTCATCATCATGTCAGCGCCGCATGAGGTCGAACACACCTATTATTTGCGGGCACGCGCCTCCGTCCTCGTGAGTTCAAAAACTGAATTTAACCGATGTTTACCTCAGACGACAGTTTTCGTTTCTGTGATAAATTCTGAGGTAAGTTTTCCTTAAATCCTGCTTACTTCATTAAAAATAAGTAAGTTCACAGTAATGTTCATTTTGTTGTTAGTAAATTGATATGACTAAAATATTATGAACTTTAATGTTTACTGTTGATTAAAGCTGTTTGTTTGACTGACCTCGTGATGTAGCTATGAGCTAATGTAGAGCAGATCTTTTATTTGTCTTTAGTTTCTATAAAATGTGTTATCCTCGTTCTTAAATGTATTTTACATTGTTTAGTTAATTATTACGCAGGTTATTTCGATGTAGGGTTTTTACGCGTAAATAATAAGGTTATAACGTAACTTACAGTACGGGAACACAGTTTACAGTAGAAGAATTTAAACAGAAGCCATCAATTCTGCATTAATAACTATTGTACTTTTATGTTCACTTTTCTTTCAGCTAATTTTCTTGTTGTGTTTGATCTTTTCCATTGGCTGAAGAGTAAGTATTACTTTGTTTGTATTTGCACCCAAAATAAATGGGTCAGAATAAGTGCTCAAAACGCTCTCCTCAATACAATGGATAAATTAAAAATATAACTAAAAAATATTAAGTACAACAAGTAGTCAGAGCTCACTTTGACTTGATGTACACCTCAGTCCCATATCATGTATTAGAAGATGCATATAGTTTTAATAAAAAATGTTTTTCTGTCATCATTTTATATTTTATTGTGCTCAAGTTCAGAACACAGCTCATTCACCTAAATCAAATAGTGACTCGCTGGTTAATATCCATCAGCTTTCTGCAATAAAATCCTAAAGATGTACCCTTAAACAAAGACAATTATAAGATCATCCATTTGGATCCAGTTAAAGCAATAAAACCTACTTGAAATACTTGGTAAGAAAAACTAGTGCAGTATACATTGTATAAATTATAGTATCTTAGCACTTATCTTATTATTGCCACCTTAAAGCTCACATAAAACACCACACACTGTTTCTGCTAATGTTAAAGGAGTAGTTCACTCAAAAACGGTCACCATTGACTTGACCATAGTAATTTTTCCTACTATGAAAATTCAATGGGCCCCATTTTAAGAATGTACTTCCCTTTAATCTTATATACCTATAGAGTAGTATTGCATCCTTCAAATATATAAAGACCTTTTAGTTTTATCAGACTTATAAAAGACGGATCAGCTGTACAGATTCTTTAGGCATAAATCCGGGCGGGAGCAAATGTAAGTCCCTTTGCTTACATTTACAAGTATACATTTACTTATATATGCTACTACACCAATCTTATCTTGCACTGAACGATTTCTTTATATATATATAGCTTAGCTTAGACTTTAAACTGTTAAGCGCCGCCGTCCCGAATACGGGACACCTAAGTTTGCATTAATATTGTTAATGTAAATTTTAATCTATCACTAAAAACTATATATCGTTGGAAAGGTCTAAGCCTCCAGAATAGACATTTCAACAGTGTTTTATAAAATAAATTATGTAGGGAGAGTAATTGATTCATTTATGAAGAAAGTGTGCCTCAAAACATTTATTTTCTGCTAAATGTCACTGTCCCACCAGCAGGACGCCTACACTTACTTCAATGTTTGCATATGAATTCTTATCTAATCATGACAAACTGTATATTGTTTGAAAGCTCCAAGAGTGTAGATTTAACTCAATAGGGTGGGGTGACACTTAAAAGGTTAAGCACATAATAACTAGGTCTCAAATCAAGCAATTGAAGTATTAATAATTGGGGCTAAATACAATGTTAAAATGTAGAAAACCCCTTTTATAATTAGTTTCCTACTTGGATTAATCATGATTGACTTTTTGTAAAAAAAAACTTGTTTTAATGTTGATGTTTATATTGTTTTTTATGTTTTCACTTAGATGCTGTGACAAAAAAGCAACCAGGACACCACATCTGCAGTGACAGAGAGCAGGATGGGGGAGGAATCAGAAGGTCCAGAAGATAATATCAACTGGTGCCCCTGAGGAGATTCACGTTGTTCTGTTTCTTTTGTTTAGTAATAAGTGGTTTTATGTGATTTTGTAAAATAAAAGAAATTCATTATTCAATCTACATGTTTTGCACATAATTTTCTATATTTTACTTCCGTGTATTTACAGCCAGGGTGCCTACTGTATTTATTGCCCAATGTGCCCACAAGTTGCCCACAGTTAGCCCAAACTTTGCCCAGTGTGCCCACATTAAATCCACACTTTGTCCACAGTAAGCCCACACTTTGCCCAGTGTACCCACAGTTAGCCCACACTTTGCCCACAGCCCACACTTTGCTCAATGTGCCCACACTTTGCCCAATGTGCCCACAGTTAGGCCCACAGTTATCCCACACTTTGCCCAATGTGCCCACACTTTGCCCAATATGTGCCCACAGTAAGCACACACTTTGCCCACTGTGCCCACACTTTGCTCAATGTGCCCACAGTAAACCCACACTTTGCCCACAGTTAGCCCACACTTTGCCCAATGTGCCCACAGTAAGCCCACACTTTACCCAATGTGCCCACAGTAAGCCCACACTTTGCCCACAGTTAGCCCACGCTTTGCCCAATGTGCCCACAGTAAGCCCACACCCAGCCCACACTTTGGGCTGTCCCACTGGGGCCCCACTAAAGGTAGTAGTGGTATAAATAATATTACAAATTAAGCTACACGCACAAACAAACACTCTCTCTCTCCCTCTTATGATCAGTGATACAGAATAATGAGTGATACAGAGAATACTTCAGCTGACACTGAACCACCTGTCAGAGTTTGCTTAACCTTGCAGGACAGTGAGGGTCAAATCAGTGACAATGAAAACAGTGGCAGTAGCACCCACATTTCCCCCTCTGAGACCAATATTGCATCTGGTGATGGAGGTCCTCCTCCAACAAAGACCAAGAGGACTTCTGCAGTATGGGACTCTTTCACTGTTTCTGAAAGTGATCCCTCCAAAGCCATTTGCAAGCTTTGCAAGTCCAAGCTAAGCAGAGGCAGAGATGCAAAACATTGCAACACAACATCTCTACATAACCATCTGCTATATGTCCATCACATGAGAAAGCCCACTGTATCAGCCACCTCCTCTCCTCTTCCTTCTCAGGTCACTGGTGTTCAGCTGGGTGCTGCTAAGGGCTCACATTCATCTTCCTCTTCACCAATACTCACTGCATTTGCAGCAAAGCAGCCATTCTCAGCAAACCATCCCCGGGCAAAACAAATTACAGAGATGATTGGTAAAATGATCTGCACTGATCTTGAACCTTTCTCTGTAGTGGAGAGGAGAGGCTTTAAGCAACTTGTTGGCTTTTTAGAGCCCAAGTATAAGATCCCATCGAGGCACTATTTCAGTCGAACTGTAGTGCCTGAGCTGTATGAGGCAATGAGAGGGGAGTTGGTCCAGTCACTTAAGGCAGCTGAAGGAGGTGTCATCAACCTCACTACAGATCTTTGGACCAGCAATCACAATGCACATGCATATCTCTGTCTTACTGGGCACTGGTGTGAACGTGTAGGGGAAGCTTCAGTACAGAGGAAAGCAGGGCTGCTAAATGTTGGTGTGCTGGACATTGAGCACACATCAAACAACATTCTGTGCTGCCTTAAGGAAAAGATGAGAGAGTGGGAAGAGTCTGTTGGTCAGTCTGTCACAATACGGTTTGTTGTTTCAGATAATGCAGCCAACATGGTGAAAGCTTTGACTGAATATGGGCACATTCGTTGCGTGTCCCATACGCTTCACTTGGTGGTGATCAAAGCACTGGAGAAGAACAGGGTTGTGACATCCCTTCTCTCCAAAGCCAGGAGCATATCTGGCCATGTTCATCGCTCAAGCAAAGCCAGCAACAGACTACACGAGCTGCAAACACAATTGAACCTCCCCCAGCACACGCTCATAACCGATATAAAAGCAAGGTGGAACTATACGTTCTACATGCTCCAGCGGCTGGTGGAGCAGCGCAGGGCTGTGCAGATTATGACACAGGAGTCTAACATGGGTAGAGCTCCAACAATCATCTATCCAAATGAGTGGGGGTTAGCATCAGACATGCTCACTGTTCTTAGTCCTTTTGAGGAAGTCACACGGGCACTCTCAAAACACAGCGCCTCCATCTCTGAGGTCATCCCCCTCCTGCATGGCCTCTGCTTCATCATCAGGTCACTTCATGTGGGAGGTCTTGCAGCTGGTGAGGAATCTGAGGATGAATCTGATCAGTTCATGGCTGGTGATGATGATCAGGATGCCACAGTGGGGCTGGGCCAAGATGAGTCCAGGGAAAAGTTAGGCACAGCAGCAAGGAAACTGGCAGCCAGTTTGAGCAAAGAATTAGAATGGCGTTTCGAACCAATTTTTGCAAACTCCACATTTCTGCTTGCCACTCTTCTTGACCCCAGATATAAGGTCAGCTGTTTTCCAAACAATGTTGATGTTGAGGCACTGAAGAGGACATTACTCCTCAGGATGGGCCTCTGTGACCCTGTGGCTACACCTGCAAGAAACACAGAAGAGACACCTGCCACCAGCAGCACTTCAGTCTTGTCTTTCCTGCAGAAAAAGAAATCGGCTATGCCAATGAGGACATATTTACCATCAGGTGATGTGGAGGCCTACCTGACAGACGGGGACATCAGCCTTACCGATGACCCAGTGAAATACTGGTCAGGCAAGCTTCAGTGCTGGCCCAATCTTGCACGCTTTGCACTGCAGCATCTCAGTTGTCCACCTATAAGTGTCCAGTCTGAGCGTGTTTTTAGCACAGCTGGAAATGTGGTCAGTTCACAGCGTGCAAACTTAGACCCTAGCCATGTGGAACAACTGGTCTTCATCAAAGTCAATACAGATCTGAAAAACAGCGTCGGACTATTTGATTCGTAGACTCCCCCCGCTCTCTATCTCTCTCGCTTTCCCTCTTATGCACTCTCTCACACACACACACACACACACACACACACACACACACACACACACACACACACACACACACACACACACACACACACTCACCTGGTGTGGAAATAAAAAAATAAAAAAAGAACAAAAAAAAATAAAAAATAAAAAATAAAACTGATCATAAAAAAATTAAAAGTTAAAGAAAGTTATGTTGTTCATTACATTTTACTTCATAATTGCACTGCATTGTTTTGATTTCATTGATGCAAAACTTGTTCTGTAATATAGTTCGTTTGCTATTGTGATCAAAACCATTGATCTGAAGCTCAATCCTGATGCTGTCCTGTAAATATTTTTCGAATCCGCAATAAATATAACAAGTTCTGATCAACCCATATATTAATTGCATGCTTAAAATAACATACCGGTTAAAGCCCCGCCCATTTCAAGACAAACTCCACCTACTTTCGTGTTAGGCCACACCCACTCCGAGTACAGATACAGATACAGATAATTCATATGGTTAACAGATACAGATACAGATACAGATAATGCTGTACTCGCTCATCCCTAGGAAAAACGTTGATGTGTTTGGTCACTTCTAACTTTATCTCTAAATGGTACCATTGAATGAATGGGGCTAAGCTAAATGCTATCGAAGCGTCGCAGCGCGCTCCAGCGCTTACGTACACGCACACAGATGATAGAGGGATGTATCAACAATTCTTAGTTAAGGTAATAACATATTTTAATATTGAAAATGAGTAGACTATTCCTTTAAATCCAGTAACATTGAGATGGTTTCAAATTGTCTATGATCTCATCTACACTACATTTTAACTATAGTATTTGTGGTCACATGATTACTGCACTTTTACTACAGTATAAGAAAACCATGGTGAATTTTCCAAAATTTAACAGATGCTTACTATGCCAAATGTTTCAAAAAAAGAACTGTGTATACACATTTGTTTTGATATTTGTAAATCCAGTGATATGCACAAGGGTAAAGGTACAGAAAACATTTTTTTACAACATATTAAATTCTGTTTATTAACAACAAGGTAGAGATGATACTGGAATAAATTGGAATGAATAAGAAATGCTTCATTCCATGTGCGTTCTTGGGGTTACACGTCTGGTCTGAACGTTACTTCCGGTTTCTGTTTGTTTATTGGTCTGACTACTGACTACTATGCAACAAATGTTTTAGTTTCCTAAAGACAGGGGGAGATGGCGATGGATCACCACTATATGAAGGGAGGTTTGGCAGCCGGTTTGTAGTTAAGATTACAAAGATTATAGATTATATAACATAATAAATGTATACATTATAGTACACATTTACACAGCAACATTACCTTAGTTCATATTTCATAGCTAAAGTGTATAAAAATAACACTGAGCTAATCTACTTTGTTTATTTTGCTTGTTATCAGAAATAAACTACACTGTAAAATTTGCTGTAATTATGCAGCTGGTTGCCAGTAACTTACTGTAGAAGTTAAAGACTGAAAATTTTTCATGTTCGTTTAACTTTGAACAAAATAACATAAATGTAAAATCTACAGTAAGTTACTGGCAAACAGCTGCTGAACCCATCTATAGTCATCGAAAAACTAACCTATAGCATTCATTCCACAGGATATCACATATCAATTCAAATGCAGTCATCACCAATTAAAATCAGCAAATCAGTAATGACACTTTAACACAGGGGCAACTCTCTCTCTTTTTTTTGAAAAAGCGTAATATAGTACTTTGCGCGCCAGCTGCCATCGTCACAAAATATTAATGAACTCTCTTGAAAAGATGACAGCATAAGTTACGCACAACAATATGTGACATGAGCTAATCCAATCAAGTTTGAAAACAGCTGTCAATCAGACTTCAACATTTTCTTATTTTATTTCTTTTATTTTAAGCAAATGGAAATCTGAGGGGGCGGACATGTAAATGAGGGGGCCAAGGCCCACCCATGCCCCCTCGTGCTTGCTTTAACAAATTAAATTAGTAATCCCTGATGGCAGAAATACACATTTGTAGTATTGACTGAATAAAACTACACTGTAAAAAATTCCATAGAAATTGCAGCTGGGTTGCCGGTAACTTACCGTAGATTTAAATTTATGTTTTTACTGGCAACATTTTGTTCAAAGTTAAATGAACATTAAACATTTACAAGTCTTTGTCTTTACAGAGTAAAACAAAAAAACAGCATCAAGCAAAACATTTTGGGAAACAAAATCTGAAGCAAAAAACAAAAAAAGGTTGATGATGATTTCTGGTTCCCAGAATGCTTTGCATGAGGCTGTTATTGTATAGTTTTATTCTGTAAAGATAAAGACTTGTTAATATTTAAAATGTATTTAACTTTGAACAAAATCTTGCCAGTAAATAACATAAATTTAAATCTACGGTAAATTACTGGCAACCCAGCTGCAATAACATTGTCATTTCTACAGATTTTTTACTTTAATACATTTTATGACCTTTAAAAGGTTTATAGACCACTTAGGGACAAAAAGCCACATACCTATGAAGTTATTTTGATGAAACCTTTATAAAGCAAAATGTAAATTCTTCATTAAATATTTGAATCTCTCACTTCAGTGTGAAAAGGTCTATGATTTGTCCTTTAGATTTTAATAAATCATTTGATTTACAAAGGAGCTTGAACAGCTAGCTTTGCATAAACTTAAAAGTGAGATCAGCAAGTCAAGATGTTCTGTTGAGAAGAATATTTCCATTTGGTCATGGATAGAAAATGAAGAATAGCTAAGAAATAGACAAAGAGGAAGAGTGAGAGAAAGAAACGAAAGGTAAGCGCTGATAGTTATGGGGGGAAATTGCATACAGAAATGCAATGTTAACCAGTATTTCTCTCTTGTTTCCAGTAAAATAAAGAAATCAAAGAATAAGACTTCTTGAATTGTAGTTATTTTCTTTACAGAACTTAATAATAAACTTAAATGTATGTAGATATATATCTCATAACAGCTCTTTTTCATCAAAGTACATTTCATTTAAAATAGTTTTTGTTGTGTAGTACAACATTTATTTATGTTCCAGTACTAATGTCATAGATATTTATGTTTATTTCACATGTGTCTTACATGTCTCACAGTATCTGTATGAGATTGTGACCTGTTTAACAGTGAGATGTGGATGTTCAGTTGTCTCTGCATACTTTTCGGTAAGTTTTAGATGTTTTTTGTTTATGAAATTCTGAATTCAATTGACTGATAACACAAAAAATAATCAGACATGTATACATAAAGAGAAATTAATTTCAGCATTTACTGACATGTTAACTCTTTCACCGCCACAATTTTTAAAAAAAGTTTCCAGCCAGCGCCAGCGTTTTTCATGATTTTCACCAAAGTTTAATGCCTTCCAGAAAATGTTCTTCTTTAAATACATAAACATACAATATACCAAATGAAAGAACAGACCCTCTGCTTTCAAAAAAAAAAAAACGTTTCATCCTACCTTCAGTGGTTCTTTTGTAATCAGCTTTTGAATATGGGTAGGTTTCTGCAAAAACACCACATTTTGAGCAAAAAGCAGAGATAATTCCATTTTTGTGACAGACTTTTCATAGAGATCCCATTCAGAGTGATCTTTAAAACAGACACGGACATGCAGCAGCTTGCCATAGGGCAATACATCCAGGTTTAAAAAGTTGCGGTGGATAATAGCGGTATTGCGGAAAGAAGGAAAATCTCGTCATGTGCGGGGAAGCGTTTTCTTCTAATTGACAAGATATCTCGTCAATGGCGGTGAAAGAGTTAAGAACCAATACAAACCGATTGGAAACAATTTTTTTTTTATAATAAATTTGTTTTAACATTAGTAAAATAGAGTCTAATGTTTTTAAAATTTTAATACACTAAAAAATATAGAATTTATATTATTGAAAGTATTTGGCAGATTGGTACGCAACTGTAACTGTCTGAAATTATTTCATGGTCACAAGATTATGTGGTGGTGCGTCTCAAAACAAAACAACTCAAGACCATCTTCTAGACCAGATTTCTTTAATAGACTGCCCGCAGGCCACATCTGGCCACAAGAGAAAGATGTTTGAACTGCGAAACTCAAATATTACTATGACAAAATCTAGACCGTTTCATCAGGCGCACGTGCTGTGACGCGATAAGCATCTGGTCCAAACTTAACTTCCGGTTTCTGTTTGTTTAATGGTCTGACTAGTTGCTGAAACTGAACTATAAACAAATATCTCGTCGAAAATAATAAATGTTGTGGGTTCCTATGTAATCTAAGTGTTGTTTATTTTGCTTGTTATATACAGTGGGGCAAAAAAGTATTTAGTCAGCCACCAATTGTGCAAGTTCTCCCACTTAAAAAGATGAGAGAGGCCTGTAATTTTTATCAAAGGTACACTTCAACTATAAAAGACAAAATGAGAAAAAAAATCCAGAAAATCTTATTGTCTGATTTTTTAAAGAATTTATTTGTAAATTATGGTGAAAAATAAGTATTTGGTCAATAACTTTGTCATGTCAATACTTTGTTATATACCCTTTTTTGGCAATGAAAGAGATCAAACATTTTCTGTAAGTCTCCACAAGGTTTTTACACAGTGTTGCTGGTAGTTTGGCCCATTCCTCCATGCAGATCTCCTCTAGAGCAGTGATGTTTTAGGGCTGTCGCTGGGCAACACGGATTTTCAACTCCCTCCAAAGATTTGCTACGGGGTTGAGATCTGGAGACTGACTAGGCCACTCCAGGACCTTGAAATGCTTCTTACAAAACCACTCCTTCGTTGCCCGGGTGGTATGTTTGGGATCACTGTCATGCTGAAAGACCCAGCCATGTTTCATCTTCAATGTCCTTTCTAACGAAAGGAGGTTTTCTGTCAAAATCTCACGATACATGGCCCCATTAATTATTTCCTTTACGCGGATCAGTCGTCCTGGTCCCTTGGCAGAAAAACTTGATGTTTCCACCACCATGCTTCACAGTAGGTATGGTGTTCTTTGGATGCAACTCAGCGTTCTTTCTCCTCCAAACACAAGAAGTTGAGTTTCTACCAAAAAGTTATGTTTTGGTTTCATCTGACCATATGACATTCTCCCAATCTTCTTCTGGATCATCCAAATGCTCTCTAGCAAACTTCAGATGGGTCCGGACATGTACTGGCTTAAGCAGGTGGACACGTCTGGCACTGCAGGATTTGAGTCCCTGGCTGCATAGTGCGTTACTGATGGTAGCCTTTGTTACTTTGGTCCCAGCTCTCTGCAGGTCATTCACTAGGTTCCCCCATGTGGTTCTGGGATTTTTGCTCACCATTCTGGTGATAATTTTTACCCTACGGGATGAGATCTTGCGTTGAGCCCCAGATTGAGGAAGATTATCAGTGTTCTTGTATGTCTTCCATTTTCTAATAATTGCTCTCATAGTTGATTTCCTCACACCAAGCTGCTTACCTATTGCAGATTCAGTCATCCCAGCCTGGTGCAGGTCTACAATTTTTGTTTTTGGTGTCCTTTGACAGCTCTTTGGTCTTGGCCATAGTTGAGTCTGGAGTCTGACTGTTTTAGGTTTTGGACAGGTGTCTTTTATACTGCTAACAAGTTCAAACAGGTGCCATTAATACAGGTAACAAGTGGAGGACAGAGGATCCTCTTAAAGAATTAGTTACAGGTCTGTGAGAGCCAGAAATCTTGCTTTTTTGTTATTGACCAAATACTTACCTTCCACCACAAATCGCAAATAAATTCTTAAAAAATCAGATTTTCTGAATTTTTTTCTCATTTTGTCTCTCAGTCGAAGTGTACCTATGATGAAAATTACAGGCCCCTCTCATCTTTTTAAGTGGGAGAACTTGCACAATTGGTGGCTGACTAAATACTTTTTTGCCCCACTGTAAATAAATTACTTTTAAAGGACTTTGTTGTTATTTATTCTTCGCGGAGTTTACCAGAAGTTACGTGATGACCACGAAAGCCGCTTGTTTATGTTGTTACTGCTGAAACCGTCTATAGCCCCAGCATTATAGCTATGGATTGAGTGAGAGAACTGCAATGCATGCACATTCAATTTAGTTTTTCTATTGATGGGACGAAAAGAGAGAGAGCACACAGACCGTGCTCAGTTTGGAGAAAGAGTGTGTGCGTGCAGGGCTTTCTGCTCATACTTCTAGGGCTGTCATGATTTAAAAATTTGGCTGGCGGTTAATTGTCTGAAAAATAACTGAAAATAAAAATGCAATAAAAAAAATTGACTATACCAGAAGAGGCTTTAAATGCTGTTTTGCGTATTGAATGGCAATGGCTTTGCAATGTATCACGTTACACTGTCAGTTAAAGGAACACGCCCACATTTTGGGAATTTAGCTTATTCACCATATCCCCCAGAGTTAGAGTTAGTCCATATATACCTTTATCATCCCTGCGCGTGCCGTAACTCTAGCTAGCTTATTCTTTATCTTCTACAGTAAGTTACTGGCAACCAGCTGCATAATTAGCCATTTTTAACAGTGTAATAAAAACATCATCAAAGTACACTGCAAAAAAATGATTTTCAAGAAAAAAAATTCTTAGTATTTTTGTCTCATTTTCAGTAAAAATATCACTAAAAATTATCTTAATATCTTAAATTAAGATGCTTTTTCTTTATGAGCAAAACGACCCAAGACAATAAGTCTAGTTTTTAGACCAAAAATATTTTGTGCATAAAACAAGAAAAAAATCTGCCAATGGAGTAAGTAAAAAAATCTTTACAATTTCTCTACAAACACTAAATTCAAGGAAAACTGAGGAAAATTTGCTTCCTCCATTGGCAGATTTTTTTTCTTGTTTTATGCTCAAAATATTTTTGGTCTAAATTGGTTTAGAATCGTTTTGCTCATCAAGAAAAAGCATCCTAATTACATATTTTTTTCTGAAAACAAGACAAAAATAGTAAGAAATGTTTTCTTAAAATCCTTTTTTGCAGTGTAGTCTATGTGAAAATACATTTTGGTCCAAATTCTAACTGACCCACTGATGTCACATGGACTACTTTGATGATGTTTTAATTAAAACTAATCCCGTCCGAAGCAATAGTAGAGCAAACATTTTGCTTTGTGTTGTTTTAAAAATTTGGCACGTGCTGAAACTAATTGAGGAACCCTGGTATAGACCATGACCTAGAGAAATTGACTAGTCTGATAACATGAATTATATACAAGTTTTTTTAAAAACATGGTGAGGAGAAATTATTCTAAAATGTAGAGAAGTTCCTGTCACACAACTGTATTCAGTCTCATTTTAGCTTTAGGCAAACAAGAAATTGTACATGATTTCATCGCACTTTTTTCATGAACTGCTAGAGAACAAAAGAATTTATGAATCATACACTAAGATAAATTCTTTATGACCGTTTCACCATGTGACAACTCACCCTCAAGTGTTTACATGCCAGTTTATCATTTGCCTTTTGCTTTTTTAGGTGGAGACGTTCTCACCAGTTCACATGCCCAAGAGGGAGGTAACGACTAAAATTCCCTTCTTAACTACCAACATGAATCAAAACATCCCAGTTAAGATAACTCATTAAGTCAATCTTTTCTAGTGAATTTGGCAAGAAGAGGACGGCCTGTACAGTCATCCACATCAGGTAGTTGGGTAGCAGCAAATGGCATTGACACTTCACCCTACACCTGCACCCATACTGCCACAACTGATAACCCCTGGTGGAGAGTGGATCTTCTGGATTCTTACTTCATCTCTACAGTCGTCATCACTAACAGACCAACCTGCTGTCCAGAACGACTCGATGGGGCAGAAGTTCGTATCGGAAACTCTTTGGAGAACAATGGCAACAATAACACCAGGTTAAGTTATTACTGTATGTATATGTTAAAGATGAATGATTGAGAGTGTCTTGCAACAAGGATTAAACGGTTACATCGGTTTCACAACACTTTTTCTTTTTCTCTATAGATATAAATAAATTTTTAGACCATTTAAACGTGTTTTTTGGAGATTTAGGCTAAACTCTGGAAACATTGTGTTTTTGCTTTCTTTGAAAATTGCTTAAAAGTCAAGGTTATTGTTAAAAAACACATATGGGGTGGACAGAGATTAGCTTATTCAATTCAATTTTATTTATACAGCACTTTTCACAATTGGTAATTGTTTCAAAGCAGCTTTAAATTAATACGCTTAAACCGGGATTAGGCCTTAGTTTAATTAGGAAATATAACTAGTTTGAACAAACATGCTAAAAACATTACTGGTGTGCATTTTGAGGCAAAACAAAGGGCACTGATGTATTTTAAGATATGTCGGTGCAAGTTGTTATCAGCTCTTACATTTATTTTAGTCTAGGACTAGTCTAATCCCTGTCCGGGAAACCACCCCAAAGAGTAAGCTTGAGCTAATTTACACCTCTGGTCACCAAGTAGACTTTTCTGAGGGAAAAGGGTCAAAACAAGTAATAAAAAATAAAAAACAAAATATAAATAAAGAAAAAAATGTAATACAAAGAAAAACAATTTAACTAAAGCAGCAAATCATTTTAACCCTGCCAACATGAGTAACACATACAACCAGATTCATAGATTTAAATATGTCTACAACTCTGGTTGATGTTAAACAAACACTATACTGTCAATTATGCGGTTGTCAATCCTGCAAATGCCGGTGCTGCACAATTGAGATATAAGATTTTCACATCCGCATGGCCTAAATTTTAAATCACAATTTCCATTTATAAACACATTCGAAATTTTTTTTTTTTAAATCTTGTTTTGTGAGTCAGGTCTGGACAACAACAAAAAACAGATTTAATCTGGGTTTAGGCCGAATCTATGTTGGTGCAACCCAGCTATTTCTGATGCTGTAAGGAAGAGGTCAAAACCATGCAAAACACTTTGTTAAAATGCACATAAATTTGGATAATGAGATTGTTTTTCTTTTTCAGATGTGCTGTGCTGTATGGTGTGCCAATGGCTCAGTCCGTATCTGTGACCTGTGATGACATATTGGGACGATATGTGAACGTCATCATACCTGGAAGTTTGAAGATTCTCACTATGTGTGATGTACAGGTGTATCAAAAAGGTAATTCTCACCTATTAAAAGGTAAACAAAAAGCCTGGCCCATGCAACGAAGAACTGCACAATGAGATGGGAACAGGCTGTACCTGTATTTAAAGGAGTCAAAAATTAAAGGGGTGGTTTCCCAGACAGGGATTAGCTTAAACCAGGACTAGGCCTTAGTTTAATTAAGAAATATAACTAGTTTTAACAAACATGTCTTACTAAAAACCTTTTTGAGGCAAAACAAAGGGCACTGATATATTTTAAAGGCGGGTTTTAATGCTTTTTCATGCATTCTGACTTAACACAGTTTAAGAGTTGTAGTCCTCATGCTAAACATAAGCAAAGTATCAAAAAAGCAGTTGAGCTTGTGACTGAGTATTTCCGCACAGCACGCAAGCAACTTTGTTTTATCAAGATGGTTCGAAAAAAGAAGTGTGTTTTGGATGTAAGGAGAAGAAAACCTTATTTAGCTTTCCATGTCTTAAGACAACACTGGATGCAGTTTGTTTTTCCCGCACAGCAACGTATTTGCAAATGGGTTTATGTTTGTTCCCTGGCTGCATTTTGGAGAGGACTGCTTTACAAACAAGGCTCAGTTTGCCTGATGAACTTTAAAAGACACTGTTTAGGAGTCGCAACCACAGGCGTAAGTAAATCAAAATCTCACATGTTTTGTTTGCAATCGGCGCATACGTGCATGTAATGTAAACAACAGCAAACATTCTCCACCTCAGTTGGCATTGTACTGCACTTACGAAAATTAACACCTTTTAAACAGGTAAATGCAGAGCAGAGGTGGAAAAAGTAATAAAATATTGTACTCAAGTAAAAGTAAAGTTACTTTAATAATATTTTACTTAAGTAAAAGTAAAGTTACTTGTCTAAAAATCTACTCAAGTAAAAGTAAAAAGTAAGTCATTTTAACTTTACTCAGAGTAAAAGTTACTTTTTTACAGCGGGAAGAGGTGGAGGATTCTAGTATAGTTCAAAAACGACAAGGGAATATAAATATCAAACTAGTTATTTTTAATTGTAGGAACATCTTAACAATTAAAGTGCAATAACAAAAAGTTAATAAAATAAAAAGCTTTTATAAAGTAAGAAACATTTATGGAATTGTTTAATTATTTTTACATGTGAGTTATGCACTTTTGAAGGTGGTCAGCAGCTTGTAAATACAATCACTATAGTAAGGTTGTAATTGATGTATTGCTGGTAACATACATTATTTTATTAAACTATATCTAGTTTAAATGAGCATTTAATGAGATGAGTGCCATGTCTACAGAGGCGGACAGAGTACACAGCTTCAGTACTTGAGTAAAAGTACAGTTACCCCTTGCTAAATTTTACTCAAGTAAAAGTAAAAGTACTATAGTCAGATGTCTACTTAAGTAAAAGTACAAAAGTACTTGTTTTTAAAAGTACTTGAGTATCAAGAGTACAAGAGTACATTTTCTAAATGTTGCATTACTAATGCCACAGTGCACATTGAACCATGTGAGATGATTGACAGCTGTACAGCAAATGATAGAGCTCTGAGGTCAAATCTGAAGCAAATCAGGAAGAGGAGACACAAATCGCTCTGTTCACTGTTTGAGCTTTTCAGATCGCATATCAGTGGAAAATTAATAGAAATGTTATTCTTTAAGACTAAATATTTTACTAACATGTGATAATTAATCATTATTTTCCCAAATATGCTCACCATTGTACTAATAGCCCCGGCGGATTCTGTATATTTTATCTATTTGAACACAAATAAACCGGAGAAGAACAGAATAAATGTTTTACGAATGATGATTTCTATTCAAAATAAAGAGCGTTACATATTCATTATTTTGGACTCCTGGCATAAATTAAGAAATTAATGTTATTGCAAACCAGTTTAATCATAAACAGTAGTCAAATGTCGAAACTGAAGTCTTAAACCTGTCTTGTGATGCTGAGTTTGTCCAGATCAAGTAAGAGTGTGATGTTTTGAAGAGTAATTCATTTTGAACAACAATAATCCGGGCTCACCAGTGATTCCGGCCGCTGAAGTTTTGTTTTGGTAAACACAGCAAACACTTGTAAAGAAAACGATCATTAACTTGTTCAGAAAATTTAAATAGTCTGGCGAGGTGGGGCCACGGGTTGACACATTCTCAGAATGGACCTGCTGCGTCTTCATCCATTGTTTCGTGAGTGGTTTCGTCTCTTATCTAAATCTGACCATGGTGACTTTGGCGGAAAGCTGAAGGTGATTGCTGATAGGCTGTCCCAATCAGTTGCGCCTGCACAATCCAATCACGTTTAAGAGAGGGAAACAACAAATTGAGGGTTTCTGTTATTTTTATTTTTTCCTTTTTTTTAAGAAAAAGTAACTTGTACTTACGGTTACGGATAGAAATGTAGTGGAGTAAAGAGTAAAATATTTGCTTCTCAAATGTACTTGAGTAAAGTCATGAGTACTCCAAAAAAATTATACTCGAGTAAAGTACAGATCCCTCAAAATTGTACTTAAGTACTGTACTCAAGTAAGTGTACTCCGTTACTGTCCGGCTCTGCATGTCTATATACATTTGACACGTTTATTATCTTCTTACTTCCCTGACCTGGGGACCTGATGTCAGACCTTAATTCTTCTTTCACTTCTCTCTCTCTCTCTCTCTCTCTGCAATGTCTAATGACCTGCGCATTCTCGAGGACGTTTTGAAGTTGTGTTTGACTTGACGCGAAGCTGCTAGACCTCGGAAGATAATGCGCATGGTATTAAAAACGCGTCGTGCAATTTCGTACTTAAGAGCATGAATCCTACTTTTCATAGAAATGAAACACTCGCGTCAGTGGAAAGTGGTCGCTTAAATATGATGAGGGGTTTCTTTCATAAGATTTAAACTGAGGCGGGTCTGTATTAGCGCGCGCCTGTCTCGTCCGTCTCCATGGTTCTTTTTGCGCATTCCCCGCCCATCAATCATCCGTTGCACATCTTTATCACCTTGCTTTTTAAAATATTTTTTACTCAGTAACAGATATGATTTAAAATGTAGCGAAGTACAATACTTTAAATAAAACATACTTAAGTAAAAGTAAAAGTACAGATTTTAAAAACTACTCAAAAAAGTAAAAATACACAAAAAAACTACTCAATTACAGTAACGTGAGTAAATGTAATTCGTTACTTTCCACCTCTGATGCAGAGAAACACGTCAAGATTTACGTCGCATTTCTTAGTTAAAATAGACAGTGTTTCCGCTATATACATTCTACCGTGGCGGCCCGCCATGCCTAAAACATCCCCGCCACGCCTGCGGTTGTGTATAGAAGGGATACAGCAAACGAAATCTCCCTGGATGACCACTGTTTTATCCTAATCCTTCAACCAAACCCAACTCTAAACACAAAATTTCACACGATTGTAGGATGTATGTATCTCATTTAGCCAGAGCCGCTGTTTTCATCCTAATAATCCTACCTCCAAATCTAATCCTTAACTTTTCGGCATTTGCTGTATCCCTTCTAGACAAAACCCACGGCGGCAGCTTGCAAAAAAGCTACAAAAATGTCCGCCCTGCCAGACTGGCTGTTTTAGAAATAAATTCCTTTCTGGATTCGCGTGTTAACTCATTTATAAATAAATCTCCTAAAGTATCATAATTTCTTCCATGGGTTTAGTTTAATAAACAAATAAATTTAAATCAAAAGAGGATGATTAGGCTACGTCTCTGTTTTGAGAAATAATAATAAAATAAATAAGCCTATACGAAATATGTTACACTTAAATAATAATTAAATTGACAAAACGAATAAAAAAGTATTTGAGTTTCTGTTTTTTTGTGACGCGCTGACCAAAGCAGCAGAAAGCACGTCATGTTTTTAATGATTTTAAATAAGCACAAAGTTTTCTCCTTATGAGTTTATACAAATAAAAAGACATAATTTGAAGTTTCGAATATTGTTTTACTTTTATCTTTATGACTATAAATTTAGTTTAATTTAAGGTGCAAGGTCATCACGCATTTGATGTTCACCGGCGCATATACACGGACGCAGCGCAGGGCTGCGAGAAAAGACATTATTAAACTTTCGATTTAACATATTACAAGTTTTTTGGACATTCATTTGGAATCACTGTACTCATATTATCAACTTATCTGGTCATTAGTTATTCAGAATATAGGCTATAAGCGCAGTAGCGCGCTGCTGACCGCTCAGCTGTCAATCAATCTTCTGTGCTTTAGATCGACACTTACAAAGTTTCACATTAAATGATATGATATTTGTCCAAAAACAAAAGGCTAAATACTGAATACTACTTATATGCGACTGCAAGACATTAATAGTCGAATCTGTTTGTAAAGAAACTTACATTATTCCCGTGGAAGAGAAGAACGTTGGTAATAGAAACTTGAGGCAGACGGTGAGACTCTTTTATCTGTTTTCAGACGAAACAGCAGGGTCGGGGTACCCGCGGGTGAACCGCGTATTATTTGATGTAACGGGTGTAATAATAGGCTTTTCGCGCGTCATTTGCGTTGTAGATGCAGGTCAGGACTCAATAGACAAGAGTAAAATGCGGGTCTAACATCCAAGACCAAAATTCGACTGGTTTTTAAATGGCCCCGTGCTTTGTGTTTAAGATCTGTCTGAAGACCGTTAAAGGTTTCTATTCAACTGCGCGATTTGCGGTGTGACCGGCTCGGGGTCTTTATGTCAAATGGTCCGGGTGTGAAATAAAATTGCTGCTGATGGATGTTCGGTCAATCACAGCGGTGCGGATTATCAAACAGGACTGTGCGTGAGTTTGCAACAGCTCTGTAACGCTAAACACGAGCACAACTTGCAATGCACACTACATTAAAACTACAATGAAATATCCGAACTACGTACGTAGCTATGTAACGTTTTTTTAAGAAAATACATTTTAGATCAAACATAGAAAAGCAATATGCTATAAATATAAGGAAAAGTAAATGACAGCATGAAAATGATAAAAAAAATAGATGTTAGTTTACTGTAGCCTATATTCTACTTTAAAAAAAATAATGTACATTTATAATCATCATGGGCGCCCCCTGCCGCCACAGCTGAAAAAAATCCTAGAGGAAACACTGATAGAGGATAAACAAACAAGGATTAATCACCAGAAAGAGACGTCATGCTGTAATTATTGCTGCTGTTGATCAATTACTGACTCAATATTCGATTCTGGATCATATGTGTAAGGCTGTATCTGACTGTAAGCCATGGTCGTTTTAAAAAAAGTTTTTGTTTGATTTCCATCAATGTCACAGCTGGTAGATTAGTATCCAAAGGCTGACTCGTAACTCTTCAGCTCTGCCCACCGCACGCCTTCAAGTGTTCGAGTATTTCCAGCAAAAACCGGAATGGCCGTTCTGCCTTTCAATAATCTGAAAACACGAAAGACTCTTTGGACATATGAATGATGAAATCATTTGGCTTGGTTAGCTTTTCCATTGAGTTTTGTAACACTTTGCAGTAGAAGGGATTATAGGCGAATCATTATATTTGCGCTGCCTGCTGCTGTATCATACAGGTGAGAGCGTTGTTGGAATGCTAAACATCCCCATACATTCATTTATTTCTTTCAAAATTGACCACCACAAAGATGTTTGCACATCATGTTTATCACTACCATTACAAAAAAGTGGTATGGTGTTCCTGGTTCTCAACCTGTGGATGTTTTTCACCGCTTAAAGGGATAGTTCGGCCAAAAACGATATTAAACCCATGATTTACTCACCCCCAAGCTGTCCGAGTTGCATATGTCCATCGTTTTTCAGACAAACACATTTTCGGATATTTTAGAAAATATTTTAGATCTTTCTGTTCATTAAATGTAATGTTGCGGGGTCCAGCAATAGTCCACGACCTTCAAGTCCAAAAAAGTGCGTCCATCCATCACAAATTAAATCCAAACGGCTCCAGAATGATAAACAAAGGTCTTCTGTGGGTAATCCGTGCGGTGTTGTTGTAGAAATGTCCATATTTAAAATGTTATTAACGTTATAAACTAGCTTCCGGTGGCGCCGCCATTTTGGAGTGATGCGCATTCAGGATGAGAGCTTACGCAGCGTACAGAGTTTCTCTGCTGCTGCTCGGTGCCCCCGCCCTCCGAATTTGTCATACGTCACTAAGAAAAGTGCGTACACTACGCTAATACTCTCTCCTGAGTCTAAGATGGCGGCGCTACCGGAAGCTAGTTTATAAAGTTAATAACATTTTAAATATGGATATTTCTACAACAACACCGCACGGATTACCCTCAGAAGATCTTTGTTTATCATCCTGGAGCCGTTTGGATTTAATTTGTGAAGGATGGACGCACTTTTTTGGACTTGAAGGTCGTGGACTATTGCTGGACCCCGCAACATTAGATATTTCTGTTCATTAAATGTAAAATATTTTCTAAAATATCCGAAAATGTGTTTGTCTGAAAAACGATGGACATATGCAACTCGGACAGCTTGGGGGTGAGTAAATCATGGGTTTAATATCGTTTTTGGCCGAACTATCCCTTTAAAGGGAGTTGGGGAACTTATAGCAGAGCACAGATGACAACATGTTTGCTCAAGACAGCGCAAGCTGGTAAAGCTAATCTTTACATTATAGTGATGACGCTGGTAGTGACGATTCTCTCAGACCAATCCTTGATCTACGATGTTTGGTATCAGCTTGGATCGTGGTACTAAAAAAAGTGTTGGGTACTACGTACTGCACCCAATGAAAAAAGCTCCCAAAAGTAAGCTGAATCAAACCAAACTGTGGGGTACTACGCAATGGAAAAGCACCAATACTGTACTGACATAACCCAGCTGGCAAAGGTTGTCAATGATAATGTCAGAAGTATGCTAGACTCCAACATTAACAACGCTGGACAACATTGGATTTTGGTTGTAAATGAAAGTCAGAATGACGTCAAAACGAGAGGCTGTGGACTGTAGAGCAATAACATAATTCATTTTAGCGACATAATGCATGTCTCAAAGCCCATGCGTAGAGAGAAACCATGACACATGCTGTAGTGCACATTTCAAATGCATTATATGTCAATTTGTGCTACCTTGTCAGATTGTTCTACCACTAATACTAAACACACTATTAACCCTAATACCAAATCGCCAAGCATGACGATGCAAAAATAGAAAACTATGTAAAAAAACACTGAAACAAGCATGCACCACATCACCAAAATTCACTACATCAGTACATTCTCCACTACATTCTCCTGATGAGCTACTGTCCTGCCTTTTAGCTCCAACCCCAATCAAAAAAAGCAACTATTTAAGCTGTTCAGCGTTGCTTTTTAATTACAGACAGGTGTGTTGGAGCTGGGTTGGAGCTGAAGTTTGCAGGGTGGTAACTCACCAAGGGTTGGAGACACCCGCACTACTGTCCACATTGAGGAGTACTTGTGTAATAAACAAAAAACTGACTTAATATCTACAAAAGCTTATACTAAGATTTAACAGAGGTTTACCTCTAGTTCATCTTGATGTTTTGATTTTGTTTAAATCACCTTCATGGTGACCAGTGTTTGTTTTAGTTGAGGTCTTGGGTGTCAATAAATCTCATTCAATTATTTTAAATCTTTTTCGATAATTGCAATAATGATATATGAAGAACACTTGTACAATAATGAATGACATTAATATTAACAACTTTGGTTAATGGAAACTATGTTATTTTGCAATAGCATTTTATTGACATTTAGAAAATATTGCAAAATTTTGTAATGGAAACCAGGCTAGTGTAAGAAGGACATGTTTGATTCCTTCAGTTATTTATTATCACGATATAAGATATAAAGATTAGTATTACAGTTTTATCTACTGTACAGTAAGTTGACAAGTGACTTAGATCCTCTTGGAAACTACAATAACCCAGTTTATCTGTGTGTTTGTTTTTTCTAGTCCAAAAAAGTTTTATGAAGATGAACTTTACCTCCATTCTCGATATGTCAGATGCAACAAAGCGGAGCAACGTTCTAAATGAGGTTATAAGTGCTTTAACCATCTTTTAGCTGCTTGTAAAGAACTTATGTGTGTTTCTATTTGCTCTAAGGTTAGCTTTAGTATCGCGAAATGAAGACATACCGTCCTATTCATTTGCTTTAATTGATACTTTTTTAATAATTTTTGTAGCTTATGCGTAATCTAAATGATTCTTTGATTAATTAAAAGATAAATTCACTGAGCTATGATTGATTAACTGAGCTCTGACTGATTCCAGTGGTGACTTGTGACTTCTTTTCAGAGGAGAAACTCGTGAAAACATCGTCATGTGTGGATTGTCATGTCAAAATGTGTTCTGTGGATTATGTGAACCTATGTGCGACGCGCATCATGTCAAAATGCGTGCCTGCTACAAATGCTTCTTAGAGGTTTATGATAAAATGAGTAGTGTTGTAGTTCTCGAGACCGGTCTCAAGACCACTTTTTAAAGGTCTTGGTCTCGTCTTGGAATCGAACGCATTTGTACTCGGCCTCGTCTCGGTCTCAGACAAAGAGGAATCTGAATTTTATTTCAAGACCGGTCAAGATCACAACTGATGGGACATTTTTATAATTCATTTTATGCCGTTTATTCAGGTTTGGCATATGATGTTGGCATTGTTTAAGCATTGTTTAAGTTTCTCCCAATGACAATTTTTCTAATTTTATTACTAAAAACACCTGCATTGTGTTAACTGGATGGCAAGCCATGGAAAGACAGTTCGGAATAAATGGTTAAGTTGATTTCAGCGCTTTAGTGTTTGTTCACTTTTATTTGCTTATAGACAAAGATAAATTCCCAAATATCTGCAATGCCTTTGATTATTTGATCAACTTCTCTGATGGCATACACACACTCACACACGCACACACACATAAAGTGCCTAATCATATGCATATTCCACATTTTATCATAAGTGTTACAATGCAGTGACTTGCACTGGTCTTGACTTGGTCTCAACCCTTTAAAGTCTTTGTCTTGTCTCGGCGGTTTTGACTACAACACTAAAATGAGACTCTCGCGTTTGCAAGAAACTTGCTTAATCCAGGGCTCGTTTTGGAACCAAACTCTTCATTTCTAAGGTTGATTAACTTGATATTCTGTTGCTTAGTTTAATCTACATCATCGCGTCATATAAATAAATAAATACATTTTAAAAAAATGGTTTCATATTTATTTTAATAAGTCAGAAACGTATCCGCTGTGTCCTGCTGACAGGCATGGTGCACAAATTATGAATCATTTCGAAGGCTAGACCATCTCATTTCAGTTTCAAAGTCCAAGTGCTCACCTTTTTGAGAATTGCTCGCTGTCCTTAGAAGGTTGCAGCCCTTGATTTGCGACCGAGGGGCAACCCTCCGATCTCTCTGATGAGGCCAATACGGAAGTGACTTAAACTGCAATTTATCGACTGATCGCTAGAGGCTGGCTCCAAAAGAGAGTCAATTTCCATAGACCCCCCCCCCCCCATGTTAAAATGCCCAACTTTACAGCAGAAATAATGTTTACAGCTTGGTTTAAAAAATGTGTTTTTGGTCTAAATAGCTAATTGTACCTTTACGGCAAGTGTGGTGAATTTATTTATAACTCATCCGTTTAAATTACATTAAGCCTTAAAGTTCTGAATAATTAAGGGTGTGGTCACTAGAATTGAGCTAGGCGGGTGTGAACTATACTGCTTTGCTCTCATTGGTAGTCGCTCCTTAAAGTCGAACACATATTTTGACATGACGAGCCACACACGAGACCCTGACTCACTGAGCTCTATTTGATTTACTGATTTAATTATTATTTTAATGAGACTGAAATCAACATGAAAAAATGCTCATGAAGGCCATGCATATGATTTTAAAACCAAAGTATCTAAAAAATAAAAATGACATTGACAATATTACCCTCAGTGATATAATCTACAACAAAGCTCTACGAAAATCTAGAGATTTTAAAATATTGAAAATTTTACACAATATTCTGTTTAGACTCAGGATGCACAGTAGCTATGTTTACATGGACAATTATAATCCGTTTAAATGTTCATTATGAATAAAAATGCTTCATGTAAATACCTCAATCAGAATAAAAAGGGCTGTTCACATTAGGGCTGTGACGGTGGCAGTATTTTACCACAGTGATGGTAATGCACCAATTCCTTAAATGTGTGTTTGGGTATGTGCACACGCATCAATGCATATGCTTATATATAATGCATACATATATTTTAAAATATAAAAATGTAAACGAGTGTAACGGAGTGACTTATACGGGCGGAACGAAAATGGCTTAAATACATATGTAACACTCATGAGAGGTTTTAATGAAGAGATGAGCATCAGCTGTGAGAGTAGAGAACATGGATCAGTGATTGTGTCACTTAGGTGGAGGATGGATTATAAAAGCCATCATCTGAGGAGAGAGTGGAAGGACACAGACAGAGCAGCGGGGGGACCTCGAGGAGAGTCGGAATCGGCCGACATGGGGGGTAGAGAGAGAAGTGAAGTTACTTCAACCCCAGAGGATTCATGAGAGATGAAGAACGGACGTGTACGTACCCATCGGGGCGAAGCTAAGTGCTGTGTTTACCGTCCACATTGTCTTTTGTGAAGTTTGTTCCGGCGTGCGCTGGGATTGAGGTGGAAGCTACCGGTGGTTTGGAGGAGACGTTTTTGGGTGGATCTACAGGCTGGGCAAAGGAAAGACGGATATTGGGCTGAGACTAAACACAGAGATAAGTGAAAAACCATTCATTTCTGCAGTGTTGTCGTGGTCCTGTTATGTGTGTTGAAGGAACTGGAGATGTCGAAGGGACATAGAAAGTGGATCTAAGGAGAGGAAGCGGAGACGGAGGAGAGTGAAGTAGTCCCCTGGGCAAAAGGTTCGGATAACTGAGACGTCTGGTGTCAAGAGTGAGTCTGTCTGAGTCACTATTGTGTGTGGGAGTTAGCGGAGGAGAAGAAGGAGGAGTTCTAGGATCGTGGCCTCTACGCTTTCCCGTGCTGCCCTCCTGCCTCTGTCCTTCGCCTATCCAGGTCTCCGAACCCAGGCCGAAGCCATGACACTGACCTTAATTCACTGTGAGTGTGAGGATTGCGGTGGGTGATTTTATTGAAGTGAGTGCACGTGGAGAATTGTAGTGCTGTGCTGTCATCAGTGTTTGTCAGTGGTCATATCCTAGGCCGAGGAAAGAGCCCTGCGTATGAAGAGCCGAGTGGTGGCGTTGGACAGCCGTTTTCATACACGTACACGAATGAAGAACCAGTTCAACCTTCCTCCCCGTCTGGTGGTGGTGCTGTGGCTGTATAAAGTAAGGACCGATTCGATTATTGTGCCTGGTGTCAAGAGAGAGAGAGAGCGCTTGTGTTTACCTGTTGTGCTGAAAAATCCATTGGCTGTCGTTGTGGATAACTATTCACCTGTTGAGTGCTTCCAATGCCAACTTGTGCTTAAACGTCCTAAAAGCCCAGTGTACCCACCTGTACGCCCAGAGCTAAAAGCCCAGTGTTTCCACCTGAATGCCCAACATTAAAGGCCCTGTGTACTCACCTGTACGCCCAGAGCTAAAGGCCAGTGTATCCACCTGTATGCCCAAAGCTAAAGGCCCTGTGCACTCACCTGTATGCCCAGAGTTAAAGGCCCCGTGCACTTACCTGTCTGCCCAAAGTTAAAGGCCCCGTGTACTTGCCTGTACGCCCAGAGTTAAAGGCCCCGTGCACTTACCTGTCTGCCTAAAGTTACAGGTACTCACCTGTACACCCAAAGCTAAAAGCCCCGTGTACCTACCTGAATACCCCCTGTGTGCCTCGGAGAGACGAAGGTCCGAAGACTTGCCCGCCGGCCCATGTGCAAGGCGAGGAGATGCCGCCAGAAACTCTTTTTAATATTTAAAAAAACGTGTTAAATTTTATATCTCTTGTCTGTCTGGTCATTGGGACCTCCTCGGGGTGGAAACAGAGGGAGGAGCGCGAATCACGATAGGGGTGGTCCGCTCCGACCTGTGACACGAGGATCAGATATACGTTTCTTAACAAACGTGCGTATTTACAAGCGCCGTTTTTTTCTCCGCCGGTGGGGGCTCGTCACAACGTCAAGAGATGCTTAGGTTACTTGGCAACGACAGATGCTCCGGAGCCCCCACGCGCTTTGAAAAGGTGGAAGGCGGCGCGGTCACGTTTACCGTGTGGTTTAGATGCGAAATGTAAAGCAAATAAGCATACGTGCTTGGCCATTTCGGTGGGTGATCGAGCCCAGCACCGGAGCACCCACAGGAATGGTGCCTATGTGCGTGCTGTAGCACTTATATCCATAAAACAATACTCGGTTTAAGTGAGAAATGTTTTGGGGGTTATAATGTTTCCAGCCGTGCTGAAACACGTTCTGAGGATGTACTGGTAGTGCAGATTTTTTGTGACCAAAAGAGAATACCTTGCCTCATTGTTCCGCCCCAAGCAGCGGGTAATCACCGATCTTAGTTGCCTCGTTTTGCAAATAGTGCAATATCTCTGAGGCTGCTGGCCGTTTGCATTGAAACAAACTTGAAGACATCTTGATGTGCAAGATTGTAATTTATATATTTTTTACATTTTTGGTGATGTGCACACCACCGCAGGTCGCACTTCACCACCGCATCACATATATACCGGATACTATGTACTAGATACCGTACATGTTTTATCAATCAGAATGATTTCATTCCGATTGAGGCAAAAGGTGTCCATGTAAACTTAGCTAGTGACATCCAGTGCTTGCTGGTGGAGTCACATACATGTTACAGCTACAAGAAAACACTAATTCATTATTAATAAATTCAGTATAGCGTGTATATATTTTAACTATTATGTTTTTATTTTAGCTGAAGACTGCTTTGACTATTAAAGGACTCTCAAATTTCACCCTGACCTGGAAAAAACTCCCTCAGAAAGTCCAACTAAAGACAAGCCTGAATGATACGTATGTTTACACAACATAACATTAGAAAAAAACTTTTTAAATCCACAGTACATGAAATAAAAGTGTATTTATGATTCATATAATCTCATTGTTTTAATCACAGGTCCATGTGTTAGGAACAATTTGAATAAACAGACATGGCCCATTTCATATCAACTCAACCAGATGTCCCTGGCACAAAGCTCTGATGAATTTATTTATTTATTTATTGAGAAAAAAAGCTATATTATTAAATGGCAAAGGTAAATATATTGAGTAATCCACTCATTTGTAAAGGGAGCATGAAGGTCAAAATATCAACTAGTCACTTGTCAATGGAAAGTAGTTAAAGCTTGCTTGGAAAGTCGCTAAATGTTGGTAAATTAAGTCATTACTTCATTAGCATAACAGTGACGTCATTACGCCATATTTGCATTTTTACTACATTGGTCCTTAAAATCTGTTTCACGTTTCTCTCACTCTCTGAACTGTTGCTCTAAAAAATTGCATTATTGCCTAAAAAGGTTTTCTCATTTGTATATCTGTTTCTCAGAAAACAAAGTGTATGTGTATGTTTATATGTTCAAATAGTCCAGTTTTAAAACATATGAGGTGCATACTTGTCTAATCTGAATGTGCTGCTGCTCATTTATTTTTGTACAATGATTTATTTTATTCAAAAACCATTTTACATTAACATCCCGTCCTGAATATAAGCCATCTCAGGATCATCTCAGCTACGTGCCGCCCATCTACATTTAAATTAACATATCTGGGCACTCAAAAGATGTGAACCACACCTGTTTTTCCAATGTTTGCGTGCCTGTAACTCAAGATACCTTCGTGGTATCTTGCTATTCTTTTAGATTCTGGTCCTTAACATACTTGTCTTTCATATCTTTATTTTTAAGGTCCTATGTATACAATGCCAGAGATATTGGGATTTAAATGTGGCTTCAAATTGTAAAATTTTACTTATTTTCGATAGTCAAGAAGTTATCATTTTATTTGTCTTTTTTAAAGTGATGCTTTCTATTAGTGATGATTAAATGAATCATAAAAAAATTATCAACACATCCTGACCACATGAATCATTTGAAAACGTGTGTAAATAAAATATTGTAAAGTTTGAGGTGATGTTTGTTGAATATAGCAGTGAATACTATTTGATGTGTGGCTTTGCTTTACATTTTGAAATCAGATGAAGATCTAATAGTTTAACAGTGAATGTTTGTGTGCATGCATCCATAAATTTGCATGCAAGTTTCATAGAGGATCACCACCTCATCTGACATCAATGAAGCCTTAATTTTACCAGGTTTAAAATTTTAAATCAGCAAAATCAACACAAATTTTCGCACATTTTCAAAGTGAGTAGTACTGCGTTTTCAAATTCCCGAAATATAAAAAAGGTTTAAATGAAGTAAATAAGTGTGTTTGTTCACGAGTGCTCAGTTTATAGATAACAAGTTCTGTCGAGCAGCAGGAACATAACAGTTGTATTACTGAACTGTATTACTGGCTGATATTAAAGGTAGGGTAACAGATTTGATCCTGAAACATTTTTAGTTATGCTGGTTTAAAGTCTCCTCACATCCTGATAGCAATCACTGTGTTAAGTTGTTTAAACTGTTAAGCATCGCCGTCCCGAATACAGGACACCTAAGTTTGCATTAATATTGTTGATGTAAATTTTAATCCATTACTATAAACTATATATCGTTGGAAAGGTCTAAGCCTCCAGAATAGACATTTCAACAGTGTTTTATAAAATAAATTATGTAGTAATTATGTGTATTCATTTATGAAGAGAGTTTGGCTCAAAACATTTATTTTCTGCTAAATGTCACTGTCCCACCAGCAGGACACCTACATGTACTTCAATGTTTGCATATGAATTCTTATCTAATAATGACAAACTGTATATTGTTTGAAAGCTCCAAGAGGGTAGATTTAACTCAATAGGGTGGGGTGACACTTAAAAGGTTAAATGTATTTGTAGAAATTTATGTCATCTGTGAAAGGCGAAGGACCAAAAAATGTTCAACCAATCATAGATTTCGGTCCGAAAGGACGTTTCCTTTTTTGTCCCTCATACGCAAGCGTAATTTGTAATTTGCAAAACTAAAGGCATCTTTTATAACAACTGCAAAAACTGCCTGGATCAGCAAAGAGCAAAAACCCAAATTAACATCGGTAACTTTACTGCTTTACCACGAGATGCAAACAGCTGCAGGAGGCAAAGGGTCTGAAAGGGACCGACGTAATGGGAATCCCTTACAAAGCACCATGCGTGCTGCCCCTTCTCAGTGTTACACTGGAGTCAGCGGGCCCGAAATGTAGACACGAATCGTCAAACGTAAATGCGTGTAGGTCCCCTACCTTCTTTACTGAGGCCAATGCAGTCAGCATCAGTTTTCATTAAAAGAAACTTGACACTCACTGACAGCAAAGGCTCAAAGGGAGCGCCCTGGAGCGATTTCACCACCATGGACAGGTCCAATGCGGGTATAGAGCCAACCGCTGCTGAAGGAAAAATTGGGCATCTTTGGGGGTCCTCAGAACACCACTCCAAGAAGTTCCACTTTTGTGCATAAGCATGTCTTGTAGACGGTGCTCAGACTGAAGCTATTGGGCTCTATCTTACACCTGGGGCAATGCAGCGCAATGCGCGACGCAAGTGTCTTTCGCTAGTTTCCACCCTAATTTTCACGTTTAGCGCCGCGTTGTTTAAATAGCAAATGCATTTGCGCCCCCTTTGCGCCCATGGGCGTTCTGGTCTGAAAAACGAGGTGTGTTCAGGCGCATTGTTGGCGCGTTGCTATTTTGAGGCAACTAAAATAGACTACGCCATTGACCAACAAAAACCTGGTCTAAAGTCTAAAGTCAATGGCGCAATATGTTTTATGTTATTTAAAGAGCGCATTAGTAATATGCGCCTATAAACAGGAGGACAACGCGGGTTTGCTTATCACAAAGTACATAAATGCGCAGCAGCACAAAAATGCTTTTAAATATGAAAGATTAAAGGATTGAATTTAAGAGATTATTATTGAGTCTCTTGGACATATTTATAAATGAGGACTGATTATGAGACGTTAGAAGGCGCAAAGAGCTGCTTCACCTGCAGCCTGATAAGTAAATAAATGCTTTGCTTTAAACAAATGCGTTTGTTTTTAAATGTTTTATTTTTTAATGCTACCTCACGGATTTATTGTATATGATGTACCTGTGGATATGGCGAGATGAGAAACATTTGTAAGTAATGCTTAAAAAAACTCTTTGCTAAAAAAAACGCTCTCCAAAGTGCTGAAACGTGAGGAGAGCCGTTTGTAAATTCTGTAAAGACTGTTAGTTACAAATAAAGTATTTTTAGAGTACAAACCTTATCTTACATACTTGTAAATTATTTTTTGATGGTATTGGATAGCCATACATTTAAAGTAATTACAAGCCCGCTTTTTACTTCCATGACTAAAAGAAAACGGGTTTTAAAGGTTTTAATAAAAAAATAACAATTTCAATATAAGTGAAAAACAACACAATTATTTAACATTAATCTTAAACTGGGGATCTTCTACCTCCGTTTAGTTTTTCAGTTTACAAAGTCCGTCATCTAAATAGGGATTAGACATAGCGCCAGCGCAACTTGCTTTTAAAGGGAATGAGAGCTGTGACTCTCATTGGTTTACTGCACGTTACGCCCAAAATACTCCCATTACAATAGGACCTACCCTTTTCGACCATGCGCTCGGCGCAAAAACGATTTTTCCCGTCGTTAAATTAGCAAAAGTGGATTCGGACACGCCCATTTAGACGTTGCGCTGTGCGCTTTAGACAATGCGCTTAGATCGTTAAAATAGGGCCCATTGTGTTAGCTACCTCCTGGGGTAAGCCACTTAGAACCTCCGCACCATACTGTGCTCCCTCCCTGAGACAGAAGGACCTTCCTAAGGGGAATCCACTCCAGGGGGGCTTTCACAAGGAGCTGAAGTTCGGGGAACCATGTCCTGGTGGGCCAGTACTACTACAGAGCCACTAGTAGGACAAGCTCCTTGTCCTACCTGACTTTGCAGAGTGTTTGTGCAAGCAGGCTCACTGAGGGAAAAGCATACTTGCGGACCCGGACATCTTTAGGTACTATTATAAGTGCATGACGTCATAGCGACCGACTGAAATGGAACAAGTAACATATAGTATATGTTGAACAATGATGAACTTTATTTCAGCATAATACTGTAATTTTCTCTACCTATGAATACCGTTTTTAAGAAATCTATGACCATTACGTGATTTTCACTCCTTGAAAATGAAACCAGAAATAATATTGTAGATTTCCTTGTCCACGATACAGAATGTATTTGCAAAAACAGAATACCATTTATACTCCTGCAGGTCACTATTTGTGATTTAAAGATCACACAACATAACTGATACAACCCAAACTTTACATTATTTGCTTTTAGTACAAACAAAAAATAATAAAATACTACAGTATTCACAGACACAAAATACACTGCTAGTGTAAACCTTCACAACAAACAAATGATCGGTCACGATTAGTCGGTCAGTCATGGTTATTGTTAGTAAGGTGCCGATCGAGGATTTTCAGGGTCCTGCAGCGTTTTCCACAGTGGGAACACACAAACGGACTCTCTCCGGCATGGGAGCGCCAATGAATTCTGAGTTTTTTCCAGTGTCTGTATCGATTACCACACTGCGTGCAGCTGTACGGTCTCTTGAAGTGTATCCTCTCATGTTTACGAAGGGTCTTCCGTAGGATAAAGGCTTTGGGACAGAGCGAGCAGCTGTGAGGTCTCTCGCCCGTGTGTAAACGCAGGTGTCGTCTCAGACGTTTCTTGTATAGGAAGATTTTGGTACAGACGCTACAAACATGGAACAATCTAGACTGACTGCTGGCTTTCTGAAGTATTTTGACCTTTTGGAGCTTTACAGAGCAGGGTTTGAGCTCGAACAAAGACGACGCCGGTTTCTGGACACAAGATGACAAACAAGACAGCTCTAGATGTGCATCAGAAGATCTGATCCGGTCCGACTCCAGCGGTTTACAGTCCTCAATCTCCCCACGCTTCACTTCAATTTCACCTTCCACTAAACTCTCAGCTTCCGTATCGGCTCCTGAAATTCGAAATGCTTGAATTTCCTCTTCCACATTATCTTCCTTCAGTACAAACAGTCTCACATCTTCATCTTCTGTTACAGATGTGTCTTTAATCTCAAGTTTAATGTCCAGTGTGAGTTTGTCTTCATCTGTGTCTGGTGCGTCTTGCTGATCAACAGTCAGACAGGATTCCTCCTCTTCCAACTTTCCAATGAGCATGCTTGAAATGTCAGAGTCATTGGCTGGTAATATAGTTATATTAACCTTTTCTTCTAGAGTGGACAGTTGGATTTCTCTCTCTTCTGACTGAGACTGAACTGAAAATGAACGGAGATCTTTTGGGGTCTCTGATTGGTTCAGTGCAGCCTCCATTACTCCCTGAACGTCAATGAACATTGTCTGCAGTGGAGATACTGTGTCTCTGTATAGCTGATCTGCAAATGACTGTGACTCTTCTGATCCTGCTCGTCCTCTGCACCCCTAACATGTTAAAACAATCTGAGTATCTTATTTACTGTATAATGCCTAACACACAACTATTAAAGCTAGATCTGGGCTGGACTTTGTGCAGTGATTTTGCAATTAATATAAAAATATACCACTACACAAACTAACTACAATTAGGGTTACAAAAGGGACGATTACTTAATTGGGAACTTAATCTGGGGAATTTTAAAAATATTCCAAATTGGAAACTTAACAGGAATTTATGGGAATCATTTGGAAATGTATATGTTACATAGAAACACAAATAAACATTTTGTGTGGTCATAAGCAGACATGAATGCAAGGTAATACAAATTTTTAAATGACATCTTGACTGATTTAATTGGACGTAGAAATTGTAAGTAGTAATTGATTATTTCATTGAGTAACACAAAAGCAAAATAAATATTAAAATATTATTAAAGTTACCTTAATAGTGCAAGCTTACATTTAGATATCTGATTTACTGGCTAGCTAGCTTGCTACTGTGTAAACAAATTTTGGTATTTGCTAATTAAACTGTAGTCGTCTGTGGTAGTCAAAGCCTTGACCCCCCCCCATCATAATTTTTAGACTTTTTTTATTATCTCACCTAAATGCATATTCTGAGCAGGTTAAACAGTAGTTATCAGGTATGTCATCAGTCAGCTGCCATAAGTTTGGTTAAAATAGTTTTTCTGGTGTTACTGAATGAGGATTATAAATCTTACTGAAAATGAGCTAAACACAAATCTTTATGAAGTAATTTGGTGCAAAACAAACAAAAACTTAAATTTGCTGTCAAAACTCAAAAGGAACAAAACAATGAAACTTTACCTCAATGTCCTCTTGTGGATTATTGAAGGAACATTTCTCACCTGTAAATCAAAATGTGTACGATTATCAAAATCAAAAGTCATCTTTTCATTATTATTTCATAATGCACCCATATTTCTGTTGTTTACTATACTCTCTGTAATAAATCTGTGCAAATCATTGCATTTGTTAAACGTCAACAGGCAACAACTTGTAATGTTATTCTTACATTACCTGCATGCAATGAACTTCATTCTGACTTTGTAATAGTTTGTCATTGTGCCAAAAATTTAATGCCACAGTTAGTTTAAACTAATCCTAAAATATCATACTCTTTATTAATGTTGGTTATTTTTTATCTGTATACTTTGTATTATATTTTTATTTTACTATACTGATGTAAATAGGGCCATACTACAGACGTACATACATTAGAAAAGTTAATCTGAATGATGGTTTGTGTGTGTATTTGAGAGATGACCCAAGAATATAGACATTAAACTGTGTTGTATTTTATTTTCGTATCCTTTACTGTTTTATATAATTATTCAGTTTATTAGTTATATATATATATATATATTTATTTCATTCTACATTACATTTCATGTTGTTTAATATCATGTTGATGCTGTATTGTCTTCACAAGAAGGCTAGATATGGATTTCTAATTGTCACCAGCTTAAGGTTTTAATAACATCATGAAAATGTTGTGAATCAGTAAATGTCCACTCACTGTCTGTGTTTGGTGTAATAACACACCTGCTAAATCTGAAGTAAGACAGACCATCAGGTTAAACCAAAACCAAGTCTTGCTTATTTTGTAAATCAAAAGAACAGGTAATAGATAAAAATGTGCTGTGGTGTCAGTAAGTTAAAAAAATAATTCAAAATGATAAGTGACAGACATATTCGTAAAATTAAACTTAAATCATTTATTTGTTTTACTTGCAAGATTGCAAGTCTTTGTTCTCACATATCTTATTTGTGTTTTACCATTTTAAAATGGCATAAAAACTCACTCTATACACACTAAAGACCCCTTCACAGTTCACAATCAAAGGCTGTTCCCACTGCGCATATCGGGGTCAGAAAAATCATTACAGCAGATTGAGTTGTGTATTATTCGGTATCGTCAAAAATGCCTACTTGCGTCGTGGGCTTTGAAAATCATTTTTAAGCCCTGTTAGATTAAATTATAAAGCCTGGATGGTATGAACAGTTTGACCCCATGCTGCGCGCGCACCCGATAGTCATTCAATGTTTACAAACCTTGAAGAGGTCTATAGGTCTGACCATTATAGACTTTATATTTCCCCTAACCCAGTGGTTCTTAGTTTTTTTTTTTTGGCGTGCTGCCCTCCTTGTGTATGGTGCATCCCTTTATGCCCCCCTAAGAAAAATTCTTAAATAAAACATGTCAAAACTTAAAAGTTGAATTAAACAAAACATACTAAATTATAAAACATAGTGGTGTTGGTTAAGTAGACTTACATATTTTGCTGAGGTTTAATTACACAGAATTTATGATAAATTAACGGATTAAAAAAAATGTTATTAAACTGGGGCCCCCACTGGCACCATCTCAGGGCCCCCAGTTTGAGAACCACTGCCCTAAACCAGTGGGCACCAGGTTGCTCACCAAAGCACATTCTATTGATAGCCTCAATTTTATGATTTGTTTATTATATATTTTATATAAGCTTGGCTTCTTTGATGTATGTTAACATTTTAAACAATATAAAGATAAAACATATCAAGTAAAACAAAGTTTTGAGTAGACAATATTAAAAAAGTAGTCCTCCAGATTGTTTTATCCGTTGTGGTAGCCCTTTCTCACAAAAAGTTTGAAGACCCCTGGCTTTTTATGTCTTTACATGTTAGCTGTTTTGATATTTTACTTTGTTAGTTTGAACCTGGCAAATATAAACAGACAGACAAACACAGACAGACACTTACATTGTGTCAGGCACAAACTCTCTCTATACGCCTTTGTGATTTCCAACAGCAGAACCTCCAGCAAAACTTTCACCCGGTCGTGGAAAACACGCGCTCTCCTTTCTGCCATAACCATCATGACATTTAACGTTAAACTATTAAAACGATTCAGATGAACGCACTGACAAATTAAACACAAGCTAATTTCAAATTACGCATTTCGTACCCTCACGATGACGCAAAAACGCTAATCGTATTTGAATTCATGCGGCGCTGCGCAGAACGATCAACTTATGACATCAACAATGTACCGCGAGAGTCGACTGCTTCCGTATATTATTACATACTCTCGCGGTACCTTGATGTCATATGCTAATCGGTCTGCGCAGTAGCGCATCACCTCATGAAGTCGAGCGTTTCCACTCTGATTCCGTATCCATCAAATCACATGACACTAATCGGCGCTCCTGATTGGTCGACGCAATAAATCACTGCAGCAGATGTAAAAGAGCTTCCGCACAAGAGCTTGATTATCTTTAATCAGTAATACGTTTTCATGATATAAGGTGCGTTCGCTTAACTCGTTTAACAAGCCTATGGTGTGTTAAATATAAAATGTGTGGCATTAATCTTACCGTTAGGTTTGCGGAAGTGCGTCATAGTGCAGTTAATTAATGCGCTTCTTTAAATCGCAAAATCCAAATGATCGATCCATGATCACAGAGGTGCATTTCTGAAGAGTTCTTCCATGTGAGTGCCACATGTATGCGGTTATTAAAATGCTGTTTGTTAAAATGCTGTTTCTTAAAATGAATGTCTTCAAGTGCGTTAAACAGCTGCCAGGGCAACACAGACATTAAAACACATGTATGTACTGTATGTGTGATGAAAGTTAGCAGGTAGGAATTCGGACTTTATAAAACAACAACAAAAAAAGTAAGCTGCGTGCAGGTATAGACTGCCCTGAGATTATACACAACATAGACTTCAGTCAGCGTTGGTTACTGTTTGTTTTAGTTATAACATGTGTTTGTTTGAGTTCAATAAGTTACTGGAACACATGAGAACAGCAGAACAATGTAACGTAACTCATGATGAATAAGGAGTTAAAAGGCCACTAAATTTATTGTGCGCCTCTCATTGTTTTGCTGTTTTGGTTTGCTTGTGAGACATAATCAGAAAGAAAATTACTCATTATTTGTCAGTGTGTGTCTAATTTAGCCCGTGTGTTTTCAATCGTTTGTATGTTAAAACTTTTATTTTGACAGGCAGTCGACACATGCTGCGTTTTGTGTTCCGGATTGTTGCAGCAAATTCTTTTAACAGTGCTGAGAAAATGTTGCGTCTCACGTGACTTTAGTTTACACCTGGCTTTTGCTAGAAACGTTTACATTTAAAGTAAGTTATGAAAAGGAAAAAACAATGTTATTAAAAGGAAAAACGTAAACTATTTATTAGCCGTGACCAATCAGATGCGGAATCCAGGCCGCTAGCCCCCCGCCCACGCATGACGGTTGCTAAGATACACGCTGAGTCAGCAGGCAGCGCCGGTGACATCACACTTGTCACTTTCACTTTTGATTTTCTTACGATAAGAATACACGCGATACTCCGCTTTGACCATTCTGTTAGGGGTAAGTTGTGGTTAATTTACATTCGTTTGATTACGTTACTTGTAAATGCTGTTTATTAAATAATTTATTTGTAAGTTTTAAGTTATTTATCTTTTCCTGCCCTGTAACTGTAACGACAACACTAAATATAACTGACTGAAGTAAGATCATTGTGTATGTCGTTTGTTTGTGGATATGTTTTTGCGGCTTTATTTTTAATTTCGGCATGTTTAAGTGTTGATTTGATTGTGTTACTGTGCCGTTGAGTTAATAATCGACGCCTGTGTTTATAACACATTGTCCTATCATGTGTCGTCGTTATGATTAAATGGAATACCGGTACTTAAAAACCTTTACAGCCACGACTATCAATTAATCAATGTTAACGTTAGGACTGCATAACAATTAATCGAAAGTAATCGTAAAAAATGTGTTTACATATGTGTATTATAATTATGTACGCGTATATATATCTAAGAAGTATTTACATGTGTATATACATTTTTATATTTATATATAATTTATATTATTTATATATATATATATATATATATATATATATATATAAGTCTGAATATTTTATCTATTTAATACAGGCATTCTATTTATTTTTTACATACATGTGTGTGTATTTATATATACATAATTATTAAACACAATATAAACCTATATAGACGTTTCAGCAGTAACAACATAAACAAGCGTCTGTCACGGTCCGCACGTAACTTCCGGTAAACTCCGCTAAGAATAAATAACAACAAAGTACTTTAAACTTAGTTTATTTATATGACAAGCAAAACAACAACACATAGATTACCTACGAAACCAAAACATTTGTTATTTTCGATGAGGCATTTGTTCAAGAGATCAGTTTAGCAACTAGTCAAACCACCGAAGTAGACCAACAAGCTTTACAGCATCAAATAACTAAAACAAAATATACAAAACACACAAACAGGAAAACAGCAAACTTGAGCAAAGAGTCAGAGATGACAAAAGAAATAAAAAACTTAAGAAACATTCTTGGAGATAAAACAAATGATATCCAGTGTAGCAGAAATAACATCAATGTATATTTGAAAGGATCCTTAGGCAACTGAAAATGTCTTAAAACTTCCTATGTGAAAGATTCGACTGACGTTAGATGTTCCGGAAGGACTGATTTCATATTAAAGAACAAATGAGAAAACTGTCTGTTTCTCAATTCCAAGAACGCAAAGAAGGGACTTGCATTCTCGTGGAGATCTATCTTGCAAGGCGACCTCGGAAGAACGAACTCAGAAGGTCGCGAGAACACAGAACGCACTTGTGAAAATTGAGATGTGTGCGATCTTCCTGTTGGTCACCTGACCTCCGCCATTGTTTTGCCGCAATGACTTCTGGTTCGTAAAGCGAGTTCAGCGCGCATCTGCACTCAATGCATCCTCGATATCAAGAACACAGCCGGGTATTTTCATGCATCCTCTGTACTTGCGTTCTTGAGAATTGGAATTGAACTTCGTTAATGATGATGTAGAGCGAGAACATGAGGCCACAAGATTGCTGAAGAACGCATATTGAGAAACAGCCTATGAGATCAGTTTCGGTAACACATAAGACAATCTGTAATTACTGTACTTTTGTTTGTACTCTGATGTTGATCCAACCAGCCACATCCATGTAAAAAAATGTGCTGTAGATATAATGTGCTTAGTGTTATAATGTGATGTATGCAGAAGGTCAACCATACTTCTTAACCATAACCTCAGTCATAACTGGCCATTTTATGTGTTTATGATGTTTCATAACAGAGCTGTCCACATTAACGTGTTTGATCTGCCCATCATGGCAACATCTGGAGGAGACAGCAGCATCCTGGAGGAGGAGCTGACGTGTCCCGTGTGTTTGGACCTTTACCGTGACCCCCACCTGCTGCCTTGTGGCCATAACTTCTGTCTTCCTTGCCTGCGCAGACTCAAAAGCCGATCGGACCACGGCCGGTTGAGATGTCCTGAGTGCAGGCAGAGTCACCGCAGCTCCGCCAGCTGGCAGAAAAATTTTAAACTGGCTAACATCGCCGACAGCTTCCGCCGGCGCCCCCAATCGGACCGCCACAGCCGGAGCGGCCCGCCTCACACCCACGCCGAGGTGCGCTGCGACTACTGCCCAAAGGAGGACGGTGAGAAGGATCCCAAGGCTGTTAAAACCTGCCTAAAATGTGAAGTGTCTATGTGCGCGAAGCACGTTCAGCCTCACCTGGAGCTCCCAGCGTTTCGAGAGCATCCTCTGGTGGAGCCGCTGAAAGATATGAGAAAACGAAAGTGTGTGGAGCATGATGAGATGTTCAAGTACTACTGCGTGGACGAGCGGCTCTTCTTGTGCAATGCCTGCACCATAGAGGGAACTCACAATGGACATATAATCAAAACGTTAAAGAACACCATGAGAGATCTCAAGGTAAGAGTCGGTGTACGACCAGGTCCACATCTCGCTGTCCTTGCATTCAGTTCTTAAAGGTTTTTTTGCTTGATTCACTCATTCATGTCCCTTGTCATTGTTTTCTAAAAACTGTTTTCGTTATTTACAAACTAGTTACCTTGGGGCAGCAGTGGTTGAGTGGTTCATGTAGGTTGTCTATAAATCCTCGGTTCCACCTGACTAACCCTACAGTCACATTAGCTACAAAAGCGACACGCACTCGCTTGATGGGCATTCCTTGGCTAGTTTCTCAAAGCGGTATCGAAAGTCACTTTAGAGGTGTTAAGTTACAAGAACAGTGTTTTTGGATTTAAACGTATTTATTTCTCGATAAAAGTAACAAAATATATGAGGTAAAATGCCAAACTTATCAGATATATACATAAATACGCATTTTCTGCCATCTTGAATTATTTTCTCAGACTCGACCACAGACCTACGTCATGCTGCTTCTTCACTCTGATTGGCAGTCGCTTTCTCGCATCGCTCAGCATTTGCATAAAATAGCCTGCTTGTCTATTTTGGTCCCGCCGTGCTCGCGCAGCGGCGAGCTCGTCGCTTGTAGCTGGCCAACGGCCACTTCCATTGAAAATGAATGGTAGCCTGTCGCTCTGTCTCTGTCGCTTGTAGCTAATGTGACTGGGGGGTAAGTGTCAAGGTGTCCTTGAGCAAGACACCTAACCCCAGCTGCTCCTGACAAGTCTCTTCTCAACTTATGCAGTTGTAATGGTGCGTTCACACCAGATACAAATGAAGCGTTAAGCGCGTCTGAAATTCATGCGCGAATGGGACAAAACTCAAAATGTTAACTCAAAATGTTCAAGTGTCCAACTACGTGCGTATAGCACCATTTATTCGTGTCTGGTGTGAAGAAGAAAAACTTGTAAATAGTGTGTGTTGTTGTTTTTCATCTGTAATCTCTTTATTACTCCTCCTATTGTCTGCTGTAGGTTTGTGTTGACATTCAGATGCACAAGGTGAACAGAAAAATCGTAAAGGTGGAAAAAATCCGTCAGGAACAAAAAGAGATTGAGCGTCAGAACAAGGTAAAGTTCACCATTTAAAAATGGTGTGCTTCTTAATCGGAATCACGCATTTTATCCAGTACAAAAGTGCCTTCTGTAAAATAATGCACATTGGGGAAAGCGGATAAATCTAGTTGGAAAATGAGAGGGTAAGCCTCCCAAAAATGACCCTATGATTTAGGCACCCTCAAATTATTTGAGATACATATGTCCATCATCTATCAGGTATTTTAGAATCTGTCCAATTGAGTCAGAAGGCAATTTTGTTGTGGATAGATTCCTTCAGTAAATGTAGAAACCTCTGTTCTGCTTCAGGCCTATCTGGATGATACAGAGGGGCATCTAGAAGCTTTCCGAGAGACCTCCATTGCGCAGTTGGATGCGTTTCTGTCTTCCATGCGTGATTGCGTTCACACACATGAAGTTGAGCAGGGATCTGGAGTACAACAGAACCTGAGCCGAATCGCTCAAGATCATACTCGCCTGCAGGGGGTTCACTCGGGGCTCGACAGACTTCTACAGGAGAACGATCCTTTTCAGTTCATTAAGGTATCTTTCACCAGCTCGTGTCACGTAAATGACAGTATAATTATTGTATGCATCGCAAGCTAAGGCTTTCTCTTTATTTTGTTTTTATTTTAGGAATATAATTCATCTGAGAAAAGGTACGAGTTTGGATTTCTGCCTGCAGTGCGCGCTGCTTATTTGGTAATAAAATTGTGAATATATTTCTAGGTACCGGAGGCTGTTAAGAACACCTCTGTTCTTCCCCGATGAGCCCACAGTCGACACAGAGCCGCTCTATGAGACCGTTGAAGGGAAGATGACGGAGTTTATCGCTGAATTACGTCTGCAGGCCTCCACTCTCATCAGTACAATCTGTGAGTCTACCCGTCACCTGATCACTAACCGATGTTAACGTGTGTTTGACATGATTAACATTATATATCTTTTGATTCCATATTGAAGGTCATTTTGAGGGAGCAGACGGTGTGGACGAGGATGAGGAAGAAAGCTTTGAGGATGATTACAATGACAGCGGCAGTGAGGTAGACGATGAAGAAGAGATGAGGAGTGAGGAAGAGGAAAACCTCAGCACAGGAGCAGAGACTGCTGATGAAGAGTACACACCCGAGGAAGATGATGATGATGATGAGGTGGAGGAGGAAGATGATGATGAAGACGACGACTAACGGATAATTTGCACTGCTGCCTTCACACTCGTGAGTTGCCAAAGCCCTCACACCTGTGTGTGTTTAAAGTCAGTATTCAGTCTTGCACTGCTAAGACACTTTGGTCAAAAGGTTTGATGTTTTGATGCAAAAAATTAAAGTGAGAATATTAAATATGATCTGTCTAATAATTTATGAGAATGTCCTGTGTTAAACATGAGAGACTTGGAAAAGTAAATTTGGATCCAGTCAGAGCTTGTAATGTCTTTCTAACAATATAAAAAAAGAGCTTTTGCCAGGTTTGTTTAATAGCTCAGGGTTGAAATGTTAAAACGGACGTCACTTTGGGGTGGACTTCAGTTGCACTTTTTTTCTTTTACTTTTGTCAAGATGTAAAATGTATATAATAAACAACTAATGACTATAGTTATTGTATACAATTTTTATAGTCAATTTGCCAGAAAGTGATGTATTGAATAAATAAAGTATGCATCATTTACAGAACTGTTGTTACTGAAACATCAGATATTCACGTAAGTAATGACCGGTCAAAGGTTCGGACACTCTACTTAATCCTGGAAACATGGCTTTCACTCAAATTCTTGACATTAGTTTTATATAAATCATCATCAAATTTAATCTTATAACATGGTGAACATTCACCACTTTCTACATAAACTGGATATATGGGATGAAGAAATACTGTACAGGGGTGTATGTATATTGGGGTAAAAACACAAAGAAACATTAACACATTTTTGATGTTTTGCATTAATATAACTGTATCAGGGCATATACACTCGTTGTTGGTACAGATAGTGTACTAACGTTTTTGGAGACTGATAAATTAATTTTTATTTTTAATAAATTTGTTAATTGGTTTAAAGTTTTTGCAAATGAATAAATAACTGCACGGAGCTACAAAACAAAGCATCAGGACTGATTATAGAAGAATTAAAGACACCTGACCGTTTTACAACAGCTGGGTTTCCAATAAACACATTTTATTCTCATTTTGAAGTGGTCATGTGCAATTAATCGTTTTTCGATTTTTGCAAATTTCAATAGCAAAAAATATGAATCACGTTCCGCAGGACCGATGTATTTAAAAGGCACTTCTGAAGGCACCGCAGTCATTAAGGAGGCCTAATCGTGTTAAATAATCGGGATTAGTATTTTTCCCATAATTGAGCAGCCCTATTTCGAATAAAAATCCCGTAATGTGCAAAAAACAAAGTTTTTACGCTGACTTGAGGTGGTTTGTGAATAAAGCCCGGGATACACTGCACGATTATTGGCTGTCCCAGACGAAAGATTGCCATCATGAAACAATCGTCGCGATTTCTGTGATCGTGGCTTTTCATCGGTGGTCCTAAGTATGAGAGGCTCAAAGACGGCTGTTTTCTAGGTCTTGCGTCCGAAGATAGCCTACAATAGATTTCTGACAGTGTCAGAAAAAATCCTGCAGAGTATTCCGGGCTTTATGCGAAAAAGTGTAAATGTGAATAATGGGAGATGGAAACGCATTTGCAGAATTTATTCTGATGTAGCGAAGATTAAACCCATGTAACGGATTGTCTAGCTGTATCGTCTTCCAATATACCTGTATGGGGCTTGAAATTGTCGTAATGCCCTTACTGCTAATGCATGAACACAGTTGCCAACTCTCGCGAGACAAATACGCTACTGCAGCTTCAAAAACAAGCCCAACATAATATTATTTAGTTTCAGCATTATATATTATTTAATACCAATAAATGAGCCTGCAACATGTTAAACGGAAACCTCTCCAAAAGGATAAACACGTTATTTAGCAAAATCTTCTACACAGGAGATAAAGATAAGAGCATCAATGGGAGCTGTAACATATTTAGCTTAATAAAATACATTTTAACCATATAACTTTATATCTTCTTTTAGTATTAGTAGACTACTTGTTTTATATATTACATATGCATTCATACATTACAAAACATGGTAAAAGTGACATATTTACCTTACAAAAGGTGTCCATCCATTACACTGTCCATCATCTACTCAGCTGTCTCCTCTTAACTATCATAACGTTAGTTTAATTACAGTTTTGAAGAGTTATTAGCTCTCGCGAGCGCGCTGCCTGCGCAGTGAAGGTGACTTTTCTCCAATGAGTGGGAGAAGGGGCGAATCCGGTGGGATATTTTTACGAATTACTCCACAGCACTTACTGTATATTAGCTGTGAGCAGACAGTGTCAATCAATGTATTGGATATTGAGAAAACGCCAACCATAAATGTAAAGAAAACAGATTTTCATAACAAGCAACCTTATTTCTTTAAATAAGCCCAAAAAACCGCAACCCGTGATTTTTTTTAACGCAACTTGCTAAAATAAGAAGCCGAAAGTCGCGTATTATAAGCGGACTTGGCAACTATGTGCATGAATCAAAAATTTGTTTTTGTGTGCACAGCATTCAGTTTGGCAATTACAAGCACTGCTAGTAAATTTATAACTTGCCCAATCGTAACTAAATGCAGTCCCGTCTTCATTTTCGTGTGCCTTGTTTTATTCACTGTTGGTTTCACCTTCATTCGCTTGAACAACTTGATGAAAACGCTTCTAATCTTTATTTTTTGCCAATTTTAAAAAGATACACTTCAGGTTTGGATGGAAACCTAATGACACCTGATAATCATTACTTCAGTGCTATAATAAATGAGTTTAACCCTGATGCAATAAATTGAATGCAATAAATTAGTGTCTAATAATGTTTAAATGTTCTGTGTACTATTTCAAATACTGTAGGCCTTAATGATGTTATATACAGTAGTGTGCATCTCTGTTCAGAACAAAGAGAATAGCCCAAACAAAAACAACTTTAAGTGTGTTAAAAAACAGACTTTCATGCAGCTCAGTAGGTTAGCAAATATATTTTAATATACAATATAATATTTATATATTTAAGCACAATGACAAAATGGCATCATTTCTGTTCAGCCTAATGTACTCTGAGAGAGAAGCCACACTGCATGTAATATTTAACAAACATATTTCCATATTGAGCTTTTATAGCTTTTATTACAACATAAGACAAAGAAAAACAATACTGAAGAAACGCTGACAGGATCAAAGAGGAAAAATAACACACAGAGGTTTTATCAACAGGAACAATCTGCAAAGCAGAATATGTCAAAGTGTAGTTTTAATTAAGAGAAATTCATGTAGTAAAAAAAGAAAGAAAGAACAAGTCAATAAATAAGCACGGTGCTACCCCAACCAATGATGTTTTATTTCTGTTCATTAATTTATCTGTTTGTGTAAATCCAGTTGACATCTATGACTATAAAGAATATAAATCACAAAACAAATCCTTCTGTCTAAAACTAATTTACCCAAATCCAGTTCATCAATGTCACCACACAACTGCCTTTCCAGAAGAACCTACAACACACAACCAACCTGCAGCTCTCTACCTCTACTGTACACAACACACAATGCAAACCCCATTCAATCACAGACTCATGCATGTTTGTGTCACTAAATAAGTTCATTATTAAATGATCTGCCCATTTCTGTGGGAACATCGACTGAACTATAATGTTTAATTTATCATCATATTCCACATGAATATTTCCACATAAATATCTGGATAAGAAAGAACATCTTTTACATATAAACTGATACTGTCCTGGTTATGCATTTTCACTCTAAAACCAACTTTTTAGACCAATCGTATTTTTGGCATTGTGACATTAGGGTCCTAACACGTTAAAAACAACAGTAACCTACTGTAATACGAAGAAATCACATTACTGTAATATAACAAAAATATTTAATTTGCATATTACAGCTGTAAGTTATGGCAGAATTTGTTGCATTTAAAAAATAAATGGTGTCCTTAAAGATGATTTTCCTTACCGCATAATTACAGTAATCGTTTTTCACTGTATTATTTTTGTGGTTAATATATCAGATATCATTAGATTTACTAACACACTGTACTACAATCCATTCAATCTTCACACCAAACCATATTTTAACACCATCATAACTCTTAAGGGCAGTTCACATTATAATGATAACTATAAAAAAGCGGAGTTCAATACAATGAATGGTATCATTTGGGATCACTTTCTGTGCGTTTTTCCAACTGATGAATGATAAATCAAATTTATTTGAATCTAAAGTGCACGCACATTTGAACTGATAGGTGCTGTGGAGAAGCTGAGGTCCATAGCATAAAATTACCTCAGGTGTCTAGCGCTGTTGCAGTGAAATTTACTTCATAATGTTTTATTGTACTACACTGACTATTACACCAAAAGGTAAGATATTAGATTTACACTAACTAGATTCACTGTTTAGAGATACATGAAACACAATGTGTTGAGATCATCTGCTGGTTATAGCTGCTGTAAATGCAACAAAAACAGCATATTTGTAAATTTAATGACGTGAACAATTCCTAACGTTTTTATTAAAGGAAATATGCAGTATTACTTAATGCCATGATTTGCACGAGTAGCATAGTCCGGTGGTGTGGACGCTAATAATGTTATCATTATAGTTAATGTTATATTTATCTTTATAATGCGAACGGCCATTTACAATCTATATTCCCTGTATCAAACATCAATCATGTTTTGTGAGATAATCTTTACGCAAAACTGCCCTCCTCATTGTCACAACCTGAAAAATGAGTGATCTTTAAAGGTTTTCTTGCATTTACGATACAAACGTTTCACAACATGACAAGGCTTTACGAACACGTTCAGAACGGCCATATTTTTACTAAGAGAACAAGCATCTGAAGCATTGAAATGTAAAAAGACAAAGAAATGACATGGAAATTATGATGTTTTCGAAAGTCAATATAAAAAAATTGAGCCTCCTGTCTTACATTACAATGAGCACGTTTAAAATATTAGATGTGTTCCCCGTATCCAGTTAGTAAACATACTTCAATACACCAAAACAACATACAGTTGCATTGAATAAATTAATTCATAATAAAACACGCTCGTATAAATCCACAATATACTTTATATGTACAACTTAAGTACAGAACAAACTTTTAATTCATTACAACTAATTATTCTCACATGGAAATGCGTAGGTCACATTTCACCCCAGAAAACATTTTGCGTAGAAAGTCACGCCTGCTTTACCACACATCTAATGTGATGTCTTTAAACGTCATTCTTACCCCGTGAACCAAAAAATAACACCACTCTTACAACTGTACTTTACAATCTAAGTAGCTTACATGTTGAATAATTCATTTCACATCACATTCGGTTTCTAAGAATTTTACCGTGACGTCAAAAATCCTAAACATGCTTCTGTGCGTTATGCAAAACTTCATTTCGTGTTTTCTCTTGGTGTTGGGGTGAAATGTGACCCAGACATTTCTTGACAGTTTTCATGATATTAATGTTTCGTTTATCTTCAGTTTTCATTAGATCGCAGTGCGTTTCTGCTCGTATTAAACTAAACACTAGAGATTCAGTGTTTCTATTATGCCAATAATGACGAATCTTCAGCATTTTCTTGCTTTTGCAGCATCATCAAGGCTGATATGTTTTTAATACCGTGACATCCAATTTGACAATCAAATGACAGATTATATGTCTTCACACCATTTTGTTTTGGCCGAACACAGAATAGTGTGGAGGATTGCACATAGTGGTTAATAATGACAAAATGTGTCTCCAAGCGAAAGAGGCGACACACATGCATGCACAGTGCCAAATATTCTCTGCATAGAGGAAATATCAAGATATTGTGAAGAAAAAAGTTTCTTATTTTCTTGCAGATGAGAAAATTCATATTAGTATGGGTGAATAAGTATGCCTTATGGCTTCTTGAATGCTCCGGTGGAGGGATTTCAAAAGACCACCCAATGAAATTACTGTAAACGCAAAGCACAGTGCTTAAAACAGCCCCCTAATACAGACAATACTATATGAGCACCTGCTTAAAGAAAAACCACCGTGATACGAGGACATACCAAGCCCTTAGTTTCGGATTTGGGGAAATTGTACGGCAAAACGAGCTATAGGAGTGTTTCGCAATCCTGGTCCTCGAGGACACACTCCCAGAATGTTATTTAACACATCTGATTTCACTCACCAGCTTGTTAGTGAGACATGTTTACCATTTAAGTGTTTTAAATAAAGAGACATTTAAAACTTTCTGGAAGGGGGTACCCGAGGACCAGGATTGGGAAGCACTGAGCTATATATAGAGAGCTGACCTATAGCAGAGGATTCAGGTGCTGAATTCCTGATAAACACAAGATAATAACAAACATAAACAACCATAACATCACTGAACAAATCGACCGAACGTATAAAAAGAAAAGACTGGTGATGGTTTATCTTATGAGAGCGATTTTAAAGAGTTTTGTCCAGGGAGACAAACTATTTCAGGAACATTACCACAGTCACAATGTCACACACAGCAAAAATCACAAGATGATAACTATACACAATCGAGAAACATCAATACAACAACAACATAAAAACAAAACCGCTCTAGAATAAATATAATGTACAATCTGTTTTCAAAGTGAGGGGATCTTTTTTGACTTGTTGTACAGTGTTAAAATAAGTTTCAGAATTCATCATTTACTCAGCCTCACGTCATTTCAAGACACAGAAGTTAAACAGTATATAATGAAAGTGAATAGTGACCTGCGGCCTTGTGTGAAGAACAACATTGATATTAATTCTATAGTAAAGGAGCTTCACAGAAAATATTAGAGTAGTAGTTTGTATGATTTACATCTCCAATCCCCATTCACTTTCACTGATATACTCAAACAGTTTTGCAATGACTTGAGGTTAAGTACCTTTTAATTTTGGGATTTATTTAAAAAGTGGCAACATTAACTTTTAGATGTTGCAAGACCATTTTACTCCTATGATCTCTACATTTAATGTACATCTAAATGTTACAGACTTTCATTTCAAAGTAAGGGATAGAAGTAACGTTGCCCGTCCGCATCTCTTCGTCAATCTAACAAAACATCATTTGGAGTCACAGACGATACAGTAACTGAACGATGCATGCTGCTGTCATGCGCAGTCAAATTTATAAAGTGAAAACAACAGTCTAAGGCTGAGCTATGTGACGCACAGTGATCAAGCACATTTCGAGTTCAAACAGTCATTAATATTCATATTTAGAACCACAGCATGATCCTGCTGCGTTAAAATGCATGACGATGGATGTTTATATCCTTTACTTGCTTATTAAAATACACTTTTACGATAAAGAAACAAAGGTACAAATGAAAAAAAGAAACTATAAAATGATGCACTGTTTGGATCTCTGATATACTTTAACAATCAGAGATGCATACAGATTTTTGGCCATGTAGAGTGCTGTAGATGTACATTTATATGTTTTACCTATTTTAAATATATTTTTTTATTTCAGTCGTAGTTTTGCGTCCCCTCTATAGACTATACACTGAAAACGGCGTCCTGATGTTTCACATAATGGCATTCTGAGACATTGAAATAATTCACAGTTTTAGTTTTAATAAAAAATATATGCCTTCTATTTACTAATGCAAATACTGCATGGAGCTAGAAAGTTAATATAAACATACTTTTTAGCTAATTTTTTCTGTGGATATTTTTGCTATACTGATTTATGGTGTAGGAGGTATCGCCTAATTTTACCCTCGAGACAGACATCTATAACAACCTTCATTTATAATGATATTTGTCTATAACTGATCCTGAATATAATAAACTATCTTTTCTATGATTAGGAAATGCAGAAATATAAAAGCAATATTAATTTATCTACTGTATGTAGGTAATTGCATACCCTGAAATAATGCATTAGATATCTAATGAAGGCAAATATTGGCTTTCTATGTGGCAATCGCACAAATTCAGAGATTAATTCAAAATTCAGACTCTTTTTTTTTTAGTTTATCCTTTTTAAAGGGAATGTACTGACCTCAGGTCTACCCACATTACTAGCTATATAGTCAGTGTGGCTTATGGAGCATCTAAATGCGTTATCTTTACTAGATTCACACCATTTAGCCCTGTGGCACGTGAAGAAACGACAAACTTCTCATCATGTTGGTCTGACCAACTTCTTTAAACCAAATCTCTCTTTCTCTCTCTCTCAAACAAGCGTGAATAAACACAACATTTTCATTCAACACACACACACACACAACATGGACCCCTTCACTTAACAAATTCAACTGTACTTTTGTCTGTTTGTCCATGGCTTCTCTTTCATCCCAATTTTCCATAATTTGTGTGCCTCCGTGGCTTGGGCATGTAGCTGTAAAGCATCTTGGCAATCTGATTGGCTGCTTGGCTTCTGCACTGTGGATGATGGAGTGGGCGCGGCAGTGGGTGTGGTTTAGTGATGACGACGGGCATGATGAAGTGCCAGGGAGCAGAAGACATAAACTTTAACCTCATGCTTTTTTTGGCGGAGGGGCCAGTTTGATAATCTCATCTTCTGATGGCTGGCGAATGATATCTGAAACAGGAGAGTAAGAAGAATATTTTTAAAAGAGAGAATAGCCATTCAGTTGTATTGCATCCAGATAAAACACTTTTTTTCATTCTAGAGATCATAATGAGTCATGTTTTGGATGAGAACCGAATTCGTACCCTTGTATTTCTTGGCCGAAGGGATGCGTGTAAGTTTGGTGTCAATCTCATCGTCTTCAGAGATCTTCAGCACGGTCGTGCGGTACTCAATGACCCGGGTCAGGAGGTCAGGTCGCCTTGAGATCTCAAAGATGTGCTCGATGTAAGTTAAGTCATCTGCGTGACACACAGTCACATAAACGACAAGAATTAGAAGAGTAAAGACTGTCATGGGTGTACAACTATTTTGAACGATAAACAGGTTAGTTCAGCTAACAATGCAAATCCACTTTTTCCATACCGATCCAATTTTGATACCCTTAATTGAGTATCGGCCGATCCGGATCTGATCCTAGTTTTTCTGCATTTAATTCACCTCTACTCCAGTGAATCAACTTCACCACGCCATTTAGTTTTTGTGATCTTAAATATCTTCATATTTGCATTTGTTTTTTGCATAAAGCTGTCGAATACATTAGGAAGACTTTGAATATAGTGTTTAAAAATGTTTATGGTGCTTTTATAATAGTCTGACATTTCTATAGCATGACAGTAGTAACGCACATTATCAGTTTTGGATCGGCCTCATTAGTCCGATACCTGATCCAGCAAAAAAGGTCCGGATTGGCCCAATTTCCGATCCCAAGTATTGGATCGGCCCACCCCTAATACAAACCCATGTAATTTTCAAAAATTGATACACTGATTAAATAAAAAAATTCTTTTGCAGTACAAATAATCACGCCTGGTGTAAATTTCTTAATTTTTTAATTGCTGAACATATGTGACCAGTGTGAAAAGGCCTTAAAAGATTGTTCCACTGTCATAAAAAATCCCAATATTTACTCACCCCCATGTCATACAAGATGTTTATGTTTAGTCGAGTAGAATTTAAGTTTTTTGAGGAAAACATTATAGGTTTTTTCTCCATATAGTGGAGTTTAGTAGCCTGGCTCCGCCCTCCGTCGTGCTTCCGCTTAATTTTCATTTCGCTTCAGCAGTACGTCTGGGATTGCTCTGTAGAGTTTCGTTTTCTCCTGCAAAAATCTGCAGGACCAATCAGCAAACAGATGGGGGTGGCTAAGAACGATGACGTTTAGGTCGTGCGTCAGTTTGAGTTGTAGTTCAGTAATGGCAGCGGAGAAAGACGTGAGAAAAGCTATTCGCTCCGTTGGTGCAAAACTGCCGAATATACAGAAGTTAAAGCCGGAGCAAGAACCAGGTTTGCTAAGTTTTGTTTGTTTGATTATTCTGACTTGTTGTTTCCAGACGGTTTCGGTGCATGATATACGTCACGACCACACGTTAGCGATTGGCTTTGGCAGATCCTGAGTGACTCTGGGCAGATCCAATAGTTTTAAACTTCAGCAATGGACCCTCCTTAACGGAAGTAACGCTTTGCAATGGAGAGTGGCCAGACTCTCTGTACAAATGAAATGAATGTACGAGAGTCTGGTTGGACCAGGCTAGGAGTTTAGTGGATCTCAACAGTTTACAGTTTCAACGTTAAGGGCTCCAAACAAGTCCAACCAAGACATAAGGGTCCTATCCAGCAAAACCATTGTCATGTTCACCCCAAAAAAATATATATGTATTTTTTTTAACCACAACTTGCACTAGCCATGTGATTTGCCTAGGGATGGGACGGTATGAATATTTCATATCATAATTATAGTTGAGAAAAGTTATCACGGTTATCAATATTATCATGGTTTTGTTAAAATGAGATGGACTTGTTCAAAAAGAACTGATGCACACAATGAAAACATTTTTTTTTTTAAAAAGGTTTATTTTTAAAAATCTAAATTTAATATTTCATGTCCCTGAAATTATTTCTGTGGTAAAAAAAATGGTCTAAAAAGTTTAATGAATACAATACATTATCCCTTAAATGCCTTCTTGTGCAAAAAACTATGTTGCATGTGCGCGCCTGCGTCAAACTGATTGTGGCTGGACAGGATTTACCGCAAGTTTTTAAAATCACGGCAATCAAACACGGTTGTGATAATTAAATTTTAAACGATAATACTAATTGTCAGGACATTTTATTGTGGTTAATCGTGAAATCGATAATCGTCCCATCCCTAGATTCGCCAGTGCGACCTTACATATAACGTGATCATGTGGAGGAAAGGTCACACGTGTTACGTATGTGAAACGCACACTTGTGGACCATTTTAAACAATAAACTCAAACAAAGACATTAATTAATGTCATTCCACATTTAACAACGTCAGAACGCACCTCTTTCTCCATACTTGTAAACACTAGAGCGGTAGTTTCACATACGCCATGCGTGACCTCTCGACGTGATTATGTAATACGTCACGCTGGGGCATCACACAGCTAGTGCAAGACAAGAAGTTGTGGCCTAAAAGTACATATTTTTTATTTTTGGTGAAAATGCTGATGGTTTCGCTAAACAAGACCCCCATTGCCTCAGTTGGGATCGTTCAGAGCCCCTTGAAGCTGCACTGAAACTGTTGAGGTACACTATATGGAGAAAAATCATGGAATGCCTTCCTCAAAAAAACGTAACTTCCTCTGGACTGAACAAAGAAAACTGTAAACATCTTGGATGACATGGGGGTGATCAAATTAATCCTTTAACATGAAAACTTTTTTTGATTTTTATCACGTAACCTCAGGTTTAGGATTCTCTTTCTCTCTCTCACCTTGTGTCAGTTTGTCATTCTTCTCCAGGTAGGTGAACCAGTCTCTGGAGGAGGTGATGGAGTTGCTCTGATCTTCAGAGATGTCCTCCTTACAGGCTGATTTCAGCTGCTCCAGGTCTTCATTAGTGATGTTGTCAGACAGGTCACTCAACAGTGAGCTGTACTCCGACATATTCTGAAGAAACAGACAGAAACAAACAAACAGATGAGTACAAACGCATGACTTTAGATCTGCTGATTCTTCCTGAATCTCACTCATAGAATGAAAGTGTGAGACACCTCAATGTACTAGAACCCAAAAATTGTATTTGGTGAATTTTTTCTTTAATGGTCCTGGGTGAAATAAGAACAATTTTTAATGGATTCCTATGAGTCAAATGACTTTTTCTGCCCTCTAGTGAAGCTCAGCTACAACCAAAAGGGAAGCTTTTCACCTTTCCAGAAATTTCTGTCTTGTATTTTGACAACACGATGGTACCGATGATAACAAAGACGTGGTATGATATACAGCTAGTGCCACACGGTCACTCTGTAATGACACATTTAGTGTGACAGTAAACAAATGAATGGAAACGCATTTGCAGTTTTCAGCCCACACATGGACAGAGGTCTGAGGAAACCGAGTCGGTTCCGGAGCCAAGATGGACGCCTCTGTTATTTTACAATGTGGTATTTGTGCAGCGTGGCAGGCAGTTTAACAGTGCAAACATTCAACATTCATACAGCGGCAGATTATATGAGAATGTGTTTACTGTATTTTCGCCCTCGATGCCATCAAACACAATACAGCGTGTTTGTGTGTGCTGTTAGAAATAGAAGCTGTAGGAAGAACACAAAGGCATCCTGCACACAGACTCACATCCGCACAACACCGTTAACGTGCTGCTGTTTATCTGTGACTGTCTGTGAAATGTGCTGATCTGCTGTTGACCTAAATACTGCTGCTGCAGTTACACCCATCTGCCAGCAGGGGGAGAGAGAGAGGGGCTGTGTCTAAAATCGCCCCCTATACCCTCATTCCCTACATTACTTCACTAATACAGTGCACTTAAAGACGAGTGCCCCCAAAGGACGTTGGCTTCTTTTGAGATGTGGAAATTTATTTGGTGTGAGCCTCACGGTGGATTAGTAGCAACTGAGAGTAAACATTTGGTTGTACACTCATTACTGTGGTGCATTGTGGGATTGAATGAATAATGTGCACTGCTACAAATGAGAAAGAGAGCGAGAGAGAGTGTTGGGCAAAGAATGAAGTCATGCAAACAGAGCTTGGCAAGTCACGACTCAAAATAAAAAGCAGAAGTCGTTTTATTTGAGATCATGAATCACAATTCCTTGTATTTTCTAACATATACAACTTGATGGTTTGATATCGATGGGTTACGCGTGACAAATTCTGCTCTGGTTACAGAGACTCCGTGTGGTTTGTAAGGCTGTCTGTAAATGGCAGGAGGTTGTGATGTTCCTGCTGAGAACTGCACAGTGTTAAAGATCTGTGGCAAATACATGGCAGCTGGTGGCAAATGTGAGTTGGCGTCGACTGAAAATATTTTGAGATGATATGAGTTGCCGTCCACTGAAGATTATTGGGGATTTATTTAACAATTCATACGTAATTACATTTGTGACAAAATTAATCTATACACTAGGGCACAAAGACAAAACTCACGTTTATTTCAGTGACACATGCGCAGTTGGAGCGATGTAGGTTGACGTGCCATTTGCTCATAGTACAAACATGTTTGATCAGAAAGATGAGAAAGTAAAGCAACGGTTAAGGTGCAAGTCTAATGGGGCGTACACACCAAATGCGAATTCAACGATTTGCGCGAGTAGATTACATACAAAGTAAATGCAAAGATGTGAACAGACGCAAACGTGTGCAGGACGATGTGAATTGGGCAGTGCAATTGCCACAAAAAGACGTGCTATTCACCTTAAACACATCTTTGCGCAAGTTAAAAATATTCAACTAAATAGAAAATTTTGCATGACACGAAGATTATCTAGAGCGAGGAACGTGACGCTCATATACAGGTATTTTCGCGTCTTCGCCCAAATTGAAAATATTCAACTCGAGCAAAAAATTTGCATGACACGAAGTTAAATCCCGCGAGTAATCTAAAGCGAGTTTGCTCTAGCGTTTGGTGTAAACCCACAGTGATATATCTTCAATAGCCTACAAAATAAATAACAAGATTCTGTCTATCAAAACTCATCTTTTGTTATCTTTAGTGCATTTTAACACTTACAACTTATATATTTTTTAAACTCTGCTGTGAGCATGTAGTTAAAAGCCGAAATTTCTGTAAAATTGTAAATTCCAAACACAATATAAACATAAAGCTTATAAAACATATATACTGTGAGAAATACCATTATCGTGAAATAAAATGATTCTTTCTGTAAAAATAGATTTTTGGCCATACCCACCTCTACTATACACTATAAGGCGGTTTCCAGACGGGACTTATCCTAGACCCAGACTAAAATACGTGACTAAAAATCAACTTGCCCTGACGTATCTTAACATCGGTGCCATTGTTTTGTCTCAAGATGCACACCAGTATTGTTTTTTATAAAGTATGTTTGTAAAAACTCTGTAAATGTCCTAATATAACTAAGGCCTAGTCCTGGATTAATCTAAATTAATCTAAAACTGTCTGGGAAACTGGCCCTAATCATTTATAAATGCGTGTATTTAAATGTATGATACTTGAAATGTATTTTTATTTCACCTTTTTTCCACCTGGAATTCGTACTTAATTGTATGTGCTGGTACATTGCTTTACTTTACGTTTCTGGGTCTGTACACCCACACTGTTTTCTTGTTCTTCAATGGTTCAAATGTGCAATGAAAAGGTCTGTAAGCTAACGTTAAATGGTAGTGGATAGGAATGTGATTAAAACACTATGTTCCTCCAAACTGAGGTGAAGTAATTGCTTTCAATAGCATTGTAACCCAGCTGTGTTAATAGATGCCAGCGTCTAGAAACCCTCATAGCTGACTCTTTCTCTCTCTCGTTCTTCTTTAAGAAGAGATTTGAGCAATGTTCTCTAGTTTTAAATAGTTCAGAAAGAAAATATTAACGTAATTGAACAAATTGAGATAATAGTGGTAAATAAATGGCTGCTAATAGCAAGTAGTTAACAAGTTCATCAGTGTGGATTCTTCTCCTTATGAATACGTACCAACTGTTCAAACCCTCGAGAGCTATTCATCGTTTTCACCAAGCCAAAATGAAACCAATGAAGGTTTAATAACAAAAACCTTCACAGTTGCAGGGACACAATTCTGAAACATTGTCTGTGTTTCCTGCACTACTGCTCAGACGTGTCCATTGTAGCTGCGTTTCAATTTAAATATTTTAAAGAGCACTAATTTCCAAATGCAGACAAACAACTATTGCGAAATGACGCGTATCCATTATCCGATGTTATGTGACTAAAACTTAATTTTGTGGTCATTACAAAAACCATAATGACGGGCAAAAAGTTATTTTTAAAAGTAATGAATTACAAAAAAAGTAACTAATTGCGTTACTTTGTTATTTTTCATGGAAAGTAATGCTTCCATTACTTTTAAGTTACTTTTAAGTTACTCAAGTTTTTCTTACTTGGCTGAGGCTTGATCTTGTTCAGAACTTGCACATGTTCTTATGACTGAGAAGTTTTGCATTCAGAAATTGCACATTTTCATCGCAAAAATATCAAGCTCTGGCCTGCCATCTCTGTTTCGGACTCAAAACTGTTCTCACTCAGGCGCGCACGCACAGAGTGTGTAATTCTGTGAGACTACGTTCAGTTTAATTGAGTATGTTGTGTTGTTTAAAAATAATTAATGCAATTTGCTTTTAGGTTTAAGTAATTTGGTTTAAAAAGTAACTCAAATATTAGTGTACATTTATAAAGTAATGTGTTACTTTACTTGTTACTTCAGAAAAGTAATATAATTACGTAATGCATGTTACTTGTAATGCATTACCCCCAACACTGACAACGAGGTTTGTTTGGCGCCGCGCAGACGACATCAAAATACAGCGAGAGCAACTCGGAACCATGCAGAGAAATCGGCTACCATATCACTCTCGCTGTATTTTCATGTTCAAAGTTTTTCTTCCAATGCAATGTGAATATTTTTCCTTGGATTTAATTTTTTTACATCTATTAATTTTTCAAATATATTTTCAAAATATACAAAAACACTCCAAAATATATTTCAGCAAATTTTGTATATTTTGAAATATATTCAAAAATATATATTTTTTTGACATATGGGATTCCTTTTTCGAATTGCCTGAAAAACCACCTCATCTGAGCATGAACACTTTTTACGATATATGGGAGTTTATGCAAAATTGCTGTTTCTCCACTGGGCACGTTTTCAATTCGCAAATTTTAATTTGCGCAATTTGAAGGGTAATGGAAACGCAGCTAATGAATTTATAACACAAAACATACATCAGACGAATCGCTCACACAAGCTGTTTCTTAATAGTGAATCAGTACGCATCAGTTACAGCTCATTCTGAATTAATTTGCTAACTCTGATTTGCTAACTCAACTGCAATTACATGCGGCAAGGATTTTTCTTGTGTACATAAAGCCTAAATCTGTGTATAAATTGTTTTGTTAAAATAAATACCAAAACAATCACATTTCTTCTGAAACTAGAAGAGGAATTAGAAAATAAATTTCTTTACAATTCTCGTTCGGCTTTAAATCAAAATAATGTCATAATTCATTGCAGAGATGGCTGTTTCGGAACTCAGGACAGATGAATGGGATAAACGTTTGTGCAGGAGAGGAACGAGAGGGCGTTTAGTGTCACACACACTGTTATTGGAAGAGGAAGAAGGGCAAAAGGCCAGCGGAAAGTTTACATCTTATTACTGTTCATGGGCTTCCCGTCGCCCTCTGTGCACAGAGAGGAAGTAAAACCACGGAAACGGAAGGATGTAAGGCTGGCTGGTCGCTAACAGCTGGGTACCCATAGCAACCACACCTTTCTACCCACTTTTATTTTCTTAATAAACAAACACGACAGCACAGCAAGAGACAGAAGTGGTGTTTACAGAATCCTCATTGCTGAAGCAAATTTTGAGCAGATGCATGCGTTAAACTTGACCTTTAACCTCACTGTGTAATGCGTTTCTCAGCATGCAATGCATGATTTTCTTTCTTTGTTTCTGTATGTACGTGTGTGTTTTCTTGGACTAGTGTTTACGCAGGCCACTGGAATGCGATGAATGCCAGATGTGAGATGAATCATTGCAAAAACACACACAGAAAACCGGACGTAACAGGCAAATTTGAGATAAGCGAATCCTGTTAAATAATCAGTAAACTATGCTGTCTGACGTCCTGTGACTTCACAGTGATGTCATGCTGGTGTAAGCTGCAGTTTTCTGTGCAAATTTAAAGCCCAATAAAAACCACAGACCTCACAGCTCCATGCTTGTAAAACAACCATGATGTGAGTTTGTGTTTAAAAATGTGCGTCTTTTAACTTGAATATCTTTAAGAGGTTCTTCACAGCGATGCCATAGAGAATCATAAGGTCCAATGTTATTTAAAGATCCACTTCCTTCATCCATTTTCATAATCTGAAGAACCTTTATTCACTGTAAAGAAATTTTTGTGAAACAGAAAGGATTTTCAGATGTTAAAGGTGCTTTAAAGAACCATTTAGACAGAAAAGGCATTGTATAGCACCTTTATTTTCAAAAGTGTAGAGGTAGCAGACACCAGTAAAAATGTATAACGTGTGAAGTTAAAACAGCAGATGATGTACAGGGAGATCAATTAACCGTAGACACACTAAACACCCAGACAGCAGACGACTCCAGGCCAGATCCGTGCCGAAGTCGGCAGCTCCGGTGTGGATCCGGCCCAGAGTCATCTGCTATCTGGACAGTGTACTGTTGTTGTGCTGGGTTTTAAAACCATTCAACAAACAGTGAGAAATAAGGAAGTGGATGCTTATAAAAATATCATCAATGCATTTTATAAAGTAGACTGCCAGTTTTGCATGTTTTTGCTTTCATACTCATTTTTTAATTTGTACTGTATTGCACATCACTGTAGTTTATGATCAAATTAAACAAACTTATAAATAACTACTCTGAAACTTTCCCTATAGGTTATCTTTATGCTGCTACAAAACACTTTCCCGCATTCTGGAAAGATTAAAAAGTCATACATTCTTGGTTCCCAGAAAAATAACCGAACGGAAGCCAAATGCTAAAATATTGTGTTTGCTCGGTAACATATGTATCGCAAAACCAGACACACACACGTGTCATGTATCTCTCCACATATACGCTAAATCTATTCTGTAATGTTGTGTTTTGGCTGCAGAAGATAACTGAGCAACAAATGTGTGTTATTAAACATATTACAGTTGTTAAAGCGTTGAACTCGATGCTGACAGGAAATGACCCGTTGACCCTTGAGTTATGTAAAGAACTATAAATATAAGAGCGTGTGGGTCTTAAAGCATTTTCTTTACTATATGAGAGTCTGTAGTGTTTGTGTTAAAAATATGATCAGTCACCAGGTTACCATAGTCACTGGGTTGCTATGGTCACCCTCTAACTCCATTTTGGCTTCATCCTTAAACCAATTTTGTTTGTGTAATTCTTGGGGGGACACCTGACAACTTGCTGAAACATAAGATTGGACTCAACACACATAAAGACTTGTGTTTCTTGCATAAATTATCTTTATATGTGATTGTAAACCAAGACTGGATAAGACAAGGCACGATCAGTCTTTATGATATAATCAGTGCAGAAATCATTAGGTGTGTTCCAGCTTTGTGACATCAGCAGCTTTCACAAACACACGTCAGACGTCTGTATCATTGGGATAGAAGATGGATTGGATGCATTAAAGCTCACATAACACTGTCACTGTCTCTTCTCATCTCATGTTAATCTGGAGTACCTATAGAGTCGTATTTCATCCTTTATATCTCTGAAGAGTCTTTAGTTTGATCCGATTTATAAAAGACAGATCAGCTCTGATCGTTTCTGGAAAAACACGAAATCCCAGATGAGTGAGTCACGTACAAGCAACACACACAAAACCTTATCCCACTATCCCTGGATTACTTATGATTCACTATATGTTCGTGTAGTTGACGTTATATGCACTTACGCGCCGACTGCCAACAAAACACAGACATTTGATGCAGTTTACTTGCTGGCCACGACTGTCCAGTGTTAAACAAACACACGCAAAACTCCACTGCTAACCCGGATAAACAAACTATATCCATTGTTTCCAGAAGGCTGGCTTTCTTTTCCCTTACATCCAAAAACAACAAAGCTATCTGTGTCAAAAATGTCTGTGACTTCCACTCGAAGGAACAATGCTAATGAGCATCCTCGTTCTCACTCTGATTGACATGTGGGCATGGTTTTCTGGGGGAAGTGCCCATAAAAGGAATATGGGGTCACTGATACATAACAGGTACCCATGTTCGAAAAAAAATTCTGAAACTTCTAGGAAAGAGATGGCATAGAAATACTCTGTTGAACTAAATACTAAGTTGCCCAAGAAATACTCTGTCACACGCTCAAGTGCTTTTTTGACACTTTGCATTTGTTAAACATTGAGGATCACAACTCTTTAACTGTGTTAACACATCAGAATGCATTAACTAACATTAACCCCTCCCCAAACCAGAAGCCTAACCCACAAGTAAATGAAAGCACACATATTAATTCCTCTTACGCTATAAAGCTGGCTTGTTTCCCCTCATAATCATTTCAATTTCAAAAAGTATTTACTGTTGTGGGTTCTGTAGAAATATACACGGCATCTTTAAAGTAGTTTATTCAGAGCTCATGTAATTCTTATTTCAACTGTGCTCGCACAAACTTGATGTTGCAGAATTTTGTAATCTGTTTGAGTCAGAGACATTGTTGAAATCTTTTGTGAGTGGGACTTTTTATCTCAGGAGAAACATTTGTTTACCGCATCTCAATATGATTAGTCATTAGCCTTTTTCACACAGAAAATACAGAAATACATGGCAAAATATGCCCGTTATTCCAAAATAAGAAGCGTTTGATTCTTTTGGTTCAATCACACTGCCAATGATTTTCCAGAATCTGTGCATGCATTCACGTAAAGATCCCGTAAAGACATGTGACGTATTTAAAGTCCTGCACTTGTTAGGTTTTCTTCACAGCGTCTGAAGTTTGCTAATTATCTGTGATTTCTCTCTGGAGAAACCACACGCATGCATTACATTGTCAAAGAGCTGAACATAACTTCTTGTTGTTTTTTTGGGAATTTTATTGGGAATTTTCTGGGACCAGTGCTGCGTGAATGAAGTTATTGTCTTACGGCAGCGTCTTTTAAATCACTATCTGTCTCTCGGACAGATTTCTCAGCATTCATTCACACTCATTTACACCATGACTGTGTGTTCACAAAGGGGGAGGGGGGTCAGGGTGTAAAAGGGGAATGAGGGGGTAACACTCGTGCCAGTTGCTAGGTTACAGTCACCAGGCTGAAAGGAAGCTGGACTGGTTGGTATGGTGACATCAGACATGCGAAGGGCAAGTGAAGTTTGGAAGGCAGTGAACACACACACACACACACACACACACACACAGTACTTAAAGCTTTTATGTGAACGCATCATCATAGGCTAAAGATGCTGTCGCCATGACAATGCGTGACAGGAACAGCCACTCACAAAAGCAGTGATGGAGGGGGGCTGTGTAGATGTTTGTGAATCCCGGTGGGGCTTGCACACTCTGTGACCTAAATGTAGGTTCCCACAGGTAAACTAGCTTATAAATCAAATGTAAAATAATAAAAAGTTTTCTATGAGGGTTAGGGTTTAATTTGTAAAAGCATTATGAGATCATTTTTGAAATTCAAAACATGTTCTCATAGGAGTAGCGTATAATTTGTTGTGTGTGTTTGAGAGGTTGTTAGTTTACTTTGTTGGATTTGTTAAAATGACATTAATGCATTAAAAGCTATTATTCAAGTGACATACAGAATATATCATAAGTTTATATTTTTGTTATATCGGCACTATACTGTTATATGAACACTTTTGTCAATTTGTGCTCTCGGAAACTAAATATGACAAAAATATTTTTATTAGGATGCTTTCTGCTGTGGGCACAGTTAGGCTGCACTCATATGTAGTCATTTATTTCTAAGGAGCTCAGATTTAACAGCTGCTAAACACCGATGTTAACCGAATGTTCTTAGCACATATTATGAGCGTTCATCAAATAATTGCTTGAAATTATCTTTAATGGATTTTGTTGGCAAAAATCGAGGCTTACCTGTATTGCAGTGTGTCGTGTAGCTGTCCATCAATGTAAACAATGTGTTCAAAGTAGTTGAACCAAAAAGTGCACGATTAATAAAGTTATTGGCTTGTAAATCGCTGAAACGAATCTTCATATGGATTGAATCTCCAGCCTGACTTTATCCATGTAATACGAACACTTAGCATAATAATCTCCGCCTACAGCCTTACACGCGGGAGAAACTAAAACTATGACCTGCCCACAGCTAGTTAGTGTGTAAACATCATATCACGCTGTGTTTTCTGTTTATGTTGTTTTTACTACCAAAGGATGAAGATATATGAAGAATCAGTGGTTAAAATTACTTTTTCAAGAAAGGATATACTAAACGTTTGGCTGTGAAAATTAATTTTTAACGGAGGGATTTACTAGACGTTTGGCAATGAAAGATGGTTCAGTACCCACTTTATTTGGAACAACATGCGTCTCCTAACCACAACCTCTAAGTATGATTATAGCTACATACTTGCTTAAATGGGTGTAAAAATGTTAATGTCTGTCGTCGTTTTTATAGCTTGGATTAATGATAAATGATGTGTTTTGATGTCAGTGTTTAAACTCTTAATATATTGTCAGAGAGTCACGTTAGCAAGCGGCTAACGCATGTGCACTTATGTTTACACTTTTGCTATGGTCCGGTTAGCTTACATACTTGCTATAACGAGTGTAAAAATGTTAGCGTCTGTCGTAGTTTTTATTGCTTGGATTAATGATGAATGATGTGTATTGATGTCAATATTGTCTTCTCAGTAAATTATGTTAACACTAGGTCAATACATGTTGCACTATTGTTGGTCTGTGCGGAGACTCTGTCAGTTGACCAATCAGAGCAGAGTAGGCTACTGAAAGGTGGGGTTAAAGGGGATCGCACACCGTCGCACCTAGGAGAACTCGGAGGTGTTGTAAACCGGAAGTGCACATTAAATAGCGCGAGCTTCGTCAGATAGCGTCTACTTCAAAATGCAAAATATACGTTAGCAGCCAATGTTAGTCGTTAATGATTTGGGACAAATATGATGTTATTTAATGTTAAACTGTGTGAGTGGCGCTGTGGCGCCACAGGGATTTGAACAACTTCCTGAGTCACAGCTGGGCGGCGCGGACAGGCGCCACCTGGCGGCGCCGGTGTGCGTACACTCATAGAAAACAATGTGTTACATTTTTTTAGAACGGCGCGGCGCTGAGCTGCGCGGCTGGTGTGCGATCCCCTTTAGGCTGACTGATTCATTGAACGGCTTCACAAGAATTGTTTGGGGATCTCTGAGAAATTGGGTAATTTTAAATGTATATTTTGAGAAAATTACAATGTTTTTTGACCTTGCATGCATTTAAACCTGTTGTCCAGGACTTATAAACAGTGATAAGACGCTTAAAATTAAGGGTCTGATAAAAAAGGTAATTTACAAGAAAACATATCAGACACACTTAGAGGGTTTTGCATCTGTATTTTATGGAGTGTTATAAAATAGCAGTCTCTTGTATGAACTAAATTAGCTAAATGTGTGTGTCAGTGTCTGTGTGTGTGTCATTGTGTTTTATTGGCCTTGAGCTGCTGCGAATGGGGGGGGGGTGTTAAGAGTTTTGTCACGGGCCACACACAAACACACACACACACACAAACAAACAAACATACACACACAAGTCACAAGAAATGTGTGGAAGCTTCCATGGAACCTTCTGCATAGACAGCCTCTCACACATACACACAATAAAGAGCACACAAAAGCAGGAGTGTGTGTATGTGTGTGTGTGTGTGTGTGTGTGTGTGTGTGTGTGTGTGCGTGCGTGAGAGAGAGATGGCCGTGACAGACTCTTTTAAGAAGATAGATGAAGAACTTGTTAATAATTGTGCAACAAATAACTTGTGCAGAATACATTAATGCATTATAAGAAACTGACGTACCTTTCCTCACGTCCAACATTACAAAAAAGGAAAATATTCCCACGCATTTCTGTCATTTTATTTGCTGATTAACGAAACCACGTTAAGAAACTCGCATTTGAAAATGATTTAAACGACTGAATCCAAATAACGTGCCATTCTGTGTTGTACAGTAAATTACATTTTCATGCTTAGACTCATTGATTCCACATTGTGGAAATCCCCCTACATTGGATTAAACAGTCAAATGTGTAGACATTGTTTAAGATCTGAGTTATTATCAGTGATTTAATAACACCTGCAGTACAGATGAATCTTGTGAATGTGTTTTAATTCTCTACAGACTCACACCGGTGATGTAAAGCGCTGTATCTGATGAGTCAGTGAACACGCGTCCTCTTCTACATTCATCTTCAGTCTTTCATAAAGATGAATTAAACAGCCATGACATCTGACTTCTGTCTACGCGAAAGTCATTACTGATGTATTGTGAAGTATAAACGCTTCATGTGATGTGACACACTGTGTGTATTTTAGGAGAAAGCTTTTACTTCATTAGCCGAAAATACTACAACGCCTCAGGAAGAACGTGGCTGACGCTCGCTCGCTCAGTGTGTGAGAGACATCAAAAGACAAAAGGTGTGTGTGCGTGTTTTTCTCACGTTATATTTAAATATGGTGAAGATAATTTCCACCTGCTGTTCTAGATGTGTTTAGGTGAGACACATTGTGTCCTGTGAGGATGTCATCATCATTACTCACTATAATGTTTTATATCCCATCAGGAATAGATTGTAATAAAGCTGTGTACATTTTCTCCCAATTGTACATTAACTTTAGTGTATGTTTGTGCTTTACTGCTTTTACATTTTACATTACGACTAACAGACAAGGCCAATATTACACTCCAGTTATCATGCTCATCTCTCTTCGGTCCTCCTCCACACTGGCAGCAGATATTTTGCAGGCCGTGTCAGAGTTTCACTGTATTCTTGCACAAACTATCCCACACATACACACACAAGTCAGTATTTCTAATTGATTTTTACAATGCTGCATTTTCATTTGATTTTTATGGTAATAAAACCGTAAGTTTTATACAGAAGCCGTGCTATTTTTTTTACAGACATCCTTATGAGAAACGATGACGATCTGAACAGGATTAATAACACATAAGACTGGTCAACTGCTATTGGTTTATTAGTTTAGCCTTCATTACGAGTTTAGGCCTGATCTATTATTTTAAGTAGTGCGAGGTCAAGTCAGGAGGTTTTACACACATTTTTCAGATGTCTGTCGAATTATACTTTACACTGTTTGTGTGTCAATATTAGCGATGTAACGATTACCGGTTTCACCGCGCTAAAAATGCAACTAGCATCAATTTTTATTACCATTTAACTGTACCAGTGTCACGGCTTGAAAACCCCTGTCCAGCATCAACCAATTTAAGCAATATCGTGAGACAAACACATTCATTCACGTCTGCTCTCATGTGTTCTTGATGACTGAATTTAAATCCCAAAAATCTAATTGTACTGACGCATGTTTACTTCATATTTCTTTAGACAGATCCATCTTTTCTCTTCATTTTTCATTGATTGATGTGATGTGATGAGTTTAAAGCTTTGTTTGTTTCTTCTGTGATTGCTGTGAGCTCAGGTGTTGTGCAGATTTACTCCTGGGTCATAAAGTTCATCTGATCTCTCACAACATACACAGACAGATGGCTTGATGATTTGTCCTGTGTTTATGTGAAAATCTGATTTACTCACTTGTGTTTTATCTTCTGAACTAGATAAACATTTATCTCACCACCCCAAATGTGCCGTTATTAATGTTATTTATTTGATGTTTACGCGAACAAAGGTGCACTTACATGTAAAATCTATTTTAAATTTGTTTTGCATCAGTACTTTTTTTACATTTCTAGAAATTATTCACAAAACCATGATAATATTGATAACCGTGGTGATTTTGGTCACTATAACCGTGATGTTAAATTTGCATAACCTTTCATCTCTATTAATAATCTTCTGATATAAATTTATATTTCTCCTATTTACCCATTTATATCTATTGCTAATGCATTTATATCATCATCAGCTCCTGACGTTTGTATCTTCAGAGACCTGTCTGTCATATACAGAATTTACTTGCCACAATTATGCACATATTTATACTTACTCTATTCTTTATACATATAGCTTTAACGCACTTTACATTATTTTATATTAATAACTTTTTTATAAAAAAGCTCTATACAGTACAATACATTAAATTGAGTGAAGTTGCTCCCCTTAAAATGTGCAACCATTTAGATATTTCAATCAATATATATCAAAATATCCATCTGGCTTAAGAAGCCAAGCAGATTCAAAATGTTTCAGGGAATAAAGTACAAAAATACAAAAGGTAAGAACAATGTTTATTCATTTTCGTTTATATGTGTTATACGATCAACCACTGCATTCACTGGTCAAATATTTCTACACAATCACTGTTGTCATTTAAAAGTAAAGTTAGGAACACAATAATGCAGAATTAACCCTTTAAGAGACAAAGCCTTGTCTAAAGATCAATCCATATACACATTATAAGAACATGACATCCTCGAGGGCAAAGAACAGCCGTTGTCATAGCAACCACCACCCGCTCCATCCGAACACGTTGTGTCGTAAGAATAAAAGCTTTATATTGACTGTGTGCTTACCTATGTTCCTGTCATCTTTCAGAAACGACACATTACACCAGCAAAACCATGTCTTACTGACAATTCATACACACATCCCTATTTCTATATTAATCTGTTTTTAATACATGTGTTTAATGTAAATGAAAATTCTCAACATATGAGTAAAAGCTTTGTGTGTCTTACTTCAGTTTATGTTTGTATGTTTGCACATGGCAATCTCCCTCAGATTGACACCAAAACAATCAGACTTAAATCACCAACATAAATAATTTATCAGTAGAAAAATAAATGTATCTGATATTTTACCTTGATAATTCACAAAGCTTTGTAAAGTTGCTTAACATTACTGTTGTGTTGCTGCAGCCCACAAAGCCTAATGATGCCAGATGAGCTTGGTGTAGGTTAGTTTGCAAAATGCTAAGCCGAGCTTGCTTTTAGTTAGTTTGCAAAATGCTAAGCCGAGCTTGCTTTTAGTTAGTTTACAAAATGCTACGCTGAGCTTGCTTTTGGCTAGTTTACAAAATGCTAAGCTGAGCTTGCTGTTGGTTAGTTTACCAAATGCTAACCTGAGCTTGCTGTTGGCGTAGCATTTGGTAAACTAACCAACACCAAGGTCAGTTTAGCATTTTGTAAACTAACCAACAGCAAGCTCAGGTAAGCATTTGGTAAACTAACCAACACTAAGGTCAGTTTAGCATTTTGTAAACTAACCAACAGCAAGCTCGGCATAGCATTTGGTAAACTAACCAACACCAAGGCCAGTTTAGCATTTTGTAAACTAACCAACAGCAAGCTCGGCATAGCATTTGGTAAAATAACCAACACCAAGGTCAGTTTAGCATTTTGTAAACTAACCAACAGCAAGCTCGGAATAGCATTTGGTAAACTAACCAACACCAAGGTCAGTTTAGCATTTTGTAAACTAACCAACAGCAAGCTCGGAATAGCATTTGGTAAACTAACCAACACCAAGGTCAGTTTAGCATTTTGTAAACTAACCAACAGCAAGCTCAGGTGAGCATTTGGTAAACTAACCAACACTAAGGTCAGTTTAGCATTTTGTAAACTAACCAACAGCAAGCTCAGCTTAGCATTGTGTAAACTAACCAACACCAAGGTCAGTTTAGCATTTTGTAAACTAACCAACAGCAAGCTCAGCTTAGCATTTTGTAAACTAACCAACACCAAGGTCAGTTTAGCATTTTGTAAACTAACCAACACCAAGCTCAGCTTAGCATTTTGTAAACTAGCCAAAAGCAAGCTCAGCGTAGCATTTTGCAAACCAACCAACACACAGCTCATCTTAGCATTTTGCAAACTAACCAACAGCAAGCTCAGCTTAGCATTTTGTAAACTAACCAACAGCAAGCTCGGTTTAACATTTTGTATACTGACCAACAGCAAGCTCAGCTTAGCATTTTGCAAACTAACCAACATCAAGCTCAGCTTAGCATTTGGTAAACTAACCAACACCAAGGTCAGTTTAGCATTTTGTAAACTACCCAACACCAAGGGCAGCTAAGAATTTAAACTAACCAACAGCAAGCTCATGTTAGCATTGTGTAAATTAACATACCTAACTAACTTAAGCTGATAGCTAGAGATTTATTTATTTGTTGGTTTCCAAATAAAACAGCATGCGGTTCATCATGTCTTTAGTTCATACTCCCACATCAACACCTACCACAACACATACACACAATCTTCTCTGATTGGCTCTCTGGCCGATGCTCTCAGTAACAGCACAGTTTGAATGCGGAGGTCTGAAGTGAATCAGGAGGTATGAAATCCAATTACTCCCAGAGAGACATTTCATTTGACTGAAGAGCGAGTGAGTTATGAGAGGCGTTGTGTGTGTTTGTGAGTGTGTGAGTGTATGTTTGTCAGATTGTTTGTTACTCTAAAGCTCCACACATTTGCCCTTTATAATCCTTTGATGATCATCCTGATATTTGACACACACCGACTAAAACCACTAAGCTATCAAATCCTTTAAATAGGAATTTTTCTTTATTCACTTTTAATATATTTCTTCACAGCTAGTCCACGTTCATGTGCAGAATTGTTGCTTGATGTTCAGTCACGTCACATTCAAGAAGCAAAGCTCAGTTAATGATGTTGATGTGGCATTTCTGAGTCTGATAATTAGCAAATAATGACTTAAATGTCAGCATCCCGCTCACACAAACTTGAGCTCTTATAGGTCAGTCATGGGATACAACAGGCAGAATCTTGATATGAAGTCCAAAAGATGATCTGCTAAGTCGTGTCCTCAGAGACCGATGTAAATTAATACATTTAGATTTCCACCTGATTGCAATGAACTCAAAATGAGTCTCTATGATTTGCATTGATATGAAAAGCAGAAGTCCAGGTCATTTTGTCCTGTTGGAAGTTGAAATGTAAGACAAAGGACAACAGACGACTGAGTCAGCTTAATTGTGTGAATGAGACTGAACCGGATGTAAATCTGCACAGTCATTATGTCACTGAACCGTGAGAAGAACATACACAGCAATTCTGAAACCTAACATGTTATGTAACAGCACTCAAGAGAAACTGTCACGGCCCTTGTTTACCATCCTGTGTCAGTCATTCTTAAATCATTGGTCAACACCGGATCCTCACAGTTTGTCTAGCCGGTTCAGCTCTGTTACTCTTCTCGCTGGGAAGAAAGCACAGGCCTTCATGGTTTAGGGCTATAGGAGAACTCAGGGCCTTGACCGTCTGCTTTCATCAATGGAAAAATAAATACTCATGTTTATCAGACATTCTGCACTCATCCCACTTTGAACTCAATAACGTGTTTGAAACCTATCTTTTTTGTGTTTTATGTGTTAAAGCATTAGGTTTAACTGCTATTGTTATGGTTCTTTTAACCCAGACACTGAAGTAATCCAAAGGGTGACATACTGTTCTGCTACTTGAATGAGTGAGCGGAAATACCTGAGGTGTTTCGTTTAGATATCAGATATCATACTTTCAGTCAGATAGCAAAATCTCTCCCACGTATCCCGAGACAGTCATGAGGGTAACAGGGTTTTGCTACAACAAGTTAATTGACAAGAAACAAGCCATATATTAATAAAATGGTTTATTATGAAGACAATTGAGTCTTGTGGGGGAACAGAGACTAAATACTGCCAGAAGAAACTACTGCTATGCGTTTGGCTCATCAAAGGAAAAATTCATCCAAAAGTTTTGTCATGAATTACTCACTCTCGTGTCATTTAACCCCCAATGGTTTTCATTCCTTTTTGAAAGCAAAATGTTGTTTTGTGTTTTCTGGTTAAAATGGCAGTGGTGACCAACTATTCTCAAGCTTCAAAAGAATGAAAACATTATAGACGGTTTTATTGGGTGGTTACGCGCCTGGACGAAACATAACTTCCGGTTTCCGTTTGTTAAATGGTCTGGCTAGTGGCTAAACTGAACTTTGGAACAAATACCTCGTCGAAAATAACAAATGTTTTGATTTCCTAAAGACGAGGGGAGACCGCGATCATGAATCAGCGCTATGTGAATGGAGGTTTGGAAGCCGATCTGTCATTGTTTACATTCATTTCACACAGTAGCATTAGCTCAGTGTAGTTTTTGAGATGCTTTAGCTATGATTCGAGTTAATCTACCTGTTGTTTGTTTAGTTTGTCAGACATAAACTACTCTAAAAGGACTCTGTTGTTATTGATTCTTTGTGGAGTTTACCAGAAGTTACGTTTGTTCCACGATGCAGTTTGTTTAGGAAACCGTCTTTACGTGACTTGTTCTGTATATTCCAGGTGTCCTGAAAACATGCAAATGGGTTTAGTGAAAAACAAACTAAGATACAATCTATTTCTTGATTAATTTTTTTAACCACGCCTCTTCTCTTGGTGTGAGAACGGACGCTAGCAATGCAGTTTCCTCCTCTACTCCCATTTTCTGATAATCGCTGATGTATTGTTATGCATTATTTAGGGCGCACTCACACTATCCAAACCAAACCGCACTCGGACCCGTTTGACCCCCAAAATTAATCTAAATTTACAATATAAAAATCTGGAAAGTGTTTGTTATATTAAAAGTATATAACCATACTAACAATTTAACATGAAAAAACACAAATGTACAAATTTATTGTAAAAAGTGCAACAATTCTCCATTTAAGATATTGGTAGCCTAGGGGTAAGAGAGACTTGTTTGTAATCCAGAGGTTGCTGGTTCAATTCCCCCAGCTGGCAGGAATTGACTCGGTGTTGCAGTGATAGTTGCCCAGTATTTGCGTGTGTGTTCATGACTTGCAGTGGATGGGTGATGGGTATTACATGATTAGGCCTATAAACACATATAGGCCTAATCATGTAATAATATATAGTTTATAGACCTGTCATAGACGTCCAAAAAAATTACCCAGTTCAAACTAAGGTCAAATGTTGACCGTAAATATGACATCCAAGTAGGGTCATGGTTGGACGTCCAAATAGTGGACCTAGTTTGGACGTCGAATAGATGTCCAGAATTGGTCATGTACCGACGGACCCAATATAGACATGATCTGCACGTCTATCCGACGTCCAATGTTTAGTGGAAATAGGCTACACATGTCGAAGCTTTAGAAGTGCCTTTCAAACACATCGGTCCAACGGGATGCAATTTATATTTTTATCCCACAATAATTGTTTTACTACGATTATCTTGTTTTTTCATTTTTTTAATCAAAATTAAAAATAAATAAAGATTAATTGCACAGCACTAGTATTGGTTGATGTCATTCTACGTAACCAAATATCTGTATCGACACAGACATTTTAAGTGCACATCCTAAAATAACCGCAAACAATGTAGTACGGCATAGAGATCGCACACCGAAAGAGAGGAACGGTTAAAGAGATTCATCAACAAATGGATTGTATTTTAGTTTGTTTTTCACCAAACCCGATCATATGCTTTCAGGACACTTGAAATGTACTACGAGTCATATGCAGTATTTAATGATGCACTTGCATCCTTCTGAAGCTTTAGCTTATTTTCAAACAAAACAACAAGCCATTTGGGGTTTGAATGATGTGAGGGATTTTATTTCACGATCCTTTAATGTTCTAGAGTTTGTGTTAAACAAAGTTTCCAACAATTACTTTATTCTCTGCCAGTAAACAGTTGCGGTCTGCAAACACTCCCTTACACAGAGAGAGAGAGCGAGAGAGAGGGATTGACAAGTGCATTGCTGAACTGAACTGCCGACGTTCCTCACCACAGGAAAACCACAAATCAATGCATGAGAATGAGGAACAGTGAAAGCATTTCCAGGTGGAGGAAACACACAAACACCTGTAACTGGAAAAAAATGCATCTGCTCTTCTACACAAACTCTCTCTTTCTCTCTCTCTGGTTTACTTCCTTTAAATGGAGAAGAAAATGTGGCATGAAGGAACAGGGAAGCATGACGGTCCAAGAGGAAGAGGCTTTGTCTCATGAGCTTACATTATGAGTTAAGTTAACTGATTCTAGTGCAGATATTTTTCATAGATTTAATATCAATCACATGGCTAATAATAAGAATACTGTTATATTAGTCACTGTCTTTTTAAGTAAAAGGAAATAATGAATGCAGATCAGTGACATAATAAATGGACTCAATGTAAAAGAATGCATTAAATGCAACGTTGACATGCATGCAGAAAACACGTCAGATAATCTGATCCGGAAAGAAAGGTCTAGAAATAAAAACTGACTGAGGAAATCTCGATTCTTCTTTCAATGTTACAAGCTCGTGACATCACACCTGACCGCGACTGTCCGCCATCAAACCATTAAAATAAACCAAATGATATAAAAACGTAATAAAACAACGAACAGTGTGCCTTAAAAGTGATCGATAGAGGGACTTACTTATGATGATGGTGATGATGATGTTGTGTTCCCGGTGTGATGACGGCTGAGATCCGCTTCACGCTTTCAGTTCAGTTCAGAGTGAAAACATCAGCAGATCTCGATGTGATTATATTCACTGTGATTATAAAATGATGTGATTTATTTCGGTTAACTCCGCTCGGTCTGTCGGTCGTGCTCGTGTGTCTCGCCGGTTTGAGAATGGAAACGCCTTTTCCTCCCTATAATCCCCCTCCCTCGCTTACTCTGTGTCTCTCTCTCTCTTTCTCTCTTTCTCTCTCTTTCTCTCTCTCTCTCTCTCACACACACACACACACTGAATCTGAAGCCACACACATTTTTCGGGTGTGATGTCACTTTGGCTATCCGGTCAGATAATCCCTCCTCCTTTTATATTCCACACAATCCCACATCCGCATCTCTCTCTCTCTCTCTCTCTCTCTCTCTCTCTCTCTCTCTCTCTCTCTCTCTCTCTCTCTCTCTCTCTCTCTCTCTCTCTCTCGAAATACTTTACAGGCAGAATTGTATTTACAATATTTCCAAAGTATTTTACAAAAACAAATACTCTTTTTAAGTGAAAAAAGCTCTTTTTAAGTGGGGGGGGGGCGAAAATTTGATGCATATAACTTTGGTCTACAAGCATAATTTTGGTCTCTTTTTAAAAATGACACTTTAAAGTTACTGAAATATCCGAAGGTAAAATATTAAGATAAAAGTTAATATAGCAATTTATTTATTTTAAATTTAATACACGTCTGGACCCGAACTTTATTTCCGGTTTCGTTTTTTTTAATGGTCTGACTAGTAGCTAAACTGATCTCTTGAACAAATGCCTCGTCGAAAATAACATGTTTTGGTTTCCTTGGTAATCTATGTACGTGTGTTGTTTTTTGCTTGTTATATAAATAATAGGGCCGGGACTTTAACGCGTTAATTAAGATTAATTAATTACACAAAAAATAATGCGTTCAACATTTTTAACGCATTTTAATCGCACTTATTTTTGCACCACGGAACATTTCTCATTGGATGAGTTTCGGCGGACCGATTATACTGGAGCACCAACTAGCGTTCATGACGTCAGACAACAACAAACCACAGTGAACATGAACGAAGAAGCTGATGAGATCGTTTGGTTGGCTCCGTGGATGGGAATTTTTTTAGCCTCTAATTAATTAGATTAATTTTTTTAATCGAGTCCCGGCCCTAATAAATAAACAACGTTTAAAGAACTTTGTTGTTATTTATTCTTAGTGGAGTTTATCGGAAGTTATACGTGCGGACCACAACAGACGCTTGATTATGTTGTTACTGCTGAAACCATCTATAAATATGTAAAGGAATCATTTAAAAATAATGAGTTACCGTCAATTAACGGTACATTCACACGGGTGTAGGCATTAACGCTTCTCATTTACTTGTCACGGGTGACGTCATGCGTTGCCAAACTGAATTGTGGATACATCAACGTTGCGTCGCTGTTGTTGCTCACGGCAGAGGTTGAACATATTTATTGGTGTTATAAATATGTAATAACAACTTTGTCCCACCTTTGGTGACATTTTAGAAAATGGAGCTCCTCATGTGCTGAAGCAGAGATCATTCACCAGCATGACAGAACAGACCATCACACGCTCCTTCATGATCTTATCATAAATAAAAATGTACTCGCATGGTTTCTAAATAGAGAAATCATAGATAATAAGCAAATTTCAGATGCTGCGGAAAAAACTCACACATCAGAGCCACCAACTCCACCTGCGAAAAAAACACATGGTGCAGATGCCAAAGTCACTCCCATACCTCGAGAAGTCAGACGGGAACATAGTTTCCTGATTGGGAAATGTCACAGTCAGCACCCATAAGAACAGACCAAACATTTTTGGCTTCCAAACAAATGACAGAAAGATCCTGCATGTCATCCCGCGTAAGAAAATGAGGGCATGATGATGCACATCTTTTATAATCTCTGCTTGCCATATTTTACCTTAAAACACTAAATAGACAACAATATGACAAACAATCTTCACACAAACAGACATGTGGCTACGGACAAATCAGCTAATAATGTAAGATGTCATATTGCAGTCTTTGTGATGTGTCATCAAAAGGCACCACACTGGCCAATAAATTGGTGTGATGCTAGACACCAGCGCTGAATGCTTTCCCATAGTGTCAACACCATGACCTTACCCAGATACCAGACGACTCCGCTGTCCAAGTCATCTGCTATCTGGGTTGCCTCGAAAGGGCACATGACTCCTATTTTGTGTTTATTGATTATTTCCTCACCATTATAAACAATTTAATCACTAAAGTTGTAAAATGGTTATATATAGTTTTTTACAGCATCCTTGAGACCATAAATCATCATAAAGCATATATCCCAATATTGACTGTGAGGTCATGACAGATGAATATATTGAATATTCTAAGAGAATGAAATAAAAGATCCCATGACAAGAAAACAAGTTTAGTGTGTCACGCCTAATTTGTTGTGATATATGCATACTGTATTTGAATGTATTAAGGTAGTATGACAAGCTTTATGGAAATTTCACAGCAGTTGTATAAAAATGCAAATTGTTGCTGGAGAAGATGAGTATTAGTTTTGCTGTAGTGTCTTTTATTTGCTATGTTAGGATTTTATACACAATTTAAAAACTGAGTGCCATAGTGCCATGATACTGTGTGATTTCTGCAGAATGACAATTGTTTACCTCCAATGTGTATGTGTGTGCCCCAGGTTTTTCATGCACATGCCCATTCAAAACAAGACATGCATGCGTGTGTGTGTGTGTGTGTGTGTGTGTGTGTGTGTTCAGGAAATGGTCTAATGGGGAAGTTCTCTCTCCCTGTCACAAGATTGGCTCATTCAGGGAGCAGAACAGAAAAGAGTCTCAGAGAAGAAGTTATAAAAAAACATCCTGAGGAAACACAGTTACGATGGGGAGGGGTTACCAGAAAGAAAAGGAGAGAAATGGGAAAAAGAAAGAATGAACTTAGAGCGAGTTCAAGGAGAAAATTGTTATTGGGCAGTTGGAGACACAAATCTCATCTTTGTAAACGATCATCGAATGTAACATTAAACCATCATCATTTTAAATGCATTACATATCTGTACCCAAACTAGTAGCCAAACCCACAACATTTAGCTTTGTCCCACATTTTGTTCACAGTCTTGTTACCCCATGATTTTACCCCAAAACAAAATGTAATGTCCTAAAATTGTGATATATGAGAAAAGAACTTCATCAGATCCTTCTAAGCAGGCATATGACCGACCTTCAACGTTGAAATGTGGTTGAAATAATGTCAGTTCTTCTTTTAACATTGATACAACAGGTAATGGTAAACGATTGCAAAAGGTTAATAAAATTGATTCAACCTTGTTCTTGCCTTTGATTAAACGGTGAATCAACGTTGAAATGCTGGCCGGGTTTTATAGAAGACAAGTAACACTCTTACAACTTTAAATATTTTACACAAACATTGACAACATTGGTCAAGTTTAGACATTGAGCTCTGTTGTCAGTGTAACTGAGAAAGTCCCTGTGGTGGGGACATATGATGAAAATCTGACTTTTTTCCATGTTTAAGTGTTATAATTGGGGTCCACAGTGCTTGTATCAACCTAGAAAACACTAAAAAGATCAACCCAGTAACTTGGTTATAGGAAACCATTCTCTGCAAGCCTGTGAGAAAATATTTGGGATTTCAGAAGGGAATCTAATTATAATAATATACCGCCCCTTTATCTGCACTATCCAATCACGACACTGCCATTTAGTGCAGAGAGAGAGCGAAAGAGAAAATAATGGAATAATTACAATTTTAACAAATCACCATTATGGTGATCAGTGTTTGCATTATCAGCTTATTTGCATTTTAAAGGACACACCCAAAAGCAGGTGGTGCGAAAGAGTGGAGACAGAGGCTAATTTGGATATTCATAAATCTGCATATACTAAATAAGGCACGGATGTACTGTAACAAGAAAAACATTTACATATGCTAATTATGATGCTCAAATATGAGTTTTTAGGTGATAAAATTATCAGTGTGTTTATCAATGAACAATTCAGATAATTTTATTTGATCTTTTTTTTATTATTTAATAGTTATTTTCAGATATTTAAACTTTGCAATCAAACTCACATAAATCTGTAGATCTTTTAGTGACAGCAACAAGGTCATGGTTCAAGGTTCAGAAGACACACATATGAAATGTTGTAATGCACTGTTGAATTAAAGCATCTGTCAAATGCATAAATATAACATGTCAAATAAAACAATCTTATATGATGCTCGTACCCTGCGTGTGAAAAGAGCATATGACGAGAGAGAGAGAGAGAGAGAGAGAGAGAGAGAGCACATGTCTGTGTGTCATCTGATGCTTTTGCTGGATTCATTCTGTGATGTTGCTGAAACAACTGCTTGTTGTTGTTGGTGGTTTGGTGGTGTGGTGGTGTGTGTGTGTGTGTGTGTTTGTGTGTGTGTGTGTGTGTGTGTGTGTGTGTGTGTGTGTGTGTGTGTGTGTGTGCGTGTGTGTGTGTGTGTGTGTGTGTGTCAACAAAGAAAATGCAGAGTCACTTTACACTTTCTCTCTCTCTCTTCTCTCCTTTTCTTTCTTTCTTTCTCTCTCCCCTTCAACGTGAAAGATTGTCAATAACGCAGAGCAGCAACACAAACCGATCGAAGTGCTAAAATACGAATTTAATTTTTGAAACAAACCCACAAGGCCACAGACTCTGAATATATTACCCATTTACATTGACCCTGGACATAAAGAAATGAACGCTTCATACTGTATGTCCATTGACAGCTGTAAGGCATTGCATTTATAGACAAACATCTCAGAAAACAGTAAACATAGACTGAATGGTGCTGTGAAAACACTGCTCTGTTTGTTTCTGAATCCCAGCCGGACCGGGCAGTGACAGTCGATGGCTGTGTATTTGCAGTTCTGTTCTTTATAATCTCCATCATTGAAATTAAAAGTTATGTTGCCACATAAACCTGCTGTTTCATAAACATATGAACCGTATCAAGTCATGCATCTAACAAATATGTTCATGGATTTTCTTGTTTTTCATTTGGTTTTATTAAATGTTTAATCTGCACACAGATCCATTTTCTATTTTTATAAACATCCAATTCAATTGTGGTGTTTTCATGTACCATCTATCCATATCCATGCTGGAACAGACAACCCATCACCCTGCAGAGGAAAAGTGACTCTTGATAGATGGATAGGAGAAGATGGATTTTTACTTATAACTTATAGCTTAGTTATGAATAAACAGCAGTTATCAGTTAACAGCATGTTGTGGTCAAGGCTATTAGTCAACCGATGTTGTTTATTCAATTAAAATTTCCTAAAATATCACAAAGCTGCTCTTATTAACAGGGAAAATCAGACGAAATTCAGACAAATAACTAAGCAACAGATGAAACACCGATCTCAGTATCTCAGCTATGTAGTTGCCAGGCAACAAGTGATTCGCAAGTAAAAACATTTTTTGACCGAATCTGTGCAGAATCATACAGTAATCTTTATTTGTATCTATGTACAGTTGCACTTATTAAATATACATACACCTCTCGTCTCACATGCTGTACTGGCCTGTCAACCCTGCACGGCTCTAAAAGTTTTTTGTTCTCATTTTGTTTGCTCACTGAGTGCTTAAAAAACAAAGTTCATTTAAGCTAATGCATTAACTTATGTTAAGAAATACAAACCTTATTGTAAAGTGTTACCATTATTTGTTAGAGGCTGTGAATTAACCCGAAAATGTAAGTGTGAATAAGAATCAGTTGTTTTTTAAAGACCCTGCCACCAGAGGGCGCTATCATAAGACAAGGCATGGATGATAATAAGCATTGCTTTCTCACATCTTGTAATACAATAGTACGGTAAATTATATATATCGTTAGCCTCATAGCATAATTGCCTAAGTTATATTTCAATGTTTTTGGAAAACACGAAAAAACACAATATTTAATTATATTGTTATGCTAAGGCAAATAGTGTTTTTGGATTCTAAAAAGTGTTGTGCTTGGCTAAGGACATAGGCAGAAAGGCAGGATGATGCAGCAGTGGAAGGACAGTAAAAGTAGGCAGATATCACAATTTGGCCAAAAAAATGACTTAGGCAATTATGCTATGAGGCTAACGATATTGTATTTCATAAAGAAGACACCAGTGCTTACAAGGTAGTAAATAAAAAGATATTCCTGCTTGTAAATGCATGTTGAGTTTTTAAGAACTGTGTAAACTGAACCCTCTTATCTGTTTTTATATTTGCACCTAAGGTCGGCCATGAAGGCCTATGGGGTTCCCTAGGTGGAAAGGCTTCCCACACATACAATCATTGCATGGTCTTGTGGATGTACAGAAAGGCCTTATAGGCTACAACTAAATGTTCAGCTATACAGCGCACTTGGTTCAAGAGATTGTCAACAAGAGGAGGGTGTCATGGACTGGGGAACAGTATGGCAGAACATTTTTACCTCTCTGAAATATGATCCCCTGTTGAATTTCTTTAAGCTACAAAAAACTGTTTGGCTGGCCAGCTTAATATCTGCAGAAAAAGTAGTGCTGTAACACTGGCTTTCACCACATTCACGGTAGCCTGGATATTTACAAGTGGTTGATACAATTTTGGGACATTTGCAAAATGTGATAACTGTTTTTAAATTTTTTTTAAAATGTGTTTATTATTATGTTATTATGTTTTTATTGTGTTTTATTGCACTACTTAAAGGACAAGTTCGGTATTTTACACTTAAAGCCCTGTTTTCAGATTGTTTATGATGAAATAGAACGGTTTTGACTGAAATTTGGACATATGATGCTGGAGACAGGAACATTTCAAAAAATTAAGTTGATTTGACACAGAAAGACCAGCAGGTGTTCACCATTTATGTCTTAATCATCACTTCATTATCTCATTAACTTTAGCACTGCATCAGAAACTGTCTTACGGTACATTCACACGGGACGAAAGCGTTAACGCTTGACGGAAGGCTTGTCTGAGGCGTAGCCAACAGCCAATCACAGTGGCGGCTACACATGCTCCGGTCTTCCATAAATGTAATTGGCTGACTCTGCCAAGGTTATTTGCATAAGGCGATCTGATTAGCTGACGCACAGGTTGGAGCTTGAAAAGTTGAGAAATGTTCAACTTCTGCCGTGAGCAACGACAGTGACGCGGCGCAGACGGATCCACAATTCAGTTCGACAACGTATAACGTCACCCATTGAAAGTGAATGGGAAGCGTTAACGCTTACTCCCCGTGTGAACTTACCGTTACGGCCTGACTGTCTCACCATCTTTCTGTGGCTATCATTTTTTTGTGGCTATTATTTTTTTTAGAGATTAAAGGTGCTGTTTTTTTTATAACACCGACTGTGACATTACAGTCGAGATGTAGCCTATGCCCCCAACATTAAATTACACATTAAATTAAATGTAATGTTTTTACAATGCTAAAAACAGTTGTGACTGCTGAGTTAGCGCTATATGCTAGTTAATGCTATATGCTAGTTAACGCTATATGCTAGCGTTTAGGCTGAAGTTCTACTATTGACGTTTCAATGACGTTTTGCAGGTCCAAACTGAAAAAAAACACAACTTAAAAACTCAGAAATGTCCATTAACAATCTCCAAACAATTAATTATTCCTCAAAATTTGATCAGATTTTGATCAGACAATCAGAGCAAAGCTCAAAATTCATTTCATTATAGACCATTTCATTATAAAGGCAAATCCTAGGGTTGTAAATGGACATGTAAAAATGTCTCTGGATCATTTATGCACTTAATAAAGCCACAAACCTTCTATGTAGATATCTGAGAACAATTTACAGATTATTTTAATGCATTCTTTGGCACCTTTAAAGCATCTATGCTTAAAGCATTATGATATGCACACATAAACACACACACAGTCTCAGTAAGTGATTTTATGCAGTGCATTATTGGCATTATCTCACTTTGTTTTATCGCTTTCCTGTGCTAACTGAAAACATTTACTTCAACTGTCTCCAAAGACCTGCCTGCTGCATAAGCTGGTGTATTAGCTGGCCAGCTGAACAGGGTGAAACTAGATACTCCAGCTATGACAGCTTTACTATGGACAACATACACCAGGGTTGCCATCTTGCTGTCACAGTCCAAACAATTATTTTTAGTAAGGGTCAAAGCCCTGCAGAACTTAATATGGCCAGGAATCCTGTTGACCAGCCTCTTTGGTGCTCTATTATTTGTCATCACTATCATTTTTGACTCCACCCATTTACAGCATTTTTCTCACACCCAGAAATGACCAATTATCTTGACTTCTTTGACCGTCTTTGATCTGGATACAACCCGAGTCTCACATAAGCTATACTGGATTCTGACCAACCCCACGTTCAGAGCTAAATCCACCTCCAGCTTTCACCCCCACCCCAGAGGACACCAGCTTGCAAACGTGTGCTTGTATCTTCATAACAGGGAATGTGGAGATCAAGTACTGCTCCTCTCTGGGTAGCGGGCACACGAACTGGACCTTGTTCCTAATAGTCTAGACTGGAGTTAGGAACAAAGTATAATCGAGTATTTCTTAACTCTGTCAAGTGGGACAATTAGGTAACATGAAGTGGGGTTTGGTGCTGGTGGAGTTACTGCTGTCCTTTGGCTATCTGTGTTGGGGCAAGAAGGGCCTTGAAGTCCCCGAATATGATGGGCTGGACCGTGTCCATCAACTTACGGACAAAAACTACAAGTTTGTGATGAAGCAATACAGCGTCATGGTGATCTACTACCACAAACCTATTGGTGTGGACCGCATGGCCAAAAAGCAGTTTGAGGTGGAGGAACTCGCTTTGCAGTTGCGTGAAAAAAATGATGGGAAAATGTGTAAGGGGTGATATAGTAAGGTAAATTGGAAAGATCCAAATGGGTGTACTGTATGTATTAACCCCAGAAGACCATCAGAGGTCAAGCAAAAGAGAGTTGATACCCAATGAAGGCAGGTATAGGGCTCTGGGTTCTGTTTAGAATGAGGAAAGATATCCTATGTGATTTGGATTTTTATCCACATTCAAAGTGACATGTTGTTTGCTAACCAAAAGTCTTATATAGCCACACATTGTTTTTTTACCCTAATTAAATATCTGCACCCGATGGTTGTGATAGTAAGTGTTGCTACCTTTAAAGTGTCACCACAGGTTGTTATTTTCCTGCTCAGTCAGCAGATGACCCTGGGCTGGATCCAACCTGGAGCTACTGACTTCGGTGAGGGTCTGGCCTGAAGTCATCTGCTGTTGAAAATGCTTTTGTTTATTAGCTGTTAATCTTAAGGTATATAATGACTTTGTGGAAACAGACTGTACTACTATACTATACAGAAGAAATGATGTGTGATGCATGACAGTGATTGTAAAATATAGACTGTAGGAATGGGAGTGGCATGAGTTTTGGTATTCAGGTTAGGGTCATTGGGATAGTTTTGATTTGCCATTGGGCTGGTTTTGAAACAGAAAGCTTCATTGTGTATTTGCCTCTTCATCAGAATGTGAATCGTTCTGAAATCACAGTACAGTACTGTTAATCTATTCATCTATCACAGCACTGTCACCACAGGGACTCATCACTGCTGAAATGTCATTAGCTTTGTGCTGTCTGGATTTTCTCTTGAGCTGGCATGTTAGAAGAAGACATCAGCGATTCGTAATATAACGCTGAACGTGAGGACACATGCTTTTCTTCTGACTGTGCAGGCAAATTAAAGATTAGGTGCTAGTGTATACGGCTGTATTTTTGCTTGCAGGCACAATGTACATCATATTTTAGTTTTTTCTGTATAATTCAAAATATTACAAAAATGGCTGTGTTTTTCAAGAATGCCCTTCAAAGATGCATAAGGTGGTCAAATCTAGAGCTGTTAGTAGTAGTAAAATCCTCACTGTAACGTTCATTGGAAGCTTAGTATAATTCAAATGCTGCGTATATTGTAGCATCACAAGCTAAAAAGTAAAAGAATTAAGGTGGACTTGTGAAAAAATTATTTAAAAAAAACTGTTTATTTTATTTTTCTAGCTTTAAGAGTTCCAGTCCTCTATTTAATCATTAGCATTTCATCATGATATCATTCAAGTACATGATTTAAAAATATTCAATTTACTTTATTTATAACAACAGATTTCTATCTGTCATGAGCATGGTGCAGGAAAGTGACATGATTGTCAAGAATGGTATTATATATATAACATATCTATGGGCCATTTCACCGACATCGCATCGTCAACATTGAACTACATTTTTTAACACTAAATCTAATACCACAAATATTTTACTTTTCAAAATGAGTATTGGTCAATATCAGGTAACTAGTTTATTTTTTAACATGTTTTCTTAATGGAGGATGGAGGCAATTTGGGAATAGGACTGAAAGTTACAGGACTCATGTTCATCAGAAGATGCAGATGATGTCACTTCTTCTTAAAAATGTGTTTTGTGTAATATTCCTAGATTTTCAGAGGGGAAACGTCTTGGGTAAGAGGACGTGGTGAAATCCTGGGGATATGACTAAAATGTGCATTTTATTCAAAATATTACGACTTTTTCAAGTTGTAAAAAACATTTAAAGCAAAGATGGGATATGGACCCACACAAAAGATTAACATGCAGGACACTTTGCTTAATAATAAAATGTATTTAAGAGTTAATGTTCTTGCATTTCCTGTAGACAGAAATGGCAGAGATTTGGTGGAATGGCCCCTATATAAACTAGCTGTGTGAATTTTTCATGAACATTCAGTGCAGTCTTACATAATAATCTCTGTGTGTTTTACAGCAGCACACATCAGTTATTAATGCTGAAACCCGGTCACACAGCACAAGCCCTTTCTCCAGACATAAATAAATCCTTGCACAGCTACTTCACATCAGCATCATGGCCCTTTCATTTCTTTTAAAGAAGTTTGATAAGTTAGAAACAAATCTAGTTTTTCTTTGACATCATTTTGGCAAATGAAATCATGAGTTTGATTCCCAGTAAAATGTTTGGACTGGTCATAAGTGCACACTCTCTCTACAAATAAAAAGTACATTACATTTTTATTATGTTTTATTTGATTATATTTGATTTGATATGTCTTAAGACAAAATCATTAAAACTGTTAACACCTGGCTGGCCCTTGTTAAAATCTGCCAGCTGCTGATGCACACATTCTCATCTGCTTGTAAAGTTTGTACACAAGTTAAAGTCTGTTTGTCATTTTTTGATTGGTAATTCATTTGTCTTATTATCAGATTCAATGATTTATCCAGACTGCAGCTAACACAGGATGAATTTAACACAGATTTTCCGAATGAGTAATCCTGCAAGCTTCATGAAGATGCTCTTCCATCATTATATATTACATTTGAGGCATTACACACATAAAAGTGCTCACGGTTTCAACCATTCACACAACACTTTAGTTCTGTTTTATTCTATTCATTTAGAGAAACCGAAGATCCGTTGAGTAAAAGCTTTGATCTTGTTCTTCATGAGTTTAGAGTTATTCTTTTCATACTCACTATTAGCTCTGGGATCACAAAGTAACTGTTTCATATTTCCCAGGAGTATTTAGACGCTCAACCCTGTGTTTAAATGACAACACTGAGCATTAGACTTTAAACGAAAGGCCTTTTTAAATTAAAAGCATCATTCTTTTTTGATAGCCCTTTGGCTCCTATTTCAACATCATGACTCAATTTTATTAGGCTCAATTCCTCTTTATCGCTATGAAACAGAAAGATGCAGTCAGAATATCATTGTTTGTTGTCGTCTTTCTGGATTTGCTGTCGATGAAAGCGTCTGTGAGCGAGAGGTCAGGTGAAGTACAGTACTGCTGTTATCACAGGTCTGTTCTGATCATGGACGGCACTGAAAAAAACAATGCTAAAGAAAAATAAGCATATAATCAGGATCATAATTATGAATTGAAGAGTCTTCTGTGTGTGTTTGTTGTTGACATCAAATGTTGTGTGTTCAGTTTAACCCTTCCCCCTTAAGCCTAGACTAAAAACAGCTGTCTTAACTGAAAATAACTTGCACTCACAGATCTTAAAATAAGCCAGTGCCATTGATTTGTCCCAATAAACACTCCAGTAACGTCTTTTTCTAAGGCATGTTTATTAAATATGCTTAAATGTCCTAATTTAACTAAAACCCAAACCTGTCTTTAACTAAGCCTTGTCTGTGAAACCAGGCCTTTAACGTTTTGATTCTGTATTTGTGCGGTGCATTGCGCTGGTTAAAGTGACACTGGTTTATGCAAAGTGTCAGTTTTGACATTTACAATGAAGGTCACATTTATAATGGGAGGGAGATTTGGGGAAAAAGCAAAATAAATTATGTTTAGCTTTAATAAAATTTCCCAATTTTTCTGCATAGTGACAATATTAAGCCTACTTCCAAATGCCTCTATTGTAAAAAATTGTAATTTAAATGGTAAAATATTTATAGTTTGTGATAATATTTGTTGCATTGCCTTTTATTTCTCTAAATTAAATTACAATTAAAAATAGTTATTGCATATTTGTTCATGTATAGCGCAATTGGTAGAGCAATGCATTAGGGACACAAAGGTTGTGAGTTCGATTCCCTAATAGCACAAACACATATCTTGACATTGAATTTCTGTATACTCATGTTACTATGTGTATGTGTGTGTGTGAGAGAGAGATTGAATGACACTGATGTGTGTATGCTTCTATTTTTATAAAATCCTGTGACCTCTGAACCCAAATGTCAAAGGTATAATTGACTTTCGTCTCTGATGTGAATAGAAATTATTTTCTTCATTGCTTTCTGCTTTGATAACCTAATAGATAACAGTACTAAAGGTCAGACCTCCGTACATATGCTGAACTACATAAACAAGAGAAAGAAAAAGGTGTTGATATGAAAATCAGAGTTTTAACATCTAAAATAAATAATTTAAATTTTAAAATTCAGTTATTTCGCACTAAACATCAACGCTTCTGTCAACGTGTTTTGGTGTTAAATGAGTTCACACAGCTCCTGTCTCTATCTGAACACATGCTGTCAGCTATTAATCATAGCTGAATCACTTCAGCTGTTATATTCTCACATCTAAATCTGCCACGGCAAATGAAGAGCAGAAGTACTTTGAAAAGAAAAACAAAAAGAAAGTTTAATCATTTATTATTTTAAAGGTGTCTGAGCATATCATTTGAATAACCATTTATAATTACACATAACAATTTACATTTATACCACAGTGATATCAACCTGCTGGGTGTTTTTAGATTCATCCAATAGACCCATTCAACAAAAACATTGGTTTCAATTCATTCACCAATTCACCTGACAGAAGACACCTGAAAGTAATTTAGTTTCAAAAAAGGATCAACCTCATCATGTAAAGTAACTAAATTTTATCTCATCTTGACATCTTCAACTCAACTTTGAAACACATTTTTCTTTTCCAATGCACATGTTTCTACTTAAACATACAAACAATGAAAAAAGAAAATAAAGATTTAACTTAGCCAAGGTCAATATCCAACTAAATCAAACACTGATCACCATAATGTCGGTTTATTGAAATCTCAATATTTGTTTCAATTCATTCACTAATTCACCTGACAGAAGACACCTGAAAGTAATTTAGTTTTATCACTTACTCAATCGATTCTATGTCTACAAATCCACAAACAGTTTGAGCATCTACAAGCCCAACTCTCTAGCCATTAGGCGATGACTGCCCAATTCTCACTTGTTTCACTTCATGTCCTTTTGATGCGAGTCTGACATTTATTTTATATATATATATATTATTATTTTGTTCTTGATCGCTTCAGTCTGAACAGCACAATTTTAATCCCATTGAATTAATATCACGTTTGCACCATCCATTAATATTGAGAAAATATTGAAATTTCAACAAACCACCATTATGGTGATCAGTGTTTGCTTTAGTTGGGCCCTTATCTCTTGCGTTTTAATGTTTTCTTTGGCTGTTGAAGCAGTGTTTTAAACTACAGTTGCTATTGCAAAGAAAACTAAGATCTAATTTGATCAAGTAATTTACATGTTGTAAATTTACCTAAATAATATTTCGTATTGTGTTAATAATGTGTAAAAATTAAATGATATTAGAGTGCTAGTTGGAAGGTCAGATCTGTTATTTTTAGAATCATAAAAACACACTTACAGTACAAAGTTAAACTACTAATACAAGTTCTGACATCATGAATTAGTCTGTGAAACTCATTAATGGTGACGATTAACAAAAGAAAGCTTCATTCTGCAATGCATGCATTTATCTGAATCTCACCGTTGTTGAGATTTGTAATAGGAGTGATGATGTCTAAACATTTGTTTAAGTACATTTCGTCAGAGTAGATTAACAAACCATATAATTATAACAGTCACAAAAGATCAACCACATCATGTAAAGTAACTGAATTTTATCTCATCTTGACATCTTCAACTTAACTTTGAAACACATCTATCTTTTCCAATGCACATGTTTGTACTTAAACACATACAAACACTGAAAAAAGAAAATAAAGATTTAACTTAGCGAAGGTCAAGAGTCAATGGCTTACCAAAAAAAAACTGATCACTATAATGTTGGTTTATTGAAATCTCAATATTTGTTTCAATTCATTCACTAATTCACCTGACAGAAGACATCTGAAAGTAATTTAGTTTCAAAAAAAGGATCAACCTCATCATGTAAAATAACTTAATTTCATCTCATCTTGACATCTTCAACTTAACTTTAAAACACATCTTTCTTTTCCAATGCACGTGTTTCTACTTAAACACATACAAACAATGAAAAAATAAAAGAAAGATTTAACTTAGCGAAGGTCAAGAGTCAACTGGGGCAAACACTGATCACCATAATGCTGGTTTATTGAAATCTCAATATTTGTTTCAAATCATTCACTAATTTACCTGACAGAAGACACCTGAAAGTAATTTAGTTTTATCACTTAATCAATTGATTCTGTGTCTGCAAATCCACAAATAACAGTTTGAGCATCTACAACGAAGGTCAAGAGTCAATGGCTTAACTAAAACAAACACGGATCACCACAATGATGGTTTATTAAAATCTCAATATTTGTTTAATATTAATGTAGGGTGCAAATGTTATATTGATTGGGATTAACACTGATAAATCAACAAATTTTAAACATTGTTTCAATGGTTGATTGCTATCTGCCATTTCCACTGGTGAACCTGTGCCATTTTGTTGTTTGGTATACGCAAATAAGTTTTAAGATCGCATTCATTCAAAGGGGTTTCAGAAGAAACTGAGTATATCTGTGTGAAGTTCAGATTTATTTTATTCTTTCCCCGTGTAATACTGCACACTGATAAGTGAACCTCTTTCTGCAGTTGCTAACAAGTCCCGCTGCTCTCACCTACCAGGTAGGCCCTCGAAAGAGTCGTCTCAAATGACAGTTTGTTTTTGTTTTGTTTTGAGGCTTTTCACTAAAGCTTTATCCAAAAGATCTGAGCAGCATCCTTCCTCCCTCTCTAGGGCTGCTCAATGTCTGCTCTAAAGCCCTTTAATGACAAACACTTGTAAGAACTGGAGAGAATGAATGATGCTTCTTTAGACGTGTTGGATGTGGCCGCCGGTGAGAGCCGTCTCAGTGAGTTTTTACAGGATTGTGAGGCAGAAATGAACGTCACACGTGTCCAGTGAGCTGCAAATATTAACCCGTCTTATGTGCTTCTTCATCGTTGTTTCTGAATGCTACAGGAATAAACTCTGATGATGCAATGACTAAATCCATGGAATGAAGCTGATCTGCTTTGCTGTAAATCACTAGAAAGCTCCTAGACAGCAGTCGGCTCTAGGCCGGATCCGTGCCGAAATCGGCAGCTCCAGTGCGGATCCGCACTGGAGCTGCCGATTTCGGCACGGATCCGGCACAGATTCGGCACTGTTCAGAATTATTGTAGTCAGTGCCAGTAAAGAAGTAATATTCCCAGAAATCAAACATCTGTCTTTGTATGACTTTTCTGTCTGTGGAACGCAAAAAACAGCATGAAACTAGTCATGTTTACTTGTTCATATCTATCTTATGTGCTGAATTCTGCATTAGTGTTTATATACGCTGCCAAAACTGCAGGCATGTACCTGTGTGCATTTAAACATTCAGAGATGACAGTGTGGATTTATTGCATTGTTGTGTCTGTGTGGTTGTCCATTCAATGTTTTGGTTGCTTCCAGTCCGCCTGTTGTCATATCTTAAGACCTTCCCCTCCACCTCGAACAGGCTCTTTCATTGGTCAGATCTATCATATCGTCTTTAGCTTCTATATCACACAGATTTATAAAGTGTAAGGTCAGCAGCTGGTGGCTGTTTGCTCTTTGGTCTTGGGTTTGAAAAGAAATGAGTCTCTTGGATTCATTAGGTTGGTTTGACTGCAGTGCTAAATGGCCCTATGTGAGACTTAAATCACACATGTACAGTACAGTACAAAAAATTAACCCTTTCTGTTCATTCAGCTCGCCGCCCAGGTGCTCGATGATTACCAAGAAGAAGACATTGGATTTGCCCTGGTGGACTCGAAGAAAGATGCTGCTGTTGCTAAGAATCTGGGTAAACATCATTCAAAATCTTCCAAAAACTTGTTTAAACCAGTTCTGTAGCAAATGAATGTAATGTATTTAGTAACTTTAATATCCAACACAGTTGGTTCTTATAAGTGTTGTGACTGAGTATATGTGGAAGTGTGAATGAGATTTAAAGTCCAATATTAAATGTGTTTGCAGTTTGTGACAACACAGAAAAATGTGATATTAACAACAAGCCAAATTAAAATGATTGTGGAAATGTGGAAAAACTGTTTACCGGTGTTCACAGTAGAGGTCTTCACATCCACTTAGACCGAAAATATGAGGTCCGACCTGAGACCCTGCTGGTGCATTCATCAAACAACAAATGAAAATTAATGGAGCAGTGGGCCAAATTGGTTGCGAGGCCAGGGTTTCTTTCTGTCTGACTGGTGCATGCCGGGCTGCAGACTGCACATAAGTCAATGCCATATACATTCGGGTGTAGTCAGGTTAAAAAATATTGCCATTGGGTCAGGATGGTTTCTCGGGTTTGTCTCGTCTTGGGTGTTTCTTAAAAAAAAAGTGATTTGTGTCATTATGGGTACATTTCTTTGGACTCAAGAAGACCTTTAGTTCATAGTCTTTGTAATGTGTTTCAAACATTTACAATGGGTTTAGAAACAATTCTTGGACTTTAATAGCTGTGCGCAGGACAACAACACTACTGCTTGGTTCATTGCACTTTGCTGAAGCTTTTATAATATCTGGATATAATATCTGACATGTTCACACATTAAAGTATGAAGTACTTGTTTTTGGGCAGGTCTGGATGAGGTGGACAGCATCTACATATTTGCTGACAATGAGATCGTGGAGTATGATGGAGAACTGGCAGCCGACACTCTTGTGGAATTCCTCTATGATGTCAGTGATTATTATTGATCATGATTGTTGTTAACACTTTAGGTAATGGATTAATAATTTAATGGTTTCCCTCTCAGGTCATTGAGGAACCTGTGGAAATCATCTATAATGAGAGAGAGCTCAAAGGGTTTCATAATATCGATGATGGCATTAAACTGATGGGCTTCTTCAAGAGTGCAAGATCTCCACATTAGTACAGTATGAAAGTACACCTGAACGATAAACAACATTTCAAGAGCTTATGGAGATAAATGACATTATGATCAATGTTTAGTCGTCATTTTATTGTAACACAACATCTAAACCATTATGTTCTCCTTATACTTTATTTCTCAGACTTTATTGAGTATGACGATGCAGCGGAGGAATTTCATCCTTTCATCAAGTTCTTTGCCACCTTCGAGCCAAAGATTTACACATTTTTTACACACCTCATTTATTCACTGTCAACAATGTAATTTGTCATGAATATAAATGACTGAGTATATGTGTAGTTTCAAAAATCGTTGAATTAGGCCCTTATAATAATGGACGCTTATTTATTTGCTTTGATGCTTTCTCTCACTGTGTCCAGATTGCTAAAAAATTAAACCTGAAGCTGAACGAAGTGGATTTCTTTGAACCTTTCATGAAAGACCCTATCACCATCCCCGGCAGTCCTTACAAAGAAAATGACATTGTCAGCTACATCGAGCAACACCACCGGTGAGTTTGGGATACATAACAAGAAAAAAAACACAAAACGACAACCAAAGAGAAAGCAGATGACTCCAGCAGCTCCAGCCCAGAGTCGACTGCTGTCTGGAAGGAAAATAATCCTTTACTCAATGTGACTGATTGTTTTCCTCTTGGTTTCAGTCCGACTCTAAGAAAAATGGAGCCTCACAGCATGTATGAGATCTGGGTAAGACAAAAACTTCATCAGTAGAAAAATAAGAAACACGTACTATACCCTCTTAACAATTACTGTAAGACTTACTGTAACTATTTACAATAAGCTACTGTGTTTTTACATCAGTACACTGAATAATGGTTAAATAAAGACTACATGGATGCTGATTTGTGCATTTCAAATACTGTATTGCCTGTACATACCTGTATATAGTATAACACATAGAGTTGAGCTTAAAACATTATTCAAGTATTCTTAAAGGGGTCATATCATGAAAATCTGACTTTATGTTTAAGTGCCGTAATTAGGTCCCCAGTGCTTCTATCGTGACAACGTGAAAAAGAACAACCCAGTAACTTTGTTAGATCAAAAAATTAGGTAATTCATATTTCGCCTGTTTTGTGATGTAGGTAGCGAGTCTTATTATAACAATACCATCCCTTAATCTGCACTATCCAACCACCGCACTGCCATTTAGTTCAGAGAGAAAGAAAGAAAGGAAAATAAATTGACAGCACAAGTGAGTTTTAATTTCAACAAACCACTATTATGGGGATCAGTGTTTGCATCAGCTCATTTGCATTATAAATGGAACACCCAAAAACTGCAAATTTTTGCTCGCACCTACAAAGTGGCAATTTTAATATGCTATAATAAATTATTTATATGATATTTTGAGCTAAAACTTCACATACATACTCTGGGGACACCGAAGGCTTATTTTTTATATTTTAAAATCTCATAATATGACCCCTTTAAGGGTTGATATACTGTATGAATGACCGTTCTCTCTTTGTATACTTTCGATCTTATCACCATTATCAAAACCCTCAGTAGCTCTTTCATTTCTGTCCTCTATAGGAAGATGACATTAATGGACAGCACATTGTCGCCTTTGCCGAAGAGTCTGATCCTGGTAAACACTGCAGAATCCTTAAATGGTCAAACCAGGTTTTGCCGCCAGATCTTCATCTTTGATCGTTGTCTTGTTACAGACGGTTATGAGTTCCTGGAAATCCTAAAAGAAGTGGCTCAAGACAACACGGACAACCCTCACTTAAGCATCATCTGGATCGATCCAGACGACTTCCCGCTGGTATGAGCTTAATCACCTTGGGTTTTTATCCTGGGTTCAAAAATGAGCTTTAAATAACAGAGACTGAATATATTTAGTGTTTAAATACTGTAGTAGCCTTACTATAAATAGTATAACACATGTAAGGAATAATTAATGACGGGCCGTTGAATTATTCGAAAATAATACACACCTAAGGTGGTATAATGTGGCACGACGTGAAGCAGATAATTCAAAGGACCGGAGTCAATTATTCCCCTTATACCACGGTTCACTCTAGACATTGCTCATTGAAAAATAATCAACACCTGAGGAACAATTCTCAACCAATAAGAATAAAGCATTAAACAACCATGTGGTATAAGGCTTTTATGGGGCGGTTTCCCAGACAGGGTTTAGATTAATCCAGGATTAGGTCTTAGATATTTTAGGGCATTTAAGTATTTTTTACAAACATACCGTAAAAAAAAAACATTACTGGTGTGCATCTTGAGACAAAACAATGGCACTAATATATGATCAAATATGTCAGTACAAGGAGTTTTTAAATGAAGGCTGGGACTAGGATAAACCCTGGCCGGGAAACCACCCCTTAATGTTTATTTAATGACAACAACAGTCCCAGAAATATAGACTATAGTTAAAGGGGACATTCCATGAAAATCAGACTTTTTCCATGTTTAAGTGCTATAATCGGGTCCCCAGTGCTTCTACCAACCCAGAAAACATGAAAAATAGCAACCCTGTAACTTTGTTTTGGTAAGGCTCTCTCTGCAAGCATGTGAATAAATAGGTCATGCGGATTTCGCTCCCCCCATGACGTAGGTAAGGGCTCCAATTATAATGATACCGCCCCTTCAACTGCGCTATCCAACCATGAACGGCCTCACGAGTGCGATAGACAGAGAGAAAGAATGACTGACAGCACGACGCGTTTGTATTCCATCAAACACAAACAGGAGCCTACAATCTTATAACTTGTAGTTTTAATAATCTTTCTAAAGATTGAATCAACGTTCTAAAGGATTAACGTTACCTTAGTGCAAGAGAGAGAGAGCGAGTGAGCGAACGAACGAGAGAGAGAGAGAGCAACGCGACGGTTCGCTTTCAAGCAAGTTATGTTGTTTAATATGTTTCTCTGAAGTTTATATGAATGAACACGAGGATTAATGCACTGCATGAGACAGAGTGAGAGAACAACGCGTATTCACTATCATACACAATAAGTAAATATGTTGTTTAAGGTTTCTCTGAAGTTTCAAATGAATGAGGAGTTACAAAATAGATGAGAGACTGACAGAAACGCGAATGTGTTCAATATGTGTGCACAATAAACTTAAACATGTAATTTGATCTGTTTCTCTAAAGTTTAAGCATTAAACGTGTTGTTTTATTACAGATCATTTAAATGTGCTCGTGTGGTTTGGTCAAAAAGTAAACTTCTGAGTGTTTGTGGACGTGTATTTTATTGTAACATGCTGAAACTCATTATGCCTGTTTAAAACAAGGGCAACATGAGACCTTAAGTCTTTATTTTTATTCCACAATGTTCCCCATCTACTGATAAACATGTATTTAGTATGCATAAAACAGATAATTGACTTTTTAAACTTGTTCATATTTATAATGCTTAACATCGCTCACAAACTTCTTTCGTGAGAGAATCTCCCTCGATGTTCTGTCAGCTCTACAGCGGGAGCGCTTGAGACTCCGCCCACCTGAGCAGCTCGTTTGGATTTAAAGGGATACACACAAAAACGGTGCATTTTTGCTCAGCCCCATAAATTGCCTATTTTAACATGCCACAATAAATTACCTATATGGTATTTTGAGCTAAAACTTCACATATGTACTCTGGGGACATCAAAGATTTATTTAATATCTTAAAAACGTCTTCTGGAATGTCCCCTTTAAAGATTGATGATAAAGGTTATATTGAGTTGTGTTCAGCTCTCTGCTGCTCTCTACAGGAGACACTTTACCATTGCAAGTATGGTCAAATTGGATATCAAACAGGTTTGACTTCTGCAGTAAATACTACTAAAAACAAAGCTTTGCTACAAAAGAAATGCATTGCAATGACTCTTTAGAGAATTCTTACTTTCATCTCTGCTTCGAGAGTTTGCAAATGCATTTACAGTTCAAAAACACAAATAAATCTGAGACTTTATTTATAAAGCGTTATTAATGCATTTATAATGCATAAAGCATTCTGATCCTAACTCTGACCTTTGACCCATTTGTGCCCCCTGCTGCTGGTGCCATACTGGGAGAATACCTTTGGCATTGACCTGTCATCTCCTCAGATCGGTGTGGTGGACGTGGAGGATGCTGACAGTGTCAGTACAGATGTAGAGTGAGCAGACCAAAGGTGATGTTAAGATTCTTCTGACCATCTGTCCTTCATTCTGTTTGTCTGTATGTCAGGCTGACAGTGTGTGGATGGACATGGATGATGAAGAGGACATGCCCACAGCAGAGGAGTTGGACACCTGGATCGAAGAAGTGATGGCAGGCAGAATCCACCCTGATGATGATGACAATGATGATGATGACGACGATGATGATGATGACGACGATGATGACGATGACAACGATGATGATGACGATGACGACAATGATGACGATGATGACGACAACGACGACGATGATGACGACGACGATGATGACGACGACGACGATGATGACGACGACGATGATGATGACGACGACGATGATGACGACGACGATGATGATGAATAAATCCTGCCTCAAAACATTGTCATCATATGCAGATGTTCACAGTGGTGTAGTCTGAAACTCTGGAGTCTATCCATGTTCACATCATCACACTGTTTGCTAATGAAAACTTCTTTGCATGGTCATTAGTATGCAAACTCATTCTTCAGGAAATAAACATCACATTCAAGTTTGTTCGTGTTTATGTACGAGCCAAAGGTGTGGTAAACTGTATAACAACTGATTGCATAAAAGTTTTATTTTATGAGAGAGCAGATTAATTCATCCTCACTATAAAGTCTTAACCTTCCACGCTCTGGGATGTCACTGGAAAATTAAAAAGTTACAAAAGAGGTTTTCTTCATTTTTTGGTCCAGCATAATTACAACAAAACACTAAATCAACATTCAAATGTCACCATCCATGTTTTTTAGGAACAGTTAATAAATGACTATTTGATAAAATAATGTTGATTTCTAATCACAACATTCCTTCAGATCTGCTTTTGTTGGAATTCGAATTCATCAGACATTCAAATTGAATGATGTGTTGATAAAAGGCACAAATTTACAGTTGTGAAAAATGGTCATATATTTGATAATCAATTAATCTACAAACATCTTCTCATCTTGATAATACCTGGTTGAATACAGCCCTTTCAAGTGATTTCGCAATAAATGAGAGGAGTGTGATGGGTCTGTAACTGTCTGTGAGAGAAAGGTTTAGTGTGGTTGTGGACCTGTAGGGTTAAAAGTGAATGGAAAGGTGTCGGTGAGCAGGGAGGTGTTGATGATATGTGTTTGGGCTGTAAGAGATGGGAGGTGATTGGATTGAGGGGGCCCATATGGCAAAAAAAAGTAATTTCTCGGGACAAAAATATTTTAAAAAAATATGTGACCCGTCACGGAAACCAGGGACACAAGTCGGCAGCACAAGTTTCGAGAAAATGAGAAACAAAGTTTTTTTTTTCAAAATTTGAGATTTTCGCTTTATTGCAGAATCTGTTAGTTGAGATCACGAAGAAGCCTCTCCATGTTTGAGATAGCAGTTTATGTATATTTAAAAGCGTACATTTTGCGGTTAAAATAGGCTTGTTTTTCCGGAGATTCTAGCGTGCAGCGGGGGGGCGTCATTGTCTGTGTGTATATTTACATACTGGATAAACTTGTGTTTTCGCCTCCGCCCCCAAAGGGAACAGCGTGAATACTGAATAAGGATATTTCGCCCAAAACTGAAAATAATGTAATTAATAACTTACCCTTATGTCGTTCTAAACTCGGAAGACCTCCGTTCATCTTCGGGACACAGTTTAAGATGTTTTAACATTAGATTTAGTCCGAGAGCTTTCTGTGTCCTCCATTGAAAATCTATGTACGGTTTCCATGTCCAGAAAGGTAATAAAAACATTATCAAAGTAGCCCATGTGACATCAGTGGGTCAGTAAAATTGTTTTGAAGCATCGAAAATACAGTTTGGTCCAAAAATAGCAAGAATTACGACTTTATTCAGCATTGTCTTCTCTTCCGGCTCGAGCGTGAAGTCACGTGACTGTAGTGACGTGGCTGCTCTGTCCCTTAGACATGTTTGCTTAGTTTTGTTTAAATTTTTTTTTTTTTTTTCAAACTTATAGCGTGCGTCTCCCCAGACTGTAAATGAAGCTCGGGCGCACAAAACAAAAGAAATATAAAAGAAGCTGGGGCGGAACAAATAACAGTCAGTCGCATCACTGACTTTATGGGGCGCCGCAGTCGGATGACGTCAAAGTACCGCGAGAGCTCTTTAAGAAATCTTACGGAGTAGTTTAATTTCGACTCGCTCTCGCGGTACTTTGACGTCATCCGACTGCGGCGCCCCATAAAGTCTGTGACGTGACTGACGTACGATGCGGCTGACTGTTATTTGTCCAAACACACAGAAGTTACACAGAGATCGTTGTATTCTTTATATAATTGGCTACATGTTTTGTCTATCAATATTTCCATGAAGTCATTGGCTGATGGAGGAACGAGCGAGCGATTGGTAACATCTCTTAAGGACTTCACGTTTTCGACGGTGCTGTTTTTGGATTATCTATTATTATTTTAAATACAAACTTTGAAGGCGGGTTCATGTGTTTAACGGAACGTAAATACCGGAGTGTAATCTGATATACCCTTACATGTTACGATGTAAATAGTCCTCCGATTGTATATTATATTGTATTACCAGAAGTTCATGCGAAATAGACTATATATCTATATTTCACGGATTATACGCATCTGTGGACAAAAATCATTGGATGATTCACACATCTGAAACAGACTGTATTCGACTTGTGATCCCCACAAAGGTAACGTTAAAAGTCCTGTTTATTTTTGCATTTTGTCATTTCGGACTTCTGTAATAAAATACTACATATGCTGCTAGAACAGCTGTATCTCAAAACGGCTTTACAGGGGGTATGGCTTAGCTAAATGAGATGTAAATGAGCCCTATTGTCTCTCCAGCCAGGGAAAAGGGAAAGTGTTAACTTTTTTCTTTCTCAAATTTCTCAGCATTCTCTTTCTTGAATGTGTTACATTCAAATGGCCACAACTTCTCCAAATCTTATCAGATTTCCATGTGTTACACATCGTTGGAAAGCTTAGAATCTGCACTTTCAGAAAATATGAATAACTCAAAATGCCCCGGATCCGACTTGTGTCCCTACTTTCCGTGACTGGTCACATATATATGCTAAATACATTTTGTAGAAACTAAAGCTTATTTAAATATATTTAGTTTGAACCTATTTATATAATTACATTTATTTAGTTTATTTTAGGGACAACAAATACATTTTTATTTGTACAACCCAAACTACATACATATATATATATATTTCTGGCCAAAATATATAAGTTTGTATCAAATGTATAAAGTATAAAATGTATAAGTATGTTTAAAATATATTTAGTACATTTTGCACTTGAAAATATATTTAATTTGAACCTTTTCAAACGTTTTATGTTTACTTCTTCTTCTTCCTTTATTTAAATAGCACAAGTAAACACAACAGACGTTGACCACTGTGCTTCACAAAGCATAAGGCAAAAAGATAGATAAAATACATAAAACATTCAGAATGTAGAAAAGACATGGATAAAATGAAATTGAAGAAAATGCTTGCTCCAAAAGATACAAGTTTAGTTTATGTTTGAACTCACATTCAGAGGATAAAGATCTCAAGGAGAGAGGCAGGCTATTACATAGCCTAGGACCAACAACTGCAAATGTATCTTTACAGTTTCTCTTCTAATGGGATGTAAATATAAATGCTTTAAAATATATTTATTTTTAAAATGTAATTCAAGATATATTTCAGCACATATATTTTGAAATATATTTTAAAATTATATTTTATATAAATATATATATATATATATATATATATATATATATATATATATATATATATATATATATATATATATATATATATATATTGCTGTATGGGGGCAGATGGAGGGGTGGCTGGAGAGAGGTTTAGTAAAGAGACTTCAATGTTGGATGTGAGGGTTGATATGTTTGTTTGGAGGTTTGTTGTGCTGATGGATGATGTTTTGTTTGTGATAAAGTTTGCAAAGTCATCTGCTGACAATGAGGAAGTTAGTGGTGGCTCCAACTCACTAACTCCCCCATATGGCAGAAAAATATAGTTTCAAATATATTTCAAATTTTACAAAAAATTGCAAAAAAATATATGTACTGAAATTTTTAAATATGTTAACACAAATGTATTTTTAACCAATATATTTTTGCCCATTTTTTATATTTTGAAAGATATTTTAAAGCATTGATATTAACATTAAAATATAAAACTTTGTATGCTACAAACATACAAACAACAATAAACACAGCATGTTTGTCAAATCAACACATATTCTTGTCTTACTTTAAGTTAAAAAAAATTAAGTTAAACAATTTCAACTTGCTTTTATAATTAATATCAACTTATCACAAGCCAAAACCTAAAATAGAATGTTGAATTGACTTGCAAAACCATGTTGTTTTAACTTCATACTGCATTTTTTTTTACAGTGCATGTTTGAAAAGGTTAAAATGAAACATATTTTCAACCGCAAAATATATGTACATTTACATATATAATTTTATATTTTATAAATACTTTTTATACAAACCTTTATATTTTGGCCAAGAAAAATATATTTTTGCTGTATGGGTTGGAAAATAGACCCCTTCAATGTTTGTAAACATCGAACCCCTGGGTTGGGTGCGCCCGCAGCATGGGGTCAGAAAAATGGCGCTGCTAATAAAAACTGATCATACAATACAGGCTTTCTAATTTAATCTAACAGGGCCGATAAATGATGACTTACCTGAAATGAAGTGAGCACTACAAACACAAGCCTCTTTGATCTTTGCATTGTCCCAGTCTGCATTGTTAATTGTTTGCAACCACATACGGTGCCAATTTTTTTAATGGATGAGATCCTGCAGGAATCCTGAACAACTTAACTGCAGAGCTGGTGCAATTTTCACAGACCACGATGCAACAAGTAGGTGACAATTCAACCAAACAATACGCAACTTAACTTGAAAGAAAGACTTTTCTGACCCCGACATGCGCAGTGCGAACCATGATTTCTCCTATGTGAACCGTGAAGGGGTCTATTAGAAGTGTATTTGTTGCCCTTGAAATACATTTTGTATTAATATATGATGGTTACAACTACAACTATTTTCAAAAACAATATTTTCAAATTCAAAATTATTTTTAATTAAGCTTTACATTCTACAAAATGTATTTAGCATATATTTAAAACATATTGTTGGCCAGATAAATTTATTTTTTTGCCATTTGTGTGTTCTTCAGTCCTACATTTACCCAGTGGTTACAGTGTTTGTAGAGTGTATAGTTTCATTAAAGCAACACTAAGTAGTTTCCATGTAAAATTGACTTATGGCTCCCCCATGTGGTTGAAAAGCGCAACAGTGCCTAGTATCAGACACTCTTCTGCAGGCAGGGGGAGGGGCGGGGCTGTTTGCTCTACCCCCAAACTGGACTTTCAGAGTGTGCTTGTAGCAGCTAGGAGGCTGCTCAGGTTGCAGCAACAGTACAATTTGTCCAGTTAAAAGTTGTTCTATCACTGAAATAATTTTAGAGACATTATTTAAAGGTCAAAAAACTACATAGTGTTGCTTTAATTCTTTGAAGTCAACATTCTGGAAACAAGAATTTGAATAATTTGACTGTGAATAATGAGGGTGTGTGTCTTTTGTGTTTGAAAATGAAAGTTAACAACACTAGAGAGGGATAAACACTGCAAGGAAATGAAACTTATGCGTGTAAAAATAAAGGAAGAAGAGGATACCCCACACTTTAAGCTTTTAGAGAAGAGTACACACCTTTGAAAAGGTAAGTCTGATTTTTGATTCTTTATGCATTACTTTTACTATAAATACTATATTATAGTTTAGGAATGTGTTATGTGTAATTGCAGTGCAATATTGTGAATTTCTTATGTCAATCTCGAAAACTTTAATGGATTGGTTTCTCTCTTCAATGACATTCTGAATTAACTAATTCATCTGTATTAAAAAAAAATTAAAGCAGTCGTGTGTAGTTTTTTTTCAAAACTGTCTTTGAAATGTATACCATTTAATTAAATGAAAATTTCAGTATACATTTGTTGACTTAAATATTATTACAATTAATTAGACCCTAAAGATTCCTTGTTACACTTAATTTTTTAAGTTTAATCAAGTTAAATTTACAAATAATTTAAACTTTCGTGAATAGTGAGGACTTGCTATAAATTATAAAATAAAGTTGAATTACCTTAAGTTAGTTTAATTTTATTTTTAATATTTTATAGCAACGTCTTACTAGTCAAGAAAGTTTAAATTAATTGTAAATTCAAGTTTGATTAAAGTGCAAAAAAAAATTACAGACTAGAGAGTCTTCTGAAAAAAGATCACCGTTTTAAATTTTCATATTGGCTTTGTTGCAAAACAGCTTTACAAAAAACATTTTATTACAGAGGAATTGTGAGGAAAAAAACATGAAATGAAATAAAAAATAAAAATAGGAGAAAGTTAAGAAAATTGTAAAAAAACACATGTACAATAACATAATAAGATAAAGAGTTTACGTTTTTCATTCAACCTTGTAAAAACAATTAATCAAGCCAAAGGAAAGTGAAAATCTACTGGTGTAGAAGCAAAAGAACATTAAGATAAAGCACATTTATGAATACATGTAAACACTTACAGCGCATCACATATATATACACTTTTAATTAGTACTTATCATCCCTGCCAACCGAACCCATGAACTTTGTGCTGCTATCTCATTTCTGTTCTCTACCAATTAAGCTACAAAAACTAGGTACAACCAGTCAGAACCAGTTTAATTACACGATTTTGTCATTCACTAGAGAGATGTAGGCTTTTGTGTTAGTCACCCAACCGGTTAATGTACATTCTATATCCTAGATAGCAGTTGAACCAGTCAGCTATGTCATCTGTCAGATTATTATGACAGCTGTTTCTCAATATTTATTATTGTCTGTAGGTTACTTGTGTTCTTGTGGACCTGTGAAACGTCATCAGCAGTGATGGGAGTAATTCCACTACTGTTATCAGTAACGAGCATGTAACGAAGTATTTTTTTAAATGAAGTATCGCAATTACAATTACTGAAATTTAAATGAGTTCGTTACTCGCGTTACTCTATTTTGTAAAAAAAATAACACTTACAGACAAGACATTTCTGATTTAACATCGCATGACCGTGGTGGGCGGCGCAATGAATCATTAAACTTCATCATGGCTGGCATATAGAATGAACATGAAAAATCTAAACGGGACAACATACCTTTGTTTAAAGTCATAATCCATCCGGTCTCATGTTTGTAAATTATCTTTGCCAAGCAACCGCAGTATGACATCAACTTGCATTTGTAGTCCACAAAAGCAATAAATCTGAGAAATGTTAATATATATCTTAGATGTTTACATCGACCTTCATGGAAGAGAACGATCCGCGATTGTTGTTTGCAGAAAAATATTCACACTGCGCTGTACAACTGTTAAAACGTGTTAAAACTCCATAGTATGTGTGAGTGCGCATTTAGTTTCACTCCGTATCCGACAAAACCATCCACTCGCTCTGTGTCCGTCGGACAAAACAATTCACGTACTCCGTTTTCTGATTATCTTCCTTTAATCCTGAGTATGATTTAAATCTAACAGAAAACATATACAAACAAAGAGCGCACTACCCCCACAACCTTCACAAGCTGTGTCCCAATTCCATGGCCACGCCCTGCTAAGCATGCAACCTAAAAAAGTGAGCACTCTGTCTTTCAAGATGGAAGCCTCAGAAGTTCGCGAAAAGAACTGAAACTGACTGAAATGAGACGGTCTAATCTTCGGAGGACCCATAATTTGCGCCAGCTGCTGCACGAGCCTGTCAGCAGTACACAGCGGAGACGTTTCTGGCTTATTAAAATAAATATGGAATCAGAAAAATTATAATTTATTTTAGAAAATATGACATGTTGACACAATTGTCTCCAAATTCTTAAAGAGACAATACACAATTTTAACACACTATATATTTTCAATGTAAACATACAGAATATTTGTCTAAATGATCTAAATGATATACATATGTGGCCAGTGGCATGAGATACTTAAGAAAACTGTATAGAATTATATAATGGTCAACTACGCCACCCGGTATATACACCGGGAACTCAGCCCCAAAACAAGGGACACACAGGTTCGTAACCAAAAGAAATTGGTGAGCAAAGAGACATAGGCCAGGGAGTACCAAAGATAAGCAGCTTTATTTAAATACAAAAGTTAAAAACCCAACACATTGACATCATAGGTTCAATAGCCACGTATCAAAAGCTAAATGCAACACTTTACAAAAGTTCAAAAAGAAAAATGAACACAAAAAGAAACAGATACACGAGAAGGCTTAAGGGGTAGGGTGATGGCCTGCTATGACCCTCAATACACACGACACGCTTAATATCCGTACATGACACATTTAATATCCACACACACCCACACTGGTGAAATCAAGTCACTCAATGCACTGCACTCAGTGTGAACCCATTAAATAGCGGCTAAACCCCTCCTCTATAAACCCCCTTCGTCACGCGATAAATAAAGAGCAAAAGACACACAATAAACATTAACTGGCAAAAGCAAGCCCCAGTTCACAACAAAAGAAAAACAAAAAAAACAATATTAATGTCACTTTCGTTTTGGGAGCTCAACTAAACTAAAATCTAACAAAGAAAATAAATTAAATTGCAAAATCCACAAGTGAACACAAAACAAAAGAAAACAAAATCTCATTGATGGTTTGAAACAAAATGACAAATCAAAACAAACTCCAATCGACGACACATTCAAAAAAACAGGGCAAACCAGCGAGAGACAGCCACGTTCAGGTTTACTAAAATGAAAGTTATTTGCTTAAATAAGGAAACGACAAACACAGTACAGGCAAGGCAGCAGTGCGTTCATTAACAAACGCGCATCTCGTCCCGAAATATAAAGATGAAACCCTTGTGCCTTTCACTCCATCAGATGATGTTCATAATGTGGTGCTATGCACGGTCTCGGACCATAACATGCAGTGGATTGTTTGTTGACGAGCTCAAAGCCAAGGGCAGCCTCCGCACAGCAGCAGAACAGAAAGACGGCACTTCCAAAACGCTCCCGTTCATAAATGGCAACTTCTGTAGTAATCTAATACTATGCCCAATCTCCGGACCATTACATGAAGTGGATTGTTTGTTGACAAACTCAAAGCCAGGGGCAGCCTACACACAGCAGCAGAACAGCGAGACGGCACTTCAGAAACTCTCCCATTCATAAATTGCAACTTTCGTAAAGGGGCGGTACGAATGACGACGCATCCCAGGTAACAAACGCGTCCTCATTTTATACCCTGCCAGCCAACTGCTGATAGGTTCAAGGTTTTCACATGACACTGGCCAATAATCAACCCGAATACTCTTCATTCTGCTACATTCTCCCCCAACTTATAAATCGTCGCCCCGACGATAAGTCACTAGACCTCAAGAATCAAACCCATGGCCTGAAAACGGCTAACACTCCACTAGATGTTGCACCCAAGGGTGCCCTACTACATTCTACAACTCCTCCCACTGCCCTGGGCAGATGATGAACATTTGAATGTTGGCCAGCTGTTGGCCTCCTGGATTTACGAGGCAGAATCTCAGCCTCTTGCGGCTGCTCTAAAACTGACAAGCCTAATGCTGAACCTTGACTTAGTCCCACCTCGTAACAAGGACCTGGCTCATCCATAGCCACGGCTCCCTCGGACACCACCGACTCCTCCAAAGGCACAGAAACACCCGTTGCCTGGGATGACTCTGGCATGGCAACCCACAAGTCCACCTCCCCTAAACTATCCTGTGAACTCAGTTCTGGTTCCACCTCTCGAGCAACACAAGGTATGTGAACCGGGCTCCCTTGCACCTGAGCTTTTAACAATGACCGGTGAACCCGCTTGATCTTACCCAGATCCTCCACTGGTGCAATCGTATAGACCGGGCCACCTGACCTAGGCGCCTCAATCCCCCTATACACCACAGAGCTCCATAGGTCCTGAATCTTGTGTCGGCCCTGCCTACCACATTCCCTGAGATAAACCAGCTGCCCTTGCTCCAGTGGTGCATCGCGGACTCGCAAATCAAAAGTTGCTTTCCGACGATCGGCGGCCACCTTTAAGCGATCTCTTGCCCCATCAAAGGCTACTTGTAACCGTGTCTGGTGCTCCAAAATCCACTCATGCACCTCACCTGCCACTGGCTCAGGCACTCTGCCCAACAGGAAATCAATGGGGAGCCGCGGTTCCTGACCAAACATAAGGAAATGCGGAGACTCACCCGTGGCCTGGTGGGGAGTTGTGTTATATGAAAAGAGCACCTGAGGAAGGCATGACACCCAATCTCTTTTTCTTGAAACTGGCAAGGTGCGCAGTAAATTATGTAGGGTTCTATTGAAGCGCTCGCACTGACCATTACCAGCTGGGTGATATGGTGTAGTGCGAGACTTCTCAACCCCATAAAGCTTACACAGTTGCTGGATTAAAAGTGACTCAAAGTTGCGGCCCTGGTCAGAATGAATTCGCACCGGGACCCCAAACTTATAGAACCATTCACTCACCAGCACCTGCGCTACAGTCTCGGCCCGTTGATCCCTGGTGGGGACGGCAAGAGTGAACTTCGTAAAGACATCCGTCATTACAAGAACATTCTCCAGGCCTGAACGGGAGGCTTCAAGCAACGTGAAATCAATAGCCAAGATGTCATTTGGCCGGGACGCTAATAAATGTCTCATAAAACTACGGGCAGCTGGTACATTGTCCTTGGCAACTTGACATCGTTCACACTCCTGAACCCACCGTGCCACCTCGGCTGCCATACTTGGCCAATAACATCGTTGGCGCACCAACTCAGTAGTGCGCTCAATGCCCTGGTGCCCGTGTTCTTGATGTAACCCCTGTAAGACATCATGCCGCAGCACCGAAGGTAACACTACTTGCAAAATCTCCTCTCCACCGTCAGGATGAAAAATCCGACGGTAAATTACTCCTTGCCTCTCCACCAGACGATCCCACTGCCGAAGAAGAATTAAAGCAGCCTGTGAGAGCTGCCGCCGTTTAAGAGGCCCAGGAAACTCCTGTTTTCTCCAAAACCCTATAATCTCACCAATTACTGGGTCAGCCTCTTGTAGGCCCCCAATCTGATCAGCTGAATGACCCGGTAAGGCAGTCACAACAGCCTGAGTTGCAAGCGGAGCCAATGGTGTAGCAACCACCTGATGTACCGCAGCAGGAACAGCTGTACCTGGAAACAGGCTGCCTGTCCCTTCCAGCTCAGGTGGATTCTGGCGCGACAAAGCATCAGCATTCGTATTACACCTCCCCGGCCGATACCTTATTTCAAAATTGAAGCAAGCAAGCTGTGACGCCCAGCGCTGCTCCGTAGCCCCCAACTTAGCGGAGTTCAGATGGCTGAGGGGATTGTTATCAGTGTACACTACACATTTATGGCCTAATAAGTATTCTCTAAACTTCTCAGCCATAGCCCACTTTAAAGCCAAGAACTCCAGCTTCATCGAGCTATAGTTGGACATGTTACGTTCTGTAGGTCTTAGACCCCGACTTGCATACGCCACAGGTCTTACTTTACCACCCTGCTCCTGGGAAAGGACAGCACCTAGCCCACCCAGGCTAGCATCCACTTCCAAGATAAATGGAAGGGAAAAGTCTGCATAACCGAGTACCGGGGCCGAAATAAGCTTACCCTTCAAACTCTCAAAGCTTCTCTGACAGTGGGTAGTCCAGCCACTGGCAAAACCTGGCTCTGCTCTCTTCCGAGACTTTGTGCCCCCAAACTCTGCAACCAACCTATGTAGAGGGGCTGCCAATTTGGCAAACCCCTCCACAAAACGGCGGTAATAACTCGCAAAGCCTAAAAAAGAACGAAGCTCTGACACACTAGTAGGTTGTGGCCACTGGGCCACCGCCTCAATCTTCTTAGGGTCTGTGGAGACACCATCGGCTGAAATCACATGACCCAAATATGTAACTTCTGAACGAAAGAAAACGCATTTCTCCAATTTTGCCTTAAGGCCTTCGCACTGCAACCTACTCAAAACAAGCTCCAGTCGTTCCAGATGTTGTACGACTGAGGATGAAAAAATTACAATATCATCCAAATACAGTAACAATGACTGACACTGTTGATCACCAAATAAACGCTGCATTAGACGCTGAAATGTACTAGGTGCATTGCAAAGGCCAAAAGGCATGCGATTCCATTCAAATAGACCAAATGGAGTACAAAATGCAGTCTTAGGCCGGTCTTGTTCACTGACAGGGACCTGATTGTATCCGCTAGCTAGATCCATGGTGGAGAACCAACGGGCCCCTGTCAGTGAATCCAATGATTCCTCAATACGAGGAAGAGGAAACGCATCCTTTCGAGTCCTGGCGTTTAACTGACGGTAGTCTACGCACATCCGCAGACTACCGTCCTTTTTCTTGACAAGAACTATTGGGGATGCGTAAGGGCTACAGCTTTCACGTATCACCTTAGCCTCCAACAACATATTGATATGGGCCTTCACCACCTCATACTCTGATGGGGGTATTCGACGGTACCGCTGCCGAACTGGGGTATCATCAACCAGTGGGATCTCATGTGACAACAGGGTAGTACACCCCAAGTCCCCCTCGTGCCCTGAAAACACCGACTGGTACTGCAAAAGTAAAGCCTGAACACGTTCTTGATCATCCAGTGATAACACAGACAAATCAGTAGCCTTTATCTGTTCTTCAACCGTCGGCAACTCATGAGAGATCTGCGAGTTAATGGTAGCAGAGATGGTTTTAACCTCCGTAACCCCTGATGGTAAACTGACAACATAAACACTAGTTAAAGTGCCTAAATAAGTGCGTGGGTAAAGCACAATGTCAGTGGTTCCCACATTCACCACTGGCACCGACACAATACCTCGATTTACCTGCACCAACGATGGTGAGGCCAACAATCCAGCTGGCAAACCAGAGTCAGGGGGCTCAAAAAGCACAGTGTCATGCAAAAACTGCTCTGAACAAGTTGCCGTAACTAGTTGTAACGTGCCACCCGGGATGCGTTGTACCCTACGACCACGTACCCTAACTGACCCTGCACGAGTAGAATGAGTCTGGGAGCATACCTTATGACAAGGTTGAAATGCCTTTGTTACAATACTGGGCACCTGAACTAATGAGGGAGATTCAAAAAGAGAAGGGCCATGTTGTCCAAAAAGCTCCTGGTAGCATCGGCTGAGAACATTCATTCCCAGAACGCCCGGTGCCTGGAAACACATGCCCCCAGGAGGATCTCAGACAACCAGCACCCCACATTTCGGCACTAACCTGCCACAAAGTTCGACATCCAACTCAATATATCCAATGTAAGGGATGTCCAACCCGTTGGCAGCACGCAGTTGCAACCATTGGCATGATCGCAGACGATCCTGACCCCATGGTTCAAAATTCTGTAAAAAACAACTCTCGGTTATTGTCGAAACCATGGAGCCTGTGTCTATAAGGCAAGGCACCTGAACTCCGCCCATGCAAATCACCAAATGAGGGCATGAAGACATTAAAGACGATACTGAACGAGAATTCTGACAAAAATTTGAGCCGCCATCTACCCCAACCGAACTGTGACTCTGCAGCCCGGCGGGTGCTAGTTTTCCGACAACTGCTGTGCAAAAGGCTGTTCACCTCCAGCCAAAGGAGGAACCATACGAGAAGATGGAGGGTGAGGGGGAACCCGTTCCCCGTCACACTCCCTGGCAAAGTGGCCAGGTCGCTGACACCTTCGACAAATTATAGTATTGCCACGAGAAGAATAGTTCCGCGAATGAGGGGATTGACTACGTGCCCGAGGGGCTTGGCTACACTCAACAACCGTCTGAAGCCGGGTCACACTTTTAGAGAGCTGATTTAGTTGGGCTTGCTGCGATTTCAACAGGTCCTTTAACTCACTTAACTCCAACGTTGAGGCACTGCGGGCGTCTAACGATGATCCCCCCTGTACCCCATATTGTATGACGGGAACCAAAGGAACCGACTGGCTTCGACGGCGGTCGCTCCCCGGCATCCCCTCCCTCTCCCATCTAAGAGCCTCACTACGGACCTCCAACAAACTGGAGGAGGGCAAGCGACGTACTAGTTGTTTTAACTCACGACGTAAGGAGCTATCTATCACATGTTCGACAAATTGATCACGCACAAGGGTTTCTGAATTTGGCATATCATAAGGAGACTTTTCTTCAACAGATTTCCAAAGGCTCATCAGGGCTAGTGAAAACTCTAATAGAGTCTCCCCTTCACGTTGTTTACGAGAGAAAAATGCCTCTTGCAGAGACACATATGACTGATTACAGCCATAAAGTTCCCTCAATGCTGCAATAATTTTAGTGCAATCGTCCCGTTCCGCACAAGGTCGATGCCTTATCTCCTCCCGTGCTTCCCCCTCCAAATGGTCAAAAACAAAAAACGCTTTATCAGCAATAGAAAGATGGCGCGCCTGTATACACGCCTGTACTTCCTCAACCCATTCATCAATGCTGATGCCAGTCCTGCCGTTGAATTTTGGACATCGCCGATCACGTGGTACAAACACAAACCTCTCAGCCGAAGTGGCACCAGCACTCATGGGTTGGGACACGGTGGCAGGGGCCTCTGCAACACTAGGAAGAGCATTATTTGGCAACATTGAAGCAGATACACGTTCTTGGCGCAATTTTTCATTATCAGCCTTTAGCTGTATTACCAACTCCCTTAATTCTTGCAACTCTCCCTCCATCGCTATGCACTACTTACCACTTATGGAGGGGTCAACCACGAGAAGATGTACTCACCAATAACCTCCACTGCTGCCTTGCCTTTTAGAAAAGAGAAAAAAAATAATGAAAAAATTTGTTTTTTTTTTTTAGAAAAATTCCCAACCGTACAATACCAAACCAAAAAAAAATAAAAAATTTTGCTGCATCAAAAGCACTCCCAAACCTGCTTCTCAAAATACACGCTCACCCAAAATATGGAAACCCTGCCGACACCACGCCAAATGTGGCCAGTGGCATGAGATATTTAAGGAAACTGTATAGAATTATATAATGGTCGACTACACCACCCGGTATATACACCGGGAACTCAGCCCCAAAACAAGGGACACACAGGTTCGTAACCAAAAGAAATTGGTGAGCAAAGAGACATAGGCCAGGGAGTACCAAAGATAAGCAGCTTTATTTAAATACAAAAGTTAAAAACCCAACACATTGACATCATAGTTTCAATAGCCACATATCAAAGCTAAATGCAACACTTTACAAAAGTTCAAAAAGAAAAATGAACACAAAAAGAAACAGATACACGAGAAGGCTTAAGGGGTAGGGTGATGGCCTGCTATGACCCTCAATACACACGACACGCTTAATATCCGTACATGACACACTTAATATCCACACACACCCACACTGGTGAAATCAAGTCAATCAATGCACTGCACTCAGTGTGAACCCGTTAAATAGCGGCTAAACCCCTCCTCTATAAACCCCCTTCGTCACGCGATAAATAAAGAGCAAAAGACACACAATAAACATTAACTGGCAAAAGCAAGCCCCCCCAAAAGGGGAGAAAATCAGTTCACAACAAAAGAAAGACAAAAAAAACAATATTAAATGTCACTTTCGTTTTGGGAACTCAACTAAACTTAAATCTAACAAAGAAAATAAATTAAATTGCAAAATACACAAGTGAACACAAAACAAAAGAAAACAAAATCTCATTGATGGTTTGAAACAAAATGACAAATCAAAACAAACTCCAATTGATGACACATTCAAAAAAACAGGGCAAACCAGCGAGAGACAGCCACGTTCAGGTTTACTAAAATGAAAGTTATTTGCTTAAATAAGGAAACGACAAACACAGTACAGGCAAGGCAGCAGTGCGTTCATTAACAAACGCGCATCTCGTCCCGAAATATAAAGATGAAACCCTTGTGCCTTTCACTCCATCAGATGATGTTCATAATGTGGTGCTATGCACGGTCTCGGACCATAACATGCAGTGGATTGTTTGTTGACGAGCTCAAAGCCAAGGGCAGCCTCCGCACAGCAGCAGAACAGAAAGACGGCACTTCCAAAACGCTCCCGTTCATAAATGGCAACTTCTATAGTAATCTAATACTATGCCCAATCTCCGGACCATTACATGCAGTGGATTGTTTGTTGACAAACTCAAATCCAGGGGCAGCCTACACACAGCAGCAGAACAGCGAGACGGCACTTCAGAAACTCTCCCATTCATAAATTGCAACTTCCGTAAAGGGGCGGTACGAATGACGACGCATCCCAGGTAACAAACGCGTCCTCATTTTATACCCTGCCAGCCAACTGCTGATAGGTTCAAGGTTTTCACATGACACTGGCCAATAATCAACCCGAATACTCTTCATTCTGCTACACATAAATAAACTAAGCTTACATATTAAGATAATTTCTAACAAAAATATTCAACGGCTGAATCTAAAGCAAAATAGGCTCCTACAGTATGTGATATATTAGTGTCTTACATGTAACATAGCCCATCCATATCATTTTATTGTTTGACTGTTCAATACTGTTCATATTTACATTTAAAAAGCAGACATAAAAAGTAACTTAAAAGTTACTTTCCCCAGTAACAAATTACTTTTGATATACAGTAACTGGCAGAGTAACTCAATTACTTTTAAAAGAAGTAACTAGTAACTGTAACTAATTACTAATTTTCAGTAACTTGCCCAACACTATCAGTCGCTGCCCAAATACTGTTCCAATTCAAGTTCACATGAAATACCCAGATGTGTATGAGCAAATTATGAATGAACAAAATCCTTATCTTAAAATGTATCTTAAATGTACAAAAAAGATCCTATGGGCACCATGTTGGAGACCACTGCTGTCGGAGATTTTTGTTCTCGTGTATGCACTTGGATCCAGGGCATTCGTGGGCCGTGCCCCCCCAAACAGGTTGCTGTGCCCCCTACACAGTTTTTGATTAATTTAATATATATTAGGAATAATTAAAATAAATTAAACATCCAATGTTTCATGACTTTTAATGTAATCAAATGAGGAAAATATAGTTGATATAGGTTTTCTTTAATAAAAATAGACCAGTTTCTCTGATTGGTTGTATTCCCGGGTCTCATGCGTCATTAGGCTTTAGCACAGGGGTCTTCAACGTTTTTTGGGTCGGGGACCCCTTAGATGAGGGAGGCATGGAGCAGGGACCCCCTGATACTAAATGTGTAAAACTGATATTTAAGTAAACAGTAAGGTACGAGAGGCTGCCTTTTCGAATTAGGCACAACGCAAAGTGGAGTAAAGTACAACTATTGACCAATCAGAATCAAGGACTGGAACTGTTTTATAAATAGAAACAAACCATATTGTCACACAGCCATACTATATTAAGACAGTACATTGGCACTATTATGCTGTTGTTGTACATGCATAATTTTTTTGTTAAAGCAGATTTAGTTTGTATATAAATATATTAATAATAATAATATTATGAATATAATAATAATAATATGAATATAATATTATTTTAAGGTATTTGCAGTGTAATAGATTTTCATTTTACTGTGAATTTACCTGAACCTGGGCTTTCAGTTTATAAAGATGACTGATCATGGTGAATGGCACAAAGACTCTCTATTCTGGTGGGGATAGAGGTTGTGCTACTTTATAATTCAGAGGTTTGTTGCCTTTCTCGTGTATCATCATTGTCACGAGTTTGAGTAATGCAGGTTTATTTTCTGCAGAGCTTCATATCAGACTCAGGAGAAAACATGCATTGAGTCCGCGCGCATCTCTTTGGGGCAACTTTTTGAGAGGCGGATTTCAACCTAACTATGAATCTTGCACAAAGCACCATCACGGTGCGCGTTTCATACATTTTTAAATGCGAGCGATAGTTTTATCAAAGTTTATAATGCAGACGCGGTGTGGTGTCATTTGCCTGTTGAGTTAGCGCTTTAAATCTGAACCGCGTGAAACAGCCGCCCAAGTTCAGAAATATAACTTAGATGAGACAATGTCGCACTGATTCTAAAATAACTTTCTGAAAGAAAGACACACATGCCTATAAGATTTACCTGTTTTATGATGCCTTTTATGTCGCTACTGCTGCTTCCGGAGTGTACATTTATAATCTTCAGATATTTTATTTTGGTCCGCTTGCTAAACTAAACGCGCGCCTTCGCGGTCACGCACGTGCACAACTTAAAGGGGACATGTAACGTTTTGTTTTTGTCATATATTTTACGTTTTTAGCAAAAAATTGCTTGTGGTCAAACATCATTTGGCGGACCCCCTGCAGGTCCGTCGCGGACCCCCTGGGGGCCGCGGACCCCCGGTTGAAGACCCATGCTTTAGCATATTTGTGACTTGATACTAGCAACGTGTTTTTTCGCGGCATTTTATGGATCATGTAAAATATGGATATTAGAACATTTAGAACGAACCAGCACCGCCTGCTCCACCTGACTTCATGCAAACACCGATTGGCTCAAACTCAGAGATTAGAGGTCGAGGTGGAATTTTCAAATCTACAGGACACTGTTTTAAGGAAGTTTAATGTTCGTACACGCCGGCTTCAGCTTTTTTAAAGGTAAGTTAGCGTTGTTTTAATTTACGTAAGCTTAAAAGTGAAGTGTGGCTATAGACCGTTAACAGCATTGCAACGTGATTATGGTAAAGCGGCTTTCATAACGGCTTTTACTTAGGACGCGATGTGCGCTGGGCTGCGCTATGAAACACATTAATTTCAATGGCTTGTGCCGCGCGAGGGCAGTTTGTTGTTGCGTCGAGCAAAGTGCGAGCGCAGCGACAGTCTGTATCGAGTCTGTAATGAGCTGACAGTCTGTTACAGTTGTATAAGTGTGTGCTTGCACTGTATTTATTGTTTTAATGCCTTGTTTTTGCAAGTTATTGTTGCTAATTGCGTGCCCCCCGTTGGAAGCCGCGTGCCCCCCTGTCAGTTATGGTCTGGCGCCTGCTCTGCTTGGATCTCTCTTGGCAAAGTGACTGACTGACCGATATTTTACCTTCCCAGCGCGTCACAGTCCCAGTTTGTTTTTTGTTGTTTTTCCATGTTTTTCTCAGTCATCGCCCTCTGGACTCCCACAAGGAGACATTTCCCACAATCCTCTTCCCTCCCTCACCTGAACTATGTTTGATATTATCCTCACTTGACAGTCATCACCCTCATCACTTTATTGTGTTAAATACCCTGCTGTTCTCTTTGTCTTGGTTCGTTCTTGTCTGTGTAACGTCTTTGCATTATATATATATATCGAGTTGGTGGATGTTAGTTTGTTGTATCTTCGAATCATTACCATTTAAAGTTATATGTTTCGTTTTATCCTGTCGTCCTCTTCTTCATCCTCTACCTGCAACCATGACAGCTGCATGTGCGCATGAGTCCAGGATTTAGTTGTTGCATTAATATTTCTTGTCAAATGTTGTTTATTTTGGTTCAATTTTTAAACTGATATGTTTAGCTGTGCTCGGTGTTTAAAGTAGATCCTGTTAATAAACACAGCAGCTACCATGAAACACTTTCCTACAATCTAAACCAGCCTTTACTACCTATTAACCTCAGATCAAAATTGGGTATTACATTAAAAATAGAATACAGAACTTAAGTTTGTATTTAAAGTCAAATTCCTCTTTTCTTCAAAATGCAACGCGAGAACTCGTTACCCACATGATCACAAACTAAACTTACTTCCTTGAAGTGACCATGACATGTAGACTTTGTTACGAAGGAAGGGTCTCTCACAAAGGGATTTAGATGTTCACTTTCCCGAATGCTTTTCAAAATGGTGTCCCCTTTGCAAAGGACCCTTGAAGGTTGAATAAATGCCATATGAAAAATGCCCTATGTCATCACAGTCTTGACCCAAGAGTACATGTGCAGTTTTGTGATATCACCACCTTCTGGTCCAGAGATATGAAAAGTGACAACTATTGTTTAAAACTTTTTAGTTTAAAAAATGAGGTTTTAAAGTTTTTCCAAATTTACCTTTCTTTCCTTTTGCGACTTTGTTGGGCTTAACCCCATAATGCTTGCATATTTATTATTATCATTATTTGAAACATTCCAAGCATTATGTAGACATTTATATTTTGTTTGTATGCCAAGTATTCCTTAAGTTACAGTTCATATTTCTGAAAGGACTTCACTGAGGGAGAGAGAACAGAACACGCATCATGTTTATTTTCTTAATTTTGCGAAAAGCACAACATTCTGTTTTTATTGGGAGTGGACAGAAAAAAACTAGACACGTTTTAAATGATATATAAATCATATCTGTATGTCCAAAATCAGCAGAGTTATCTACAGTAAGTCTCTTTGCGGAGTGATTGAAAAATAAAGAGTTTGCGGCGCCCCTGCCATGGTCGACCCCAGAGAGTTAAAACCACCACGGGGTCAACACCCTCTTACCTTCACTTGCTTATACAGCCCTACGTACCCCCTTGATCCCTGCGCTCTGTCACCGACAGGCTTGTGGTGCCATCTCAAAAAGAAAAAAACATTATCACGTCCCTTCTCTGGAGCTGTTCCTCATCTGTGGAATGATCGGCCGGTCACGGCACGATCTGCTGACTCTGTATGTCTTTACGAATCGGCTAAAAACCCATCTCTTCCACCATTACCTCACCTCCTTATATGAGACTTACCATCTTTTCCTTTTATTCTTGATCTCTATCTATACATTCTTACAAAAAAACAACAACCCATGGCTATGTACACTGTGTTAGACTTAATGATTTCCAGTGCACTCATGTATTGCTGTTCTTGTGTTGCTATAATTGCTTCTATTGTGTACCTCATTTGTTAGTCGCTTTGGACAAAAGCATCTGCTAAAGGACTAAATGTAAATGTACACACTCATTAGGGGTGCGCCCCAGACACACAAACATGACACACACACAACAAACTCAGTTTTTATTTTTTTTTAAATGATAACATGACTAACAGTAAAATAGTACAATTAAATTATTTTATTTGGTAGTAATTTGCTGTATATATTTAACTTTTTGGTACCATGTTAAAGTAGCTTTCTTCTCTGGCCAACTGTGGGGGGCAGTGCCCCAGCACCCCCTAATGACCAGCCGCCACTGACTATTATTATTATTTGCCTTAGGTTTAACAGCTGACACAATCAAAATGGCTACCGCCACAGATAGCTCCAACCATCTTCAGTGCTCCATCTGTAAAAACCTGAAACCAGATTCAGTCACCAAGAGCTGTGGACACACCTTTTGCAAGAGCTGTCTGTGTCATCAGGTAGACACCAGTGATCCACAGTGTCCCCACTGCCTTGAGGCTCTGCAGCGGGCACAGATGGCCGACCTGAGTCTCTACACTGGTAAAAGTGATGAGATCCCTTGCAACATCTGTGAAGAAAACCGTCCGTTCATAGCTGTGAAGTCCTGCTTGACCTGTTTACTCTCATACTGTGAGCATCATCTGAAGCAGAATCACTCTATGGAGAGGCTGAGGGGTCATAAACTGATACATCCAGTGGAGAAATTGGATGAGAGAGCATGCAGTGTCCACGGCAGACCTCTGGAGCTTTACTCTACCCGAGACAAATGCTGCATCTGTGCCTTATGTGTGACACCTGGTCTAGATGTCATACCTGTGGAGACAGAGAGACACAGGAGAGAGGTATTAAACTTTCATAGATAACAATAAGAAAAATGACCCTAAACCACTTTCATATTTGTACTTTTCAATTAATCCAGTATCAATGATGTTTAGATTGAGAACAAAAAATTATATTATCTAGTCAACATCAAACTCAACAGTGTTTGTAAATGTTGTACAAGACATCAGTGTGTGTGTGTGTGTGTGTGTGTGTGTGTGCGTGCGTGCGTGCGTGCGTGCGTGTGTGTTTCTACAGGTCGACCGGCAAAAAACTATTGAAAAGATGGAAAGCATGATCAGTCAGAGAGAAAAGAAACTTGAGGATCTTCAAAACACAGTGTCAAAAAATCAGGTCAGTCCATTTCTCTTAACATACAGTATTGTTCAAAATAATAGCAGTACAATGTGACTAACCAGAATAATCAAGGTTTTTAGTATATTTTTTTATTGCTACGTGGCAAACAAGTTACCAGTAGGTTCAGTAGATTCTCAGAAAACAAATGAGACCCAGCATTCATGATATGCACGCTCTTATACCCCGTTTACACGAAGGAAAGACGCATATATTTCCCTGCGGTTTGGCCTGTCATTTACACGAAAACCGCGTTTTTATTACAGAAAACGATTATTTCTAAAACCTCCGGCCAAAGTGGATATTTCTGATTACCCCGGTTACGTGTTGCCGTGTCAACTGGGAGAAACGGGGTTTTAGGTTCTTAAACGTCACATTTTGCGCCAGAAAATGTTTAACGTCACAAGAGCGCCCTTACAGTTTGTTTGGCTACTGATCAATCAGGTTTGGCTGAATCCCACACCGCCTACTTCCACACTATATAGTACGCAAAGTAGCGCTTTTTACATACTATATAGTATGGAAGTAGGCGGTTTGGAATTCAGCCCATGTTTGATGTTATGAAAGGAACAGGAAGTGTTCTTCGTTGGTGTCGATTCTGTCGATTTTGATTGGCTTGCATGGCTGTATTCCCCTTCCTACACTGCCTCCCACAGCTTTGGCATAGCTCGACCGCGTATTTATGCGGGATGATGTAAATGGAAAGTTTTTTTGAAAACGATGTTGTGTGCACGATGTTATTATTGATAACGGAGGTGGGAAAGTATTCGTTTCTCAAAATACCCGGCTATGTGTAAATGTAGCCTTAAGGCTGTGCAATTGGGCAATTAGTTGAATTAGTTGAAAGGGGTGTGTTAAAAAAAATAGCAGTGTAGCATTCAATCACTGAGGTCATCAATTTTGTGAAGAAACAGGTGTGAATCAGGTGGCCTCTATTTAAGGATGAAGCCAACACTTGTTGAACATGCATTTGAAAGCTGAGGAAAATGGGTCATTCAAGACATTGTTCAGAAGAACAGCGTACTTTGATTAAAAAGTTGATTGGAGAGGGGAAAACCTATAAAGAGGTGCAAAAAATGATAGGCTGTTCAGCTAAAATGATCTCCAATGCCTTAAAATGGAGAGCAAAACCAGAGAGACGTGGAAGAAAACGGAAGACAACCATCATAATGGATAGAAGAATAACCAGAATGGCAAAGGCTCAGCCAATGATCACCTCCAGGATGATCAAAGACAGTCTGGAGTTACCTGTAAGTACTGTGACAGTTAGAAGACGTCTGTGTGAAGCTAATCTATTTTCAAGAGTCCCCCGCAAAGTCCCTCTGTTAAAAAAAAGGCATGTGCAGAAGAGGTTACAATTTGCCAAAGAACACATCAACTGGCCTAAAGAGAAATGGAGGAACATTTTGTGGACTGATGAGAGTAAAATTGTTCTTTTTGGGTCCAAGGGCCACAGGCAGTTTGTGAGACGACCCCCAAACTCTGAATTCAAGCCACAGTACACAGTGAAGACAGAGAAGCACGGAGGTGCAAGCATCATGATACGGGCATGTTTCTCCTACTATGGTGTTGGGCCTATTTATCGCATACCAGGGATCATGGATCAGTTTGCATATGTTAAAATACTTGAAGAGGTCATGTTGCCCTATGCTGAAGAGGACATGCCCTTGAAATGGTTGTTTCAACAAGACAATGACCCAAAACACACTAGTAAACGGGCAAAGTCTTGGTTCCAAACCAACAAAATTAATGTTATGGAGTGGCCAGCCCAATCTCCAGACCTTACTCCAATTGAGAACTTGTGGGGTGATATCAAAAATGCTGTTTCTGAAGCAAAACCAAGAAATGTGAATGAATTGTGGAATGTTGTTAAAGAATCATGGAGTGGAATAACAGCTGAGGTGCCACAAGTTGGTTGACTCCATGCCACACAGATGTCAAGCAGTTTTAAAAAACTGTGGTCATACAACTAAATATTAGTTTAGTGATTCACAGGATTGCTAAATCCCAGAAAAAAAATGTTTGTACAAAATAGTTTTGAGTTTGTACAGTCAAAGGTAGACACTGCTATTTTTTTGAACACACCCCTTTCAACTAATTGCCCAATTGCACAGCCTTAAGAGCGTGAATATCATGAATGTTGGGTCTTGTTTGTTTTCTGAGAATCTACTGAACCTACTGGTAACTTGTTTGCCACGTAGCAATAAAAAATATACTAAAAACCTTGATTATTCTGGTTAGTCACATTGTACTGCTATTATTTTGAACAATACTGTATCTGTGTAGGGACAACATACTGTAGAGTGAAATGTGGATGATTGTGTGTGTAGCATAAAAAGGACCGAACCCCTCAACGCTCGTGAAACTTTTCTACCTCAAACAGCAAGGAAGAAGTCAACATGCACCTTTTTTAATCCCAATTAAATCAAAGCAGTCTCATTAGACATGCCGTTTTGATTCTCTTGTTAATGTGATGTCACACAGATAAAGCCCCACCCACAGTCACAGTTTGACAGTCTCTGATTCAGGCAAAATATCAGTGATGGTGTTACTAGATCTTTAATAATCATAGGTATAGGTAACCATACATCTGAGTGGACTTTCAAGACATGTGGAGTCCCAGAGGGCTCGATGCTTGGACCGCTTCTTTTTTGAATATGCTCCCACTTGTCCAAATAATGAAAAATAACCAAAGTCATATATCACTCGAGTCCTCAGGTCCTTAGACTGGCCTTAATGGACTTTTGGAGATTGGTGGATGTGTGCATGAGTCTGAATCTGTTGAAAGACAGAGAATGAGCAGTCGCTCCTCTACTCTTCACAGGCCGAGATAAACAGAGAGCAGACAGAGATAAGGGAGGTGTTTGCTGCAGTGATGGATGTTGTAAAGAGAGCTGAGGAGGAGCTGCATGCTCCTCTAGAGAATGGAAGAAGGAATCTGGAGGAGGAGATGAAAGTGAAGAAGCAGCAGGTAGACAAGGACATCCAAACGTATAAAGAAATCATCGACCGTTTGAATGAAACTAAGAATGAAGAAGACGACATCAAATTTCTCCAGGTCAGACACTAATATTGTATACTGTATATTTTAAGGAACCGTTCACCTAAAAATAAGACATTTACTTACCCTTTTCTCATGTATACGACCATTACCAGAAGTCTGAAAGATTAATATTATTCTGACAAAAACTCATAATTTCACTTTGGAAGACATTTATGAACCTACTTGAGCTTTAGGTTCATATCAAGCAACTTTATATGAAAAATTATATGAAACACATAAATATCTCACATGATCCTAGGGTGGCCATTCGTGCCAGTTCTGCCGGACACGTCCCGAACATGTTTTCGGTTTCCATCTCCGTAAGTCGCGTTGCTCGACCACATACGTCATCGAGGTTCTCACATTTCAGTTAAAATACATTAGAAAATTAAGATTTATTTCTTTTAAGACATACAATCATTGTAGTTTCATTCTTACCTTGAAATGTAATGGTTGCTTTTCTAAAATTAAACCCGAAATATTAAACCTTGATGACGTATGCGGTCGACCAACGCACTTCCGGAGAACGAACCCGAAAACATGTTCGGGACGTGTCCGGCGGAACTGGCATGAATGGCCACCCTACATGATCCACCAAACAAAATAAAAAGCCTCATCAGTCTTTTAGTTTTGCCAAGCAATAGACAAATCAGATCTTAAATAATATATACATATATACTGTATAATGTGTAATGTAATGTTGTTATGTTTTTGTTACTCTTTCAGTCGAATCAATCTGTGCCTGCTGAACTCAGAGATGATTGGAGAGTTTCTATTGACACTAAACTAAACTTTGGCTCAATGAGAAATATAACCACATCTGTTTTGGCTTCTATTAAAACTCAGCTGGAGAATCTTTGCTCTTCTGGTGAGAATGATGAGGTTTGCAGCAGTCATGTATTGAGTGGGGCTTACTGATATAAATACCACTGATAGTGTCTTTTTTTAAGTAACTTACAGTAGTACTTAAATACCATAGTATGTAAATAAAGTTATTTTACTGTATCTTAGTATATATCAGAATATTAAACTATATCGTTGTGATATTACTTCTGATAAATGCATCATCGTTAATATTATCATTGTGTCATAGTGCTGCCACAGTTCTTGTAAGAATAAACTCTCTTAACATTTTGTTTCAGAAATGAGAAGAATTCAGAGTTGCTTAGGTAAGAAAAAACCAAATGACCTTCTGAACCATTATGTTGGTTTATAAAAAAAACTTTTCTTTAAGTGAGATTCTTTCATTCAGTGGATGTGATTCTGGATAAAGAAACTGCACATCCAGCTCTGGAAGTGTCTCAAGATGGCAAATCTGTAAGAGTCAGAGGAAACACTCACGACATCCCAGGCGGCCCCAGGCGATCTGATCTAGGGGATGGAATCCTGGGAAATCCTCAGATCATGTCTGGAAAAGCATTCTGGGTAGTGGAGGTGGGACAGAAAACGGGCTGGGAACTGGGCATAGTTAGAGAAAATGCAAACAGGACAGGAAAAGTCTCCTACAAACCCAGTGAGGGTTATTGGGTCATTGTGTTCAGTGAGCCAAACACATATGGAGCTTTTGAAGATAAACCCATTCAGCTGCATCTCTCCACCAAACCTCAGAAGGTGGGAGTGTTTGTCGACTATGAGAATGCTCTCATCTCCTTCTACAATATGGACAACCAGTCACACATTTACACATTCACTCAGTGTAGATTCAATGGAACGATCCATCCATATTTTAACCCTCATCCCAACAAAAATGTCAAAAATGCAGATCCAATGATCATTTGTTCTTGTAATCCAACAATGTGAGAGGTGTAACATATACAGTAAATGCCGACATATAAATGACAACTACTAATATCATGGAATATAGTATAGAGTATTAAAATATAATGGTGATCAGGGAACTGCGTGTAGGGTTAGGGTAATAATGAAAAGATGATAGACTTGTATGTAATCATAGATTTTGAAGTGATGAGTGACTATTAGAATTGTACTCTTACTTTATGTCTAAATCTATTAAAATGTTAAGTGACTAATAAGCAAAGTAGATTTTATGTTAACACTCTAAATTACATGAGTATAAAAAGAGCTATATAAATGAACTTGTCCTGACTTAGATTGTCAGTAATATTGTTGGTTGGGTAAAAAGATGTAATGTTCTTCAGAGTTTATGTATAAATATATTTAAATTAAACCTTCAAAATGTCTTGACTGTGTTTGGTGTAACATATTACAAATAGATCACTTTTTGAAGTAATCTGATTACATAATGTGCTCATTACTTTACAAATGTATATATTTTAGTTAATTTCTTTTAAAAAATAACCACTTATTTAAAATACATATACATCAAAAGATATGAGAAAATTCAGAAAATAATACATATGCAAAGTATGCACTAAAAGCACTGGTTTATAATTTATTAACACTGAGGAAGGTTCTGTGTGACGGAGTGGGACTAAAATGTGGCCCTGGACTTTCTCATCCAGAGCGGCCCACCATACCTTGCTTGCAACATAGCATACTTTTTAACACAATATAAAAAAATAAATGCTACACTGTAAAAAATTCTTGCTCCCTACCATTTTTTGTTTAATCAACTGTTTTCTTGACTAGAGATGAGTTGTTACAATTTATAAAATAAGTTGACATATTTCAACTATATTTGATAAATTATCACAACTCATCACAAGTCAAGATAAATAATAGTGTGCTGAAGTTACTTGTAAATCTGATATGATTAAACAAAAACATTTAAGGCAGCAAAGATTTTTTACAGAAGTCAAATTAATTATAAAATTATGCAGTTTTTTGTGATTGTTGCGGGCAAAAATCCTTGATCTTGCAACACGTTTTCTCAAACAATGCAATGGAATATGTGGGATATCTATGCGATTTTATGCGATGAACTTGCGAGACCTTGCAAAAATTACGGACACTGCAAAAACTGAGGCTCCACCATCCCAATTAAGGGAAACTAAATGATTAGAATATCTTGAATCTCACATATGTTGTGGGTGTCTGGCCAACATTCGTCCAGCGATACACTAGACTATATTAGATAAAGCTTTCTTGGCTAAGAAGGTGAATATCCTAAATTGATCCAACAGCTTTAAGAGCAGGTAGCGATCACTTAAATGATTAGTGACTCCAGATTATGAACATGAACTACAAACATCATCATATGAAACACAAATCAGACTTTATTTACTAACTAACTAAACACATACAACTCTAAACATACAAACACACACACATACATACAGTTCAGCATTGGAAGAAGGTAAAGGTTTAAGTAAAGAAAAGAAGAAACCATCAGTTACTTAATGCGAATGCACCTTAGTTAAAAGGGGATAATGATGCATCAGTGAATAAGACCAAGTATGATACTTGCATGTCTTTCCCACAGTGTCGGCGCCACGAGCGGGCCCTAGGGGGCATGGCCCGGCCACTTGAGTCACTGTGCCCCCTTACTTCTCAAAATAACAATGAACTTAATAATTTAAAAAAAAAGTGCTGCAAATACATTTGGTTATACAATGAATACTGAATAAAATTCGGAGTATAATTAATAAAAAATAATAATTAAAATACTAACCCACAATGTTTAAGAATGTGGGGCTTGTAGTGCAGACCGTGCTGAACTCTGGGTAATGTAGTCGAGGAGCGCTGTGTTCGCATGTGCGTTGTTAATAGTGATACACAGAAGGAAATACGAGCTGTTTTCATGTTTATCTCAAGTTTATTTGCAAGTTTTGCCCTGCCACCCGGGTGTTCAGATGATGTAAACCTGTTAAGAAAGCGATGGAGACTGTTTCGTTGGAAATAAAAAAAAATGTGCTTCGGAACCACATCTGCTCATCACTGCGTGTAAACAAACCCGAGTGAACTGTTACAACTACCGTCACGATAGCCGAGGCGGATGATAAAAAGGTAACAAATGCTAACATAGTCAGCCAGTTACATACACGCAGCCACTACATTTGAACAACACAAATTCTTAAAGTGTTTTGTCTGCACTGAAAGTTACTGTCACATTCGGGGGCTCAATCGCCAACTCATTTTCTGTCTAAATAATGTATACTTGTAAGTCTTGGCATTTGAGCAAGACGAAGAAATTTCGCGACAAATAAAAGGACCTTCTTAAAAAGTCCTCTCGTCGCCTGCAGCTCTTCTAAAGGTAAACGCATAGTTCATTCTGGTGTTAGATATGTCAGTAACATTGTTTTCTTTTGCTGTTATTTGGTTATGTACTGGTCTTTATTATTTGCGTGAGTTATCCAGTCTTGCACTTTAACGTCATTATAAGTTATGGTTTTACTATAGTGAGGGATTTATTTGCGACAACAACTTGGCTGGCTGTATCAATCCTGCTAATTTCACGGCTAGTTGCTATATGAGTAAATATATAGACATAACATTTTGATTTGATGTCTTTTATTAGCTTATTTTTAAGAAATGCAAACCTTCTGGCAAAACGTTTCCAGACGCGTTAAAACAAGTTAAAAGTCAAAAGAGGAACATTCGGTTTAATCATTGTAAATACAATCTCATATACGTTATTAATTATGCATATTTATTCTGTATTAATTCGTATTAAACAGTCCCTGTTAACGTGACTCGCTCGCACTCGCAGTACCCGGGTGAGGCTGTGTTTCAGGCGGTTGTTCAAGGAATAAAATACCTTTAAATGTTGCCAGTGGCCAATCAGTACCAAGCATTTTACAGTGCCATGTAGTAATAATAATAATAAAATAATAAGATGAACCAGGTGCCCCACCAGTAAAATAGGAGGCCCCCTCATTCTGTATTCTCTGGCGCCGACACTGCTTTCCCATTAAAAGAAAGTGCCCTGATGTGGTATGATAAGGCTTCAGTTGATCTTGGCTGAAAGGATTGATGAGAGAGAAAACCAGCTTGATGCAGATGATCCTTGGTAAATGAAAAGACAAGGCCTAGGCCTGGCAAAAACTTAGAGGTACGCTGAAAATGTCTGGTTTCGCATCCTCATCCTGATGAGAGTCCTGAAAGGACTCAAATGTATCCAGAAAGAAAAACCTAAGAGATGACCTGACCCTCCACACACAAATCTCAGATAATTTCAGAGGGAAAATTAACTGTCTTTGTCTTCCAACATGCTGTTTTGCATTTGAAATTGGACGTTGAGGTGGAAATGTTAAAGATTTTCATAGTATTATGAAGAAGAGTTTCCAAAACATAATGCATCAGGAAATCAAAAATGGTACACATAGATACCAACCATGGTCTAGATATGATTTTGATAAAGTAATACTAAACATTCTTTTTAACTAGTTTGGGTTAATATACTGATATAACAAACACCAAGAACATAATCCATGATGAGATTAGAAATTTTTGATTTAGACATTTCCCTTACACATTTAAATGTGAATATATACATGACTAAATAGAAAGGTAAATGGGTGCTTGTTTGTTTAAAGTTTACAGATTATTCAAGACATGATGAATCTACATACGATACACTGCATGAGACAGAGTAAGAGAACAACACGTATTTGCTATCATGCACAATGATCATATGTCCAGGGCAGACTGGCCATCTGGCAGACCGGGAAATTTCCAGGTGGGCCGACGTACCTTTTTGAGTCGATACATCTCATACTGTTCTTGTCTGACCAGTCCATAACACTCGTAACCTTCATTGCACATCACTGCCCATTTCTTCCTTTCTTTTTTTCGCTTAATTCATTGATGAAATAAAAATAACGATTAATTAATAGAATCAGATCGAATCGTAATGGCATCAAAGTTTGATGTATCTGCAAAAACCGCATCACTGGCAGAGAATATCGATTTTGTATCGAATCGTAAAGAGCTGTCCGATTTACACCCCTAGTAAATAACTGTAAAAATTACTGAAATGTCTAACAGTATATGTCCACCGCTTAAAAATCTTTTTCTGCATTATGCTTTTCTACCTCGAATGAACGATTTAAATCACAATGCACCGTTTAAAGACAAGTGATAATTGTGTTTTTTTAAGCCAAGCTCACACTTATTCATGCTTATATGACTTTACAGTAAGGAGAACTGCATAGTCTAAGGCAGTGGTTTTCAAACTGGGGGCCGGGGCCCAAAGGGGGGCCGTGAGATGGTTCCAGGGGGGCCCCAGTTTTATGACATTTTATGAAATACATTAATTTATCATGAATTCTGTGTAATTAAGCCTAAAAAATAAGGCTACTAACCAAAAGCACTACTTTTTTGTATAATACAATTTTTTTATTAAAATGTGAAGTTTTAGAACAGTTTTTTTGTCACAAATTTTCTTTGGGGGGCCGCGAAGGAATGCACCGTACACAAGGGGGGCCGCACGCTGAAAAAGTTTGGGAAACCACTGGTCTAAGGAACCAACCATTGGCCCAACGACGGAATCCAATGCCGTGGATGAAGGGATCTTGTGTTCTTTCGTGTCTTAGCACTATAGTAAGAATAATTCCATTTATTAGGTTTCCATTTAATTCTTTGACTTCTGTGTTTAAATTATAATCTGACTCTAATTTAATATAATAGTAATTAAGTATGTAATACCAATTATCTGTTGATTATGCGTCGGCCGTTGCATATATCTTACGGACACAAAATTGTCAGTCTGATCTTAGTCAGAGATTGCCGGGTAAACGAATACTTTTATTACGTCTGGCCGCCCCATGCTTGCTCCGATCATAAAACAGTCACTTTAGTCACGATCATGCAACTTGCTAAGTCAGGTGATATCAGAAATCTGAGAGTTCTGGTGAATGTGTCCCATACTCCATTTAACATCAAAAGACTAGCATGATCATATCCTGACAGAATAATTTATACAATAAATCAATACAATTTCTGAAGAATTTAAATGAATCAATAACTTATTAATGTATTATACCAGGCTGATTCCAGCTTTAAACATCAATTAAAAATATCATACAGAATATGATTTAATTCCAATTAATTAAAATGATCAACAGTTGCAATAGACACTCTGAGTACTTCCATCATGGATATAATACACCCAAAATGGTGTAGGAAGATTCTTGTTAAAGATTTCTTCCATAACGTTTACAGTAATACACACACAAAGTGTGCAGAAGATTCTTGCTAAAGAATGCTTCCATGATGTTTTAATACACACAGAGTGTGGAAACTTCTGGTTACAAAATGCCTCCCCGAATATTTTGCCAGGCCACCTTTTATACACAGCTTGAATCATAAAGTCAAGGATTTTGTTGGCCAGGTTCTAAGGGGCACCAAATGGAATTGTTAAACTAGATCTTCTTAGGAAGACACACCTCTCGCAAGAGTGTAGATCAGGGATGGGCAACTTCGGTCCTGGAGGGCCAGTGTCCTGCAGAGTTTAGCTCCAACTTGCCTCAGCACACCTGCTTAAAAGTTTCCAGTATGCCTAGTAAGACCTTAATTAGCTGCTTCAGGTGTGTTTAATTATGGTTGGAGCTAAAATCTGCAGGACACCGGCCCTCCAGGACCGAAGTTGCCCATCCCTGGTGTAGATTATGCTCAGAGTTCTTAAATTTGGTACACTTTATCTTAGAATAACGGAAATTAGACCCATTTACCCATCGCACTATTACCTGTCAAATGAAACCACACATTAATATAAAATTGCAATTTCAGAACAACATATATACATTATATCATATACAGTGCCCTCCACAATTATTGGCACCCCTGTTTAATATGTGGTCGTGGACTTCTAAATATTCTCCTTTTTATTTAAACAACATAGAACCCAAATGCAAAAAAGACAAAAAAAACAACCTTTGATTTAAGTACATTACTTTGGTGGTAAATAATTTACACGTCTAGAAAAAAAAACTTGAAATCATGCGTTCCAAATCTATTGGCACCCTGATATTGATACTTTGTACAACCCCCTTTTGCCAACACGACTGCAATAATCTCCTCCTATAACATTTCACAAGATTGGAGAACACAGAGAGAGGGATCTTTGACCATTCTTCTTTGCGTAATCTTTCTAGATCATCCAGTGTCCTGGGTCCTCTCTTCTTTATGACTGCTGAACCATTTTTGTGTAGATTTTGCCACATATTTTGGATCATTATCCTGCTGAAAGCCCCAATGACGACCCACCTTCAGCTTTCTGGCAGAAGCCCTCTGTTTGTTATTTAAAATGTCCTGGTAGTTCAAAGCGTTCATAATGCCATGAACCCTAACAAGGTTCTGAGCGCCTTTGGAAGAGAAACAGGCCCACAGCATCACAGATCCTCCACCATACTTCACGGTGGGCATGATGTGCTTTTGGGATACTCATCTTTTGTTTTACGCCAGACCCACTTAGAGTGTTTGTTGCCAAAAAGCTCAATCTTAGTCTCATCTGACCAAAGCACATGATCCCAGTTGAAGTTCCAGTACCGCTTAGCAAACTCCAGATGTTTACGTTTGTGAGAAAAGGCTTTTTCCTTGCATGCCTCCCAAACAGCTTGTTGGCATGTATAGAGGTTCTGATAATTGTTATGGAGACTTTGTAACCCCAAGATGCCACTCTTTGATGCAATTCTGTGACAGTTAGCTTAGGAATTTTTTTTACTTCTCTAACCATACTCCTCACTGTGCGTTGTGACAAGATAAACATGGGACCTCTTCCAGCCTTGTTTGTCACTGTTTCAGTTGTTTTAAACTTCTTAATGATTCCTCTGACTGTAAATATGGGCAAGTTAATTCTTGTAGCCATTGCCTTACTTATGAAGGTCGACACACATCTGCCTTACTTGAATGGTGTGTTCTATTGTCTTTGCCATGATGACAAATGGGTAAGAGAATTAGACCTCTCTGTCACGTTATATTTATACTCCAGGGAAACAGGAAGTCATGAATTACTAATTAAAACTTCCTAGATACCCTGACCAACTTTAGCAACTACAGAAAAAAATATATTTAAAACTTTTTAAAATTATTTTTCATGGGAATTGTTAGAGGGGTTCCAATAATTGTGGAACGCATGATTTTAAGTTTTTTTTTCTAAACGTGTAAATTCTTTACCACCAAAGTAATGTACTTAAATCAAAGGTTGGTTTTCGTTTTTTTTGCATGTGGGTTCTATGTTGTTTAAAAAAAGGATAATTTTTAGAAGTCCACGACCACATCTTAAACAGGGGTGCCAATAATTGTGGAGGGCACTGTATATTCAGCAGATACCCAATGATGTGAGCCTGAAGGCTTTTAGGGATATTTTGGCTGAGAAAATTTCAGTTGAAGAGATAAAAAGGGTCGAATGCATGTCAACAGCCCCAACTGAAGGTTAAAGGCACCAACCGAAGTTTTATTGTTTTACAATGTCTCTCCATAAACAAACCCAAAGTTGATTATTTAACATCCGTTATTACGATAGGAAATTTGGCAAATTTATCTATTTACATTTATTTCATTACTTTAAAGAGGCTTGAAAATGTAATCCCCCAATAAAGGATTCTATAAAATAGTTAACATGCAATTTAATTGTTCAAACATATTAACTAGAGACACTATAATTTTGTGAGGTGAACTAACCCTTTTACTATGGAAGGTATTTTTGATTTGACATCTTATTTTCCATATAATCTTGAGGCAAAAAGGCAAACTTGAAAAGGAATCTGTAAATACATTTTGTAAAAGGCTTTTTATGTATGCCCAAGCAATAATAGGGACAAAATTAAAATGTAAAGTTCAGTTTTAATTTTATGTTCTGGTTTTCATTTTCGTTTTCATTTTCAACTTGTACGCAAATTCAATGTTAATCAGTGGGTGGGGTTTACTTTCTCAAAAAAAGGGAATTGGCTGAAGCAGTGTTGCCAACTGAATCTTAACTGTTAAGTATGTGCATATTTTCACACATCTGTTCAGGTTAGGCATCAGTTCATTGAGCTGCAGACATACACAAACAGTCACTTTTAAACGGATGTCACAGAATGACTTAGGAGCGGAACCGAAGGTGGCAAAGAATAGTTCCGCCCGGACGATCGTCAGTGAAACACCCCGTCACTTTCTGTAACTCCGGGCAACCAGTTTTGGGCTTTATTGCGAACAGGTGTGTAATTGAACGTGGCGATTAATGATTGGGCAATTCAGTGAAGAGGAGGAATATAAATAAGGCACCCGGAGAACAATCAACAGTGGAGTTGGCACCGTGAGTTTCGTGCTGGGCACCCACTGGGCTTTGCTACGGAAAGGGGGCGGGCGTGGGGAAGCCCGCACACCGAAACTGGAATTTAAACTAAAACTGTAACTGAAGACGAGTGTTTGGAGGACGAGGCCAATGGCCGAAGTGACGTAGCCTTCAAGGAAGTGTGAAGTCGACTACAGTGCAGCGGTTGATATTACGGTCAAGATTGGAGGTGAGACAGAGTGACTATTGGGCTTGGAGAGGTGTAGTTTGAGGATTATGCAAACTGGGCAGCATACACGGAAGATTGAATCAACGGAAGATCGAGTTAAGTATCCAAAACGTTCTTGTTATGATATTTGTGTTCACATCTACTTCTTAACTTACAAGATCATGCACATCGGAGAAGTCTCTGTAAAATGTGCCAGAAGGAAAGAAGGAGGACTGCCTTATGTGCACTGGACTTTTGGAGAGAAAGGAAAGCACTGAGTGTCAACAAGCCAGTGAGTACGAACAGTTTGCTATCTTTGTGAGTACCCCCGCTGCTAAATTTGTGTGTTAGTGTGTTCCCTGCTAGCAGGACACAGTGTGTTGCGGCCCCACCTGTGGAAAGGAGTGGGGGGGAGCCGAAGGCAACTGAAGTGAAGTGAGAAGTGTGGATTACTAGTCGTGGGGTGGACATCTCATCAAGCCATCCTTTGCGCCAGCCCTTTTTCTCATTTGTTCAGGATCAACTCCCAGCCCAACGTGGTGGTGTGACCCTAATTCACAGTGAGTGTGTGGAGTGCCGTGGGTGAGTCTTCCTGTTTGATGTGTGTACCCTTGAGAGGATTGTTGTGTGGTGCCGTGTCAATGTTGTCAGAACTCGCCCCCTAGGCCGAAGTGGAGAACCCTGGATGAAAGAGTGTGAGCTGGTGTTGCTGGACGACTGATACTTCTATACATACCCAGAAGGCGACTCGTAATTTGTTCTCCTATCTGGTGGTGACGGGTAGTCTGTAAGAATAAAGGATTTGTTGTGAGTAACGTGTGGAGTACTGAAGAAGCAGAAATTCAGATCGCCTGCTTTGTGGAAAAGTTGATGTGCTGTATTGTGTATGATCATACGTTGTTTGAGTGTTTACAGATGCCCGCCCCTGTCTAGATCTCTTGTCATGCTGTGGAGGAGAGGAGAGGGAAGCGATAGGCCAACTGGAACAGTACATTCACGGTGTGGTGCTTCAATTCTTACTACCCACCGCTTGTGATCTCATCTGTGGCCGTGCTAGGCCCCACGTGGAACAGCCCTGTCCTGTACCTCCACCTGCTCTCTCGCTCAAAGTCAAGTGGTGATGTATCTTCTCTTACCTGTCCACTGAAGTAGCCTATTGCTAAAGAAACTGTGTGTTTGTTTGCTGCCAGTCTGTAGGTTTTGAGCCAAGGGCTCTGTGTCGACGTGGGACTGTGTCACTACGTGCTGGAAGTCCACGTCTGAGTGTTTGCTCTCGAAATTCGTCCTAGTGAGGAGGACCAGAAGTTGTGTGTGTACTTACGGTCTCTTTTGTGATCGAAGCCCTTAGAGCTAAAGCTATACCTCCGCTATCTCTGGGCTGGTGAGTCACGCCTGTTTAAAGCCACAGTGTATCCCTCCTTGCCTATTCATTGCATGCCCCAAAGCCAAGAGCCCAGTGTACTTACCCGCCATACTCACTTGCATGACCAAAGCTACGAGCCCAGTGTATTTGCTTTGCATATTCACTGTACGCCCCAAAGCCAAGAGCCCAGTGTACTTATCCTTCATACTCACCTGTACGTCCAAGGCCACGAGCCCAATGTATTTACCCTTCATACTCACCGTAAGCCTTAAAGCAAAGAGCCCAGTACATTTCCCCTCTATCTTGGTCGGTGAGCCCAAAGTCAAGAGTACAGTATACTTACCTTACATATTTACCTGCACGTCCAAGTCCAGAGTTCAGTATACTGACTCCGTATACTCGCTTGCACGCTCGGAGCCAAGTGCCAACCATAGACAGTAAAAGAAATGGACACAGCGACCCCATTGGATTCAACAGAGATGAGTGAAGTCAATTAGAAGCACGCACTTCCTGGGTGTCGAGCGTACTGCGCAGACTCAAACTTAGCTTAATGACGTAGATGTCACGTGAGAAACCTGTCTGACAATTGTAAGTCTTCTAATAGCCGTGCCACGGGAAATCTGAATCACCTACTGATACTTGCAGAGACGGCGAGCGTGAACAGGAGCACATTTTGGTTAGTATTCTGATTAATAATGTCCCTTGACTTTATGCCTCCATGTCCACTCGATTGCCTCATAGTCAGTAAAAGATTGCCTGTGAGCTTCTCTCCCAGTCCATACGGTAATTTCTCTACTGTGCGACAGAAAGTCGCAGGTTATGACGCGATCGTTAGCCTATTTTTACAAAAACTGCTTCTACTGGGCCATAACGTAAGATACATGGTAATGGAGCCTTTTATACATTTTCATGTTTCTTTAGAAATAATTAATGGACAAATGGAGTCTTTAAACGCCTCAGATGTAAAGTTATTCGCTGTCAAAGTGACGCCAAAATGAATGGGAGTCAATGGGATGCTAACAGCAGATGGGTGTTTGCTAAGCAATGGCGGCATCCAGGGAAGCTTCAATATAATATGAAACCCTGCCCCACTGGTGCCAACGTATTACCCTGCATCATCTGGACGCCTAAAAGCTGAGCGCCTAGCTTACTGTACCTCCTTACGTAACCCGAATACTCAATTGTGTACCTTCTAGGCCTCTCTAGCCCTGCCCCCGGGACACTTGTGGACCCTCTAGACGCCCCAGCTGAAAGACCGTGTGCTACTTATCTGCAAAGGTTGCCTATCCAGGTACTTGCCCATATATATACCTGCGTACTTACTGTGTTCACTCTCTCCGCCCAGGACGGGAAGTTGAGAGGCTTTGTCGCAGCTGGCTTGGAGCTACAAGGGATAAGAATGGGAATATTCACTGTCAAGTCACATGCGGACGCAACAGAAAAGGGAGACAGATTGTCCCTGTGAGAGTCTGAGATGACTCTGGAATTGACGCTCTCCTGGCCCAGAGAGTTAGTTTTAATCACCCCTTCCCTGATTGCTTTTAAATAATTTAATAAGTTTGTTTTAAATTTACTTACTGTCTCTCGTGTGTCTGGTCATTGGGGTGTTTTTGGGACCTCCTTGAGGTGGAAATTAGGAAGGGGTGAGACTCACGTAAGAAGTGGTCCGCTCCGACCTGTGACACAAACATTATCTGTTCACATCCTGTGGTGTCTGTACCACCCCACAAGTATCACCCTTCTGTGAAATGTGAATCTTTCGGGGTCTACTCTGTACTGCACTGTACACAACATAGGCTACAGTTCTGACCATAGATGAAGCGTGAAAGATAAGCTACGCACATAAGGGCAGTGCGGAGATGTCACGGCCGCAACCTTCTTAAACATTGAGCATGTCATGCCCAAGTGCTGTGATTTTTTTAAACGGTACCATCTCACTCCCTGGTTTTAAACCCCTGCGCGAATAACATCTCTGCAAGGAAATGTCAGAGCCATGTGCATTATAAGTTTAGGTGCAAGGAGTCCGAGCCAGGTGCATTACAAGTTTTCTTACGCAAGGAGAAGCAGGCCTTGTGCGTTGGTGACGATAATAATAGCGAGCACTTACTGACTCGTTATTTGGTTGAAAATGTGTTTATATCAGAGCTGCTGTAAGCGAATTTCTCCAGCTCGGGATAAAACAAAGTCTTATTATGTTCTCGATTATGTAAATGGACAGCAGAAATTAAAAAGCATTGATGGGAGTATCCATAAGTTTTGCGCAGTTATTTACGGAATTATGCAATAGGCTATTTCGTTTTGTATCTGCTTTGAAAATCTAATTAAACATATGAAAAATAATAACATTAAATAATATTTATGTTAAATATCTTTTGAGTTTAAAATGAATTATGGAACAGTTTTTGTCATTGTTTGTAACACATTTTTTGTACAATAAATTCATCAACGTTTCAACAAGTTGCATTTGGAAAGTGCGTTTCTATCCACGGACAGTTAACCGAAAAGCAATGTCTACAGCAGGGTTCCCCAAATCTTACCCTGGAGGGCCAGAGCACTACAGAGTTTAGCTCCAACCCCAATCAAACTTACCCACCTGTGATTTTCTAGTAATCATGGAAAACTTGATTAGCTTGTTCAGATGTGTTTGATCAGGGTTGGAGCTAAACTCTGCAGTTGCTTCGGCCGTCCAGGGTAATATTTGGGGAACCCTGGTCTACAGAAATAGGAATCAAGGTTTTGCACAACTCACCATGGAAACAATGTTAAATTCTTACAGTTTTTCAGGTTGTTTATTCTATGAAATGTATTGCATAAAATGGGCTAAGCCCCGTCACAAAGGCTGAAGGTCTGCTCCGTACCAGTGTGCCCGCTGCAAAACTAAGTGACTGGTCGCTGTGTATGTCCATTCTCATGAAATGCATACAAAAACACGCAGTGTGATTATCGTGCTATATATACACGCCAAAATCAATTTTGCGAGCATATGAAACGCCAGTCCTTCCCGGGATTTGGCGCATGGAAATTACCTAATTATTTTGCCGTTTGACACCCAGTTTTGCCTGTTTTCACACACACTCACGCCACACATCCAATTACTCATTAAAAAAATCTGATCTTGGGCCAAGACTTGTTTGTTCCTTTTCAAACTCCCCAAAGGTACTAGATGGCGCTGATGGTGTCTGAGGCTGGCTGCACCCTGCAGTTAGTAACAGAAGAAGAGAAAGACAATGAGAGATGCCAGATGATGAGAATCTGAGCTGAGACTACAGCTTGCGCCAGCGCAAAACTTCATTTTAGCGTTAAATAATGACTGTCGGGATTTACTAAAGACACACACTGGATAATTAGTGCTGAAAAGTTGTGGTCTAGTTATTTTTGCGACTGACTTTATTGCATAGGCATTTCTAGGAGTTTACCTTTCAGACAACAAATGTATGGGAGGAGATTATTTAAACGATTCACGCAATGTGATTTCATAATGTTTGCACGTGTTATATCACTGGTATTTCAGACATTATTTAACCTCCTAAGACCTGGTGTGTCCACATACGTGGACATCACATTTTCTTTTTTTCTTTGTTTGCAGCATAATACTTAAAGCAACACTATGTAGTTTCCATGTAAAAATGACTTACAGCTCCCCCATGTGGTTGAAAAGCGCAACAGTGCCTGGTATCAGACACTCTTCTGCAGGCAGTGGGAGGGGCGGGGCTGTTTTTCCTACCCTCCACCACTACTTTCAGCAGCTAGGAGGCTGCTCAGGTTGCAACAACAGTACAATTTGTCCAGTTAAAAGTTGTTCTATCACTGAAATAATTTTAGAGACATTATTTCAAGGTAAAAAACTACATAGTGTTGCTTTAAATCTGTGTAACTGGAACCTGTTGTACACAAACATAGACACTTAAAAAAAAGAGAGTTTTTTTTAGAACTTTGTTCTAAGGGGATGATCCTGTGATTGAGATATAACTCTAGCTTTCCTCTTGACCCAGGTTCAGCCTGACCTCTCCTGGAAATCTTGCTCGCCACTTTAACCAGACTACCAAGTCTATTTTTCTTTGTCAGGGAGAGGCTTCCAAACCAAGCAGCAACACAAAAAGATCAAACCGATTCAATAAAAGCAATGAGTAATCAATTCTGCAGAAACATTAAAAGAGTTCCTAAGGAAGTACAGTCTCTGTTGGATTTTCTTTGAGACAGCATCAACCAAGGGTTCAAAACACAGTTTTTATCTAAAATGACTCCAAGATATTTGTATGTCTCCACAAGTTCAATGTCCATGCCTTTAACAACCAGAACTGTAGGGGAAGGAGGTGAAAGTAATCATTGCAAAAGTCAAATGTTGTGGTTTTCTTTTTCCTCAAATGAATCTTCAGTCTTAGGTTTTGGTTTCAAGAGATAGACTTTTATTTTTCGGACAAAATAAAAAGCCGAGCACGCCCTGGTGAATCCCCCCAGAACCAGAGTGTGGTCCAGGGAGGATCCTCCAAAATCAATCTGACCCTCTGAGCCATGACTTGGTAAATATATAGGTTTTGGTTCCCTCCCCTCCATGCTTAAAACAATATGTTACCTTCCCCTCCATGCTTAAACAATATGTTTCTGTTCAGGCTTGTAATTTGAAGAACCACATGACATTCCTCAGACCAGTGTCTCCGTCCCATGACCTATTTGACTCTAGACTATTCATTATACTGAGACCCTCTGTGACCTTTGACATTAAACTATGTGGTAGATGCACAGCTGGCCTGCATGAGTTAAGACCCCCTTTGACCTACAAACTCATGACACACACACACTGCACAAACTCATGATACACACATTGCATAAACTCATGATACACATATTGCATAATGGTAAACTGATATTCATGTAGATATAATGGTAAACTGATATTCATGTAGATTGGGATTAAAATAAACTTCTTCACTCATCCCCTGTTAGCAGACTGACAATAACAGAATAATCAGCAAACTTAAGTATGTGTCTGTCCTGGTACACACTGCGACACTGGTTAGTGTACAGGATGTACAGGAGAGAAGACAGACAGCAGCCTTGGGGGGAACCAGTAGATGTAAAAATGACTTCAGACAGGGTGCTATTGGCCCTCACACTCTGGGATCTATCAGTTAAAAAATCCAATAAACATCCCACCACATTTAAATCAAGGTTAAAATTCGTAATCAGTCTTTCAGCGAGCAGGAAGGCTACAGGTCTAAAATCATTCAAAGATTTAGAGGAGCTGCACTAGACCTTCAGCTATGTCTGCCTCACAGAATTTAACCAATATTGTCCATCTCCAGTAGGCTGTCCCTATCAGAATGCAGCAACATCAAATTAATTCATATTCACTGATATCTGAGCCACCAACTTGTGTGGCTGCATGCGTGGCATAATTTTGATAACCCTAACAAAATCTCACTTCAAGGTTTTTTGAAGAGTTGGCAGGTAACAATCCTAATCCAGCTTGTCCAGTTTCAGCCATAATACACTCTCAGCATTCACATTAAAAACAAGACTTTCAGGTTGGCTGACATACCTACTATGTCTTATTCCATTCACTCTATTATTAAAGAGCCAGTAAGATGACAATTTTAAGCATCCTATCACTATTTATAAGTACCAGACAACAGGTTTAAATGCATGCAAGGTCAAAAAACACTGTAATTTTCTCAAAATATAAATGTAAAATTACCCCATTTCTCAGAGATCCCCAAACGATTCGTGTGAAGCCATTCAACGACTCAGCCTGCCTAAACCCCACCTTTCAGTAGCCTACTCTGCTCTGATTGGTCAACTGACAGAGTGTCTTTGCACACAATGCACAGATCACAGATCAGTCTCACAGACCACAGATCGGTGGCACAGACCAACAACAGTGGAACATGTATTGACCTCGTGCTAACATGATTTACTAAGAAAACATTGTCAACATCAATACACATCATTCATCATTAATCCAAGCAATAAAAACGACGATTGAAACTAACATTTTACACTCATTTAAGCATTTATCTAAACTAACCGGGTCATAGCAAAACCGTAAATAAGCATGCGTTAGCCGTTTGCTAATGTGACTCTCTGACAGTAAATTAACAGTTTAAACACACAAAATCATTCATCATTAATCCAAACAATACAAACAACGATTGAAACTAACAATTTTACACTCATTTAAGCATTTATCTAAACTAACCGGGTCATCGCAAAACTGTAAATAAGCATGCGTTAGCCGTTTGCTAACGCATGGATTAAAGTTCTCCGTCGTAGCGACGGATTTCCGTCGATTGCAGCGAGTCTACGACGGATTTCCGTCAGTGGCAAAATTATTAAAATATATTTTCATAAAGACGCAGTGTATTCACCTTGTTAAGTGGAATGTGATCAAAGCCTGGAGTGGAGCCAAATCACGTTCCTCTCTCCACTGTAAGCGTTCTAATCACTACACACTAGATCCACTCCGGGTTTTCTGGCTGTATCTCACGTTAAACTGAGGTAACTTTATTTCTGCTAGCATGGACATACTTGTAATGCAGAAAGGACCCGATGTTTTGGACATCGATAAAGGTGTATAAGACCAATGGAGATTAACTTGGCTTAGCGAAATGAGGAAGATTGGCAAGCTTTCAGTTCGTGGGCTAAGAAATTCAAACAGCAGATCCGTTGCAGATCCGTTCCGGAGCCTATTGCTATCAGGGAGGTAATTTACGTGTCTTTGCACAGTAAGCCTAGGGTCCTGTATTTTTGGGGTAATTGATTTGTCTCGTACGTGATAGTTTTTTACTGCTACGCTGATCTAACCACTTGCTGATACAACGAGTTTGTTAAACTCTGTAAGGGGTGCTTTAAAGAAAGCGATGATAAGATGAATCCATGTGCAAAAGGTGTTTATTGTGTAAAATCCCAATAAGGGCCAGCAACCAAATCCAATCAATCAATCAATCAATCAAATTTTATTTATAGAGCGCCTTACAACAACCAAAAGGAGCACAAGGCGCTTTCCAGTAAAAACATCAACAGTAGATAATAAAATTCATCAATGGATAATAAACTATAACAACGATAGACAATAAAATATAACAACACACTATACATAAAATAGCAATAGAAACAGGGTTAATCCAACAAACGTAATCCACAAACAGGCTAAGGTTCAGGGCAGGCAGCAAAGCAATCAGAATCCAGATAAACAGGCACGGGTCAAAACAGGAACAGATACAGGTAACAGGATACAGATATACAGATACAGATTAACAGAAACAGGCAGATAAACAGACTTGGTATAGGCGATGTAATAATCAGCAGCTAACAGGTGAACAGGAAGTGACTTATATACAAAACAGACAGGAAGTGCGAAGTGAAACAGGGCAGGATGTATATCAAAATAAAAGCCAGAACAGAACGGCGTGTCAAAATAAAAGTCCAAAATGCAAAAATACACAGAATACAGAAAACAAAACCATTACAGAACCCCCCCTCTAAAGGGCGACTCCCGGAGCCCAACATACACATAATAAAGTCCAATAGAGGGTGGGCGGGCGGGCCAGGACCTCTTGGTGAAGGCAGGGCAGTTCAGGAGAGGTCCTGGGTCATATGGCCAGGATGGTCCAGGAACATGGGGCAGATGTGGGCCTGGGTCATGGGGCAGATGCGGGCCTGGGTCATGGGGCAGATGCGGGCCTGGGTCATGGGGCAGGCTAGGACCTGGGTCATGGGGCAGGCTAGGACCTGGGTCATGGGGCAGACTTGAAGCTAGGTCATTGGGCAAACATGAAGCTTGGTCATGAGGTAAGGATAGGCCTGGAACACAAGGAGAGGAAGGATCAGAGTCCACTTCGGTCTCCGCCCCGGTGTCCTCTGCCTCCTTCCTGTGTCCGGGTACTACCCCCCCCCCCCCCAAAAAAAAAAACTTGGGAAAGCTTCCACAGCCCAGGGTGGCGATGTTCCAGATGGTGGACCAGACGAATCAGATGAGTCAGTTGAGCCAGGTGAATCAGACAGGACAGGTGAGCCAGGTAAGCCAGACGAATCAGGCGGGACAGACGAATCAGATGAATCAGGCGAGTCGGGCAGATAAGATGAATCAGGCGAGTCGGGCAGATCAGATGAATCAGGCGAGTCGGGCAGATCAGATGAGTCGGGCAGATCAGATGAATCAGGCGAGTCGGGCAGATCAGATGAGTCGGGCAGATCAGATGAGTCGGGCAGATCAGATGAGTCGGGCAGATCAGATGAGTCGGGCAGATCAGATGAGTCGGGCAGATCAGATGAGTTAAGTGGTTCAGGTTCAGGGTCTTGAGGAACCTCGGGAACAACAGAGCAGAAGGCAGACCAAACGAACCACAGGGCTATGGCAAATTCAGGTAATATACTGTCTAGGAGACATACCTCTATTGTAGTCGGTTCAGGCAGGGTGGCCATCTGGACGTCAGGTGCTGGGTGGGTAGTAGCCCTCATGAGTGCAGGTGTGGTGGTGACGATGGCTCTCTGTAATTCAGGTGCAGGGATAACAGTAGTTCTCTCCAAAACAGGTGCAAGTGCAGAGACAGGCAGGATGGCGGCCATTTTGGGAACAGGCAGGATGGCGGCCATTTTAGGGACAGGCAGGGTGGCGGCCATTTTGGGGACAGGCATGGACAGAACAGGCATGACTTGGCTTTGTGTGTTGTGTAAATTCACTGGAGGTGTATCCGCAACACCCACAGTAAATGGTGAGCCACACAACAGCAATGCAAAGTCAATATAACTCTCCAGGGACCAGGCAGACATATCATGGGGCATACACAAGCGCAACCATTCATCCAGGGCATTGTAGAAAACTGGTTTTAATGTGTCCTCATCAAAATGTACTTGATTACTTAATTCCAAAAAGTCACTTACAAAATCCTCAATGGGCCGGTGGTTCTGACGGAGTGCAAGTAGTGCAAAAATGGGTTTCATGTTGCTGGTGGGAAGTTACTAACCTTCGCTGGATCTGGGTTATGGCTGATTATTCTGTAAACGGGTTGCTTTAAAGAAAGCGATGAGAAGATGAATCCATGTGCAAAAGGTGTTTATTGTGTAAAATCCCAATAAGGGCCAGCAACCAAATCCAAACAGGGTTAATCCAACAAACGTAATCCACAAACAGGCTAAGGTTCAGGGCAGGCAGCAAAGCAATCAGAATCCAGATAAACAGGCACGGGTCAAAACAGGAACAGATACAGGTAACAGAAACAGGCAGATAAACAGACTTGGTATAGGCGATGTAATAATCAGCAGGGAACAGGTGAACAGGAAGTGACTTATATACAAAACAGACAGGAAGTGCGAAGTGAAACAGGGCAGGATGTATATCAAAATAAAAGCCAGAACAGAACGGGATGTCAAAATAAAAGTCCAAAATGCAAAAATACACAGAATACAGAAAACAAAACCATTACAAACTCATGGGTAAACTTCACGTGGCACAAAGAATGACATCAAAATCCTGTGAGAACGAACCGAGAACTCATTAGACGAGACTGCTTTCGAAATGCTCTCGCAGTACTTTGATGTCACCCACCTGTCAGTTCTTGCAGTTGCATGTGCGCGTGGTCAGGAAATCTTGACGTTTGTACATGTATCCGCATTTAAAAACAAGTGATTTTAAATTGAAACAATAACAACAGTCTTAAATGTGCGCGCTGTTTCTGTATGAGGGGAATAAGCAAGTCGCGCATTCGCTTCTCTTTGAGCTTGTGAGTATTTTTGCCGCTTTATTGGCCTTAAATACACATAAGGTTATGCGTCAAAAATCCCCTCTTTGCAAGTATCCTCAAACACGACCATTTAGGATTTAGGAGAAAGTAAACAGCAGAAAAAAGGGTAAGTTACCTTTTTTGCTTATATCTGTCACTAATGTTAATCAAACAATTAATCTTTCACTGACTAAATCAATTTATACCTTTACTAAGATACATTATTGTTTATTATCCTTATTTCATCACTGACTGTTTATCCTTAGTGAGCTTGAATTTTGTTATTGTGTAATATACGCACGTTGCGCACAATGCGTTGTTTTAAGTGCATAACATTGCGAAAATAGCACCTCAGCCCTGCCTCTATTGTACAATAATAATTTGTTGATAAAGGGTACAGTCATTTAATGTAACTGTCACTATGATTACAGGCATTTTTATAGGTCCTACTCCTTCTCCATAACCCAATAGCCGATCGCTAGTGATGTTACATTTTAAACGGGCCTTCGGAGCTTGCGTTGAGCAAAAGTGGGTGTGCCAGGTGAAGCATCGATTCGAAGCTTGTGTTGTTAACATAGAAATCATGTGACCATTGACAAATGAAGCTTCACTTTCTGCTTAGTCACGTGCGCATTTCGCTTTGTGTGTCAAAATGTTCGAACCCCAGAGGTTTTTTAGCAGTTTTTTGCATTATTCACATTTTAGTCCCACATATTACTGAATAGATAGTATTGTATGTACATATACTTGTGCGTGTGAACATTATTCTATAAAATACAGTATTGAATCGTATGAATATTAACTCTTATTAATTAATACTTAAATTTTTGCCACATTTGAATGAGTAAATACATTTATTATATTGACCTTTCACACACATGTGCTCTAAGCTTTATTTGTACACATAATATTAATATTCAGCTAAAGTTCATCAGCTTGTTGCTTCAAGCTGACGGAGCTTCTTCTAGAAGCGACTGCTATATGTTTTATTAACCAAAAGATGGCGCTGTTTACGACACCCTCGTTGAGGCTTCGAATCATGGTTCGAAACAATAAGGGAAGTATCGTTGCTTGATTTGATGCTTCATTTCCCCAACACTACCAATCGCCACACTCCTTTCTCACATCTGATGAGTATTTCCTGTGTAATCACTGCCCGGAGTCGACCGGAACCGGCTGTTACACCGAAATCGGCCCAGGTGGAAACGTTGTCTGCACCTTAGTTCCGCCTGTAAGTAGTCCTGCCGTGACAAGTACTTTTGGCCTATTTCTATTTTTTGCCATCATGTTTGAAAAATATTTTGTTTTAGCCTCATGGAAGTTTTTGGTCTGTTAAAATTTGATATGAGGCTTGGAGACCATTCTTTTTCCACCTGCGCTCAGATTAAACTAATATTTAATCAAATAAATCCCATAAAGTTGAAATTAACGGATTTGCGTGTGTCCCCTATTTATCTCACAATCCAGGGAGTGCTGGCCATAACAAAGACTTTTTCAAAATAAGAGTGAAAAAATCTTTCTAAAATCTTTTTCTGCTTTATGCTTTCCTGTCTCAAATGTGTGATTTCAACCACAATGCACATTTAAAGACAAGTGATAATTGTATGATCCTGTGTGTTTTTACGTATACTTACCACAGTAAGAAGAACTGCTTAGCAATCCTGACGATTTTATCAAAGAAGAAGAAGCAGCATAGCAAACACTATTCCAGGAAATGTCTAAAGGAATATTTATATCTCTGTTCTTCAGATTGTTTCAGGTATTTTCATGATAATAAAAATATTTTGAATGATTGTGTTTTGCGAGAGTTGCTTTTTTAAATGCACGATATAAACCACACAAAATCAAAGTGATTTTAGATTGATAAGGACTTCCTACTGATCACAGAGCCATAGTACACGCACAAGCTGTGCATGAAACACAGAATCGGAGCCTTGCGATTCAGTATCGATTTCAAGCAGGTCTTTTTAACTCTTTCGCTGCCAGCATTTTAAAAAAAAGTTGCCAGCCAGCGCCAGCGTTTTTCATAATTTTCACCAAAGTTTAATGCCTTCCAGAAAATGTTTTTCTTCAGATATATAAACATACAATATACCCAGGGTGCGATTTGCCGGGGGGGATGCGTGGGATTTCCCCCTTTCTGGTCAATGTATCCCTGCCTCTGCTTAATTATTTTTATCCCCGGTGGGGATAAATTTATCCCCCTCTCAAAGTGATCAGTGCTACTACACTAGTGGCGAGACGGATCACAAAACTTATCACCGATCCGTGGTTTGATTAAAGTCAATTTTGTTTTAAAATGGGCTACATTGGCTGGCTCTGATACAGCTGCCGCGCAGCATCTCTGTATTCACCACTCTGAAGACTTGATCAATGTCCCGCCCACGGCGCTATCTGATTGGTTACAGACCAGGTTCCATCTCACGAGTAATAGCCTATCAACACTTGCGAGATGGTTATGGAGCTGTGTGTCGAAAAGATGAAATGCTGTATATTCAGCCGCATATTAATAAAGCGGGAATAAAGATCACAATCTGATTATCTGTTTATGATGACAAGCGGAGTTAGTGTCCCAGTCACACCATTGAGAATGGCAGAAGTTACACACATGATAAATGCCGATGAGGCGTTTAGCGAGGCGCGGGCGCGTCCAGTTTGCGCAAATGAGGCTAAGTGACTAACACATAATGCATCTGACTTTTCTATAATTTCACTGTAAATCACTGTAAAGCATCGCGGTGTAAAGTTAATGTTATTACTTTAAAAGCAGCATTAAAACGGTTTCTACTGTAATGGTTTAACTTTGCAATCAATACATATCATATTTATGTTTACTGTAAGTTGACACTACATTGTGCCATATAGTTTTGCCATTCAAGATTTAATTCTTGCGTGTTTTTTCGTTGTGCATGATCACAGTTCATATGTGTGGGGAAAAAAGCTATTACAGTAAAAATATTGCGTTAGGCTGCTTATGAGTTAATAAGAAAAAAGATTTTACAATTCCTGCAAATGCAGTGATGAGTTCATGTTCTCATGATTTATTTTATGAATTAAAATGTTTTAAAATGTGCTGTGGACAGAGACGCATGTCAAGAATTATAAAAAATCGTCAATAAGCTCATAATTTGTGCTAAAATAGTATAAATCTTTAGTTTTAAAACTATTTTGAAAAGCTGGTTATATTTTTATGTTTCTGCGCAAGTTCAGCAGACAGTGAGGTTCGGGTTTGTTCCGATCAGAGCTCGTGAGCGGAGAGCGCATTTCTGAATATTAGAAATATTTAACTTAGAAAAATATTTAAAAAAATAATAATATTATAATGGATTTTTGTTTAGGTCGGACAATAATTACCAAATTTCTCTCTCATATTGCTCTTCATAACCACTGAAAACAATCAAAAAAGTTAAAACTAGTGGTGGGTACAAAATGACTCATGACGAAATATGGTGGGTACCCACCGTCGCCGAAATCGACGCCTATGAAAACATCCCCCCCTCTGTTTTTTTCACAAATCGCACCCTGAATATACCAAATGAAAGAACAGACCCTCTGCTTTAAAAAAAAAACAAAAACGTTTCATCCTACCTTGAGTAGTTCTTTTGTAATCAGCTTTTGAATATGGGTAGGTTTCTGCAAAAACACCACATTTTGAGCAAAAATCAGAGATAATTCCATTTTTGTGACGGACTTTTCATAGAGTTCCCATTCAGAGCGATCTTTAAAACAGACACGGACATGCAGCAGCTTGCCATAGGGCAATACTTCCGGGTTTAAAAAGTTGCGGAAGGGATAATAGCGGTATTGCGGAAAGACGGAAAATCTCGTCATTGGCGGGGAAGCGTTTTCTCTTAATTGACAAGATATCTCGTCAATGGCGGGGAAAGAGTTAATGGGGAATGCAATTTATTGGCACAGCCCTAATATTGACAGGTGGCAACATAAATTTGTCCTTTTACATTCTTAATTTTCATTCTTAGGTGAACTAACCGTTTAACATTTTGTGAGTCGAGATAATAATATATGCATTCAACTGAAAGTGAATAGAGCTCAACAGAAGTAAAGTTCATCTTATAAATGGGTAAGTCAATGCCTCGCTTAGACATCATTAAGTGAATATTTCAAATAGCTCAGTCACTACCAATCCAGCTTGTCTTGTTTCCCATGCTGTTTCAGCCATAGTACACTCCCAGCAGCATTCACTTTAAAAACAAGACTTTCAGGTTGGACTACAAAAATATGATGTCTCTTTGGTACTCAATTAATAAAACACAATAAATGTTTTTATAGTAGAATTTCTGTGTTGAGATGAAACTGAAGAGTGAATGAACACAGAAAACAAAGGGTTTTATGACTGTGTCATTATATCAACAATTAATTTATTTCAACCCAAATTATTTAATTACTGTCAAGGTGCGATAAAAATATAATATCAATGTATAATAATAACTCAAAATATTTTGTTTACAATCGTCTAGGGGTCAGCAAAGAGGGAATGAAATAAATCACATAAAGTGTTACACTGAACATTACAAAGTGTTACCCACATAAGAATGACTGTAATTTATTAAAGCATTATTTTGTTGTGCTTACAAATAGAAATATGAGGTACAGTTTCTTGAGCAGATTGTGAAAAATCCCATACAGCCAAAGAGACAAACGTAAGGGCCACTAACTGTTGACATTAAAATGTGTAAATGTGTGGCATAATAAAAATCTCTTCAGTGCATTTATATTTTTAAGTATCTCAAAGTCTCTTCATCTTATGCCCACCAGTGGTCTTCACTATTTTTTTAATGAGAGCCACACTTATAGGTCAGGGTCAATAGGAAACAAAAGTTACATCCAGTCATAAATAGCATTTCTGCTTATCAATCTGTTGCAATGCAATAAATACAAGGGCAAATCATTCTTTATCATTTACCAGTCAAATTTGTAACTGAGACAATATGATTTCCCTTTATGACAAAAACAGGATTTTAATGCTAAGCATTCTTATAATACGCTTATGCAGTGCTCCCCAAACCAGAGCAATTCGAAAGCATAACAAGCAGTCTGATCTCACGGTGGAGGTCTTTACAGGTCCACTTAGATCCGAAAACCCGAGGTCCGGCCATGGGTCGGGTACAATAATAGCGGCATCGGGTCTCGGGTAATTTAAAATGAATGTTTTTGCTGAACGGACCGAGAATATATACTAGACAGGATATACTATTGCCGCAATAGTTAGCCTGTCTGGAACCGAGCTGACTTAAACCACTACAATGTATGACACTTGCATTACATGCGAAGGGCCCCTACGCTACTAGAATTGTTTTTCTCTCCCTGTCTCGTCCTCGACCCCGAGGACAATGAGACAAACAGACCCAGTTCCTGTTGCTGTGAGGGTCATCACATCACTGATCTACTGGCTGTCCTTCATTGTGATGCCCAGCCGATACGCGACCAACGACTGAACCAGTTTAATCTGCTTACCCGCTTCCTATCCCTACCGTATCTTAAGCTAATCTTAAAAACATAGGTGTCCTTATCAGTGTTATTTTGAGATGTCATGAATATTAACTGAAATGCATTCAACATACTATCTCGTATTTCAAAAATGTATACCACTTTAAGAAATCTTGTACTCATCTTTCATACAAATATGAGTTCAAATGTATTACAAGTGTTACCTAAATACATTTTAAAATTACATTTTGCCCTTATTTCATATTAATGTACTAAAGAACAAAAAAATAGGCTTGTAGGATGAATTAATAGGTGTGTACGACTTCACGAGGCGCTGCAAGAAACGATAAGTGGATGACGTCAGAGTAACGCGAGAGCGATTTGAAATCAGCCTCCTCCGCAAGATTTCTCGCGGTACTCTGACGCTGATGGCGCTGCGTAAAGTTGAGCACGCTTAAAAAACTGAAAGCAGCTGAACTCAACAGAACTGCCCTGCGTATGTATGCCTGTTGTATATAGCAGGACAATTTATCTCCTACTTCTCAGCGTGAGAAATACAAAGTGTGGCGTTTGAACTGACTGAAATGTCAAGGTGAATGCGTGGCCCTGATTAGATGTATTTCCACTCACATACCTAACAACTGCTGAACAACGCCGACGCACTATCCTCGTCTTTTCCACCACTCTCTCGCCTGTACTATTGTAACTGACTGGAAAACTGAAGTTTTGCCAAACTTGCGATCTTAAAGAGGCTGGCGGAGCGTCTAACTCTTGTGGAACACCATTTGCCATCCTCGCTATCGCTGCTCACTAACTGACTGGACCGGCGTCGACGTGACAAAAAAATGCAGAGTGCCAGAGAATGTAGACGGGCTCTGATAGAGCGCATACATAGGCGGAGCTCGGATGGATCAGCGCCAATCAGAGCTTCAGAGCTAAAGCGGGGCAACAGATTAGCTGTCCATAAAGAACCTGCGTATCTAACAGTAGTTCCGCATTACATTAATTATTTTGCACGCAAGTTTTTTTATTTTCATACCGTGTATTCTCCGTTTAAATTCATCCACCGAACCGTGACCCCCGTACCGATTCTGTTAAAAACGAATACATGTACAGTTCCACCCCTACTGTATACGTTACATTATTAATACGCTTGCTTGTACGGTTTAACCTTAGCCGCTATTTTCTACTTCTTATATTATCTATTGATTTTCTGTGTTCTCCTCTACATCTACTCATGTAAAGCTGCTTTGCAACAATTAACATTTGTGAAAAGCACTATATAAATAAAATTGAATTGAATTGTGTGGCTGGCAGTAGGTTAATTTTCGTTGAGACAGACATGTCAGTCAATTGTAAATGTACATTTTAGCGGTTACCTGGGTGTCGTCGTCAGATAACAAAGTAAAACAAATGGAGCAGCTTGCTTTTAAAAAATATATTTTTGCACGTTGGGTTCGGGTATAAAGTGATTCAGGTCATTTCGGGTCGGGTACATTTATTTGGACCCGAGAAGACCTCTATCCACGGGACTTTGATGTCATTTGACGATCGCTCTGTGCAAGCGCTGCATGCCATTGAACATGCTTAACGACGTGCATCTTGATATAATAGGTATGGTTTTCTAACAAAGTTAGCGTCCGGAGTAGAAAAGACAGAAAAAGCACATGCCTGTTTGATCATATCACTGTATTATTTACTGCCATGCGAGCCACAAATAAAAGCTTGCTGAGCGAGCCGCGCAATAAAGAACACTGCCTTACACCAATAAATGAAGGCCTGTGAAAACCAAATTACCCTAAACCACTGTGTTCTGTCTGCTTAATACTGACGGAAGACTTGTATACTGTAAGAGTTTACTTAACCATATGGGGACAAATGTGTACTACAGATTTAAGTGTGCATGGGTTAGGTTACAGTGCTTATAATATGCTTTGCATAAAAATAATTAAGGCCTAGAAACTTTAATAAATAAATGCAGGTGTATTGTCCTCTGCTGTACATGCAGGTGGCACGCATTGAGTTATAATACGGCTGTTTGCAAAACATGCAAAAGACTGGGAGCAAAGAGGGTGGGGCATCGTTCCATGGAAATGAAAGTGAACACAACACTAGAGAGGGATGAAAGCTGCAAGGAAATGAAACTAAAGTAAATCATAGAGACAGCCAGCAGATACCACATAAACTAAGAAGAAGAATATACAGCTTTGAAAAGGTAAGCTTGATTTTTGATCCCTTATGCATAATTTTAACTATAATTCACAGGCAGTATATAAAATAATACAATATATGTTCCCTGTACATAGCAGTGCCAAATCTTGAATTTCTTTATTTCAATTTCTCAAACTTTAATGGATTCATTTAATTCTTCATTGACATTATGAATGTATTGTTGACACATTTGATGGACGTTTGTTTTACAAAAAACACGAAATCGTTTTCATTTGACACATTAACATAAGGATTATTTAATGAACAGAAGAGATGTTTGTTATTTGTAGACATCTGTGCTACACAAATTATGTCAACTGTCAAATTATTAAGTCAAAGTATTGAGACGATGAGTCTGAATGAGTTCATCTCAGTGTTTGCTGTGGTAGGAGAAGATGATGTGTCATTATTATTAATGTAATGTTTATCAATGTTAAAACAATGGCTCATACACAAAGCACTAATAATGAAGTATGCCGCACCCATGTCACTCAAAATAGGTTTTTGCCACAAATCACCTAAAATGTGTTCAGTCTCTCTCCCACCTTTTACTAGTAATGAGAGATTTCGAAACACTGCTTCGTGAAGCCTCAAACGGATTTTTCTGAATACTTTTTCAAAATGTTTAAAAATCCGATGGTTCGCCACTAGGGGGAGTTGATCCCCACTGCCCAGTCTAATATGGTTAGGTGAACTCAGGTCAGTTTTAATATGCAAGCTCATAACACATTCATCCTTCTGACTGATAATGCTACCATTTTCCTACTTTTTGTTTATAGACAGATTTAATGACAAACATATGAATAATTGAAAGGGGAGGTAGTTTTAATGATCTGTTTGCTCTAAATCAGTGGTTTTCAATCTTGTCTTAGGGGACCCACAGCTCTGCATATTTTGTATGTCTTCCTTTACAGACACACCCAGTTCTGTTCATGGATCTCTCCCTTAATGACCTGATGATCTGAATCAGGTGTGTTAGATAAGGGAGACATGCAAAATGTGCAGAGCAGTGATTTCTTAAATTATTCCCTAAAATTAAATGGCTCTAATTTTCGAGGTTGATATTATGCAAGAGGAAAAAATAATCATCATCCAGCTCACCCAAAACCAATACATCTACTCCAGCCCTGTGTTCCTTTACTCAGCCCAGTGCACGCTGCCATCTCTGTACTTGGCCCAGTGCCCGCTGCTTTCCCTGTACTCAGCCCAATGCCCGCTGACGTCCCTGTACTCAGTCCAGTGCTTGCTGATGCCCCTGTACTTAGCCCAGTCCTGGAATTCAGTCCAGCGCTCACTTTAGTACCTGAATCCAGCCCAGTGCCCACTTTAGCCCCTGAATGCAGCCCAGTGCCTGCTGTGGTCCCTGAATGCAACCCAGTGCCCGTTGTAGTCCCTGAATGGAGTCCAGTACCGCTATTATCCCTGAATACAGCCCTGTTCCCGCTGTTATCCCTGATTGCAGCCCAGTGCCTGCTTACACCACCTGAGACTTTCCCAAGAATTTTTACAGGGGCTGTAAGCTCCTTCTACAACATTGTCTACTTGGTCACAGTCACTCCGGTCGTCAGGATATTCAATAATAAAAAAATTAAATTGAATATTTGATTTTTAAATAAAACGTATAAATAGCATATTGCTAAAAAATGCTGATATTGTCAAAAGAAACTGGGAATCCCTGGGTAGTTGGTGCTGCTCTTCTCAGGGTCCTGGGTATCCAGCTTGCAAAGTACCCATGGTATAGCCAAGCTCCCCCTGTTATTTCAGGATAGGCGGTCTGAAGGTGAGCAGTTGTAACAGGTGATGGTGAACAGAGGTGATAAAGCTGTGAAAGTGATTTCTTTTTAGGGTTGATGACAACATTCTCCTCACACTCCATACCACATAACTTGCAGTTTACATTAAAGGCCCAGACATCAGACTATAGGCCACCCAGCCATCTCTAGGATCTTGAGGAGAGTTTTCTACCATCTGTGATGCCTCTCCTCAGTTTTTGAATAGAGGTGCTGTATCATCTGCTGAACCAGGGATTGAGGGATGATAAGATGTATCCTGCCATTGTTATCTTCCCTCTGGATATGATGATACAGCAGGCCCTGGTTCCTCCTCACGCTGATGTTGGTGGTCTGGGATGTTGTTGAAAAGATGGTCAGTTCCTGGATCATGATGTTATCCACCTCTTCAGAGAAAGGGAAGACGGAGAAGATGGAGTCAAGGTTTGGCCCTGCTAGTAATATGGCAGAGAGTTATCCATCTGTTGCGCTCTCGACTATCCATCAAGTGGTTGGGGCAGTGGGACTGTTGGCCGTGGGAGGCACTAGACTAGCAGTTGATGTAGAAGGTCAGAGAGCGGCTTCTGGATTCTCATTTATCTTCAGTTGTTTGGCCTAATGGTTTGAACTGTTTGACGTGAGGTGTTGTAAAAGTTGGATAAGAGTAGCATTACGGGTTGCCGGAAAAACTCGTCATTGGCAGGGAAGCGTTTTCTCTTAATTGTCAAGTTAACTCGTCAACGGCGGGAAAGAGTTAAGGGCTGATGGATGTGTTCTTTATCACAATCAGGTACAGAGGTGTTTCATTCTGAGCAGTGAAATGTGTCTGGCAGTTATCAGTAATTTCTGATTGCAATGGACATTTGTTTATATTGCCCTAACACTATGTTGCTAACCTGAATGTGAACGCGACCACAAAACAGTGTAATCCAGGACTTGTGAGCATTAAAATCTCCAGCTGCTACAGGGAAATTGAATTTCTGGCAGTAAGTTTGTGTTCCTATTACTTGCCCAGAGAGTTTGGACTCACTATTGCGGTCATTGTTTACACCTCCCCCAAGCACCGTTGTGGAAGTAGCGTGTGACTTCATCCTGTCCACTGTTGCTAAATTACAAACACAGCACCCTGAAGCGTTTTTAATAATCTCGGGGGATTTTTATCACAGGACTCTTGACACAACATGCTTTCACACAATATGTGGACTGTAACACCAGGGGGAAAAGAATGCATACAGTGCCACCCCACGTGTGCAGAAGGAACTCAGAGTCCAGATTAGGGAAGCAAACGAGCAATACAGAAGGAATCTGACGCAGAAATTGAAGAACAACAGCAGTAAGGAGGTATGGGGCGGTATGAAAATAATCACCGGATGCAGTTCAAAGAGAGGTGATACTAGTGAAGAAGATGTGGAGAGAGCGAACCAGCAGAACAGCTTTTTTAATAGGTTTGACCATCCAAACTCATTCACATCTCATAAAGCTGCACCCTAACCTACCCTCACTGCTCTTTCTGCCAATCCAGACACCAACCATAGCACAGAGGAGAATAATCACCCTCCTCTGATCCAAGCAGCTCAGGTGTGTGCAGAGTTCCATGTCAAGAAAGGAAATAAAAACGTCATCAAAGTAGTCCATGTGACATTAGTGGGTCAGTTAGAATTTGTTCTGTTGTGAATCCATCTGTCCAATGACGCTGCTGACGTATGATGCTTCTGACGTGTTATCTGGTGCATCTGAGCTCCGTTTAAAGTCTATTGGTTGTCACAACAATAAGGCACAACTAATATAATTAGCTCCTCGTCCTCCCTGTTTTTGCACAGTGTTTGTGCGAGAAGGCTCACTCGGGAAACTCATTTGCGCAGATCCTGCAGCCAGCTGTGTGACATTGCATCCAAACCAAGTGTTTCCCTATGTTAATGTATTAAACAAGCGACAACGGATAGTCTCTGGAGATGCAAACAGATCTATCTGTGCTATGCCATTGTGTAATGTAACACTCACCTGACTCCGCAGATGGGTGGCTGAAAAGGTGAGACTCTGTTGTGAGGGTCTCAAGCTGCTCAACGCATCCGCTGGTGATAGAAGTAGAGGAGGACGATGGGTTATGAGCCCGTTCGTACCTCCAGAGCTCCTCTGAAGACCCCATACTCAGCAGTGGAACAGCAAATTGTGGCGACCGTACGTGACGTCTCCATTCCCTTCCTTCAGGGAACAAGGGTTACATATGTAACCGAGACGTTCCCTTACAAATTGGGAATCCCTACCAAAGCGCCACTGCAGCTGTCCCTTCCAACGTCTGTAAAACCTTCCGACTTCTATCAGGCGGAACCTGGACAGCAGAAGGCCGGTCACGACTTGTTTCTAAACCCACGATAGTGAACTAGGCAAACTGGGAAGTGAATCCTGCCTGGCGGAGCTAGGAAACACTAATGAGCCAACCCTAAGGAGTTGAACCACTGGGTAGCGCTAAATAGCCAATAGGTCTAAAAACGTGACTCTCTGAACTGTATGACATACTGAAGAGAGCGCAGAGCGGGCTCTGCTAAGGGAAACCATGGCAAATTAGCTCCACAGAAAATACACACATAGGACACCTCAAGGGGGCACTATACGGAGGGCTAGCTAAACACAGGTTTTCAGAGAATACAGCTAGTGAGAGGCTGACACCCGGTGCTCCGCAACATATGTCGTAAAGCCGATGGAAGAGAGTCAAAAACATTATTTTGTGACGTTTTGACCTTTTTGCCTTCCATAGTGGTGCAAATGTGCTGCAATAAAACGGAGGCTGCAAGCCGACACAAGAGCCGACTCTGAGTGTCTCTCCCGGTTTGAGGAGAGAACACGAGAGGAGACCGGCTCAATGCGAACACTGTAAACTCTAGTGAACGTGTTAGGTGTCACGCAGCCAGCAGCTCTACAAATGTCTGTTAGCGTGGAACCACAAGCAAATGCCCAAGATGATGCTACACTTCTAGTAGAATGTGCTCTCAAATTAAAGGGGCATGGGATGCCTTGCTTTTCGTAAGCAATGGTGATTGTGTTTACAATCCAATGAGACATCCTCTGCTTGGTGACAGCTTTCCCTTTCTGCTGACCACCGTAACAGGCAAAGAGCTGTTCTGAGGTCCTAAAGCTTTGAATTTGGTCCACATACCTACACAATGAGTGCAAAGCCATGGCTGGGTCTGCCTCCTCCAAAAGCAGCGCCTGCAAGTTCACCACCTTAACTCTTAAAGGAGTGGTGGGATCTTTGGGCACATAGCCGAGCCTGGGTCTCAGTATTACACTGGAGTCAGCGGGTCCGAACTGAAGGCACGAATCGTTGACCGAAAAATGCATAAAGGTCCCCTATCCTTTTAACAGAAGCCAATGCAAGTAATTGTGAGAAATTTGATACTCAAAGAATGCAGGGTCCCGAAGGGGGCGTCCTGGAGGGCTTTCAGCACCATGGACAGGTCCCAAGGAGGAATAGAGGGAGTGCGCAAAGTATTCAGTAATTTGTTAGTAATTATAAGTAATTATTGAAATGTGTTAACTACTTTCTTAAATGGATCAAACTGATCAAATGAGAACACTCCTGTTAAGTCCACCATTTTTATCTCTGGTCCTCTGTCATGAATTTACTCAGATGAAGAGATGGAGGAAGGGTTTGTTTATTGGAATACAACAGGAGTAGTGATAATGTGATAATGGCATTGTAATGGTTGTAATGGTATTTCTTGGCAGATGACAAGTGGAGTGGTAATGATGATGTGTTTTCCAGGTTTCTATACTCCACACACAACAGACAGTCACTGAAGACAAAGGGGTGCAGCAACAAGGATATAGGCTAGCTGATGTAGCAAGATTGATTTGCTTGGATACATTTTGACAACTTGGATGAACAGACTGACATCTTAAATAAAAAGGATGAAGACTTGGATTCAAAGAATGACAACTTGGATGAACAGATTGATGTCTTGGAATCAAAGCATGGTGATTTGTGAACCTGGTGTCATGATGGGCAAGGATCAGGACCCAAATGCAGGTAACTGGCAAACTCAAAAGGTTTTATTTTAGCTCCGAAAAACAAAAGCCCACGTGAAGGAAAACAACATAATATAAACTGATGACAATACCAGACAAAGACTATGATGTCACAACCTCACTATGATGAGAATAAACTTGACTTACTTGACTTTGACTAAACTATAACAGAATTTCCTAACAAAGTCTCAAGATTACATAGCTTAAGGAATCACCAAGCTTTACACAGAGAGATCACGGTAACAGTGACAAACAAATCAAAACGATTCAACAATGGACAGAACACACTGGGGCCTTAAATAACCCAGTCAACAATTTGATATCTCAGGGAAGTCACCATGAGCTCACAAGATCCTCATAATGTGGTCACAATGTGAGGGTCACAGTGATCTAGTGTAACCACACTGCACACTCACTGTGTGCTCATATATTAAGATCACAATATGAGGTCACTGCACACTCACTGTGAGCTCAAACTATGGTCACTATGTGAGGTAATGGCACACACATTGTGCACTCATACCATGATCTTAACATTCTGAATTCAGAATGAGCATGTATATTACTCACAATGTTAGAATCTCATAGTGTGAGAATGGTGTGATGTCACTGTGATCCTCCAGTGATCCTCCAGTATCCACATATCACATATAGCTCATACTGTGATTATCACGGTATGAGAATGGTGTGAAGTCACTGTAATCATCGCTTGATCTCACCTTGGGCACGTTCAAGTTCCAAACGGTGCGCAACGTTTTGCTACGGTTTTCAGGTTGAACGTCATGAAACGGTGTGCACCAGTAAGCAACGAGGTTTGAGATATGTTTTCTCTTGTTTGACCACATGGTACTAAAGAGACAGCTGACACAATGGGTTAAAGTTGGAATGTAGTCTTTCATTCTGGACAGCAAGGGCACTGACTGTAACATTATGGGTATCTTACAGTATTAAACACGTATTTATAACGATTTCTTTGGCTTTGGAAACATTTCAAAAAGAACACAAATAATGCTTGCACAATAATGCACAAATAATTAAAAATAGTTGTGACAAAAATAGTATCTTATTGGGAAACGGTCATAAGTTTAGTTTCTTTAACAATGCATTGTACTATGGTAGTTAAGCAGCAAGCTTTGTTGTTGTACGGGAAACTCACCCAACAATGCATGTCATTTACTCTGTACTTGTACTCTACACAAGGAAAATGAAGTTGAATCTAATTTCTTCAGTATGCGAGGCGAGTAAGTATGTCTGAATTCATAGTATTCATTAAACAGTAGGTGAAAAGTACCTGGTTGACCTACTACTTATTTTTAAGTGTACATTCGATGGATAGAGAGATACCCTAAGTTGGTATCAATTACTGATTGCCCTAATTAATATTTATTAAATATCAAATATTAATAATAATTACTTTATTTGCCCTAGGTTTAACTGCTGACACAATCACAATGGCTACAGCTGTAGATATGTGTCACCACCTTCAGTGCCCCATCTGCAAGAACCTGTTTGAAGATCCAGTAACCACGTGTTGTGGGCATACTTTTTGCAAGAGTTGTCTAGACCGGCACATAAACATGAGCGATCCACAGTGTCCTCAGTGCAAAGAGCCTGTGACCACCAAACCAAACGTGAATGCTGCTCTTAGAGACCTTCTGCAGCAGTTTCTCCAGACACAGATGCCCGACCTGAGTCTCTACACAGGTGAAAGAGGTGAGATCCCCTGCGACATCTGTGAGGAAAACCAGAAGTTCAGAGCTGTGAAGTCCTGCTTGACCTGTTTACTCTCATACTGTGAGCGGCATCTGAAGCAGCATCAGTCTTTGGAGAGGCTGAAGGGTCATAAACTGGTACATCCAGAGGAGAGATTGGATGAGAGAGCGTGCAGTGTCCACGGCAGACCCCTGGAGCTCTACTCTACACGAGACGAATGCTGCATCTGTGCCTTATGTGTGAAAAATGCTGGAGATGTCATAGCTGTAGAGACAGAGAGACAGAGGAGAGAGGTATTTAACTTTCATAGAAAATGAAAAAAGTGGATTGTATTTCATCATTGTAATTTTTTTACTCATAACAATGAGGGACCTAAACCTCTTCTTTTTATTTACACTTCTTAATTAATCCTGTTTTAACAATATTTTGATATTTATTTGCAAATATTCCCAATGTACAAAATAATATTACATAAATAAATTCAGTCAACAGTGGCTGTACATAATGTACAGGACAATCAGTCTGGATATTTCTTAAAGGTTCGTTGTTTGGTATTAAGCGTAGTCTGATAGCTTGGTGTGTGTGCATGTGTGTGTTTTCTACAGGCCAAACTGCAACATACTATTGATGAGTTGAAAACCATGATCAACCAGAGAGAAAACAAACTTGAGGATCTTCAAAGCACAGTCAAAGACTATCAGGTCAGTCTGTTTTTCTCAAATATCTTTGCAAAAACAACTGTACTGCATTGTTCACCAACCTTTTGAAACCTAAGATCAAAGATGGAAGGCAAGATCTTCCTATAAAACAGTTGGGAAAAACCAAAACAGCCCAAAAATGTACTTTCCACCTGAGGCCTTTCATTCAGCCTGATTGTTACATAAATGGTCAAACTTTAAAACAGAAAACTCTTAAAGCAACACTTGCTGTGATCAGTTTTATACTGTATACACCACTGGTAAAAGTTTTGAAACACTCACCTCCAGTGGCGGCTGGTGACTTCTTTTTCAAGGGCGCACGATGTCACAACATGAATTTAGCCTGTGTTTTGTCAAGATATAGGTTCACATGATATGCACCTAACACATATTTTGACTTGAAAAGCAACACACGTGACACACCGAACACATACTGTATTTTGAATTTGCGCCCCTCGGAAGAAAAGTCACCAGCCACCACTGCTCATCTCACTCCTTCTTTGTTTATATAGTTTTTTTTAATATTACAGAATAATATTAAACTTATCAAAACTATGGCATAACACAAATGTAACTGTGGGAATTATGTTAGTGACCAAAAGCATCTAAAATAAATCGAAATTCTTTTATATTTTATCATCTGAAGTGCAGTCACCCTTTGCCATACTCATGTCATTTTATCAAGATGCTTCTTTAAGTTTGACCTTAGAATGAATATTAAAGAATATTTTTTAAGGAGATCACATTTAATCTAGGCTCTTAAGTCAGCTATTTCAAAAATAATATTTTAAAAGAAAAATTTAAAATGTATCTATTTGGCACAGCTATATTTCTGTCTACAACAGTGTCACAGAAATATCACATTTATATAAGTATTCAGACTGTTTGCAACAGCACCTGAAATGTTTAATTTTAAAAGTAATTGCTGCCAAATGTGCTTGATATTAATGACTAAAAGGTCTGAATCGTTTTTTTTTTTTCAAATAAATTTATAGACAGTGTAGATTAATAATGGGAAAATTTATATAAACAATTGTAAAATCAGGCTGCAACATAAAATTGAAAAAAGTAAAGTGGGTCTAAATACGTTCTTTACTGTGTTTTCTTTACAATAAAGCTGTTGGGGATTTAAATGTCATAGGTTAATGACTTTGGGAGCTTGGTGGAAGTGTGTTTGTGTCTGAATCAGAATCGAACAGAATGATCAGTTGCTTCTCCAATCATTACAGGTTCAGATACACAGTGAGCATACAGAGATAAGCAAAGTTTTTGAGGCAGTGATGGATGTTGTGAAGAGAGCTGAGGAGGAGCTGCTTGTTCCTCTGGAAGATGGAAGAAGGAGTCTGGAGAGAGAGATAGAAGAGAAGACACAGCACATACACAAGGACATCCAAGAGTATAGAGAAACCATCGACCGTTTGAAGCAAACTGAGAATGAAGACGACGACATCAGCTTTCTACAGGTCAGACACTAATATTATATACTGTAAAGGAACAGTTTGTCAAAAATTTAAATGTAAAAATCAGACAATTGACAAATCAGATGTGCCAATCTGATTTTAGTAAGTGACAATACTAACCGTGACATGAACATATATAATCTACTAGTTGAAAATTGACATTTAATTGTAATGTAATTTTTGTTCTTCTTTTAGTCGTTCCCTAGTGTGCCTGTTGAAATCAGAGAGGATTGGGCAGTTTCCATTGACACTAAACTAAACTTTGGCTCCATGAGAAATACAAACACATCCATTTTGGCTTCTATTAGGACTCAGCTGGAAAATCTTTGCTGTTCTGGTAAGAAATAATGATGTTTAACAGTAGTGATGTATTGAGTTGGGTTTACTAATGTAAATATCACTGATTGTGTCATGGCACTTACATACAGCAGAATGTAAATAAAGTTATTATACTATAAATATACTGATATACACTAATTTGCCAAAACATTATGACCACCTTACTAGTATGTTGTTGGTCAACTTTGTGCTATCAAAACAGGGCCGATTCACTAAGGCAGGTACTCTACAAGACCATTGTTTGTGTCTTTGGTATCTGGTACCAAGATATTAGATCCTTTAGCTTGCGAGATGGAACAGCCGTGGATTGAACTTGTTGCTTCAACACATCCCACAGATGCTTAATTGAATTAAGATCTGAGAAATTTGGAGGGCAGAGCAACACCTTGAACCTTTCATTATTTTAATTGGTTCCTTAAACCATTCCTAAAAAATGTGCAGGGTAGCAGGGTGTGTGTCCTGCTGAAAGAGGCCACTGCTATTAGGAAATATCACTGTCAAGATAGGGTGTACTTGGCTTAGGTAGGTAGTACATCAAATTTAAGTCCACGTGGAAGGCTGGACCCAGGGTTTTCCAGAAGCACATTGCCCAGTGTATGAACCAGCTGGCTTGTCATTGTTCTTTTGTGTATCCTGGTGCCATCACTTCTACATGTAAATGGCCCACATGAATACGGCCGTCCATGTGACGCAAAAAAACCTGGACTCATCAGACCAGGTGACCTCCTTCTACAGTCTCAAGGTACAGTTCCAATGCTCGCTTGCCCCTGTGGTTGCTTTTGGCAGGTCATCGTAGGAACTCTGATTGGTCTGTGGCCATGCAACCTCATGAAGTACACAGCAAAGTGAGATGCAGCACAGACCGGGAGCAACCCACAAGCTATGCATTTTATAGAATCTCTGAACAATAAACATTTGGTCCTCGTTCTCAGATTCTCATATTTCTTTAGCATCCAAAACACTGATTACTACCCAGACATTAAAATATGCTGGGATTTGTTAGGAGATATTTGCTTTATCTGTAATTGGTCATAATGTTTATGCTTATCAGTGTATACTGGTATATAATATCTGATAAATGCATCATTAAAAACATCACTGTCTCACAGTTTCTATAAGAATAAACTCTTTTAACTTCTTGTTGCAGAAATGAGAAGAATTCAGAAATTTTCAGGTACGTTTAAGTACGTTTCCTGTTCATTATGTTGGGTGATGAAGCTCTTAAACTTTTATTTTAAATGAGATTCTTCTCTTTCCACAGTGGATGTGATTCTGGATGAAGAAACTGCACATCCAGCTCTGAAAGTTTCTCAAGATGGCAAAACAGTAAGAGGCAAAGCAAACGCTCACGACATCCCGGGTGGCCCAAAGCAATCTGATTTGGTGGGTGGAATTCTGGGAAAGCCTCAGATCAAGTCTGGAAAAGCATTCTGGGTAGTGGAGGTGGGACAGAAAACGGGCTGGGAACTGGGCGTAGTGAGAGAAAATGCAAACAGGAGAGGAACGGTCTCATGCAAACCCAGTGAGGGTTATTGGGTCATTGTGTTCTGTGGTCCAAACACGTATGGGGCATTTGAAGATCCTCCCATTCAGCTGCATCTCTCCACCAAACCTCAGAAGGTGGGAGTGTTTGTCGACTATGAGAGCGCTATCGTTTCCTTCTATAATATGAACGATCAGTCACACATTTACACATTCACTCAGTGTAGATTCAATGAAACGATTCATCCGTATTTTAATCCTTCTCTCAATAAAGATTCAGATCCAATGGTCATTTCTTCTGTTAATCCAACTGATATTCAAATGTGAGAGGTGTAACATACATACTGCATACTTTTTTAAATATCATGGAATACAGTATATCAAAATTATCATGGTGATCGGGGTACTCAGAATTTATTTATTTATTTTGTAGTAAAAGTGTGTGGGTGTATGTTGTGTTGGTGTCAGAACACTTAAAATACTCTGAAATAAATATTTTTCAAAACTATGCCTGTATGTTATTCTAGCTGCCTTGTTTATCCTATTTTAATATACAATTTAAGTAAATACACAAGGTACATTTGAATTATATTTTTGGATGGCCATAAAAATGTGTTTTTCTGAGGCAGTTCTCTGGAGTCTCCAGACATGGTAACACGCCAGAGAAAGATCTTGAAATCAGGATGTTGTGTAGATAAATGATTGGGGTGTTTAAAATCATTATTGTCTTTATTGATTTTATATGTGTTTGAAATGAGTTTGTTATCCAACAATGATGGAAGTTAATAAACAGTGACTTTTGATGCAGTTCGAGTTAAATCACTCCTCAGCTTAGCTCATCTTTGTTTTCACCGTAACAAACGGAAATACCTATGACACAGTTTTTTTACCTGACGGGAGGGGTTCTGGTGTACCAATCACAGCGCTTGCGGTCCGCATAGCTATGACGCGCTGTTACATTTTTTGTGAGGTGCGCGTCAGGCTTCGCAGAGCTACGCACAGGCTACGGATAGCCTACACCGTAGCTATGGCATTGAACCTACGCACGACTATAAATCGAGCTTTAACCTTGCGAAGACAGAACTGCTTGTCATATCATCTGAACCAAAGATTCAGCACAACCTTTCCATTCAGCTAGGTTCCTCGACCATCACGCCTTCCAGGACGGCCAAAAACCTGGGAATGGTCATTGATGATCGGCTTTGCTTCACAGAGCATGTTGTCAGCACCGCTCGCTCTTGTAGATTCATCCTCTATAATGCAGGTCCTAGTCCAAGCTCTTGTCCTGTCCAGGTTGGACTACTGCGCTACTAGCAGGGCTTCCAGCCTGCATGACCAAACCACTACAGATGATTCAGAACTCAACGGCAAGAGTGGTCTTCAATGAGCCAAAGAGTCACTCCTCTCTTTGTTAAGTTACATTGGCTTCCTATAGCAGCTCGCAGAGCAGGCTCTGCTCCTGGCCTTTAAAACCACCACTTGGTCAGCACCCCCTTACCTTCACTTACTTATAGAGCCTTATGTACCCTCTCGATCCCTACGCTCTGCCACAGAGCAACGGCTTGTGGCTGGACGTTTTTTTTCTTTTACAGACTTCTTTTTCTTATTTTAGCGTCTCTTCTCATTGTGTGTGTGTGTTTGCGTGTGTAGCAGAGACAGTGCGCATCTGAGGCTATGTTTACATTTATGCGTTTACCCTTTAAAACGTTACTTTTGCTACGTTTACGCCTTTCATTTACACACCACCGTTTTCGACCCTCATAAACGGATTCGTTCGCACAAGCTGCAGACCCTGTTTTAGTTTGAGAACTCAGACGTTGCGCTGCTGTGTAAATGAACGTAGATGGAGTCTTATGTAAATGAACAGCTCATGTTAACGTGACAGCGCATCATTTTCAAAGTAAAAATTCTTTTTATTCAGGTAAATGGAGGTTTGCATCAGAGGTTTTGCCAAAAATAGTAAACATCTACCAACCAGCTATTATAAACGCTATATCATATCAGATTGTTTTATGTAGCCTTATAGTTCACCAGTTCGCATTAACATGTAATGGATAGGAAATGAGATAAAGCATATTTGGCTTGCTGTCCGAGGAGAGGGCTCCGAGCTCGGAATTTTAGCCCGAACCCAGAGTACTCCCTCTCTTTAACTGTGATAAATAAATCTAGATGAGAGTGAGGTGATGGGGTGGAGGAGGGATGCTGCAAAAAATCTGTCACGGGACAGAGGTGAGGGACTGCCATTTATAGGCACCTCTTTGCACTGATTGGTTGGATCACATGACCATGCTCCTCCCGAACTTAGTTAAATAACTTCATATATCCTGGACAGGGATAAGACTAGTCCTAGACTTAAACACTATTAAGGGGCGGTTTCTCGGACAGGGATTAGACTAGTCCTAGACTAAAATAAATGTAAGAGCTGTCCAAACTGAAAACAACTTGCACTGACATATCTTAAAATACATCAGTGCCCTTTGTTTTGCCTGAAAATGCACACAAGTAATGTTTTTATTAGGGCATGTTTGTTAAAACTAGTTATATTTTCTAATTGAACTAAGGCCTAGTCCTGGTTTAAGCTAATCCCTGTCCGGGAAACCACCCCTATGAGCTCTCCAAACTGAAAACAACTTGCACTTACATATCTTAAAATACATCAGGGCCCTTTGTTTTACCTCAAAATGCACACAGGTAGTGTTTTTAGTAAGGCCTGTTTGTTAAAACGAGTTATATTTCCTAATTAAACTAAGGCCTAGGCCTGGATTAAGCTAATCCTGGTCCGGGAAACCGCCCCATAATGTCTGTTTTATATTTATGTTTGAGTATTGTTGGGTTTGAATAATGTTGTAATGTTGTTTATGTTTTGTTTAAATTTAGTTAGCTTATTACGAAAGATAGACAGTAATTTAAAATGCCATATAGGGCGTTGTAAAGGTCAATTTGAAGGGAGAATTGTAATGGGTCAGACATTATTTACGAGTTTAATTTAAGTTTTTCGTGCTACTTTAAAATGAATTTCATTTCATATAATTTGTCTCTTAATTTTAATCGATGTTTTGTTCACAAGTTTTATGAATATAAATGAATAAAAACGAAAAATCAACGCCATATTAATATTTAATGCTTGTTTAGCCGATTGCGCTTTTTGCTATTTCTGTGTTGCTAGCGGAGGACATGCACGGACCTCGCACACTTTTAAAAATTAACGTCATACTAATCTTTATTAATTAATTGCACATTGAACAGTGACAGGTAAGGGAATATAAGTTATTTAGTGTTTTTCTGAAGAATACAGTCAGTTCGTACAAACATTTTCAAATGGACTATAAGATCATAAATATGAACTGTGAACAATGAACTGTTATAACTCCCTACATTAAAGCAATAAGCATTTCTGTAGGCTAAAGCTATACTCCACGTCTTATTATGTATGAAAACTAAAAATTTGCAGGGCAGGGAAATTTGAATTATTATTCTGACAAAAGACCATCGAGTTAGCAAAACATTTCAACTTATCAGAAATAGCTTCCGTAATGTAGTAGATATTTTTTAATACACCTGAAGTTAACAAAAAGCCGATTTATGATGCACTTTTTACGCATACGCATCAGAAGAGGGCGCAGAAACTGTACGTGCACCGCTGGTTAATTGAAACTCTGCATATATTGTATGGGTAGCAGTAAAGAGTAAAGAGGGGGAATCAAAAAGTTTTGGCTTGACTTTTCAGCACAGAAGTCACCTCACGTTGCATGTCCAATTAAAGGAGTGAAGCAAGAATACATGCAGGGATTTTTACTGTCTACTTGGGCAGCGACTGATGACTGTTCACAAGAACACAAGTATGCTTATTAAGAAATGTTTACTGTGAAGTATGTAGGTTAGTAACTACCTGGTGTTTTTGATAATCAGTGTTGGTTGCACAAAAGCCTAGAGCATTTGTTTGCAAATGCATGCAAATGACTGTGCGTAAATAAGGTGTGGCTTTTGCCTTTGGAATTGAAACTTAACAATACTAGAAAGAAATAACCACTGTACATATGACAATCAGATACTGCACAACCTGAAGAATACACCTTTGAAAAGGTAAGTCTGAATTATGCATCACTTTTACTATAGTACGGTGCGATATATAAAAGAATCAACTAATCTGGATTCCCTGTGCACTGCAGTGCCAAATCTTGAATTTCTTAGAGTCAATCTCTAAAATGAATGGATTGACATAAATCTTTTGTGGCATTCTGAATGTTTTGTTGACACAGCTCATTGTTTTACCAATTGTGCATCAGATTTTTCTAGAAACATTTACCTTTGTAATGTCGAGGAAATATTTGTTGGTTTAAAAGAATTAAAATGAACTACACATCCTACAAAACATTTTTTACCAAATTCATTTTTACTGCAATAGCCTGAGGGATCTCTTGCCCTGGTCCTGCAGAATTCAGTCCAATTAAAACCAACTTATAAAGTTGTTAATGGTTACTTAAAAAAATACAACCAGGTTTCATGGAGCAAAGTTTAAAGTTAATTGTGAAGGAGGGGGGAGGGAGAGAGAGAGAGAGAGAGAAAAGCATCAGTTTTAAATGCATATTTAACTAAAAAGCTACTTGCCATTTAAGATAAGAGAGTAAAAAAGAGGATGTTTGTTACAAATCTCATGGTGGAAAGTCTATCAATGAGAGGAATGAGGAATATTTGTAGATCAACCTGCTTGCTATGAGCCATCAGCAAATGAACACATTTAAATTACTAGAGTACTTAACGTTTACTGTATGATTGGTCAGCATTGTGTAAAAGTCGTTTTGAACTAAAGAGGAGAATCATAAAACTTAACAGTATGTTTTATAGTACAGTATAAAACATACTGTTACATATATTTCTCTACATATATTTTGTTCTATGTTTAGTAACCGAATAAACAAACATTCAATATAACTAGTATGTTTTGATTTCCCAGTGATCATGATCATGATGATTAAAATCATCAGGTTTAACTGTTGACACAATCCCAATCTTTCACCAACTTTAGTGCCCAATCTGTAAATCCAGAGCTGTTTGGATCAGCACGTAAACATGAGTCTTGAGGTTCTTCAGCGGGCACAGATGGTTGACCTGCAACTCTACACTGGTCAAAGAGGTGAGATCCCCTGCAACATCTGTGAGGAAAGCCGGCCTTTCAGAGCTGTGAAATCCTGCTTGACCTGTTTACTTTCATACTGTGAGGGTCATCTGAGGCCGCATCAGTTTTTGAAGAGGCTGAGGGGTCATAAACTGGTAAAACCAGTGGAGAGATGGGATGAAAGATTGTGCAGTGTCCACGGCAGACCCCTGGATCTCTACTCTACCCGAGACGAACGCTGCATCTGTGCCTTATGTGTGACACCTGGTCTAGAGTTCATACCTGTGGAAAGAGAGAGACGGAGGAGGGAGGTAACAAACTTTCATAGAAAATAATACAGTGGGTAATATAAGGCCTCCTGGATTTAATTTTTAACCATATTTTAACCATAATAATATAAAAAAAGCATAATTCTGCCTACATTCTTTTAATTTTTATGCTTTCTAAGCATCTTTGTTGAACCTTTTAATTGCAAATATTCTCAATGCATGAAATTATATTACCTGTAAAATCTAATAAACATTAAACACAGAAGTAATGTAACTTTATGTAAATCTGGTTAAATCATTTAAAAATTATGTTTGAGTTTGGTATTCGTGTATTCTGACAGCTCTGTGTGTGTTTCTACATGCCGAACAGCAAAATACTATTGAAAGATTGGAAACCATAATCAGTCAGAGAGAAAACCAACTTGAGGATTTTCAGAACATAGTGACAAAACATCAGGTCAGTATATCTGTACAGATACTATACAGCGAAATATGGATGAGAACGTGTCTGTAGGTACGGTTCCATTTTGTGTCTAAACCCGTGCCGCTTTTCGTCCTTTCCAACTCACTTGCGCCATTGCGCTCTGGTGGCGTGTGACTAGGGTGGCCATTCGTGCCAGTTCCGCCGGACACGTCCCGAACATGTTTTCGGGTTCGTTCTCCGGAAGTCGCGTTGCTCGACCGCATACGTCATCAAGGTTTTCACATTTCAGTTAAAATACATTAGAAAATTAAGATTTATTTCTTTTAAGACATACAATAATTTTAGTTTCATTCTTACCTTGAAATGTAACGGTTGCTTTTCTGAAATTAAACCCGAAATATTAAACCTTGATGACGTATGCGGTCGACCAAAGCGACTTCCGGAGAACGAACCCGAAAACATGTTCGGGACGTGTCCGGCGGAACTGGCACAAATGGCCACCCTACGTGTGACTTTCTAACCAACATTGAGCCGCACTCCCCACCATACATTGTTTTTTCTATTTGCGTCAAAAATGAAAATTCATTCGTTCTGTGTATTCTTGTACAGCTATGATCAGCTGTTTCTCCATCTTGAGTTAATATAGAATGATCCAATGTTTACATGGCCCAATGGTAATATGTAAAGGGTGCAGCTGAGTGGTTGGTTCTTGTCACATCATGTGGTGCAGATGTAAAAAGTTGAAATATTTTTAACTCACTGTGGTGCCAATGCACCTGGAGAAAAGAGCGATGCGACCACATCACTTTCTTTTTGAGCGTGGTTGCCGCCTGGCTACATTTATAATAGCATATTAGCGCCAAAAGATGCAAAATGTAAACCGCCCTTAAAGAGAACATACTGTATGTAGTTATTTCTATGATTGCATGTTGTCACCTTTATAGTTAAAGCTATAGTAATATAGTATAGTAATAGTTTTGCAGTAAAACTGCTAGGGTATTTCACTGTCATAGATCAGTAAACAAGCTCTGAAAGCTGCTAGCTGTCTCATCTGAACTAGAGTCTACATAAAGTCACAGAGAATGATCAGTCATTCCTCTACTCTTCACAGGCTGAGATAAACAGAGAGCAGACAAAGATGAGGGAGGTGTTTGCTGCAGTGATGAATGCTGTGAGGAGAGCTGAGAAGGAGCTGCTTGCTACTCTAGAGGATAGAAGAAAGAGTATGTAGAGAGAGATGGAAGATACGACACAATAGATACTAAGAAACATTGTACAGCATAAAGAAACCATCAATCATCTGACTCAAACTCAGAATGAAGACGACGACATCATCTTTCTTCAGGTCAGACAATAATAGTGTGTACTGTATATTCAAGCATTTTTACACAAGAGAGAGCTGTTATACTGAATATCAGGACATTGATTCATACTAGAGCTTGATTATGAGTTTTTTCACATAACAGCTTTGAGCTCATATACAGAGTTATGCAGAGTTTACTCTACTGCACGATTTTAGCCCTGATTTTGACTCACCGTCAGGTTTTGAGAAATCGCAGACAAATGCCCGAAATCACAGGCAAATCGATGCTCGTGCACGAAATCACACAGTGTAAATTATCAAAGACGTGATCAGAGAGAATTGCAGACGAGTCGCTGACACCGGTGAGATATTTGGCATGCTAAATATCTGGACCTGTCGGTTGTTCAAAATCATGCCGTGTGAAATGTGTTTTGACTGAAAATAACATTGATGATGACCTACAACCAATGAGAGAGCAACATACAGGGCAGCTGGAAGTTCGGGGAGGAGTCTCTCCAAACCAGTGGCAGCTGGTGACTACTTTTCTTGAAGCGCACGATGTGAAGTTCGTCACATCATGTATGTAGCTTGTCATGTGTGTGGTTCGTCATTTCAAAATATGTGTTGTGCACTTTGAGAGATGGTGTGTGCATCATGTGTCATGCAAAAACATGCAATTTGTATGGTAAGCTTCTTGCGGGCTACCATTTTTAATAATAATCCGCAGGGTCACGCGAGAACTCCAGTCTTGTACGCGTGACCTAGCGTTGTTTCCATTGCCTCACTTTTCACATGCGTTTGGTTGTGAGACGTAGTTTGCGTACTGGGACAAAGTTGTTGGTGATTCTTCCTATGGTAAATTCATGCAGTGTGAAACCCCCTGTCGCCGATCCATCGTGCAGTCGGAAACAGCAGCGACTGAACGCTATACCCCAGATATTCACGCAGTGTGAAAAAAATCTGTGACCTAACTAGTTTGAAAATCATGCAGTCTGAATTCGGCATTACGTTTAAGACAACATTTTCTGTTGGTTTCCTTTTGTTTAAAACAATCAGGATTTCATTTCACCAAGCAACAGACAGATCAGATCAGTCTAATCATATTATGTGAATTATAGTACTGTATATACATGTTATGATGTACTGTTTTTGTTCTTCTTTCAGTCGAATCCATCTGTGCCTGCTGAATTCAGAGATGATTTGAGAGTTTCTATTGACACTGAACTAAACTTTGGCTCCATGAGAAATATAACCGCACCTGTTTTGACTTCTATTAGGACTCAGCTGGAGAATCTTCACTCTATTGGTGAGAGATGATGATTGACAGTAGTCATGTATTGTGTCGAATTCACTGATCTAAATATCACTGATAGTGTCATGTAACTTCTTTTAAGTAAAATCTTTTAACTTTTTTACAGAAATTAGAAGGATCCAGAGGTTTTTAGGTAAGAATCAATTCCTGATTCATTATATTGATTTATGAAGCTCTCAAACTTTTCTTAAGTGATATTCTTGTCTTTCCATAGCGGATGTGACTCTTGATGAAGAAACTGCACATTCAGCTCTGGAAGTGTTTCAAGATGGCAAATCTGTCAGAGTCAGAGGAAACGCTCACAACATCCCGATCAGCCCCAGGCGATCTGATCTGGTGGCTGGAGTCCTAGGAAGGTCTCAGATCACATCTGGAAGAGAATTCTGGTTGGTGGATGTGGGACAGAGAACGGGCTGGGAACTGGGCGTAGTGAGAGAAAATGCAAACAGGACAGGAAAAGTCTTCTACAAACCCAGTGAAGGTTACTGGACCATTGTGTTCTGCGGTCCAAACACGTATGGAGCTTTTGAAGAAAATCCCATTCATCTGCATCTCTCCACCAAACCTAAGAAGGTGGGAGTGTTTGTCGACTATGAGAATAATCTCATCTCCTTCTACAATATGGACGATCAGTCACACATTTACACATTCACTCAGTGTAGATTCAATGGAACAATCCGTCCATATTTTAATCCTCACGTCAACAGAGATGTCAATAATTCAGATATAATGACAATTTCTTTTGTTAATCCAACAATGTGAAAGGTGTAATATATTGAGTAAATGCCTCACTACATATATATGACAATAATTTTATATTATTATATAAAGTTTCACAGTGAACAGGGTGTTGTCTGTTTTATAGGAGCAGTTTTCTTTTAAAGCAAAATTTTCCTGTTATAAAAAATAGTTTAATATATAAAAAAACAAATAAACTGTAATGAACTCTGTCTGTGTACCCCTGTCTTGTACTCTTAGTTTGAAGTCATGTCTGTGTCATCCATGTCTGTAGTTCTTTGTAGTTCTTTTGTTCATTGGTCCGTGTGATGATTGTTCCCCAGGTGTGTCTTGTTTTCCCTGATTACCCTGTGTATTTAAACCTAGGCTGCGTCCGAAACCGCATACTGTATAGTAGGTACTGAATTAGATGAAGTACCTACTTACTTAGCGTTAAAACAGTAGGTACTGTATAGTATGAATCCTGGTAGTATGAATGAGATTCGGACGTACTACATCCGCCATGTTGCTACATCACGTGACATACGTCGTCATCACGTCATGTCATTTCAGCGCGAAAACAACCGCATGCCTCGTCGTCTTCGTTGGATAACTCCTCTCCCGGGCCTCGCCTACTGCTTTTCGCATACTATATAGTAAGTAGTAGGCTGTTTCGGACGCAGCACTAGTGTTTCCAGGGTCTGGTGTCGATCGTTACTTAATGTTATGGTGTTTTTAGAAGTAAAGCAACCACTTGGGGGTGTGATCATGAATGACAGGCACTAACTTGTTATCGTCAGCAAATGCATTCACACACCAATTTCAGATCTGAGACCATTGGCTTTGTAATAAATCCAGAACTGCCTCACATAGGTGCTACACCAGATGGGATGGTACATTGCGACTGCTGTGGTGATGGTGTAGTAGAGGTTAAATGTCCGTTTTGTGCACATAGCATAAGCCTCAAAGAATGTGTTTATGGCAGATTCTGTTTGGAGGCATCTAACAGCAAATTACAGCTCAAACATTCACATGCCTACTATTTTCAGGTCCAGAAACAGATGCTTGTATGCAATAAGGAGTTTGCTGATTTTGTTGTATGGTCAGAAAATGATGTACACATAGAAAGGATTTAACCAGATATTGGAAGTAATCAAGTCAAAATCTACAGATCTTTTTTCCAAAGCCCTTCTCCCAGAGCTTGTGGGCAAACTTTTCTCAAGGCCATGTCCAACAGCAATGCTGACTGACACTGCTGAAGTGACTGAAGTAGAACCCTCTGAAAGCAGAGAAAAACCAATCCCATCAGACATCATCTGCGTGTCCAAGCAACCATACAAAGTTTGTGACCATGTGGTGCGATGTCACAGTGAGGACTGCCTTCATATACTGTATGGTTCCATCTATGAACATGAAACGTATGCCTAATAACGGGAGCAAATGGTACTGTTTGGTGTGTAGAGCTGAAGAGTGTGATGGTACAGTATGACACATGACATGAGGATTCTGATGTAACAGGTTTTTTATTATAATTTTGTATGTGTATTTGTATTCACACAGTTCATTGTATTTTGTCATTCTATATGAAAAAAAAAGAAATTCGGTAGCATTTCGAATGTCTGCCTAAATGCTAAAATGTAAGATGACTATTTAGCTATTTAGTATTTAGCTTGGACTAACAGTATTTTTGGGTTTATTATAGCTGCAACTTTGACAAAAAGTCAAAATATTTAAATGGGTGACTGAGTTTTACGGGGAAGATTTGTATGCATGTTTGTTTTTTGTAAATACTCAACTTCATAATTATCAAAATATTAAATACATTTGGGATTTTTAAAATGAGTAGAAAATGCATTCAATGTCATTTCATTCAAGTGAAATTAGCAAACCAGTTAAATGGAATTTTAGTTTGTTTTAAATAAAGGGGCAGGCTTTGGGCTGCGCGTGTGCGTCAAGTTTAAACCATAGACTGTAAAAAATAAGTTTAAACGCATCGTCCATTTTGTGAGACGAGGGCATGAAGGCTTTGCGATGCGGAGAGACAGGCTCAAGTATTTCATAAGCATTGAGAGACACAAGCTGCGCGCGTGGGTCAAGTTTAAACACCTTGTCGAGACTATTGTGGGAAACAAGCAGAGACACAGGCTGCGCGTGTCCTTTATATTGAAACCCCTCGTCACTTTAGGAGAAGCGCTGTTTTGGTTGACGTGCCTTTCACGGAGACAACATGGCCATACTTGCGCTAACTCTATTGGTAAGACTGTCACAAAGACTTTCTTCTCATATTGCATCCTTTCTACACTTGTGTTGGGTGACTGCGAGGTGGACTGCGAGTATTTTCAAAAATCCTTCCCGTCACGTGGTGGTGGACAGTCAATCGCCAGCACTTTAGGTCTTTACACGCAATTACAGGCTCACAGACACAACCGCTTTTGGAATTGAAATTTGGCATCGAAAGATAAATAATTTTTCGATACTCAAAGTAGGCTATCGAAGTTTTTCATTCAATACCATAAAAGTATCGACGTTCGGTACCCAGCCCTAACTGAACCTGACTTTTGTGATTAAGATGTTAAGATAACACTATAGCCTACATGTATTAACAACCCGTTTTACAACCACAGACGTCTAATCAAAAGGTACAAATGCGGAGCACATGTTGGTAAGGCAACAACACACTGTAGTTATTTTATCGATAACCGCTATCTCAGTGTCATGAGATGGGTATCTTCTTTGACAGTATCCCATATTTATTGCGCACCAATCATATCACTTTTTTCTACATTTTTCTACGATTTTGCGGATGGCCTCAACTTCAAGAGCAGACAGCTGTAGCTTTCCTTGAGTATAATTGGGTGTTACAACTTTTGCACATTTTAACTCTACACTCTCTTGTATATTAAAACCTTTGTCCGCCAAGATGAAATCACTGGGGGTAAGTAGCTCGCGAGTAAGCCTAATTTTTCGGTGACATGTTTATCTGTAGTACACCATCCCCATGCCTTAGAGAGGAAGAAGTGTTATGGTGTTTATATGAAGGCCAAGTGAGACTGCAAGCTGTCAAACTTGAAGGCCTCTCTATAAAATTTTTCAAAACAATCAATTATTTCTGTCACTCTTGACCCAAAATGTTGTTGAAAGGTTATTGACATAGACTTCCAAAGCTCTTCTCTCCTTGGCCAAAATATAAACTTCCTAAGTTTCACATACAAAACATGTATGACACAAACAAAGGTTTTTGGACACGGTAGACTGTAAAATGCCAGGCAAGGTCCTATTCTGGGAAGTTGTGGTGGAGTCTCGTCAGTACCAACACAAGTTTTTGAAACTTGATTAGTGAAGTTTGAATGCTTAACGGAGTAAGGGAGCCTTTAATTAAATTATAGAGCACCATTACTGTAGCCAAACTGTTGGCGCACATTTAAGTCGTTTTGCACGCGTGTTTGCGACGTAATGTTTCCTCTTGGCTTAAAATAATGAAAGCAATTATAATAAACTTTCAAAAGTCCAAAAATAAAGTCGGATATGCCAATCCATTTATTTACATGAAGGAAAATAAAATTCTTCTCAAATTAACTTAAAGTTTTGCCTACAGCACGCCGTGCCTCACAGTCAAATTCCATGCACCTCGCTGTGCGCCACACCTGCAATAATTAGCCCCGTCTTAAGAAGGCTAGTGGCAGATCACAGCGCAAACCCATGCCAGTATGCAGAATGGCTCCAACACAACCGGCCCCTAATTGTTCATGGCACTTCAAGACATAACAATAATAAATATATTCATGTATGGAGATATTAATACAACAAAACAATAAAAATAATAAACAAACAAATAAACCCCTCTTTGGTGTGTTTTTTTACTTCTACATTGATTGTTCTACCAATAAACCTAATTTTGTCATTGGTCTTTCAATTACGTTGGTTTTGGTTTTGATTTGTACAGATCTGACTATGCCCGATTTGTCTGGAAAGAATTTAATAACCCTACCAATCATCCAAGAATTTCGTGGTGCTGTAGCATCTGCAATTAAAACTATATTTCCTTCCATGAGATTGCGTTTTGTTTTGTTCCACTTTTGTCTTTCCTGTAGAGTAACAAGATAATCTTTTGTCCACCTTTTCCAGAATAAATCTGAAAGATATTGTGCCTGTTTCCATCTTCATCTTACGTACTGGTCCCTTTGATCTAACAGACCTGAAGGCAAAACTCGTTTCCTTTTCAAAGTAAGAAGGTGGTTAGGCCTCAATGGCTCTAGATCATTAGCAGCCTCAGAAACTCTCGTAATTGGTCGGTCATTCAGGATTGCTTCGGCTTCGCATAAGACTGTGACTAAAGTTCCCTTTCAGTCGGTCACTACGACGTCACGTCGTGACCGACGAATTGGGACGTGACGTCTCCGTTCCCTCCTTCAGGGAACGAGGGTTACATCCGTAACCGAGACGTTTCTCTTTCAGTAGTTTGGATATCACCAAAAATAGGTTCAGACAAGATTTTGACCTGATATTACACAAAATGTACAACATCATTAAAGTTAGGTCTGCGTTTGTGTCTCTCCCAAATATCACATGCACAACCTCTAAATTTTTCCCTCAATTTAAAAGGAAGTTTCGAAACAATGATTTTGAAATTGGCAGACATGTCCAGCTCTTTCATGTCCTCTAAATCTGACATTGCATTACTGCATCCACGTAAAAATAATGCATAGTCCTGTAATAATGAAAGACTTTCAGCCTTTACCACAGGCCAGTTGAGAACCTTTTCCATATATGCTGCCGTGATCTTTATTTCATTACCGAAGTGTTCCTGTAGGAGGTCTTTGGCGGTCTTTTGGCGGTAAACATTTTGAACTTCAGTGGATCACCTTCAAAAACAGGCACATGTCTTGGTGGCAGTTGGCTAGCTTTGTGTTGTTGTATGAGCAGCTCAGATATTTCATTTTGCCTTTGTGTAGAATTGTCATCCACTGCATGTGCAACATTTTCAGTGGATCTTGCAACAGGTAAGCCTTTGATTCTCATCAATCTGGTAGACTTTTCAAACTTTACATCAGGAATGTCTGGTCTTTCTTGAGATTTTTGCTCTTCAAAGTAAGATCCCATTCTATTCTGATCTGAAAATGCTTGCAGTATTGCCAACTCTGCATCTGAGGCTTCAATCTCAGCATCCATTTCGACTTGTTCCAGTCTTTTGCGTATGGATTCCGCCTCCATTTCCAACTCATGCTTCTTCTTTAGCGCTGATGCTCGTGTCAAAAGTGCAGCTTTTTTGGCTTCTGCTTGTGCAACTTTAAATGCAGCTTTGCTTGATCTACTTGATCTTGCACTGGTGCGGCTTTAAGTGCATGATGATCTTGTTCCAACATTTGATACACTGTCTGTTGGCTTTATATCATCCTCAAGGTTAACATCTTCAGTAGTTTCATTATTTGCACTCTTAAAATGCTTTTCCACACATTGGCAAAACTCGTTCACACTTAAAAGCTTTGCTTTGAACCAGATTTCATGCTTTTCCTTTTCATCCACAGGTAGCAACTCAAGCAGATGGTTATGTGCAACTTAAGCATCGTTAATCAAAGCTTGATATTTGCTGAAGCTACCTTTAATTTCAGTTTCATATCCAGACTCACGCATTAAACCTTGAACAGTTTCTTTGATATTAGCAGCTTTACTTAATTTGGATTTTCTCAGTGTTTCTAAGTCACTTATTTTAGAAAGCAGTGCTTTTGGTGTAAGTTTTATAGACCTTGTTCTCACAGAGGCTTCTTCCTCATTAACATTTTTTTAAGTCAGCTGACACCTCATGAGTTACCTCACTACCTTGTTGATTTTCATTTATTTTAACTCGTTTTTAAATCAACTACCCAGAATACAACATAATTTCAAAACATCATGAACCCAGAAACGTTATTTCAAAACATCATGAACCCAGAAACGTTATTTCAAAACATCATGAACCCAGAAACACTATTTCAAAACATCATGAACCCAGAAACGTTATTTCAAAACATCATGAACCAAGAAAAGTTCTTTCAAAACATGAACCCAGAAACGTTATTTCAAAGCATCATGAACAGAAGCATCAGATTCAGAAATAAAGCATAAACACATTAATTGTCTTTTGTAAACTCTTTGACCCAAATGTCTTTTATTTCGGTCCTTATTTACTTTAAAGGTGACATAGAATGATTGAACGGAGTATTTATCCTTGTTCTTGATTTGACATGTAGACAAAATTTTTTTGTTTGGGTCTGTAATGCCTTAGAACCTTCCTAAAAACCTCTCTCAGTTAGCTCTATTAGGGTGGGGGATTTTAAACAAGTGGTTTTACACCTATTTGGCTCCCCCTACTGGCTTAACTTGCAATCTCTCAGAACAGGTGCGCAAACAGCACAAAGACTGTGTCGTTTAAAGCAAGAACAGTCTTTTCCTCATACAGAGGTGGTTTTTGACTAATTGTTGGCGCACATTTAAGTCGTTTTGCACACGTGTTTGCGATGTAATGTTTCCTCTTGGCTTAAAATAATTAAAGCAATTATAATAAACTTTCAAAAGTCCAAAAATAAAGTCGGATATGCCAATCCATTTATTAACATGAAGGAAAATAAAATACTTCTCAAATCAACTTAACTCTCAACATAAATCAACTTAAAGTTTTGCCTACAGCACGCCGTGCGTCACTGTCAAAAACCATGCACCTCGCTGTGCACCACACCTGCAATAATTAGCCCCCTTCTTAAGAAGGCTAGTGGCAGATCACAGCGCCAACCCATGCCAATATGCAGCTAGCTGACAATTCAGAGTAATATTGTCAGTAAGCAGTCTCTGGTGATCAGCTTGTATTTTGGAGCATACTTCTGTGCACATATCTTCCTAAACAGTCTCATAGGCATCAATAACCTCATTGTATGCCTCTGTAGTGTTCATCCCTGGGGTGTCTTGCTTCTGTGCCACATTCTCTGAACTTGATGCCTGTGTTCTTTGCTGCAGCACCCTGTTGTTCCTGGCCATTACACATCATTTTCTTCATGTGAACTCTGTTGCTCTCTCAGCCTTCCCTGTCTCTCCTGCCAGCTTCAATGAAGGGGCCCAATCAGGATGAGTGCTGTCAGGTAGATATGATGGCTTACCTAAAAGAAATCCACACAAAAGGGACTGTTCACCCTCAACCTAATACTAACCTAACTTTCAATATGAAATAACACAGTATCATACAAGCACTAATTCCCTACCTAGTATCAATGCCATACCTATACGTTCATATAGTTATTAATACTAATTTAATAATTGTCCCCATTTATGGCAGCCTCCTCTATTTGAAAGAGGAAAGAGCCGTTTCAGCCATTGCTTACAGCTATCCATATGTGATAAAATTATGGGTATAGACTTTTCTGTAAGGTAACCTTAGCATACATGTGATAAAATGATGGGAACAGGCTTTGCTGTGAGGCATATATCCCTAACATTACCTGTGGTAAAAGATGGGAATAGACTTTGCTGTGGGGAGTCTTTCCTGTGCTGGCTCAACTCCCCTGTCTCCTTCCCTTTACGTTTTCTGACAGTCGGTATTGCATAAAAACTAACTCCGGGGTTCTTATTGCTGTTGTTAGAACAGCCGTGTATTACACAACACACCACGCACTGTATAATAATCAGTGGAACGCCACTACAAGAACTACAGGGTCTGAAGTAGCTGCCTTAATGATCTTGATGGCCTCAATCTGATCGATCCTGGCGATGTCAGTGCCCTAAACCAGTGGTTCTCAAACTGGGGTCCGGGGCCCCCAGGGGGGCCGCGAAATGGTGCCAGGGGGGCCCCAGTTTTATGACATTTTTATAAAATACATTAATTTATCATGAATTCTGTGAAATTAAACCTAGAAAAATAAATAAGGCAGCACTACTTTGTATAATTTAATGTTTTGTTTAATTAAAATGTAAAGTTTTAGAATGTTTTTTTGTCATAAATTTTCTTTGGGGGGGCCACGAAGGAATGCACCGTACACAAAGGGGGCCACACGCTGAAAAAGTTTGAGAACCACTGCCCTAAACGATGTTATAATGAACTACTTCACAGAGCCGGACACATTGCGACACATTGCGACTCCGAGCCGGACACACTGCAGACTCGAGAGACGTGCGAATCGGCAATGTTTCTGGCTCTGACTCGAGAATCTCTCAACTCGTAACCGGCTGATCCGTGCGAACTGTCTCTCGAGTCAGAGCCGGAAACACTGCAGATTTGCAGATCTGCCGGAAACATTGCAGACTCGAGACTCTCCGGTTCTGACCCATTGTCTCTAACCATAACGTAGTAGGAAGACTCACTATTTCAGATGTGGTATCGAAGTTTATGAAAAATAAACCCCTTTTCAATGTTTTTAAACTTGAATTAAAACATTCTATAGATTGTATTTCTGGATTAAAGGGTAAATCAGAATCAAAATGTATGCAATACTTAACTGATGTAACTTAATTAATTTAACTGATAAATAAAAATAAGAAATCGACTCAAGTGACTCACACAACCCAGATCACTTTAGTGAGTGACTCACAATAACCCGGATCCTTAAAAAGAATCGAGTGTGCCAGGCCTACATGCTATTGACATGCTGAAATTGGGTCAAGATGTGCTGCGCTTGCTATTCTAAATAGGAGCTACAAAGTAAACTAGTCGTGCTTTATCAAAACATACAATTTCAAAGACTATATGTCTATAAACAACTTACTTTACTAATAGTAAAAGGAAAAAAATTGAGTATAAAAGTGAACAGCTGTGGTTCAGATAATATAATAATATTGCACTGACTGGATTTTAATTTAAGTCGATCTTAAATATGTTTATAGAATAATATTACTACTATTTTACGTGTATGTAACTTATATTGAGGCTTTTGTACAAACAAACAGCCTAAACAGCCTCTCATACAAAGCAACCAGTTTGCAAATGACTGAATAAGGGTGTGGCCTTTGTCTTTAGAATGGAAAGTTAACAACAGAAGCGATCATGTTGATGACAGAAACACAGCAGATACTGCATAGACTGCTGAGAGTCAAACACATTTGAGAAGGTAAGTGTCATTTCTGATCCCTAATGCATTACTTTTACTATAATACTATACTGTATAAAAACTGCAAACAAGCAGATAAAACTGCTGCCAATGAATCACTGCACATGTAATACTGTAAATGCAATATGGGAGCTAAAAACCTGCTGCATAGCACTTTAAGATAATAACTTTATTTACAATAATTAACTGTAAACATCAATCTGGGTCAATTTTCAAGCCCTACGTTTACACTTAATCATTTCGCAGAGGCTTTTATCCAAAGCAACTTAAGAATGAGGTAGGTAATGCAAAGCAGTCACATCAACGATAGGGCAGCAGTGCATAACTCTTCTGAATCCTATCTCGGTTAACCTAACACAGTACACAAAGCAGGATGTTGTTTTTTTAAGGAAAGCTTATGAAAGAATGGAATAGGAGGAAAAGTAAGTGCTAGCAACGCAGGGTCAGGTGTAAACAAAAGAGATGTGTCTACAGTAGATGTTTGAAGGTTGTTAGGCAGATCATTTTACCAGCGGGGAACGGTCCAGAATAAGAGAGTGATTTTGTGCCTTTATGGCACCACAAGCCACAAAAGAACAGACATCTGGAGGGCATATATGACCAAATTAGTGTGTGTAGGTATAGGAGTGTGGAGTTATTGTCTGTGTTGTAGGTTAGCTCTACACTTTAAAAAGTGAAAAATTGGCTCTTAAAAAATGACTTTTATTCAATTGAAATGGTTCAGTTAAATTTTAAGTTGAAAAAGTTACCATTTAAAGTAACTTTATAAGTTGATCCAACTTTTCACTTTTTACAGTGTATGTGCTTTGAGGACAACATTGAGATTGAGTTGCAAGTGGGATTGACATTTTTTCATAAAGGCCACCACATGACTGTCAACATTGAAAAATATTACAGCAGTTCCACCTTTACCCTGTTGTCATTACAAAGTGTTTATAGCCTACTGTATGTATCTCTCTTTAACTGTCAACCTGTCTAAATCAGGGTCTTGAGGTTTTATTGATTTTATTAATGTATGTGGTAGCCGTATGACAAACTTGAGATATTTTAAAGCAACCTGATCTCATAAATGTCCGTGAAATAGTCACACATTATTTTGCTCAGTTTTTCGTGGCATTGTCACATTTTCCCACCATTTTACTTGCCCATGCAACGCATTTCTTTTCCGTGTCAGTTTCATCTATTATTGGTTACTCAACTATTTTTCCTATTTTTAAACAATTGTTGCTTCGATTTGGGGTTAGATTTGCTGTTTGCGTTAGGATGAAACTTTAAGTATTAAGTTAAAACCATTGTCGACTGACGTTAGGGTTAGAGTTGGGTTGGGGTAAGGATGTCATTTTATGTAACAGAAAGTTGTTCTAACCCCAAACCAAAGCAACATTTGTAAGAAAATAGGAAAAACAGAGTAACCAATATGTGAAACTAACACGGAAAAGAAATGCGTAGCATGGGCACGTAAAATGGTGGAAATACTTAACAATGCCACGAAAACTGAGCAAAATAATGCGTGACTATTTCACGTATTTTGTGAGATCAGGCTATTTTAAAACCAATGTAAACTGACTTGTTTACGTTTCCTGTCACCTCTAAGTCCAGTTTGTTTTGTTTATTATTTATTTTGTTTGTTTAAGCTGCTGAACATTTTTATTAAGCTTAAGGCACCCACCTGTAATTTAAAGACAATCGCAGTATGCAATAATCTATAAAACTTGAAACCTTACAGTTAGAACATCATTTACACAAAACTATTTTTGAAACAAGAACCAATAAACATAAACTAAGTAGCAAGAACAAAACCCAAAAAGATATTACAGAAAATGGCATCAGTTTTTATACCAAATCGTGCATCCCTAAACTGTAGCAACCACTCAAAATGTTACATTTATGAATGCTCACAAAATTCACATAAAAGGGACAGTCTTATCATAGCAATAATTATATATTATTATTATTATTATTATTATTATTATTATTATTATTAATAATAATTAACCCTTCAGGTTTAACATCTGACACATCACCATGGCTGCAGTGGATCATATCACTCAACACTTTCAGTGCCCCATCTGCACGAAGCTGTTTGAAAATCCAGTCATCTTAAGATGTACACATGCCTTCTGCAAGAGCTGTGTGAATCCGCCCATAGACATGAGTGATCAGGAGTGTCCTTTGTGCCTCAAGCTTTACACTGGTAAAAGTGGTGAGATCCCCTGCGACGACTGTGAGGAAAACCAGATGTTTAAAGCCGTGAAATCCTGCTTGACCTGTTTACTTTCATACTGTGAGCATCATCTGAGGCCGCATCAGTCTTTGGAGAGGCTGAGGTGTCATAAACTGGCAAAACCAGTGGAGGGTTTGGGTGAGAGATTGTGCAGTGTACACGGCAGACCCCTGGATCTCTACTCTACCCAAGACAAACGCTGCATCTGTGCTTTATGTGTGACACCTGGTGTAGATGTCATAACTGTGGAGACAGAGAGAAAAAATAGACAGGTATTTAACTTTCATAGAAAATAATACAGTGCAGGGATGGGCAACTTTTGCCCCGTTGGGCCGGTGTCCTGCAGAGTTTAGCTCCAACCATAATTTAACACACCTGAAGTAGCCATTTAAGGTCTTACTAGGCATGCTAGAAACTTTTAGGCAGGTGTGCAGAGGCAAGCTGGAGCTAAACTCTGCAGGACACCGGCCCTCCAGGACCAAAGTTGCTCATCCCTGATACAGTGGGTAATATTTGGCCCCTGGATTTGCTTTTCAGGGACATTATTAAGTTTAATGAGAGCGTTTCTGTGTAAAAATGATGACTTTTAAAAGGCAAATTCCTAAAAGTCTATGACTAGATAACTTGGGGGGCGTGCACACCAAAGCTTTTACCCCCACGGCCGGCACATGTTTTCAATTGTTTCCAATAGAAGCTCAGCGTTTTTCAAATAAGCCAGCAGCTAAAGGTTTCTTTCCGCGCTCAAAGCCTGCGCTCAGCGTTTTCTCCACATTCAACTTTGACAACAGAGAATTGAAAGCGATTCAACTTTTGGTTCGTCAATATCCGCTTGTCAATGTCAGTTCTCACACGCCCGTCCAATCACAGTAGAGGAGGAGTGGGACAAGTATCACAACAACCAACCGGCTCACAGCTCAAGTATCAAAGCTATCAAAGCTACCAAAGCGCTCAGCTGAAGAAAGCTGGTGCTCAGCGGAAAAAAACAGCTGGCATTTGACGTCCTCCAGGTTTTTTCAGATGTGTAAAAAAGCTTTGGTGTGTCCCGCCTCTAATTCTTTAAGCCCTAACTTGTGCATTGTGTAGCATTTAATTTTTACCAAACATGTTGACGTACCTTTTCATATGTAAAAAATCAATGAAACTCAGTAATTGTATAAAGTTGTGGATTTATTAATGTATTCTAAAAGCTTTATGTGCATGTGTGTGTGTGTTTGTACAGGCCAAACATCAAACGAATATTGTACAGTTGGGAAGCAAGATCAGCCAGGGAAGAAACAATCTTCACTACCTTGAGAACAAAATCAGAAACTATCTAGTAAGTATGGATATGTTTACAAAGTAACGCGTTACTGTAATTCCACTACTTTTAGCAGTAACGAGCATGTAATGAAGTATTTTTTTAAATCAAGTTACGCAACTACAATTACTGAAATTGAAATGAGTTCGTTACTCGCGTTACTCTATTTTGTAAAAAATAGACAAGACATATCTGACGGCCCAGGACCGTGGTTGGCGGCGCAATGAATCATTACACTTCATCATAGCTGACAGTGCATTTAGAATGAACATGAAAAATCTAAACGGGACAACATACCTTTGTTTAAAAATTGTGTGCAAGTCATAATCCATCCGGTCTCATGTTTGTAAATTATCTTCACCAAGCAATCCCAGAATGACATCATCAACTTGCATTTGTAGTCCACAAAAGTAATAAATCTGAGAAATGTTCATATATTCTTAGATGTTTACATCGGCTTCATGGAAGAGAACGATCCGCGATTGTTGTTTCCACTAAAATATTCACACTGCGCTGTGCACCCGTGTTAAAAGAATAGTCTACTCATTTTCAATATTAAAATATGTTATTACCTTAACTAAGAATTGTTGATACATCCCTCTATCATCTGTGTGCGTGCACGTAAGCGCTGGAGCCCGCTGCGACGCTTCGATAGCATTTAGCTTAGCCCCATTCATTCAATGGTACCATTTAGAGATAAAGTTAGAAGTGACCAAACACATCAACGTTTTTCCTATTTAAGACGAGTAGTTATACAAGCAAGTTTGGTGGTACAAAATAAAACGTAGCGCTTTTCTAAGCGGATCTAAAAGAGGAACTATATTTTATGGCGTAATAGCACTTTTGGAAAAAAAAGCCTGAAAAGTCCGCTCCCCTTCTCCCTCTCATAATGGGAGAGGGAGGGTGTTACTGCGCCGAGTCGAAGTAGGACACAGCGGAGACGTTTCTAACTTATTAAAATAAATGAAATCAGAAAAATGATAATTTATTTTAGAAAATATGACATGTTGACACTACACAATTTTAACACATTATATATTTTTGTAAACATGCAGAATATTTGTCTAAATGGTCTAAATGATATACATAAATAAACTAAGTTTACATATTAAGATAATTTCTAACAAAAATATTCAAAGGTTGAATCTAAAGCAAAATAGGCTCCTACAGTATGTGATATATTAGAGTCTTACGTGTAAAATAGCCCATCCATATCATTTTACTGTTTGACTGTTCAGTACTGTTCATATTTACATTTAAAAAGCAGACATAAAAGTAACTTAAAAGTTACTTTTCTAAGTAACTAATTACTTTTGATATACAGTAACTGGTAGAGTAATTCAGTTACTTTTAAAAGAGGTAACTAGTAACTGTAACTAATTACTAATTTTCAGTAACTTACCCAACACTGCTTACTTGTAATGATTTCCAGGTGTATGTAATTTACTTTGTCCCTATTTTTTGTCCTTGTGTTTGCTGTTCTGTGCACGTTCGTCTTGTCACATATCCTGTTGGTTCCTGTGAGAATTTAGTGAAGTCTTAGTCATTGCCTGTTTTATGTTTTGAAAAGTTTATTGTTAGTTTTGTTAAGTTTAGTGTCAGTTTAGTGTCGTGTTTCCCTTGTCTTGTTTTGCCCCGGAAATACCTATGACGCAGTTTTTTTACCTGACAGGAGGGGTTCTGGTGGACCAATCACAGCGCTTGCGGTCCGCGTAGATCTGACGCGCTGTTAAATTTTTTGTGAGGTGCGCGTCAGGCTACGCAGAGCTACGCACAGGCTACGGATAGCCTACGCCATAGCTACGGCGTAGAACCTACGCACGACTATAAATCGCCCTTTAATTGGCAGCTTCAGTTATGTTTAATTATGGTTGGAGCTAAACTCTGCAGGACACTGGCCCTCCAGGACTGAAGTTGCCCATCCCTGATGTGGGAAATGCGTGGTTTTAGTATTGGTTTATTCTGACCACGCATTTTCCGGGTCTTGTCACTTTTTCCCCAATCCCTTACTTGTAATGATTTCCAGGTGTATGTAATTTACTTTGTCCCTATTTATTGTCCTTGTGTTTGCTGTTCTGTGCACGTTCGTCTGTTGGTTCCTGTGAGAATTTAACGAAGTCTTAGTCATTGCCTGTTTTATGTTTTGAAAAGTTTATTGTTAGTTTTGTTAAGTTTAGTGTCAGTTTAGTGTCATGTTTCCCTTGTCTTGTTTTGCCCCCTCGTGGGTTTTGTTTTTCCTGTTTTACCTTGTTGTTTAATAAATTCCTTTGTCTGCATTTGGGTTCGTGTCTTGAGTCTCTAAACCCTGACATAAATACGCAAGATGCCATGCTTGGCGTTCATACACATGCATGCACACACGTGACCAATTAGATTTAAACACAACTTCAAACATGCACTCTAAAAAATATTAAATTTATTTGGGTCACTTAAACCCAGAAATGTGTTCTGTCCTATAGTTACCTAGCCCGGGGTTAAAAACAATCCAATATTTTTTAGTGTGTAATTACATTTCGCTTTGTATCATAATATCTCATCTAAACACCTTAGATAATTCAAAACATAACATTTGAGAGTAATTGCCAACATTGGAATATTGTTGGCAATATGGAATGAACTGAAATGGTTCCATGAATGAATACATTTAGTCATTATAAACCTAGCATAGTATGTTTATAATACAGTATATACACACTAACATTATATTGCATCCTCATGTAGCATTACACAGATGGTGCTTTTCCATTGCATAGTACCCCACGGTTTAGGTCGGGTCAGCTCACCCCACTTTGACTTGGTTAGCTTTTCCATTGAGTTTAGTAACACTTCGGAGTGGAAAGGATTATACTCGTGTCGTTATATTTGCGCTGCCTACTGCTGTGACATCATACAAGTAAGAGCATCGTTGGAATGCTATATGTTCCCATTAGGGTGACCACCTGCTAATAAGCCCAAGGGGGGACAAGGGGTATGTTTCTAAGGGACAATGTGGGACACTCCCTGGCCTGGCGGTGCACCCAACCCACAGGTCGACTTATTGATAGTGGCTAACCTATTTCTAGCACATACCACCTTACATTGCACAAAAATATTTTCTAGAAAAAAAATCTTAAGTATTTTTGTCTTGTTTTTAGTAAAAATATCTAAAAATTCTTAAATGAAGATGCTTTTTCTTGATGAGTAAAATGACCCAAGAAAATAAGTCTAGTTTTTACACCAAAAATATCAAATTTAAGTGATTTTGTGCACAAAACCAGCAAAAAGATCTGCCAATAGGATAAGTAAAAAAATCTTGAACATTTTTCTTAATTCAAGAAAAATTTGCCTACCCCATTGGCAGATTTTTCCCCCTTGTTTTATGCACAAAATCACTATTTTTGGTCTAAAAACTAGACTTATTTTCTTGGGTCGTTTTGATCCTGAAGAAAAAGCATCTTAATTTAAGAATTTTTAGATATTTTTACTGAAAACAAGACAAAAATCCTAAGATTTTTTTTCTTGAAAATAATTTTTTGCAGTGTACATGGCATATTAATAACGCCCTATTCCCCTAAACTTGTGTAATTGCTGATGTATGCTCATGAATATGCCAACCAATGTGTATTTAAAAAACAAAAAGATTCATAATATTCTGAACATTCAATGAATTGAGAGATGTACTTCCACTTACGACTTTAGCTTTCAGCCACAAATATTTATTTTCCCAGTCTTTCTTGTACCCACACCTTCTCTTTTTAATTGATGATGGCGGACTCAGTCTCTTTCTCCAATTTTCGAATTGGAAAGCGTGCATCTAAAAGGTATGCACCTGCGTTGCTGCGTGCGGACTGCGCTGTCATGACAACAAAGAAAAGTTGACAACAACCTAGTCAGCAGTTCAACTGAGGCTGAGTTGCGAGCGAGCCTGAACTGTCTAGTACAGCGATGATGCTGGTAGTGACGATTCTCTCAGGCCAATCAGTGATCTAACAGTGTTTTCGCGTCACATTTTGATATCAGCTCAGCTCGCTTGGAACCCCAACCGAGAGGGCAACAAGAAAAGTATTGGATACTATGTACTGCACCCAATGGAAAACCCCCAAAGGTAAGCTGACCCGACCCAAATCGTGGGGTACTATGCAATGGAAAAGCGGCAATAGACCACAGCATTGCACATAGAGTCCAGCATATTACATACACACGTAAAGAAAAATCACTTTGATAAAATGTATACCTTGTAATGCAGTGTCAGTCAATTAAATAAAATCACCTATTAAAGGCATAAAAATGATAATTAAAAATAGACTTTGGGAAGTATATTTACAGCAGTCTGAGTCTTAATGTATAAAAAGCAGTGTTGGCAACGTTACTTTAAAAAAGTAATTAGTTATAGTTACTAGTTACTACTCAAAAATAGTAACTGAGTTAGTAACTGCGTTACATCATTATAAAAGTAACTAATTACCAGGCAAAGTAACTATTGCATTACTTAAAAAAAGTTCAAATATTTCAAATTACTTGGATGCCCCCAATATAACATTTGTTAAATGAATGAATTAGACACTAAAGAAAAAGCACTAATTTTGTCCCTCACGAAAATTAACCATGGTTTTACTACAGTTAAAACAAAAAAACATGATTACTGCAGTAAAACCATGGTTACCACAAAATAACCATAATTCACCATGGTTACTGTAGTAAAACCATGGTTTTACTGATAGCAATCAATACCCCCCAAAAAAACATGGTAACTGCACTTTTACCACAAAAACCCCTGGTTAATTTTCCCAAGGGGTGGCAGCATGGGATGATGTGAGGTGCTTTATTAGATCAGAATTACAGATGTGAAGAGGCTCTTTCTTACTCTGCATAAGTTGCACATAACATAAACATTCTTGCGTTTCACCTCAACAATGGAAATATAGTGCTTACTTTGTGTTTGCGACTGCTACCTTTGAGTTTGTTGTACTTGTCATTGCTCTGTCATTGCGGACTGCAGCGCGAGGACCGGGCTGCCTGTGAGTGGCTAGCAGCATCACCCGCTGCTCGTTGAGAAGAGCGAGTGATACATGCTCTCCGCGTCAGTCTCCAACCACGCCAGAAAAGATTGCTAGATTTGTCCTAGTCGCTTTTTGTAAATAAATTCGCTAAAGGGGTTTAGAAAGTTGCTAATCTTAGTGACAAAGTCACCAAGTTGGCAACACTGCACTGAACTTCTCGGACTGCATGTGTTTGCGTATGAACTCTGCCTGCCTCTGGTTGGCTAACCATGAAAATTAAGCCAATCCTCATCGGTTATGTGGTTGTCCCACCCCTCTAACACACACCAATCATCATCATTTATGTGTCTCTCAGCCCCCCAACACACACACACACTAGAGACAAACATTGCCTGTCTGGATGAGAGAACCTACTCTGGTCTCGCTTTAGTGAGATTAATTAAAGTAATGCGCAGCATTTATTGTCAATAACGGTAACGGCTTTAACACGGGGGAAACAGTAATTTATTTGATTACTCGTTACTGAAAAAAAATAACGCCGTTAGTAACGCCATTTATTTATAACGTCGTTAATACCATCACTGATAAAAAGTCACACAGAATGATCAGTCACTCTTCTACTCTTCGTAGATTGAGTTAAACCGAGAGCAGACAGAGATTACTGAGGTGTTTGCTGCAGTGATGCATGTTGTGAAGAAAGCTGAGAAGGAGCTGCATGCTCCTCTAGAGGATGGAATAAGGAGTCTGAAGGAGGAGATGGAAGAGATGACACAGAAGATACAGGAGGACCTCGAAGAGTATCAAAACTTCATCAACCATCTGAATCAAAATCAGAATGAAGAAGACGACTTCCTCTTTCTCCAGGTCAGACACTACACTGTAAAAAATGTCTGTAGAAATTACAGTATTGTTGGGTATTACTGGCAACTAGCTGCCAGTAACTTACTGTAAATTTTACATTTATGTTATTTACTGGCAACATTTTGTTAAAAGTTAAATGAACATGAAACATTTTTTGACTTTATCTTCTACAGTAAGTTACTGGCAACCAGCTGCAAAATTACAGCAAATTTTTTAGAGTGTAATATTATATTTTGTATATTAAAGGGGTCATGGCATGAAAATCTAACTTTATCCATGTTTAAGTGCTATAATTGGGTCCCCAGTGCTTCTATCAACCTAGAAAATGTGAAAAAGATCAACCCAGTAACTAAATTTTGGTAAACCATTCTCTACAAGCACATGAAAAAATAGGTAGTTGACATTTGTCTCTCCTTATGATGTCATAAGGAGCTCTTGTTATAATAATACCACCCCTTAATCTGCACTATCCAACCACAGCACTGACATTTATTGCAGAGAAAAGCACAATTGAGTTTTAATTGCAACAAACCACCATCATTGTGATCAATTTCATAAGCTGTTTGAATTTCATCAGCTCATTTGCATTTTAAAGGACACACCTACAAAGTGGCAAATTTAACAGGCTATTATAAATGATTTATATAGTATTATGAGCTAAAACTTCACATATGTGCTCTAAGAACACCAAAGATTTATTTGACATCTTAAAAAAGTCTTGTGCCATGGCCCCTTGAAAGCATTTTCACACAAAGAGTTCAGTTATACTGAATATTAGGACAGTGATTCATACTACAGCTTGATTATGAGTTTGATTTGAGTTCATATACAGCGAGTTACTGTGCATTCAGACCGCCACCGGCGAGAGCGTCAATAAAAGCTCTGGCTGCCCTGCCAACGACGCTAAAGTAAAGATGTAGTGGACGCTCTGACGCTCGAATGCATTCTCTGAACTCCTCTCAGGCGGAGGTTTCCGCCTTCCGATTGGTTGCCGCCGAACCGCATCATATCTCATTACCATAAAGTTGAGCTGATTTCAACTCTCCTCGACGCTCACGCTGTACATGTCGCGCCGCTGCTCGCCAGAGCTCGCCGCCGGCTCTCGTTGAAAATGAATGACTTCCGGCCACTTTGACGCTCTCGCCGGTGGCGGTCTGAATGCACAGTTACATTTGAGACAAAATGTTCGGTTGGTTTCCTTCTTTTCCAATCAGGATTTCATGTCACCAAGAAACAGACAGATCAGATCCGTCCAATTATATCATGTGAATTATAATACTGTTAATACATGTCATTTAATGTTTTTGTTCTTCTTTCAGTCGTATCCATCTGTGCCTGCTGAATTCAGAGATGATCTGAGAGTTTCTATTGACACTGAACTAAACTTTTGCTCGATGAGAAATATAACCGCATCTGTTTTGACTTCTATTAGGACTCAGCTGGAGAATCTTCACTTTATTGGTGAGAGATGATGATGATTGACAGGAGTGATGTATTGAGTGGGGGTTACTAAAGAAAATATCACTGATTGTGATTCGTTTAACTTTTTTACAGAAATTAGAAGGATTCAGAGGTTTTTAGGTAAGTTTAAAAAAATAATACATTCCTGACTCATTATTTTGGTCTATGAAGCTCTCAAACTTTGCTTCAAGTGAGATTCTTCTCTTTCCACAGTGGATGTGATTCTGGATGAAAAAACTGCACATCCAGCTCTGGAAGTGTCTCAAGATGGCAAAACTGTAAGAGGTAAAGCAAACAGTCACGACAGTCCGGGCAGGTCCAGGCCATTTATGAGTGGAGTCTTGGGAAAGCTTCAGATCACGACTGGAAAAGCATTCTGGTTAGTGGAAGTGGGACAGAAAATGGGCTGGAAACTGGGTGTAGTGAGAGAAAATGCAAACAGGACAGGAAAAGGCTCCTACAAACCCAGTGAGGGTTATTGGGTCATTGTGTTCTGTGATCCAAACACGTATGGAGCTTTTGAAGAAAATCCTGTTCATCTGCATCTCTCCACCAAACCTAAGAAGGTGGGAGTGTTTGTCGACTATGAGAACGCTCTCATCTCCTTCTACAATATGGACGATCTGTCACATATTTACACATTCACTCAGTGTAGATTCAATGAAACCATACGTCCATATTTTAACCCTCATCTCAACATAGATGTCAATCATTCAGATCCAATGATCATTTCTTCTGTTAATCCAACTGATATATGAGAGGTGTAACATATACAGTAAATACCTCAATTATTGTATATCATAATATCAAATATAATGGTGAAGGGGGTATTGTCCAATTTTTAAATGGATACTTTTTTACTTTTTTTTTGAAAACCCTTTGGGTAACACGTTACTTGAAAGGGTGTTCATAAGACTGACATGACACCTTCATAATCATGAAACATCATGACAAGTGCTATGAACATGAAGGAGATTTTATGCACATTTATGACAACTGTCGTTAAGTGTCATTTGTTTAATTATATAATTTTTAATGCAAAGATGACATTGTTTGACATATCTTTATTATGACAACTTGACATTAACCAATACAACATAACTGGTCATGACAACTTGACATTACCAGAACAATATTACTGACCACTTTTTACCAGTGATACAAATTGAATTTGTCATTAAAATGTCATTAAGTGTTAATTGTCTGTCTTTATAGTTTTATTAAAATGTCATGAATATTCTTCAGTTCATAATGTTTTTTTTTTAAGTTCCCACGATTGTTTTAACAAATAAAATCAATCTTCCAATGATAATTTTAATAATAATAATTAAAATTGATAGCATTATATGTTATTGCAATTGGATTCACCTAAAATTAAATGTAAACAGTACAATAATGGGTTAAGCCATGCAGCGTTGGGTCCATATCGCTGCAAAGTTAATTACATCAAATTAAATTGATTTAATGTTTGTTATTTTTTTCTTCTATGTCAGAATCCTCTGTGTGAAGAAGAACAAGTTCTGTTAGTTGTCAGTTTTTTATGTATTGTGCACACACAAAAAGTTAAGTATAATCTTTTGATGCATCTGTTGCATTTTGTTAAGGTATTTAAAATAGTTTGACATGGTATTAACACTTAATGACATGTTAACGCAAAGTTGAATTTGTACCACTGTAGTTGAGGTCAAGAAAAATATTTATGATGCTGTTATAAAACTACTTGACAAGAGTATTAACACTTAATGACATTACAATGACAGTTTAATGTAATGTTAACCCATAAAGCCAGGTAGTTTCTTAAGTTTGATGATTATTCTACTATGTCATGTTTATGGCAGATTTACAGTATGACAAGTTATGATGTATTGTGTAACGACTGACCGGTTGTCTCCAATAGTCTGGATTGTTAACTTACTTCAGGCTGTGAATTTACATTGAGTTTAGCACCTGGCCCTAACATAATGCTTTGAACAGAAGATCTGCTCTTCTTCTGAGTCCTCTCTGTCTGCCTTTTTGGTGACAATCTAATTAAAATGCAATCTTTACAAATGCAAACTTCAAACAAAAGCCCAGAAAAAACATGAGACCTAAAGACTTTAAGTGACCATTTGTTTGAGACAAACAGCTGGATAAACACAGTGGGGTAGCTCAGACTATGTGTTTACAGCATGACACAGAAATGTGTCTGTGTCTAAGATTATAAATTGTATATATTATATATCCTTGTATTGCATGTTTGTATCTGTAATGTACCACTTTCTGATGCTTTGTTTATCTTGCATGTCTCGTAATTGTCATTTATGAGATTACTATTTGATGTGTGTTTAAGTAATATCTTGTTTACACTCTAAATAATCCCCTTTTCCTTTCCTGATCAATGATGTGCATCATCTTACCATAACTGATATCAAACTTGTGCAGTATTAATCCAAATTATTATTGTAACAAAGTCTCTGGCATAGCCCATCTATGCAAATGAGTCGGGTGAAACAAAGACAAAGTTTCCACGCTCGATCAAGACCCTTTCAGATTGGTCATCTGAACTTCAAGGGGTTGGTCTTAGCTCAGGTTAAGATGCCTGAACCCCAATTAATCCTTGCTCGCTCACAGTTGGCCAGTTCTCAACGACACGCCGCTCCCAGCTCAGCTTCCTGCTGTGAGACCTGTCCCTATCTTGGGATAGTTTCGGGCATCCGCCACTTGGACAAACTTCGACAAACTGGACAAATGAATCACCACAGTTTAACCAGACAGACGGATTAACCCAAAAAAGGAACAACTCCTACAGACACCTCCAAGGACTCCGTCACGTGATCACAAACTCAGGAACTCTCTTCCTCGCGCTCCCATACAGCTGGACACGCGCCTCACGAAAGCCAACGCAAGTATCGCTTGTTCATTCGCTGTAGAAAGTTATTGCCCCTTATTAATTAAGGCGATTCTCAGAGTTTCTGATGGTTTGTGCAGAAGTTAAATCTATAGTGATATTGCCTTCTTTTACTCTCTCTTATTTTTCCCTCTTTTCTCTCTGTCTTTCATATTTGTTTCTCGTTTGTTTGTTTATATGTGTAGTTAGTATTGTATGTTTTTGTAGTGTAACGTAGTTTAATAAACCGGTTTTGCATTTCACAATTGAATTGTTTCTGTGTTCAATGCTCAGCTAATTAAGTCAATTCATCTGCCTTAAGATCTAAAGCTACATGCTTAACAATACTGTATAGCAGTTCAAAAGTTATTTTCTAAAGGCCACGGAATTAACTTCTTAATGTATAATTATGAGTATATTCGCTGGACGAATACATTGATTAATTGTTATTATTATTCTGCTAAATCAGTTAAAATCTTTTAATTTGTATAATTAATTACAGTTAATTGTACTTATTATTCCATTTGAGCTAAATCTGGGAATTTCCCCAAATGCACCAAATAAAGACGCATTTGAATTCACTGCATGAGTACAAGTATGAATAACTTTTTAATACAGCCGTCAAAAATGAATAGACTATTTCAGTTTTGCCTTTTATAATCATGTCCACATGTAGCCTATTGTTATGATTTCAGTTCAGTGTCTGTTGACTTCCAACAGTAAACCTCAGGAGTGACATAAAGTCACCCCAACATAAAAGCAATGTACAAGACTGAGTGTCGCCATCGTTGACCTCAACAATGTCAAATATAATCTGTACACACCAAACATTAAACACGTTTTAGTAAAAACACTGTTTAATATAATTAGCTGTACCATGCATATTTCGTAACAACGTAATTTTTATCTGTCAATCATCTCATCAGTTCATACATGTTCATAGTATTAGCATAGCAACTTTGATGACCAACATGTGTACTGTGTGGCTCACGCATGCTCAGTATCCACAGTTCTTTGATTCTCAGTTCTTCGGATGCGTCAAATCTCAAATCAGTGAACTGGTGACTCCGGGGCTGGCTCTAGCCCTTTGGTGCCCTAGGCAAGTTTGAATTTTGCCCCCCCCCCAAAAAAAACATGCTCTTATAGTCACTCCAACAAGCAAATTATGACTTTAATGACACACTCTAATAAATTACACATAGAAACATGCTACAAATTATGTTCAAGGAAAAATAACAAATTATGACTCAAACAATGGATGAACAAAATAAATGCTCTTATACTGTACATACCACTAAAATATTAAGTCTATCCCTATCTCAAATAATAAAAGCAGTTGTTTCTGGCATTTCGATTCACCTTCAAAATTAGTTACTTCCGATCTGATAGAGAAGAAGCGTAAAAACACTAAATTTCAGACTTCTTGGAGGGCTTTCACAGACATCTCCTTGAAAGTTTCATTGTTCTGCTTATGTACGTAAAACTAAAGCAGCCTATCCAACCTGATCTCACGAATTTCCGTGGCATAGTCATGGAATTCTGTGCTAATTTTTCCGTGGCATTCTCACGGATCTCCGCATTTTTCCGTGGCCCTGCTACGGACTGCCTTTTTCGTGGAATTCTCACGGATTGGTTAATCAACTGTTTTGTCCTATTTTCTTACCATTTTTGCTTCGGTTTAGGGTTAGATTTACATGAAATGACATCCCTACCCAAACCCAACTCTAACCCCAACGCCAGGCGACAATTGTTTAAAGTTTAGAAAATATAAAAGAATAAATTAGAAAAAATAGTATAAACCAATAGTTAAAGTGACATACTAACGCAAACACCAAATCTAACCCTAAACCGAAGTGAAAATGGTTTTAAAATAAGAAAAAGCAGTTGAGTAACCAATCCGTGAGAATGCCACGAAAAAGGCAGTCCGTAGCAGGGCCACGGAAAAATGCGGAGATCCGTGAGAATGCCACGGAAAAATGAGCACAAAATTCCGTGACTATCCCACGGAACTTTGTGAGATCATGTTGGCCTATCCCAGTCCTACAATTAGTACATTAACATCACATAACGTGTCATTTGAGAGAAAATCTCAAACACACAGATGTTTTTCTGACTGTGTCTTTACTTACCACAGTACTTTTTGTTGTACTGTATCACACAAATTTACCATTAAATGCCATATGTGGTGTTTCTGTTGTTTTGTGTGGTAGTATGTTAAATTACCTGTTAGAAACATGTATTCCTCAAATCATGGTTATACAAATATTGAAAACATTTATGAAAATATATATATATATTTTTCATGAGGGTCTGTCTATTCAGTTTTACAAACAGTGATCAATTCAATTAAAAGTAATACAACTATAATTAATTATCCTAAGGTTTTGTCCATTCAGTTGTACGAACACATGATAACAATAAATGTCTGCCTCGTGGAGCAGTGCTTTCTCGCGAAAGCGCGCGTCCGTGAGTGTTGCATCATCATCACGTGAGACGCGCGTTCTGGATAACGGAATTTCTCTTCAGGCGAGAGGTTACTGTGGTAGATTCTGAGGTAAGTTTCCCTAAATTCTTTGTTAATTTATTGAAATTAATTTACAGTGATGTAAATTAAGTTGTTAGTATAATTTGATATGACAAATATATGATAAACTTTAATGTTATCAGTTGATTTGGTGTAGCTCGAGCGCTGGCAGTTTGACCGCTTCACAAGCTCATGGCGGAGCCTGTATAACGCTATTAGTAGTGATCTTAATTTACTTGTCTTCACCTTTGAACATTTAAAAAGATATATAATTATATGGTAAGAAAAATACAGTGCAGTATACATATAAATTGTGATATCTTAGCACTTCTCATATTGTCTTCGTAGAATAAAATGCTTATTTGTTTTTTTCACTTCATAAAGTCCCTTTGGATAAAAGTATATGCAACTTAGTACGTTTTACTTTAATACTTTAAAAAATGTTATCCTGCAATGAAAGATATCCCTACATTTAAGACTTTGGGACTTTATTTTAGTTGGGCATCAAGTAATTGGGACTAAAGATAAATCAAGGTTAAAATAAAAACATTCCTTTTAATATTAGTATAGATACTTTGATTAATTGTGATTTAAGTTTTATTAAGCCAACCATCGTTTTTTATTGTTAGCATTTTGACTATGTACTTTTTCACAGATGCTGTGACAAAAGCAACCAGGACACAGCATCTGCAATGGCAAGAGCATGAAGTGGAAAGCAGAAGGACTATAGGTTGATATTCACTAAAGAAACCGCTGCCTCCATTTACTAAGTAGTGAATTTACGTGGTTTGTTTAACCCTCAAACGCTCCTCGTTTTCTGTTTACACGTCTGGCCCTTGGTGTCTATATGACCCCAAAATTGAAAGCATAATTGTAAGAAAAATATAACATTTTCAATACTACAAATAATATATTTTTTTGTTGTTGTTTACCTCTCATCTATACAATAAAGCTGTGCTTTGAGAGATTTGAAGTACTTTTGTACCTGTTTACCACTAAAATCCTCAACTACACCATTGGCTGGCCTGAAAACTATCACATTTTTATGAAAATTCACATAAATTATTATCTAAATTTGATTTATAAAACTGTTAGTTCCAATCCTTGATTCTGATTGGTCAGTAGGTGTGCTTTATTCACGATAAAACACTGTTATGACCGCTTCACCCAACGGTTCTATTTAATATCACTGCGCCCTTAGCAACACCCTTAGCAACACATAAACATATAATGAGACAAAGTCTGAGAACAGTTGGTTGTTTTTATTTGAGCTTTCATGTTATTGTTCACAGTCAGGAATGCTTTTATTGATTTGACTTCATGAAAGTTGCACTAATTTTTTTTTACTTTAATATTGTGTAGTAACCGTTTTATAAAAGCGGTGAGGTACTCGAGGCAAGTGCTGTGTCGTGAATGGGTAACGGCTGAAGGGGTTGCAGGCACTCCGCTTCGCGTCGTACCTAACAACACCCTTCAGCCGTTACTTATTCACGATACAGCACAGCCTCTCATACCTTATTGCTTACTTAAATTGTTTTTAGATATTGATACAGGTGTGAGGGGTTGAATCCATGCATCATTTTTTAGAAAAAAAAAAACATAAAAGAATTACAGTGTAATTGGTACAAAAAAAGTATTGGGTACTACGTACTGCACCCAATGGAAAAGCTCCCAAAAGTAAGCTGACCCCACCCAAACTAAACCAAACCGTAGAGTACTATGCAATGGAAAAGCGCCATTAGACTGCACGCTTCAGATAGAGAAACTTTGGCATTGTTTACAAAAGAGGACACGTGTACTCACGTAATGACGTATAATTCTCTACATGCTGTACAGTGTTAGATACAGTAATTCACTTTGGTATCCTTCATGGCAACTTTCAGTGAGAATGCACTAAAGCAGGGGTCTCAAACTCAAACTGGCTTGGGGCCATTTCTAAGTCAGAAATTTCATCGGGGGGCCGCAGTGCTATTTTAACGTTCAAAGTACAATATTTCTGTAAATGTCATGTTTAATTTCTATTATTTAATGTATAATAATACTTGAAAATATATAAGCAGTGGTTTTATCTTTTTAATATACATTACTTTATAAAAGTAAGTAAATCTTTTCTTGACCTTATCTTAACTAAGACCTATTATAACCTTGCACTAAACTAACAAATTAAATTTCTGTATACATTTATAAACTATTATAAAAAATTACCACCAGTAAGTGTTTCTGTTTTGATTTATTTTGGATTGTTTTCGGTCATAGTATTGACTTCATTATGTTCTTTGTTATTTCAGTTTTAATTAATTTTCTATTATATGTGGGAAAATATTAATAAGTGAAAGTGATCCCATAACTTTTGAATGGGTAGTCCATGTTATATAAGCTAGTTGGACAGAAAAAAATAATAATACTGCTCTGTGTGTAATTGAATAGTAAGCTACATAATAATATATTATAATTCATTATATATAGCAGTATACTCAAACTCAAACTGGCTTGGGGCCATTTCTAAGTCAGAAATTTCATCGGGGGGCCGCAGTGCTATTTTAACGTTCAAAGTACAATATTTCTGTAAATGTCATGTTTAATTTCTATTATTTAATGTATAATAATACTTGAAAATATATAAGCAGTGGTTTTATCTTTTTAATATACATTACTTTATAAAAGTAAGTAAATCTTTTCTTGACCTTATCTTAACTAAGACCTATTATAACCTTGCACTAAACTAACAAATTAAATTTCTGTATACATTTATAAACTATTATAAAAAATTACCACCAGTAAGTGTTTCTGTTTTGATTTATTTTGGATTGTTTTCGGTCATAGTATTGACTTCATTATGTTCTTTGTTATTTCAGTTTTAATTAATTTTCTATTATATGTGGGAAAATATTAATAAGTGAAAGTGATCCCATAACTTTTGAATGGGTAGTCCATGTTATATAAGCTAGTTGGATAAAAAAATTATAATAATACTGCTCTATGTGTAATTGAATAGTAAGCTACATGATAATATATTATACTTCATTATATCAGTGTACATACTTTTATCTTCTGTACATTTCTCCTCATCTTTTCTCTTTTCTTAACCTGGGCACTTTGATGGCTCTTTTCTTATCTGTAGTTTAAAATGTGTTGCATTACATCTACCGCTCTGCCTCCATATGCGGTGTTTCCATTAGATGCTGTGACGTGAGGTGAACTAACCCCACCGCAGCTCGATCTTCTCTGAGTAACAGCTGAGTATCCACCCGGAAGTAACAAATCTTCTCTGGACAAACACTACAAAGTCCCGACCAGATTAACTGATCGCATGGTTACAATGATATGATTGACGCGAGGTTCAGTTGAGGAATTAAAATCCGATCACGCATTTCGTTAACCTCGACATCACGGAGCGCGTGGTTCATGGCTGCGTAGCAACGGGTGACGCGACCCACGCCACGGAGCGCAACTTCCGCTCCCGAGCACTTTGGAAAGTAAATGCTTTGACTCGTTTTAACGCGTTGTTAGACGCGACATGTGAACGAACACTAGAACGTTTAAATCAAAAATCAAACGAATATAAAACAAAGTGAATGGAATTTTTTCTGCGGGCCAGATTATGTTATATTTTTGAAAGGTGACGCGGGCCGCAGAGAGGGGGAGGGCGGGCCGCAAATGGCCCGCGGGCCGGGAGTTTGAGACCACTGCACTAAAGGATATTTTAAGTGTGTACTGTAATATGATTCCATACATTGCGCTATTGTTTACATGCAAGGCACGCACGAGGAGACGCGAGTACTTGCGCACTTGGACGCGATGCCATATTTTAAACAGTTTATACACACTTATAGAAACACACACATTATAAAACGGTTAGTTCCAATCCTTGATTCTGATTGGTCAATAGGTGTGCTTTATTCGCAATAAAACACTGCTATGACCGCTTCACCCAACGGTTCTATTTAATATCACTGCGCCCTTAGCAACACCCTTAGCAACACATAAACATATAATGAGACAAAGTCTGAGAACAGTTTGTTGTTTTTATTTGAGCTTTCATGTTGTTGTTTGCAGTCAGGGACTATTTTTTCTAGCGGAAGGAATGCTTTTATTAATTTAACTTCATGAAAGTTGCACTAATATTTTTTTTACTTTAATATTGTGTGGTAACCGTTTTATAAAAGCAATAAGGTACTCGAGGCAAGCGCTGTATCGTGAATAAGCAACGGCTGAAGGGGTTGCAGGCACTCCGCTTCGCTTCGTGCCTAACAACGCCCCTCAGCCGTCACTTATCCACGACACAGCACAGCCTCTCGTACCTTATTGCTTTCTTAAAACACGGTTAAAAACAGAAGCTATAGACAAACAGATGTTTATCTGAGATGTTCTGAATTAGGCCTGGCAAACTCAACTTCTTTTAAGGATCCGGGTTATTGTGAGTCACTCACTAAAGTGATCCGGGTTGTGTGAGTCACTTGAATCACTTGAGTCAGTATTGCTAAATCGCCAAGGAAACTCAGTACAGACCCACTTGTAACCGGCTGATCCACGCGACTCGAGATTCTCAGAGCCGGAAACATTGCAGACTCGCAGACCATGGGACTCGCTCTACAGATCCACTAACCGGCTGATTCGCGTGGATCAGCCGGAGCCGGTTAGTTGATCTATAGAGTGACTGAAGTCTCCTCAAAAGCAAATCCACAACAAAAGCCTTTCACTTCTGAGATAACATGCTTATAGGTTTTAGGTTTGGTGTGTATGGTCGACCATTTAAAAAAATATATGCCTAATAATAGCATAATAATATAGAAAAAACCTGTGTCCTGCTTATGTAGCCCACAGAGGCTTCTTATTTAGATTTTATCGTACACTGTTTGGTTATTAAACTACAAGCAAAAAATTTTCTCTTTAAGTCTCCTCAAATTCATTCTAGCACAACTCATTGACATCAATTTTAATGACCATTGATCCTCCATTGCATATTGCCTTTAAACAAGAAAAAGTGTCTTACAAAAGATAAATCAATGTAATGAGTGGGTGAAATGTTTTTACATCTTTTTGCAGCAAATTCTCAACTCTACAATATCCAGTACTTTTTTGTTTGTGAACAAATGTTTAGCATATGTCTCTTGGCCTTATTTCAGCAACTTTTAATGTTTTTATTTTTACTAACAACGCATAAACATAATATCCTTACATTACAAACATGTACACACATGTTACTTACATAGTATTTTAGCACAGTTTGTGCTGAATACAGTGTTATGTGATATAAAGCATGTAATACGTTTAAAGCAAGTGAAAAAAGACCAAATGTAAGAGCATGACAGAACCTCTGCCAGTGTCTCAAAATGGTCGGACCCCAGAGGACTAACATACCTCCAGAGTTTCCCTCATTTCAGGATTAACATACAATGGGCCCCTGGTGTAAACATACGTTTTTAAAAGGTTAAAATTAAATATATTTTCAACTTCAAAAATATACTTCAAAATTAACTCGTATTTAGCATATATTTTTAAAAAATTGGCAAAGAATAAATTTTGGCCATGTGGGATGTAAAATTAAAAATGTATTTCTTGCCCTTGAAATACATTTCAAAATATATGATGGTACATGAAGGTTAAAACTAAATACATTTCCAAATTCAAAAATATATTCACACAAAGGAATCACTGTGATCTAAATTTTATAAAGTATTCGAAGGGATCAGATGTATTTATGTCCAAAAAGTGCAATACAATAAAAGTTTGATTAAAAGTATGGCCAGGATATTGTCATTTAAAAAGTGGAGTTGCAGCCCTAAGCTGATGTTTATTTTGTCATGTTGTGTATTGGCCACCAGTTGTGTGATTGCAGTATCAGTTTTGGCCACAATCCTACATACTGTTCCTTTAAGAGGTCCTTGAAACAACACTGAGCCCATTTTTTGACATGGTGGTAATTTTATATGGACAAATAACTATTAATGCATGTAAATTTGGTTTTGCTTTGCAATATTATGTAACAATGTCATTAAATGACATAATATAATTTCTGTATTTGACATGACAATTACTGTATCAGTTATATATTTTATACTATACTGTTGTACTATATTTACAGAATATGTTATTGTCATTATACAGCTGAACTTTGAGATTTTGTCTCTCTATAGTAGAGAGCCTTTAAGAGTTGTACACAAATTTATTAAAACACATACACAAACACGTCAAGTACACTGTGCAAATGTAAACAAATATGTGCAAATCTTTGTCAAGATTTGCCTGGCAACTCAAGTTCTAGAAGATGTTTAAGGTTGGCAGTTGAAATGAAAATTTTTGGACATCCATGTCCCAGTTCCAACTCCACTGTGATGGATACCTCCTCCATATCCATCTGATGGTGTATGATTCCTAAATTATTTAAAATAATATATCTATGTTCATTTACAGACAGCATGTTATATATTTCTAATTTAAACAAAAAGTTTGACTGAATATACAGTTTCATTAATAACTGTGACTTAATTGACAAACTTGTAAATGTAAAAATTTCGTATTTTTTGCATAGTTGTACGTTTGTGAAACACATTTTGTGAGAATATAACTTAAATTCATGCACATTGTGAATGTATACAATTTATGCACTATCCAATTTATGAATTGGGTTTCATGCATGTTTTATGCTACGCATGTGTGCATCATGTCGTACGCAATAAGGTACGAGAGGCTGTGCTGTATCGTGAATAAGTAACGGCTGAAGGGCGTTGTTATGCAACCCCTTCAGCCGTTACTTATTCACGATACAGCACTTGCCTCAAGTACCTTATTGCTTTAATAAAACGGTTACCACACAATATTAAAGTGAAAGTGCAACTTTCATGAAGTTAAATCAATAAAAAGCATTCCTTCCGCTAGAAAAAATAGTCCCTGACCATGAACAAAAATGTGTTCCAATGTGTAATATGCATGAAAGCTCAAAAAAAAAAAAAAAAAAAAAAAAGTGTGGTTGCTAAGGGTGTTGTTAAGGGCGCAGTGATAAACAGAACCGTTGGGTGAAGCGGACATATAGCCGTGTTTTATCGTGAATAAAGCACACCTATTGACCAATCAGAAACAAGGATTGGAACTAACCGTTTTATAAGTATGAATAATTCATGAGACTAAAATTACTCCATATCCTACAGCCTGAACCACTTTAATGAATCAACCCTTACAAAGGTGCAAAGAATGCATGTTAATAATCTGTTACATTGTTCTCTGATATCTACACAGAAGGTTTGTATCGGCAGAAGAGACAGATTTTGAGGATAATCAATTGATTGTTAATGGACGTTTCTGAATGGTAAATTTGTGTTTTTTTCAGCATGGACCTGCAAAACGTAAATGTAACGTCAATAGTAGAACTTCAGGCTAAATGCTAGCATGTAGCATTAACTAGCATATAGCATCAACTAGCATATAGCATTAACTAGCATATAGCATCAACTAGCATATAGCGCTAATTCAGCAGTCACAACTTTGTTTTTAACATTGTTAAAACATTTTAATTCATTTAATGTTGGGGGTCTTACATCTGGACTGCAACGTCACAGCCAGTGTTATGTTGAGATTGGTCTGTTTCCCAGCGGTCTTTTGCATGCATGAGGTTTACATAAGAAGAAGGAGACAATCGTGTTTGAGGCTCATGATATGTCATTACCATAAACAGATAACCAAAACTCAATATATCAATATATACCTAGTAAATACAGTTTTACATTCTACAGCACCTTTAAATGAGCTGTATCTATTGTTCATTGTGCTGATGCATTGACATTTCATATCACGGCCCATGTGTTCTTATTCTTATTAAGCATCTTATTCGATAACAAGTACATTTACTTTGCCCTGACATTCTTTGTTCTAGCAATTGAGGTCACAAGCAAACAATAAAAATGCAAAGAAACCATTTACAAATATATTCAAATAATAAAGGTGTGGCTTTTTTTCTTTGGAATTGAGAGTAAAAAAAGTACTGCAAAGAAATGACAACTTAAACAAATCATTTAGAGAGCCAGAGCAGATACTGCAAAGCCTGAAGAGGAGAATACACACCTTTAAAAAGGTAAATCTGACTTATCATTATAAATGCATCACTTTTACTTAAGTACACACATATGGTACATAGGTCTGGATTTCCTGCGCACTGCAGTTAATCTCTTTAATAGATTGATTGAACACTTTAGTGACATTCTGAATGCTTTGTTGACCTGACTGTTTTTTCTAAAAACATTTAAAAATATCTTCAAAAGGTGTCTAACTCAGCACAATTCAAATTCCTATAGGTCTAATGATTTGCTTTAAAGAATTTAAAACTTATTTTAAGATGGTGTTTTGAAAAATCACCCAGCTAACAAAAATTTAGTTTTTAGAACATTGTTTAAACATTGCTTATATTTTCATTAAGTTACAGGGACATATTGTGGTAGTTTCCCAGACAGGGTTTATCCTAGTCCTTGACTTAAATGCCTGTTTGAAATACCTTAATTAAAAAACATCATACACTAACATATTGTTATACTTCAGTGCCATTGTTTTGTGTCAAGATGCACACTAATATTGTTGATTTGTTGATTCAAATTAAAAAAGTTACCTGGTTGCCGTAAAAGTCTGGATTTATCCAAATTAGATTTTTTAAGTTGAACCAACTGTTTAAAGTTAAGTTAGAGACCTACTCCTGGATAAATCTTAACCCTGTCCAGGAAACTGTCCTGTAATGTTTAGACATTGACTCCTTGTCTTGTTTAAAGTCACCATAATGATATTCAGTGTTTACTTCGGATGGCCTCCTTATTTTACAATCACTGTGCACGATTGTAAAATACATTTGTTATAGCAAAAAAGCTGAGTGTTAATGTGATAAGGTTATGTTGGTTACTTACTGGTGATGAGATTTATCAATTCATCAGTAGTTTGACTCATTGTTTACCCACTCATCAAAAGTGTGTCATGATACTACAGCTACAACCTAAGTATCTAAGAGACATTAGAATGTAAATTCCTAAACTCATATTGCATCATCACATTTATTTAAAAATCTAGTTGTGAAGCACAAAAAGAGAGTGTAACCCAAAAAACTTCAAATACAACCTTGGAAGGCCACAGCCCCTGAAATGTTCCAACCCACTCAGTAACCACTAGGCAACACTGGGAAGCGTTCCCGCTGGGGGTAGCAAAGAACACTGTGGAAGCCACATCCCTTAAAGGTTTCTTAGATGGCATATCCAATATGGAATAACCATAAAGGGCTTTCAGCATATTGAGGTCTCTGTGAGACTACACCTGTACAGAGACCGCTGAGCAGGCATTGGAGGAAGTACCAAACTCTACCAAAAAAGGGGATTTATGGTACCAATATAGCGCCATACTGGCACTGCAAGCTGACACACGAGAACGGGGGTCTCTGTGTCTCTACCTGCTGGAGGTGAGAACATGGAAGGAAACTGGATCGACAGGAACACTGTAGAATCTTGTGAACATGTTAGATGTCGCCCAGCCCGCAGGCCTACAAATGTCTGTCAGCGAGGTCCCGTGCGCCAACGCCCAAGAAGACGCAATGCTGCAAGTGGCATGCACCCATAACCTGACCAGGCATGGGAGGCCTAGCAATTGATACGCACTGGCAATGGTGTCCACTATCCAGTGTGACATCCTCTGTTTGAAGCCAACTTTGCCTTTCTGCTGTCCTCCGTAACAGACAGAGAGTTAGTCTGAGGTCCTAAAGCTTTGCGTTCGGTCCAAGTACAGTCACAAAGCGCTGACGGGACAAAGCAAAGCTACGGTTGGGTCTGGCTCCTCCGGGGGCAGTACTTGCAGGATCAACACCTAATCTCTAAAGGGAGTAGTGGGAACCTTGGGCATGTAGCTGGGATTGGGTCTCAGTGTAACACCAGAGTCCAAAGGCCCAAAGCTCAAAGGGGGTGACCTGGAGACAATTAAGCACCATGGACAGATCCCAAGAGGTTATAGAGGGGGGACGGGATGGATTTAGCCTCTCCGCTCCCCTAAGGAACCTGATGATCAGGTCGTGCTGTCCGACCAACTTCCCTGCTATGGGGTCATGGTGGGTGGAGATGGCAGCAGCATAGACCTTAATGGTGGAGGGGGACAGCCTCCTCTCCAACCAGTCTTGTAAAATAGAAAGCACTACACTGATCGGTTCTCTCCCTGGGAGGAACACCACTCAACGAACAGGTTCCACTTCAGCGCATAAGCATGTCTCGCAATGAGAGACCTGTGCTGCTCTGAACTGTATCCAGATGAGCTGAACTGTGTGGGGGTGAAGTCGCCACTTGCCAGGGGTCACTGCTTGTGATAGCTCGTCGGCCACACGATTGAGTGTGCCCAGGAGGTGAATGGCATGAAGTGACCTCAGGTGCTTCTAACTCCACAAGAGGAGATGGCGGCACGTTGCGACATGCATCGGGAGCAAACACCACCCTGATGGTTTATGTAAGCAACAGTCGCAGTATTGTCTGTATGGACTAGAACATCTTTGCCCTGCAACTCTCAGGTCCCGTCCAGATCCCTGAAACTGCACACCCATTGTACGTGGCGCCCCACCCCGTGGTCGAGGCATCTGTGAAAACAACAGCCTGTCTGGAGACCTGTTTCAAGAACACCTCTGCCTGAATGGCAAGGAAGGTTCTGACCACAAGAGAAAGGTACAACGGCACGCCGGTGTGATTTGCACCCGGTGCATACCGCTGCACCATGCCCATCTTGGAATTCGGCCGTGAAGCCAGTGCTGAAGCGCTCTCATGTGGAGCAGTCCGAGCAGTGTTACAGCCGCAGCTGCTGCCATATGCTTCAGGAGCCTCTGAAATAGTTTCAGTGGGAATGCCGTCTTGTGTTCTAACAAACTCAAGAATTCGAGCATTGACTGTACACGCTCCTCCATGAGGCGTGCCATATGTTCGACCAACTCCAATATCATACCAAGAAAAGAGATCCTCTGCACGGGGAGTTTGCTCTTGTCCCAGTTGACCTGAAGACCCAAAAGGAGGAGATGCCTGAGCACCATGTCCCTGTTCCCAAAGCTGCTCCCAAGACTGTGCTACTATGAGCCAGTCATTGAGGTAAACAAGGATACGAACGCAGTGTTTCCTGAAGGGAACGAGGGCACCCTCTGCGACTTTCGTGAAGACACGGGGGGACTTTGTACTGATATGCTTTTGAAGCGCTTTGAATGGCAGCTTGTGAAGCGCACGATTCAAAGAGTGCAGATCAAGGATTGGTTATAACCCACCGCCTTTTTTTGGGTACTATGAAGTAAGGGCTGTAAAACCCGGACCTCATCTCAGCTGGAGGGAACTGCTCAATCGCATCCTTCGCCAGGAGGACAGCGCTCTCAGGACGCCTGCCAACTTTTGAGGATGCCAGGCAAACTAAATCATGTAGCTAAGTCTGATAATGTAAATAAGCCATCGCGACAGGCAGGGAAGCTCTAGCGAGGCCCACAGATATTGTGCAAGCGGGACTGAAGGTGTTGTACCCACAGTGGGCCATCTGGATGAAGCAGATGTGCCCTCCATAGTGCGTTGTGTAAACGCACGAGAGGGGGCAGGTGATCGTATGGGAACGTTGGCCCTGCTCCGCTACCGAACAGCCGGGACGAAAAGATGTCGGGTTAGACTCCCCATATGCCTGTGCATGTTCGCTGGCGAAAGAGGAGAAAGCAGGTGTGCCGTTTCTGAGCCGCCCACCATGTTCTTCATCCTCTGAAGACCAGGAGAAGGAGTAGGAAACTGCTCTTTTGGTGAAGTTCTGGGTACCGGCTAAAAAGCTGGCTGAACAGAAATTAACTGGAACAAAAGATTCTCCAGCCCTTCTCCGGGAAAGGGAACGGTGCAGTCACAGTCTCCCAAAGAGCAGTCCTTGCTACCTCCATGTGGCCTGTCTCAGGGCTGCTTACTCTTGTGCCGTCGACAGAGTGGTGGTAGCAGCAGGTCAACAGCGAGGCAGGATGTGTTTTATTGCCTCACTCTGCTTCTGGGCAGCCAAAAACTGCTGGGCAAAGCTTTTGACTGCCTCGCCGAAGAGGCCGGCCTAGGATATATGGGGCGTTTAAGAACTGTCTTGTTCGCCTCGCTCATATCAGCCAGGCACAGCCAGAGATGGCACTCCTGGACCACCAAGGTGGACATGGCACGTTCCGACAGCCTGCGCAGTATCCTTGGTCGTTCACAGCTCCAGGTTGGTACCCATACGCAGTTCCTTGAGGGCTGTCTGGTCGTGACCACCCTTGTGCAGATCCAGCAGCACACCGGCGGAACGGCATATTTAGAAAGATGTGAAACCACCTATGAAACACAGATATTTTCCATTTTTTCTTTAGTATGTTGGTATCATTTACTAGTGTTTTTAGTTATTCTTTTTTATCTTTTGTCATTAAATTCCATTGTATTACCATGGTGTCTTCCTTGTGTTGATAATACAGTTAAAAGTTCTACAAGCTGGCCAGAATCTCACAAAATCCTTCAGATAAATAAGATGAAAACTTTCCTCCAATTTACATATTTTCTTATTTGTTAAATGATCTATTTAGATAATTCTTATACTGTTGAAGTGCCTCAAGTTAAATGATGGAGGGGTCACTCGACACACACACTAGAGGTGCAATTCACCTCTAGTATCCTGTGTATGGCATACTACCCAATTGTTGCCCCGTGTGAAAATCACTACATTAATTGGTGCCCCTGTCAGTTAAAACATAAATGCAAACATAATCTGAGCTGCGTTACATGAGATGCACCCAGCACGACAGGCAGCCAATAAAAATTAGTATGCTGCCACAGAAATCCACGCTTATCCCTTCCTGTCCAATCATCTTTTAGTATGATTAATCATCTATACCTCATTGCCAGTCGGAGACGGATAGCCGTGTTACTTTAAAAGAAATAGAAGATGATGAAACCCAAAGAAATTTTCTTTATATTTTTTGTTTATTTCAGTTAGTCTTGTAATCACACAGTAGAGTTCTAATTAGTTATATGTTTTTGTAAAGCCTTGTTTTAAATCAAAGGGGGCACAAATTAGATGTGAGGGGACAAAGCCCCCTTTTGCCTCCTCGTGGCGCCGGGCCTGGCCACACAGATCACATTAAGGTATAAAACATAAGAATAAAATTGTAATCTTGAAGTTTGTTTTTCAGTACATTTGGTCAGTGTGGCGTTGTTTAAAAGCTGTTTTAGTCTAAAAGGGAAAGTCCAGAAATTTTTTTTCCTAGTTCATGATCGCTTTAAATTAATATTTTTAGGGCCCGAGCACACCGGGGTGTCAGGACCCTATTGTTCTTCAAGGAGTTATTATTATTATTCCGTTCCAAATTCAGCGGGACTTTAGAGGGCCTAAACATGCTTGGAAACTCATGAAACTTTGCACAGATGTCAAGAATGAAAATTTACATGTGGTGTAGGCTTTGGAATTAGGCGTGGGAAAATGGCTCTATAGCGCCACCAACAAATATTCAACGAAGCAGCCCTCGGACTGCGTTTGACCTACATATATGAAATTCGGTACGCTTCTGTATCATGGCAAGACCTACAAAAAAGTATCTTGGAGCGAAGCCGTAAACCAAACAGGAAGTCAGCTATTATTAGTTATTTCTGTGAATTTGGCTCAGTTTTTTTCATTTCTAGGCGTCATACTTTAATGAACTCCTCCTACAGTTTTTGTCAGATCCTCTTCATATTTGGTGAGTGTCTTCTTAAGGCCTTTGTGATGCTAAATTGCAAAGGATTTGACTCTACGTAAAAATTTGTGTCGGTTCTGGCCCGACAAATTTTGATGTTTTCCTATGAAACAGGAAGTTGCTGGAACGATCTGTCCCAAATTTTACATGATTGCTAAGAGTCCTGACCTAAACACATCTACATAACAATTTTCATTTATAGTCATAGCGCCACCAGCTGGCAACCTAAAGGGGCATGTTTTAGCGCCACTTTTAAATATTCAACGAAGCAGCCCTCGGAAGGTGTTTAACATACGTATACGAGTTTCGGTATGCTTCTGTATCATGACAAGACCTACAAAAAGTCTCTTGGAGCAATGCCCTAAACCAAACAGGAAGTCAGCTATTTTCAATTATTTCTCAGATTTTGGCTGAGTTTTTGTCATTTCCAGCAGTCATACTTTAACAAACTCCTCCTAGAGTTTTTATCGGATCATCTTAAGGCCTTTGTGATGCTAAATTGCGAAGGATTTGATTCTACATTACAATTTGTGTCTGTTCTGGCCTGCCAAAATTTGATGTTTTGCTATGAAACAGGTTGCTGGAACTCAGGCATACAGTGTCCGATCTGTCCCAAACTTCACATGATTGCTAAGAGTCGTGGACTGAACACATCTACATGTCAATAGTCACTTATGGTTATAGCGCCACCAGCTGGCAAAAGGAAGTGACATGTTTAAACTGATTATGCAATGTCCAATCTGTCCCTAATTTCACATGATTGCTAAGAGTCCTGGACTGAACACATCTACATGCCAATAGTCACTTATGGTTATAGCGTCACCAGCTGGCAACGAGAAGATACATGTTTACACTGATTATGCAATCCAATCTGTCCCAAACATTTCATGATTAATAAGAGTCCTGGACTGAACACATCTAGATGCCGATAGTCACTTATCGTCATGGCGCCACCAGCTGGCAACAGGAAGTGACATGTTTACAATGATTATGCAATGTCTGATCTGTCCCAAACTTTACATAATTGACAAAAATCCTGGACTGAACATATCTACACGCCAATAGTCACTTATGGACATAGCGCCACCAGCTGGCAACAGGAAGTGACATATTTACAATGATTATGCAATTTCCAATCTCTCCTAGACTGGACAAATCTATATACCAATAGTCACTTATGGCCATAGCGCCACCAGCTGGCAACAGGAAGTGACATGTTTACAATGATTATGCAATGTCTGATCTGTCCCAAACTTTACATAATTGACAAGAGTCCTGGACTGAACACATCTACATGCCAATAGTCACTTATGGCCATAGCGCCACCAGCTGGCAAGAGGAAGTGACATATTTACAATGATTATGCAATTTCCGATCTCTCCTAGACTGGACACATCTACATGCCAATAGTCACTTATGGCCATAGCGCCACCAGCTGGCAACAGGAAATTACATTTACAATGATTATGCAATGTCCCATCTGTCCCAAACTTTACATGATTGACAAGATTCCTGGACTCAACACATCTACATGCCAATAGTCGCTTATGGCCATAGCGCCACCAGCTGGCAAGAGGAAGTGACATATTTACAATGATTATGCAATTTCCGATCTCTCCTAGACTGGACACATCTACATGCCAATAGTCACTTATGCCCATAGCGCCACCAGCTGGCACCAGGAAGTGACATGTTTACAATGATTATGCAATGTCTGATCTGTCCCAAACTTTACATAATTGACAAGAGTCCTGGACTGAACACATGTACATGCCAATAGTCAATTATGGCCATAGTGCCACCAGCTGGCAACAGGAAGTGACATATTTACAATGATTATGCAATTTCTGATCTCCTAGACTGGAAACACCTACTGTCATGGTTCTGCCATCTTGTCCTTTGTTTAATCTAGTCTTGTGGCAGAATCATGACAGACCCATGTTTTGTGTGGGTTCACGTGGTCTTAGTATTGATTTACTGGACCACGTGTTCCCAGTGTCTTGTCTCTTTTACCCCGCTCCCTTGTCATCCTCCTCATTATTGTTTAATTCCTGTCACCTGTTGCCCTCAATAGTTGTCCTCTATTTAAGATCCTTGTGTTTGTTGTCCTGTGCTTGTGCATTGTGAATCATTCCTGTGAGTACATTGTCTAGTTAAAGTCAAGTCTAAGTCAAGTTTATTGTATATTTAGTGTTCTGTCTAGTTTAGTGTTATAGTGTGTAGTCTTGTATCTTGTCCAGTTTAGTGTTCACTCCTTCAGTCCTTAGTTATCCTGTTTATATTGTTTTGCCCCCTCGTGGGTTTTGTTTTCTGTTTATTGTACAAATAAAGTCTTTAGTGTTTATCCCTCTGTCTGCACTTGGGTTCCCTCTTGCAAATCATAACACCTACATTTCAATATTCACTTATGGCCATAGCGTCACCTGCTGGCAACAAGAAGTGACATGTTTTACATTGATTATTCAATGTCAGATCTGCCCTACATTTTACATGATTAATAAAAGTTCTGGACTGAACAAATCTACGTGCCAATATTTACATATAATCTCTCACACTCACCCACTCACTCACTCACTCACTCACTCACTCACTCACACACCCACCCACTCTCTCTTTCTCTCATGCTATCTTACACGATGCTTCCTCGCTGTCATTTGTAATTAGCAACAGGAAATGTGGCACATTATACTACACTTTTAAATGGTTCACATATGTTTACATGCTTAAATACCTATTTACTACTGTTCCCTATAATTCTTATGCCACGGCGTGGCGGTGTCATGTGTGCGAGGGCCCTTCCATCACTGCTTGCATTTTTAATTTGTTCTTATTACCTTCTTGTTCATATTGCGCTGACAATAAAGGATTGTATATCGTAGCATAATTGTAATATCTGACTAAATAAATCCCAAGTTTTTGCAAAGCAAGCCATAAAAACACACTAACCACCACACAGAAAATCTTTGCTTCTGCAGACCACATACATTTTTTATCAAGATGATAATTACATAACAATGTTGTTGTTGTTATTATTATAAGCCCTAGGTTTAACTGCTGACACAATCAAAATGGCTACAGCTGCAGATATCTCACAGCAACGTCATTGCTCCATCTGTAAAAACCCATGTGAAGATTCAGTCACCAGGAGCTGTGGACACAACTTTTGTCTGAATCACCAGGTGGACAACCGGGATGATCGGGAATGTCCTCTGTGCGACGAGACTCTTACGCAGGCACAGATGGATGACCTGAGTCTCTTTTACACTGGTAAAAATGGTGAGATCCCTTGCGACATCTGTGAGGAAAACCGTCCTTTCAAAGCAGAGAAGTCCTGCTCGACCTGTTTACTGTCATACTGTAAGCGTCATCTGAAGCAGAATCACTCTATGGAGAGGCTGAAGGGTCATAAACTAGTAAAACCAGAGAAGAGATTGGATGAGAGAGCGTGCAGTGCTCACGGCAGACCCCTGGATCTCTACTCTACCCGAGACAAATGCTGCATCTGTGCTTTATGTGTGACACCTGGAGTAGACGTCATACCTGTGGAGAGGGAGAGAAAGATGAGAGAGGTATTAAACTTTCATAGGAAATAATAGTGGGTAATATATGGCCCCTGGATTTAATTTTCAGGTGACATTTACAGATTTCTTGATTGCTTTGATGCAGCCTTCAAATCAAGCTCTGCTTTTTCAAAACAGATAACACACAGGTCTAAACAGTGGCACACATGGTCAAAATGAGACATTTTGTTTGCAAAAGACTCTAATCGAGCCATTTAAACATTTAAAATATGGAACAAAATGGAAAAAAGCAAAATTTCCCTTCAAACAACACAACTTGCATAAAAATATATGAGCTCTTTTAATCAATCATTACACAGTGGACAACAAAATACAAAATGCTCAGTGCGAATCAGTGCACCATTGCCTGTCCATGTAGCCTATTGCTAGTGCCATAGAGTAGGCTGTGTCAAATTTATCTTTGTGCAAAAAAAAATATCCAGAATAAGAAATGCTTTGATGCATTTTTTATTGATTCCATGAAATACATTTTTGCCAAATCATATCTAAAAAACTGAAATACTGTGAATATTACAGGGAATACATATAAACCAAAACACAGTCAAATCTATTGGAGTATAAGACATAGCCTCTAGGGATGTCACAAGAACCGATAGTTTGGTACCAAGTCGATACCAAAATTTTTTAAACATGACGGTACTTGCTTTCTCTGGTACCGGAGGTACTGAGGTTGCAAAACAGGCTAACGATTGCGTCATAACCTGCGACTCTCTGTCGCGCAGTAGAAAAAATTACCGTATGGACAGGAAGAGAAGCTTGCAGGCAATCTTTTACTGTCCATTAGGCAATCGGATGGAGGTGGAGGCATAAAGTCAAGGGAGAGGCCCATAGGGAAGCCCATACTTCATCAAGCTCAATTTGAGTCTGCGCAGTACGCCGACCCCCAGGAAGTGCAGGCTTCTAATTGACTTCACTTGTCTCTGTTGAATCCAATGGGGTCGCTGTGTCTATTGCTTTTACTGTCTATGGGGAATACATTCTAACTTGTCGCTATCAAACATAGAATTTGGCAAAGCTCTTGAAAGCTCTTTAAAGAATTCAGGGTAAGTTTTAATTCATATTAACATAAAGGAAAAAAACTCCGGCACACTATCATATACTTGCAATTTAAAAAAAATTATTCACAACAACGTTTCGGTCTCACGACCTTCATCAGGTATACAAAAAACTTCACATTCGTCTCATTTAAAAAATATCACATGACTAATCAACAGAATCTCATCTGCGCTCACTCAAGCTCATTAGGCATACCTAGACACCTCTCATAAACAATTACAGGTTGAAATATAACAGAGAAAACACACTCCTGTTTTTTAATTAATTACAGTCATTAAAAGCACAATCCACATGTCATCAAACAGTCTCAAGTTATAATTCTAAACAGTTACAGTGGTCGACAAAACTCAATAATCACCAAACCTCATAAGGAAGAGTAATATATAAAGCACATTGTTTCAAACAGTTCCTACAAAAGATATTATAAAAGACACGTTGTTCCAAACCGTTATTATAACATCACATTGAATAATGCCTCATCATTCATACCCATAGGTGATAAAGTCTGAAGGGTATAAATCCAGAAAAGTTCACGTCTCTGTAAAAGCAATTAAAGGTCACCCCCTCTAGGTGGCAAATTTACTTTCTCAATTCCACAAAAACGTAAAGAGGTAACATCATGATTAAAAGACAAAAAGTGTGCTGCAACTGGATAATTTAAATCTTTTCTTCTTATAGAACTCTTATGTTCACTAATTCTCTGTTTCAATTGACGTGACGTCTTCCCCACATATCCTTAACCACAAGGACATCGGATCAAATATACAACATGAGTAGAAACACAAGTAATTACAGATTTAATTTGATATTTTTTACCAGTTCTTGGGTGACAAAAAAAAATGATGTTTTACACGTATTGTTGCATTGAGCACAGTTCCCACAACGATAATTGCCATTTTGTATAGGGCTAAGTAGACTCTGAGAGACGCGAGGATTCTCAGTCAGAAAACGCGCATGTACAAGTCTATCTTTTAGATTCCTAGCACGCTTGTATACAAACAAAGGAGGGTGACAATAAATATCTCTCAACTCTGGATCAGAAGACAAGAAATGCCAATGTTTTTTAAAAATTGATTTTATCATATGTGATTTGGGTGAATAAGTTGTAATACATGTAAAAGAATACTTCCTTTCTCGTTTTTTCTTATTTTTAAGTAATTCGGACCGCGTTTTTTTAAAAGCTGCATTAAACGCTTCATCCACCCATTCTAAAGGGTAACCTCTGTGCAAAAATTTATACTCATCTTGATTACCTCACAGATTATTAAATGGTATAGATACATCGATGATGTTTTCTGTATTTTTGTAGGTAATCAAGATGAGGCTCGAAAATTTGTTTCATTTTTGAATAACCTGGTTGACGACTTGGAATTTACTTCTGAAATTGATTCATGTCGAGTACACTTCCTCGACATGTAGGTACAAAAAAATGAAGGTAGTCTGCATACAACTTTGTTCACAAAAGAGACTGATCGAAACACACTTTTATTTGCTAATAGTTTTCATCCAACTTTTTTAAAAAAAGGACTGCCTAAAAGTCAATTCTATAGACTGAGAAGGATCTGCTACTCTGATTCCGATTTTATCGTGAAAGCGAATACTATGAAGAATAAATTTTTGCACAGAGGTTACCCTTTAGAATGGGTGGATGAAGCGTTTAATGCAGCTTTTAAAAAAACGCGGTCTGAATTACTAAAAAAGAAGAAAAAACGAGAAAGGAAGTATTCTTTTACATGTATTACAACTTATTCACCCAAATCACATATGATAAAATCAATTTTTAAAAAACATTGGCATTTCTTGTCTTCTGATCCAGAGTTGAGAGATATTTATTGTCACCCTCCTTTGTTTGTATACAAGCGTGCTAGGAATCTAAAAGATAGACTTGTACATGCGCGTTTTCTGACTGAGAATCCTCGCGTCTCTCAGAGTCTACTTAGCCCTATACAAAATGGCAATTATCGTTGTGGGAACTGTGCTCAATGCAACAATACGTGTAAAACATCATTTTTTTGTCACCCAAGAACTGGTAAAAAATATCAAATTAAATCTGTAATTACTTGTGTTTCTACTCATGTTGTATATTTGATCCGATGTCCTTGTGGTTAAGGATATGTGGGGAAGACGTCACGTCAATTGAAACAGAGAATTAGTGAACATAAGAGTTCTATAAGAAGAAAAGATTTAAATTATCCAGTTGCAGCACACTTTTTGTCTTTTAATCATGATGTTACCTCTTTACGTTTTTGTGGAATTGAGAAAGTAAATTTGCCACCTAGAGGGGGTGACCTTTAATTGCTTTTACAGAGACGTGAACTTTTCTGGATTTATACCCTTCAGACTTTATCACCTATGGGTATGAATGATGAGGCATTATTCAATGTGATGTTATAATAACGGTTTGGAACAATGTGTCTTTTATAATATCTTTTGTAGGAACTGTTTGAAACAATGTGCTTTATATATTACTCTTCCTTATGAGGTTTGGTGATTATTGAGTTTTTTCGACCACTGTAACTGTTTAGAATTATAACTTGAGACTGTTTGATGACATGTGGATTGTGCTTTTAATGACTGTAATTAATTAAAAAGAGTTTTTTTTCCTTTCTGATACGACCTAATTGTTGGTCTTTTTTTCCTACACACCTATTCACTACAGGTATGCGATGGAGTTTGTTCATTAATTCATATTAACATCAAATACAAACTGTAAAACTTACATTTTATACTGAAACCCAGTCCCTATATTATGTTTGTTTGAGGCAGCTGGCATTAATGCTGTGTAACCAGTGTAGTGGCAAAAAGTCTTTATCTTCATAAGAAAAAATACTCAGGAGACAAAGGTTCCAGGTACCAAACAAAATTTACTTTATTCGCTCTAGCCAACAAAGTGAGACAATCAACACCCCTCAAAGAGGTGCTCAAAGGTCATCTGCCCTCCCAACATCTGACTCCATTTTTATACAGTATAAGATCAAACACTTCTTATCTGAGATGACGTATACTCTTTTCATTGGTCTCGGCCTGCCACAATTAATTTATTTGTTTAATATAGCAAAAGTGCAGCTGACTCCTTCCTCATATCTAAAATGTATCCTATATATCTAAAATATATTCTGCTTATTGGTTCTCATGGCATTGGCCTAGCTTGCACAGATACCTTATTATTAATATAGCAAAGTACAGCTGGTCTTCTTCTCAAATCTTTAAATGACATACTCTGTTTATTACTTCGATTGGCCATAGCACAACTAACTTATTGTTAATGTAGCGAAGTACAGCTGGACGACTTCTCTAATCTAAAATGACGTACTCTTGTTTACCGGTTGACCGGGAACATGAATCAGGACGCATAAGCAGGGTTCACATGAAATAAATAAAATTTTATATAAAACAGGAAACAAAAAACAAGTTACATATAGGAATGGCTGCCGCGAAACTGACGTTACGACACTGTGTCGAGATCCCGAAGCGTAGATGTTTCGAAACACTAGGTGTGTTCGACATCGGCTGTGGCTGGATGTAACCGATCAGCGAGATTAGCCGCGTGCAGGCGGAGAGGAGCTGAAAACGGAGACGTGAAGTCGGACGCGCTGCATGTGGTTCCCGTAGTTTGCTGCATTTACGTCAGGCATGGCTGATCACGTGCTGTTTGCTTGCTTAATCGCATTAAACATGATTTGTAAGATGTAAACTACATAAAAAGTGAATTATACTGTTTTAAATGTCCGTGTATGAGCATGAGGGGAACTGAAGAGGCTTACAGCATCTGTTTTTACAAGAATAAAGTTTAACATAAGCATATATTATTTAAATACCAATGTTGTGGGGTCTACGTTTTTTATCCATTTTATTTTGATGAACATGACACAATATAACATCGCGACTACATGAAAAGAGCTTTAACTGTTATAAAAATACAGATTTGTGAGCATTTGTGGAACTGACGGCGTGAAAATACACACGAAATACACGTGATTGTTGTCATGTGGTGAATCCGACCAATCGTGAAACAGCTATGTCGTCATTACAGCCCGTGCAGCTCCTCTTCGGGAACTGCGCTGGCTAACTCAGGCTGCTGATCTCGAACCGCTCTCGCGGTACTTAAAAGCCATATGACACAATCACGTGCCTGCAGCGCCAGCTGAAGTCGGACAAAAATACTAACCGGAATGCACTGCTTCAAGTCAGCCGCCGATCGGTCTGCGCAGCGCCGCATGAAGTCGAACACACCTACTGCTTCCAATGTGATTCGAAACACCCATGTCACGTGATGAAGTGATTCGAAACACCAAAGTCACGTGACAATGGCTTAACAAAGCGGTGCATTTCACAAGTGTTTCGAAAGGTGGCGTACCTGCGTCAAATCTTAAACTGACAGGGTAGGAAACAAATCTGACAATACATCATAGTCAAGTAAATTTTCCTCATTTGTATGTAACAGTTAGGCTACTTACAAAAAATTGCATGTCAGCAACAAGTGTCCCTTGTGTGAGAATTTTTTCAAAGGAGAAATTATATGTAAAAAAGCTGGCTGAGTCCATCAACACAAAACAATTTATATTTCTTTATATGTAAACAACGTGGAATATTATGGCTTGATATATTTTATGAATTTCAATTATTTATTTGGTGTATCTCTATTCCATTTTTTAAATTAAATAGACCCGAATAGCCTATAGTTATTGACAATTGTGAGCCTAAAAGCTTATGTAGTTGTCAAACAGATGTTAAAACAACAACAACAACAACAACAACAACAAAAAATGCATTTTATTAAGATGATGTAGCGCATGTATTTCCTGGGTTCGATCCTAAGATCTTTGCATGAGACTCAAGAACACTATCCACGCTCCTATTCTATCAGTTGTGTCAATCAAACAACATGTGAGATACAATTTGTCAGCGCTCGTCTAAAATCTTGTCAAGGATGCTTCATGTGAAGACATCCAAATGACCGCTAGGTGTCACTGTGGAGGCGGTTTCGGATTAATGTTTCGAAGCCTCGAAACATACGGCACAATTGATTAAACTGTTTCAGTGTTTCACGAAGCCTCGCTCGGCCCACTACTAGTAACATACAACAGCAGGTAAAACAGGAACATCCAACACAGGAACAGACAGGGAAGTAATGACAATGATCCAGCAAGTGCACATACAACAGGCAGGGGTATATATACAAACAGACTAACGATACACAGCTGTGATGAGGCAGGCAATTAATTAACAAGAGTCCAGGTGATGACAATCAGAACAGAAACAAGACATGACACGAATCAACCGTGACACTGATGAGATAGGCTGTTTCTCAATATGCGTTCTTCAGCGATCTTGCGTCCTCGTGTCCTCGCTCTACGTCATCATTAACGGTCGAAGTTCATTCCAATTCTCAAGAACGCAAGGACAGAGGACGCATGAAAATACCCGGATGTGTTCTTGATATCGAGGATGCATCGAGTGCAGACTTGCTGAAATCGCTTTACGCCCCAGAAGTCATTGCGGCAAAACTTCCGAGTTCGTTCTTCCAAGGTCGCCTGGCAAGACCGATCTCCACGAGGACGCAAGTCCGTTCTTTGCGTTCTTGGAATTGAGAAACAGCCACAGTGATGACGAAAACTGAGTGGTCCTAGATTATGGATGTATTGTGTATGAATCAGCATCTGTATCTATGTTAAAAAAGTTAGATATCATACAAGCCAAAGCTTTAAGAATAATTTTAAGAGCAGTTAAAACAACCCCAAATGCAGCATTGCAGGTGGAAACATCCGAAATGCCTCTGTATATAAGAAGGGAAAAACTAGCTACGGCATATTGGATTAATCTAAATGGACAAAGTAATGATCATCCTGTAAAAGAAGTACTTAAGGAAAGTTGGGAAACTATGAATACACCAGGTAAAGGTTTTGCATGGAAAATTAAAAAATGGAATAATTAAACTGGGTTAGATACGAAAGTATTTGCTCCAATAATTGTAACGTCTCCAATACCACCTTGGTTACTTGTAGTTTCTTTAACCAGGTCAAAGCAATCAAGAAAAACTGTATTTGAATCATATACATTAAACCATGTACTGGGCAAAAGTAGTTTAGGATTAGATTGCTACTCACAATTCCTCTCATGTTTGTGCAATGAGGTGAAGTACCTTTACATATATAAAAGGTGTGTGTGTGCGCGTGTGCACGTGTTTGTGTGTGTTCGTTCTACAGACAGAACAGCAAAGGACTATTGTGAAGTTGGAAAGAGTGATTGAAATGGGAGGAATCAAAATAAAAGACCTTGAGAAAACAGTCAGAAACAATGTAGTAAGTAACACATGTGTTTACATTCATCACAGTTTATGTTAGGTATGTTAAGTTCTTCAAGTATGTATGCAGTCTGTTTGACCATAACCTAAAATTTGACAAACAGATCTGTAGTGTTATAAAATCTTGCTTTTTTAATCTTCGCGCTACTTTCTAAAGTAAAACTGTTTTACCTTCCAAATGGTGAACCCTTTTGTTTAGATGATTGTATTTTACATCATCATGGTGTTTCTCAGTCTTCCTTATCCGGTCTACAGCTAGTCTAAAATGCACATGCTTGACTTCTTACTCCATCTCGCAAGTAAGTACTTATCAAATTTAGAATTGATTTTAAAACTCTAATATTTGTACATTTTTATACAGCAGGTAAAATAAGTATTGAACATGTCACCATATGTTGTGTAAATATCAAAAGGTGTTATTGATATGAAATTTTCACCAGATGTTGGTGATTAACACATACAAAAAATCCAACCATTAGATGTCCATAAATTAGGTTCTGTGTATTCATGTAAATGAAACAGGGAAAAAGTATTGGACCCCTGAAGAAAAGGATGTGTCAAAGGCATGGGAAGCAAGGATTTGTCCAGGATTGTTTGGTTTTTGGTTTATTCACACTGCCAATGATTTTCCCTAATCTCTGTGTGCATTCACACACACATAACGTTAAGACACGTGAAGTATTTGAAGAGTTTGGTTCCAAAACGCAATAAATCCATTTGGACAAATTTCGGTAAAAACGTGTTTTCTATACCAAGGAAGGGACAAGATGAAAACCACTATTTTCTGTTACAAACTTTCACATAGCATCTTTAGGTTATAAAAACATAAAAAATTCAAATCCATAACTTGATTTTCAAAGATTTATTATAAAAACGGATTATTTTTCCACAAAATGCAATAAATCCATGACAGTTTTTTATTTCAAAATGCTATAAATCTATTAAATCAATGTATAAATGTGCATTCATCTTTGCCATTTTATATTTATTTAGTTGACTAGTGGTATACAATGATTAAAAATAAACATTAATGGCATTAACCAAAACACTTACTTTGTTATATTAAGAACACTGTCATTGCAGCGTACTTGACGTCGTCTCTTTAAATTTTCACAGCGATCAGCTGTAAAATGTTTTGGTTCTGCTCGATTTTTGTTGACTTTGAGTAAAACAATGTAAAGTTTTCATAAGATCCTCTGGGGTCAATGTTTTAGCATGAGAAGCTTGATGCTGTTGTAACGTGTAACGTGCAACGTAACTGATTGCGCTACAGCTAGTAATAATTTTCAGTCTGGGCCAATGAATATCAGAAGCAAGGAACGTCTACTGGAGAGTGGAGGCAGTACAGCAGGTGAGTAAGTGACTGACAAAGTTTTGTTCTGATTCAGTGAATTGTATTATTATAGAAAATTTCTATTTTGTTATTTGTTCAATGAATAATTCACAGATATAGACTCAGTTGCTAACAGTGAAGATCAACAATTAACAATCTTCTTTCATTTCTTATAGGATCAAGAATTCAACAGTTTGACAGATTCAATTCAATTTGAAGTTTCACACTCTTCACAAAATATAAAAATAAATAAAACTCTCAAAATAAAACAGTAGTGTGTTTTTCTTTCACTTCAGGGAAAGTATTTTACAAATAATATGACCTTCAGCAAAATATTACATTCAATAAAACCCCAAAAAATATTGAATGGACATTCAATTTAACTCAGAACACTGAATGTGATTCAAATTTCTCAGAACAGATCACTTTTCTTTTCAAACTCAACAGAATACTCAACAATATGAGCTGTAAATACACAAATGCATCAAATTGATTCAATTCAGTTCGAATAATGATCAAACGACTCAGTTGAACACAGTTCGTGAATCAAATGATTCAGTTCAGTTCCAATAGAGATCAAACAACTCAGTTGAACACAGTTCGTGAATCAAATGAGTCAGTTCAGTAACAAGAGTTATTAAACTCTCTCAATGAGCTCAAGTTCAAAAGACAATCTCTCCTTTTGGTAGAAGAAAAAAATATCAAGAGTTCAACGAACGAGAGTCTTTTTTTGTGTCCAAAAGCAAGAAAAAAATTGGAAATTTCCTACCAGTTGGTGAATCTTAGCACAGTTCAAAGTGGAAACAGGTTCGTTGATGGCTCGCCATTGTGCATATTTAATCACGTCAGATACACAGATTCCTCTCCAGAAGGATTAAATATGGCACAAAACAGGAATCTCTCACAGGAAATCACGTAGAATAAATCATAGACAAAACAAAAACCCAGCCTTGAAGAAATACAAGGCAGAAAGATAATCAATATCAATTTCAACTTTTTAACAGCAAATATCTTAACAGCAAAAATCATGTATACACTTCGATTAAGATATTAAATCATGTTTCAACACTTATTGAACTTATAAACATAAATTTCACAATCACATTTCATCAGCATCTTTACACGTGAAATTAGCTTTAGCCCTCATGCTAATACTACAGCTCACGCTGTGCTCACGTGGCCCATGTAAACACTGCATATCAATAGCTTATTTAGTTAATGACACTTTTCTCAGATAATGTATTACGTAAAATGTGACTCACCAAGGCAATAACTTCATATATATTCAAATAAGCTCATTTGCAACACTCCAATTCTCCGTTGGATTTCATCCACTTTCAGTTCACAAATCTTTGCTTTGTCGTCCTCTCACTCCAATGACAACTTCACGTAATCGAATCCATTCAGAAATATGACTATTTACTGCATCCAAAGTTATTCGCGATCTATTTTAAAACTTTCTTATAGAGGATCTCTGAATATCGCTCTGTGTAGCTGCTCCGTTTCACTCTCTCCCTCTGTCTTTCAAACTGACAGTCTAGTAGTGCCGCTGCAGGTTGTGGGCGGGGCTTATGAAAGTGCTGCTAACATTGGCTCTTTGGAGAGTCAGTCACTGAAATAAGGGCTGTGATTGGGCAAAACAGTTTTCCTTCTAGAACTTTCCTCCTTTCTTACTTTTCTCACTTTTCTTCACTTAATTATTTTATTATATTTCACTTTATTATTATTTTATAATTCTTAATCTTAACTAGTAACTGGATTACCCGGGTTACACTCTCCCCTTCTGGAAGATATGCAGGTCCCGCTGCATCTTTTAGGCTGCGAAACAATCGCAGAGGGATATCCACCATACATTTCCACAGACGTACTCTTAAGAGAATCAGGCTCTTCCAGTGACACAGTGAAGGCTGTACTGAGCCCTTGCAGTAATGACTGTACGACTAATGAAAGGGGATTACCCAACTTAGGGTACTGCAGCCTCTTAGGTGGCTCACAATGTCTCTGAGAGCGCCTGGGGACATCTTCTACCCTCTGGCCAGTCTCAATTAGGCTGTCTTGAGTACTCAAATTTACAGATTCATCCTGTATCAGGCCATCACCCCTTTCATCCTCCTCATTGAGGGTCTCAGATGGGGGCTCAACAAACCCCTGGTCCTGTTGTTTGTTCTGCACAGGTAAGTTATTTAATGCATCAGTTCCTACAAGGTATTTCAATTGCAAATTCTCTCTTTCAGGTTCAATTGCAGTTGTGTCATTACTAAATTGATCCATCACAGGTAGGTTATATCCATCATCATCCCTTGCTTGATTGTCTATGAGGATTTCATCGAGTCTCTCAGGTAAGTTTTCTTTTTCAGGGTTCACAGTGGCGGACGGCGTTTCCCCGGACTTTACTTCAGGTAAGTTTGGTACAATCGTTGGACATCTGCAAGAAGGTGAGATGTTGGTTGTAGTGAATTCCAGCTGTTGTTCCTGATTTCTAATACAAATCAGGTCATCGTCTGAATCCGACTGACTGCTTGCCACATGCTCTTGGTAAGCTGCTTTATTGCCAGTTTGTAATCTGGTTCTTGGTCTATGACAGGCCTTTGGAGGGACAGATTCCTCATCTTCACTCGCAGGTATGAAACCACAAGGCCGAAGCAAGTCACGATGTAGGGTGCGAACGGGTCCATTTCTCCCCTCTGGCTGGACTGTATACACTGGGATATCTTCAACTTTCCGAAGAACAACATAAACATCTGGCTCCCATTTGTCCGCCAGCTTGTTCTTCCCTCTCAGCTTCACATTCCGTACCAGTACTTTATCTCCCACTTCAAGGGTAGAAACAACCACATGCTTGTCAAATCTGCGCTTGTTACGGTCAGCTACTTTTGCTGCGGTCTTCATGGCAATCTCATAGCTTTCTCTCAGACACTCTTTTAAGTCCTTCACATATTGAGAGTGAGTCTTGGTAGGCTTATTTACTGGCAGACCAAAAGCCAAGTCGACAGGCAATCTGGGCTGCCTCCCAAACATGAGTTCATAGGGAGTATACCCAGTCACATCACTTCGAGTGCAGTTGTATGCATGCACCATGGGTCTCACAAAATCCTTCCAGCAAGACTTTTTCTTATTTTCAAGAGTGCCCAACATCTGAAGAAGGGTCCTATTAAATCTCTCCACCGGGTTTCCCCTCGGGTGGTATGGGGTAGTTCTCACTTTACGGACACCGGCAATGTCACACAACTCTTTGATCAGTCGAGATTCAAAGTCTGGCCCTTGGTCGCTGTGCAACCTCTCTGGAAAGCCATAATGTACAAAAAAGTTGTCCCATAAACACCTAGCCACAGTTTGGGCTTTTTGGTTTCTCGTAGGGATCGCCACTGCATATTTGGTGAAGTGGTCCGTTATGACTAGTATGTCCTTAGTATTGCTCCTATCTGGTTCCAGAGACAAAAAGTCCATACAGACTAACTCCAACGGTCTCGTGGTCTTGATGTTCACCAAAGCAGCGGCTTTCTCTGGGGGCATCTTCCTACGTACACACCTCTCACATGTCTTGATTTTTTCTTCCACAGCTAGTGCCATTTTGGGCCAAAAGAATCTATTTCTGATGAGGTCAATAGTTCTCTCCATACCCATGTGCCCCATGTCATCATGTAGGCTCTTCAGAACCATTCCTCGCAAAGCAACAGGTAAGGTTAGTTGATAGTGTGTGACCCCTTGATCTGTTCTCTCCCTGTAGAGCACTCCTTCAATCAGTTTAAGTCGATTCCATTCCCTTATCCACAAAGCAACTGTATGGGGATGACTCTTTGGGTCTGGAGGCTTATCATTCCATTCCATCCAATCCATGATGACTTTAAGGTCGGGATCCATCTTTTGTTGCTTTATCAGCTCCTCTCGAGAAAGATAAGGAATTACAGGGAGCCCGTGTTCATCTTCCTGTTCAAACCCATCAGGTAAGACATCAGCATGTAGAGCCAAAGACTTGACAAGAGTAATAGAGGCATCCGACAAGCCAACATCATCTAGGGACTCTCTGAGTTGATGTCTTTCACAAATGGCGTTTATTGCCTCTGGTAGAATCACAGAATCCTCTACTCCTGTTTCACTCAACCGATGAAGAGTGAACTGTTTTATCCTCTCCCTCTCTTTTTGGGACACTAGATCATCTAAAGGCTCTCCATGTGGACGCCTAGAAAGTCCATCAGCATCACGATTCTGACTTCCAGCTCTATACTGAAGCTTAAAATTATAGGTGGACAGGCTCGACAACCAACGGTAACTGGTGGCATCCAGTTTTGCAGACGTCAAAATGTAAGTCAATGGGTTGCTATCTGTTACCACCACAAACTCTGCTCCATACAGGTAATCATTGAATTTGGAGGTTACCGCCCATTTAAGAGCCAGGAACTCCAACTTGTGAGCTGGATACTTGGTTTCACTCTTTGTCAACCCTCGACTTGCAAATGCAATTACTCGCATCTGTCCTTCTTGTCTTTGGTACAAGGCTGCCCCGAGCCCGGTGGTGCTGGCGTCGGTATGCAGAATGTAAGGAAGCTTTGGATCTGCAAATCCTAAGACAGGAGAAGTAGTCAGTTTTTCAATAATCAAGTCAAAGGCTTGCTGGCATGAGTGATCCCATCTGTCTCCAAACTGCTCTTTGTGGTCACGGTACTGTGCACTCTTCTTCATTTGATTGTGAACTTTTCGAAGCGGTGCATATCCTACTGTGAGGTCATTAAGTGGCTTGACGATCTTTGAAAAATCCTGTACAAATCTTCTATAATACCCTGAGAAACCCAGGAAAGATCTTAACTCCTTGAGATTTCTAGGCCTTGGCCAGGTTTTAAGGGCTTCGATTTTCACTGGATCTGTCTCCACTCCATTTTCAGACACAATATGACCTAAGTATCGGACCGAAGTCTGGAAAAATTTGCATTTCTCAGGTGACAACTTTAATCCATACTCTTTGAGCCGTGTTAAAACATGCAACAGCCTTGACTCATGCTCTTCCAGGCTTTCTGAGAAAACTATCAAGTCGTCAATGAAGACCAATACTTCCTTCCGGTTTAGATTCCCCATACATCGCTCCATCAACCTTTGAAACGTGCTTGGGGCATTGGAAATCCCCTGAGGCATGCGATTAAATTCCCAGAACCCCAGGGGACAGACAAAGGCCGTCTTGCACTTGTCAGCTTCCTCCATCTCAACTTGATAGTATCCTGACTTTAAGTCAAGGACAGAGAACCACTTCGACCCCGTCAACACAGAGAAAACTTCTTCTAAATTTGGCAAGGCGTAAGCATCTTTGATGGTTTGTGAATTTAGCTTCCTGAAATCAATACACAGGCGCACAGAATTGTCCTTCTTCCTTACAACTACAATGGGCGAAGCAAAGGGAGATTCTGACGCTCTAATGACTCCAGCAGATAACAGTTCTTGCAGATGTTTCCGTACCGCATCGATGTCCTTGGGGTGGATAGGTCGAGCTCGATGTTTGAAAGGTGTCTCTTCATTAAGTTTTATATGGTGGGTTACTTTGTCAGTGTGTCCAAAATCGAAATCATGCGTAGCAAAAACTTCAGGCATGGACTTCAACTGATCTGTTATCCGTTTTTTCCACTCAGGTGTCAAAGGAGAATCACCAAAATCAACTTGTAGATTGAAACAAGCAGCAGGGCTTTTCATTCACGCCACTGGAATCTGATGGTCTGTCTTTCATGACACTTTGGACTGCATGTATCTCTGCAATTTTGGTTCTGGGCTGGATGGTAATATCTTTCTGGGTTTCATTTCTTAGCACGACTGGTAATTGTTGGTGCCTTTTTAAAGATAAAGTATGCAAACAGCTAGCTACTAACAGACCACCTGGCAGGGTGGGTAAGGTTGGTGATTCTACTGCTACACAACTCTCCACATGAGGGTGGTTTACCAGAACCTGTCCATCCAGGACCACTGTACATCCTGCAGGTATCACTTCGGGGCCTGGTCCCTTAAATTTTACACAGCCTACCGTGTCAGCACATGCCTGCCTGTGTCTTGCTTTTAGAACATTTAACACTGCGTGGTATCCATGCAAGTTGGATCTGGGAAATGACAATGAGCCTTGAACATGTTCACCATACAGGGTGTCTAATGAGTTAGTGCCAATCAGGATTTGCGGCATGTTCATTAAATCGGGAACTACCAAGGCTAGAGTAGGCACTTCTGTCTCTGACCCAAGGAACTCTGCTGGAAATTTCAAGGTCAACTCCACATAACCAAGGTAAGGCACAGTTTGCCCATTTGCCCCTTCCACTTCCAGTAAGTCATCCAGTGACTTCAGGGGACAATCAGACAAGTGTTCTTCATAAAATGACCAGGGAATTGTGGTGACTTGGGATCCCGTATCTAGAAGACATGAAACTTTTTCCCCACCAACAGTGACCTCTGCAGTACACTTTATTCCAACTAGACCTCTAGGTAAGTTATTCAAGGGTGTTTGGCTGCATGCGTTTTGGTTAAAAGAGTAAGTAGGTTTCTTAGGGCCTTTGTCTCGCCTAGTCTCTGTATGCCGCTCTACAGAGACGGTTCCCAGTTTAAAGATTTTTGTAGGGCCTCGTGTTGGGAATCCCACAGGGCTTGTTGTTCTCTTAGCTTGCGTCTCTTTTCTGCAACTTTAGCAGGATCAGGAGCATTATTACAGTCACGGGCAAGATGACCATTTTCCGCACATCTAAAACAGTACCCAGGACGGGGTCTGCTTTCAGGCATTTTGTCATGGGTGGCCCACTCTGTTGCACCTTGTTCTGGTATCTTGCGCCTGACCTGACCTCTAGACTGCAAAAATCTCTCAGGGTGCTCTTTGTGAACTTCATAGGTAGGGACTTGAACTCTCAAAGCAGCAATCTGTCTTTTAAGGTCAGAAATTTCAATTGCTTTCTCATCTTTACTTTCTTTTGAAATAATTGCGGTGTTCAAGGCAGTGACTTGTGCTTGCAACTCTGCTACAACCCTTTTTAGCTCACTCACTTCATTGGATTTTGATGAGGCGGCTTTGTTTTGATGACCTGAGGGTTTTTGCACAGGAACAGCTTGAGATTGTAGTGCGCAAACTTGCTGTAAACTTACATCAGTAGAATCATTATCTTGTGTGTCGCATGGGTATGCAGATATCTGATGTGTCGATGGTCTGATTTTCGAAGTAGCAGGACAATGCTTGGTTAGCCCCAAGTGCTTCCTCATCCTCTCTTCTTTAGAGGCATGTTTGTCCTCTTCTGTGCGTATAAGCACCACTAGTTCTGCAAAGGAAGGAGGGTCTGTTTTCTTCCTCTCTAGCTGGAGATCTGCAATGAGACTGTTGTCCCAACAGCCGCGACAAAATTGCTTCAGCAGACAGCGGTCTCTCTCACTTTCAGATATGCCTCCTCGTCTAATGGTTGTACTCAGAAGAACTTGTAACCTATGTAGATAAGTTGAAGGCTTCTCACCCGGATTTTGGAGGGCACCCATAAACTTAGCTAGCAGCTCATCTCCATCTTCCACAGAGCCATACACAGACTCCAGCAACTTCAAATACACTGCAGGTAAGCTGTTAGGGGACACATGTTTAACAATATCTGCGGCTGGTGGGAGAAGGCTGTCAAGAATTTTTCTTGTTCGATGTAGATCAGAGAATGAGGGATCTGTCAACAGGAAGTCCACGCTTGCACGCCAAGTATCAAAATCTGGCTCATTAATGGGCCTGGGGATTTTTCCTGAGAATGATCTGAGGCGGAAAGAGGCCTGGTGCAATGGGGCTCCATCATTGGTTCTAACAATATGTTCTACAACCACCTTCTGCACACTGGGAGGGTCAATCATGTCCATTGTGAGTGAGGGATGGGATGTCACTGTGACGGAGGGACTGCGGTTCCCACTACTACGTTGCTCCGAGGCCAGGTTTTGTGATCCTCTACGTTGAATTTCTTGAAAGGGTGGATTTTCTAACGGGGGATGGGCTACCCGTTCTGTGGTTAATTTTTGTGTTGCGGCTGGGTTTTCGGGTTCCAATCTCAAGACAGAGGGTGACTTGAATCCTTCCAACCGTGAGGGGCTGCTAGTAGCGCTTGTCAAGGGATTTGTCTCTTGTGGCACGTCAACTGGAGTTTTCGCCCCACCAACCTTCATCAACTCTCGTTGGAGGACATTTTGTAAAGTCTCTCCGTTGGCGTTTGCTATTGTCTGTAGTTTCTCCAAGCACTCAACAGTGGCAGTACTAATGGTGGGGGTGTGCACCATACCCAGGGCTCGCACACGGGACACAATGTCTGTATTAGTGGGGCTCACTAAGGTTAGAGGCAGCTGGGGCTCGAGATTGCTCATGGCTGACCTGTGTGTGAACTCTACTATTGCATTGCGATGAAATTCTGACTGTGGATCATCAATTAGCAGATTGCGTCGCACAGAGCCAAATCTTGAAAGGTATGTTTCTAGAACTTGGTCCTCTTCAGTCAGTGTTACTCCACTAACGATGACTGCATTTTGCACATTGACATTTTCTCGTCCTACAACATCCATTTTTGTCTGTTTTTCTGATTCACTATACGTCTATCTCAGTGGTTATTCACCTTAATTTCTGCTGCGTCCTCTCTCCTGGCTGGCTCGCCAAAGTTGTAACATGTAACGTGCAACGTAACTGATTGCGCTACAGCTAGTAATAATTTTCAGTCTGGGCCAATGAATATCAGAAGCAAGGAACGTCTACTGGAGAGTGGAGGCAGTACAGCAGGTGAGTAAGTGACTGACAAAGTTTTGTTCTGATTCAGTGAATTGTATTATTATAGAAAATTTCTATTTTGTTATTTGTTCAATGAATAATTCACAGATATAGACTCAGTTGCTAACAGTGAAGATCAACAATTAACAATCTTCTTTCATTTCTTATAGGATCAAGAATTCAACAGTTTGACAGATTCAATTCAATTTGAAGTTTCACACTCTTCACAAAATATAAAAATAAATAAAACTCTCAAAATAAAACAGTAGTGTGTTTTTCTTTCACTTCAGGGAAAGTATTTTACAAATAATATGACCTTCAGCAAAATATTACATTCAATAAAACCCCAAAAAATATTGAATGGACATTCAATTTAACTCAGAACACTGAATGTGATTCAAATTTCTCAGAACAGATCACTTTTCTTCTCAAACTCAACAGAATACTCAACAATATGAGCTGAAAATACACAAATGCATCAAATTGATTCAATTCAGTTCGAATAATGATCAAACGACTCAGTTGAACACAGTTCGTGAATCAAATGATTCAGTTCAGTTCCAATAGAGATCAAACAACTCAGTTGAACACAGTTCGTGAATCAAATGATTCAGTTCAGTAACAAGAGTTATTAAACTCTCTCAATGAGCTCAAGTTCAAAAGGCAATCTCTCCTTTTGGTAGAAGAAAAAAAAATATCAAGAGTTCAACGAACGAGAGTCTTTTTTTGTGTCCAAAAGCAAGAAAAAAAATTGGAAATTTCCTACCAGTTGGTGAATCTTAGCACAGTTCAAAGTGGAAACAGGTTCGTTGATGGCTCGCCATTGTGCATATTTAATCACGTCAGATACACAGATTCCTCTCCAGAAGGATTAAATATGGCACAAAACAGGAATCTCTCACAGGAAATCACGTAGAATAAATCATAGACAAAACAAAAACCCAGCCTTGAAGAAATACAAGGCAGAAAGATAATCAATATCAATTTCAACTTTTTAACAGCAAATATCTTAACAGCAAAAATCATGTATACACTTCGATTAAGATATTAAATCATGTTTCAACACTTATTGAACTTATAAACATAAATTTCACAATCACATTTCATCAGCATCTTTACACGTGAAATTAGCTTTAGCCCTCATGCTAATACTACAGCTCACGCTGTGCTCACGTGGCCCATGTAAACACTGCATATCAATAGCTTATTTAGTTAATGACACTTTTCTCAGATAATGTATTACGTAAAATGTGACTCACCAAGGCAATAACTTCATATATATTCAAATAAGCTCATTTGCAACACTCCAATTCTCCGTTGGATTTCATCCACTTTCAGTTCACAAATCTTTGCTTTGTCGTCCTCTCACTCCAATGACAACTTCACGTAATCGAATCCGTTCAGAAATATGACTATTTACTGCATCCAAAGTTATTCGCGATCTATTTTAAAACTTTCTTATAGAGGATCTCTGAATATCGCTCTGTGTAGCTGCTCCGTTTCACTCTCTCACTCTGTCTTTCAAACTGACAGTCTAGTAGTGCCGCTGCAGGTTGTGGGCGGGGCTTATGAAAGTGCTGCTAACATTGGCTCTTTGGAGAGTCAGTCACTGAAATAAGGGCTGTGATTGGGCAAAACAGTTTTCCTTCTAGAACTTTCCTCCTTTCTTACTTTTCTCACTTTTCTTCACTTAATTATTTTATTATATTTCACTTTATTATTATTTTATAATTCTTAATCTTAACTAGTAACTGGATTACCCGGGTTACACTGTCTGGAGAACAAGCAACCGAGTGCCTCTCGCGGAAATGATTAGATGTTGATGGCTTACGTTTCTTTCCCGTCACAGAAAACCATCACAGGTTTAGCAATGCAATTTAAGTATTATTTTGTTTTGTTTGTTGATCACGAAGTACAAAGTAGATGATGAAAACTAGGACTCGGTGTACTCAGCACGCCGCCATTGTTTGTTTACATTGCATGACTGTTGGGCTGTAATATCAGGAATGGATTTATTGCGTTCTGTAAAAAAGGAGGAGTGGCGTTTGTCGCATTTTGGGAAAAAAGGCATAAAGATGACAGAATATTACGGCGGGTATTGGATTTTGCGTAAAATTAAGAATTTACTTTTAACTACTGACCTGATATAATACTAATTTTGGCAGTAACTCATTTTTTTCAAAAATGGCGTTTATCGCGTTTTGGAACCAAACTCTTCATTTCTTCCACAGCGTCTGAAGTTTGCTAATTATTTGTAATTTCTCTCTCTAGAAACCACGCATTTTAGTTTATGACAACATGATAAGGAGCACGTGATGTGCTGTTCTGTCATGCTGGTGAATGATCTCTGATAGTGACGAGCTCCCTGATATCTGCTTCAGTACAGTTTGGTGACGTTTCTAATCATGAATGTTGATCTGCATGTCCCTGTGTCAAAAAGCGGAACCATAACTTCTTGTTGCGAAGGCACACCCCTTACGACATTGTTTCTGCCTCTTGTTCACACAGAACATTTACAGGACGTGTTTGTGTTCACACAGAAACCTCTCTGACAAATTTAACGGAAATGTTCTGGGACCAAAGTGAATGAGGTTTTAGCGTGTTCAATACTTTTTCCTGTGTCATTTTACATGATTACAAGGTGACAATGTCAATTAAAGCTGCTGGGGGAATACAACTAGTTGTGCTTTTAGAAACAGATTTCCAATGTGACTTTCTGAATGTATACAAAAGTCACAGAGAATGATCAGTCGCTCCTCTACTCTTCACAGGCTGATATAAACAGAGAGCAGACAGAGATACAGAAGGTGTTTGCTGCAGTGATGGATGCTGTGAGGAGAGCTGAGGAGGAGCTGCTTGCTCCTCTAGAGAATGGACACAGAAGTCTGGAGAGAGAGAAGGAAGAGAAGACACGGCAGATACTAAGAAACAATGAACAGCATAAAAAAACCATTCATCACCTGATTCAAACACGGAACGAAGAAGACGACATCCTCTTTCTCCAGGTCAGACATTAATATTATTGTATATTAAAAATATGATGTATATGAAATATATTAATACTATAAACTTACATATTGCATATTAAAGTATTTTCACACAAGAGAGAGTGCTGTTATACTGAATATCAGGACAGTGATTCATACTACAGCTTGATTATGAGATTTATTCTAGGGATGGGCACGAATATTCGAATATTCGATCGGCAGTAATAATTCGAATTTAAAAAATGCTATTCGAATGTTCGTTTGTTTTTAATTTGCCACCAAAGGGTTACGACTTATTTAATGCTTTTTCACTTCATCTATACTGTCTTTTACACACTTAAATGTAAGATATACATGAACATTAATTCGTATGTATGTCTGATTGTTTGGCACTGCAGATTGCAGACGAATTTTAGTTTTTCCATTTATCTCCGGGTTTGGCTGCGCCGTATTTGGCCACTGGCTCACGTGTTATTAAACGTGCTTCTCCACCGCCCGCGTCAACACATCATGAGAGATTTGTAAGCTTTCTGTTATAAAGTCTACTTTATTTTGTTAATAACGAGACAGACACGGAGAACGAAATGAAACGGAGAACATTTATTATATGCAGTGCTCTTTCGAAAATGAACCGGATAACTGCACATGGCTGTTTAAAAGCAAAGCTCCGTCTTTGTGAAATGTTGTTAAATTTAGCTAACGTTAGTAACTTTGCACAGTCAACAATAATCTATCGAGCCAGCTTACATTATTTGTAAAATAATGTTAAATACAGATATTCAATCTTGTTCAATCCGTCTGTTGTTTTTATCGGATAACCATCATCACGAGGAAGAGTTTTCTCCGCAGCACCGGCATTATTGTATCTAGTCAGAAGAACGGGCCTTCACCGAAGCAGGTAGGATAAATAGGTTCCCCTTCGAGGTAACTCGAGCTGCGTCGCCGAAGCTACGCTATGGGAACGCCCTCTGCGTGATTGCGTCTGAAGCACGTATGTCAAATCAGTCCAATGGTCACGTCATAGGCGGGTGACGTGGGAACCAGGAAGCTTTAAAAAGAGGACCCGGCAAGCCAACCTCAGCTCTTTGTGCCTCAGCAAGCGAGTGTGTGTAATTATCATGTCTAAGTCCAAACAAAGTTTTAAGGAGTGTGCTTCCCCGTGTCCTCGTTTCATTACGAGCGAGGACTCGGATCGTCTCTGTGTTATGTGCCTCAGGGCACAACACGCACAATCATCTCTTGAGAAGGGTGGTTGTGCACATTGTGATAGGATGCCGCTCCGTACGTTGCGCTCGCGTCTCGCACTCTTCGAGGAAGGTGGTGAGCCGCGTGTTCCCCACGGTTCTGGCCTCGCTACTGCCGAGGCAGAGCGGAAGCTGTGATCGTGGGGATCACAACTAGATCTCGCGAACGAGCTTGAGACGGGTCTTCCCCTTTCTCAGCCTTCACCCGTGGGGTCTAGTGCCCCGTCTCTGGATTCGGAAGCCCGTGCTGCAGTTTCTTCCGCCCAGGGCGGGAGCCCAGATTTGCATTTATCATCGTCCGAGGAAGTCGATATTATGTCTGTGTATTTGATGGAGGTTGTCACTAATGCCGTGGCTCGCTTAAAATTAGACTGGCCGGCGGAGACACAGAGCGCGCGTCCTCAGAGCATGTTAGACGAGCGCTTTTTAAAACAGAAACCTCAACCTTCGCGGCGCAACATGCCTTTCTTTCCTGATCTCCACAGCGAGCTGTCGAGATCATGGAAAGCTCCGTATTCAGCCCGTGTTCATACCCCTCACGCCACCATGTATTCCAACATTGTGGGGATGGGTGAACACGGATATTTAACGATGCCCCATTAAAATCGCCTTCGCTTCCCATGAAACCCGTTAGGTTAACTTCATCTTTAGTGGGTAAAGCTTATAAGTCTGCAGGGCAGGCTGGGGCTTCACTGCATACCTTAGCTGTCTTACAGGCGTACCAAGCAGAACTGCTTAAAGATTTAGATACTGAGGTGGGGGGTACGTCTGATATATTTAAAGAGCTTCGTCGAGTCACTGATGTGTCACTCAGGGCAATTAAAGGCGGAGTCCACGATGTTTGAAAAACGGTTTGGAAAAGAAGACGGGCCGACTACCAAAACACACTTATAGCCAATCAAATCAAATCAAATGCCGGGTTGCGTATGTGTGGGGCGGGTCTATCAACAGAAGGTCCAGATTCTATTGGGGTAGTGGCGTGTTAGGACTCTGCCTTTATCTTGTTGGTAATTATATCTAGTTTTGTATGGCAGGGTTCTAACAGTACAATGTTTTGTGTGGGAGAACGTGGTTTTGGTATTGTTATATTAGGCCACGTTTTTCCCGTGTCTTGTGACTTTTCCCCCGCTCCCTTGTATTATCTAGTCTTTGTTTTTATGTCTTGTTTAGCCTTGTGTACTGTTTTCATGTGTGTGTATATATGTATATATATGTGTGTATATGTATATGTATATATGTATATATATATATATATATATATATATATATGTGTATGTATGTGTATGTATATGTGTATGTATATATATATATGTATATATATATATATATGTATATATATATATATATATATATATATTTATTTATTTATGTTTATATATATATATGTATATATTTATGGTTTGTGTTCTTAGTGTTATGGTTGTCTTGTGTTTGTTTCACAGGTTCACGTGTGCTTCCCTCACAGGTGTTCCTGTTTAGTGTGATTGCCTCCTCTTGTCTTCCTCACCTGTTGCTTGTTATCCCGTCTTCTGGTCTGTGTATTTAATCCCTGTGTCTCTAGTGTGTCTTTGCAAATCCGTTTGTCTATGTACGCCAGTGTTTGTGCTGTGTTTGTACCTACAAGTTCTTAACCAGCTAATTCTAGTCTTGTCTTGTCGTTCGTTTGTCAGTTTTGCCCAGTTTGTTGTTTTGTTAGTTTGCCCGTGCTCAACTTTGCTCTCTCTGCTGCTGTGGTCGATCTGGCTGCTCACTGAAGACTTTGAGACTGTGTTACCAGTTCTAGAGTGAGACTCTCAGCGGCTCTGTCGCTGTCCAGCAGCGGGTCATCCTCGCTGGTACTGTCCAGCGTGCTCCCGCACCTTTAACTCTCTCTCTCTCTGCCCGTCTCAGGAGTCATCATCCGCCAGTGTTTTGAGGGCGTGGAACCCAGTTAAGTGGAGGATCCTTCTCCCCGTTGTGTGTGTGTGTGCCCTATCTCTCTCACCCACCGCTCGTGTGGCAGGAGTCCGAGCGTGTGCGGAACGCCGTGTACAGAGTGTGCCCAGTTTGCCGTCTGACTCGTTATTTGATTAATAAATATTTCTGTTAATCTGCTCTGGGATCCCTGTGTGTTTTTCGTCCCTGACAGAACGGATTTGCCAAGAATGGATCCCGCGGATATAGACCCATCCTGGATTGCTTACCGAGGTCACCAAGCGCATGTCCTGTTCGGCCTCCGGCAGAAGGGGGCTAATGTGAAGGACTTCGCGTTTGACTTTTTGAGGGCGGCTAAGTACTCCGGCTTCCGCGAGGCGGAGTTGAAGCTCATTTTTAACAGCTGCCTCGACAAGCCTCTCACTGCAGCAGAGCAAAGGACCCTGAGACCCCTGGCCTTCCCGGAAACAGTGGAGTATCTGATGAACCGTGAAGAGCCAGGGGATTCTATTGACACCTCTCTTCCTGTCCCTTTGCCGTCCATCCCGGAGGGTTGCGTTGTCGGGGTGATGACCCGGGAGAACACTGCGCCCTCCACATCATGTCCGGTAAGCTCTGCCCCGCCAGTCAGCCTTCGGGGTAAAAGAGAGCGTAGAGTGTCCTGGGAATCTGCATCGGAAGGGTCATCTACCGAGCCTATCGTTCCCACCACACCACCTCATGCCATCGCTCTCACTGCACCGCGCCCAAAGAAGAAGAAGAGGAAGAGGGGCTCCTCCGTTCTTCAGCCACCGCTGCAGCCCCTGCCGTCTGCGCAGCCACCGCTGCAGCCCCTGCAGTCTGCGAAGCCACCGCTCCAGCCCCAGCCGTCTGAGCAGCCACCGCTGCAGCCCCAGCCGTCTGAGCAGCCACCGCTGCAGCCCCTGCCGTCTGCGCAGCCACCGCTGCAGCCCCTGCCGTCTGCGCAGCCACCGCTGCAGCCCCTGCCGTCTGCGCAGCCACCGCTGCAGCCCCTGCCGTCTGCGCAGCCACCGCTGCAGCCCCTGCCGTCTGCGCAGCCACCGCTGCAGCCCCTGCCATCTGCGCAGCCACCGCTGCAGCCCCTGCCATATGCGCAGCCACCGCTGCAGCCCCTGCCATCTGTGCAGCCCCCTGTCAGTGCCCCTGTCTCTTCGTCGCTGCCGTCCGCAGTCTCCCCTGTCGTGATTCCTGTCTCGCCTCCGCAGCCGTCCGCTGCGCCCCCTGTCATAGTCTCCATGTCATCTCCGCTGCTGGACGCAGCGCCCCCTGTCATTGTCACTGTCCCATTGTCGTCTCCGCAGCCGTCCGCTGCACCCCCTGTCATTGTCCCTGTCTCGTCTCCGCTGCCGGCCGCAGCGCCCCCTGTCACTGTTCCTGTTTCCCCTCAGCCTTCAAGACCAGACTTTGTTTTTCCCAATGTTTCCTCCCCTAAGAACCCTGCTAGGCCTGCCCGGCCTTCACGCACCCAACCCTCAGCTATTCCCCGGGGTCAGAAGGCTCGTCCTGGACCCAGTCCCATCCCTCCTCCTGTGAACGTTGTTGTTCCCCCGCCCCCCCTCCCTTGTTTGTTGTTTTTGTTGTCCCACCCTAACCCTCTTGTTGTTCTGTCTTGTCTTCCTTTGTTGGTGTTTGTCATGTTTTCGTGGATGGTGTCCAGTGTTCAGTCTGTCTTGTCCTGTGTCTCTCCTTGAGGGCCGCCAGGGGGCGTCCCTTGAGGGGAGGGTCCTGTTAGGACTCTGCCTTTATCTTGTTGGTAATTATATCTAGTTTTGTATGGCAGGGTTCTAACAGTACAATGTTTTGTGTGGGAGAACGTGGTTTTGGTATTGTTATATTAGGCCACGTTTTTCCCGTGTCTTGTGACTTTTCCCCCGCTCCCTTGTATTATCTAGTCTTTGTTTTTATGTCTTGTTTAGCCTTGTGTACTGTTTTCATGTGTGTGTATATATGTATATATATATGTGTATATGTATATGTATATATGTATATATATATATATATATATGTGTATGTATGTGTATGTATATGTGTATGTATATATATATATGTATATATATATATATATGTATATATATATATATATATATATATATATATATATTTATTTATTTATGTTTATATATATATGTATATATTTATGGTTTGTGTTCTTAGTGTTATGGTTGTCTTGTGTTTGTTTCACAGGTTCACGTGTGCTTCCCTCACAGGTGTTCCTGTTTAGTGTGATTGCCTCCTCTTGTCTTCCTCACCTGTTGCTTGTTATCCCGTCTTCTGGTCTGTGTATTTAATCCCTGTGTCTCTAGTGTGTCTTTGCAAATCCGTTTGTCTATGTACGCCAGTGTTTGTGCTGTGTTTGTACCTACAAGTTCTTAACCAGCTAATTCTAGTCTTGTCTTGTCGTTCGTTTGTCAGTTTTGCCCAGTTTGTTGTTTTGTTAGTTTGCCCGTGCTCAACTTTGCTCTCTCTGCTGCTGTGGTCGATCTGGCTGCTCACTGAAGACTTTGAGACTGTGTTACCAGTTCTAGAGTGAGACTCTCAGCGGCTCTGTCGCTGTCCAGCAGCGGGTCATCCTCGCTGGTACTGTCCAGCGTGCTCCCGCACCTTTAACTCTCTCTCTCTCTGCCCGTCTCAGGAGTCATCTTCCGCCAGTGTTTTGAGGGCGTGGAACCCAGTTAAGTGGAGGATCCTTCTCCCCGTTGTGTGTGTGTGTGCCCTATCTCTCTCACCCACCGCTCGTGTGGCAGGAGCCCGAGCGTGTGCGGAACGCCGTGTACAGAGTGTGCCCAGTTTGCCGTCTGACTCGTTATTTGATTAATAAATATTTCTGTTAATCTGCTCTGGGATCCCTGTGTGTTTTTCGTCCCTGACAGTGGCGTGTTTGTTTAGGTTTAGGTGTTACTGTTTTAAACGTGTTTCTGTAAGCGCGTATGAACTTTAAAAACACATTGCATATGGCGGCCATGTGCGCGGGCTCGCGTCTCCGTGTAACGCGGCGTTCATAAAAACGGTGACGCGTGTAAAGCGCAATGTATGGAATTGCCTTGCATGTAAACAATATGGAATCATTTTACAGCAAATCCCGCAGTGCAGTATTACTCAAAGTTGCCATGAAGGATACGAAAGTGTATAACTGTGTCTAACACTGTACAACATGTAACAGATATCCACCATTACGGGAGGTCACGCGTACTCGTTTGTAAATAAGCATGTAAACATGGATTCATATTACAGCACACACTTAAAAGATACAGCACTGCAGGCTTACTGAAAGTTGCCATGAAGGATATAAGTGAATAACTGTGTTTAACACAGTACAGCATGCAACAGTGAAATCCACCATTACGTGAGATTGCGTCCTCGTTTGTAAATAAGCATGTAAACATGGAATCATATTACATCACACACTTAAAAGATACAGCAGTGCAGGCTTACTGAAAGTTGCCATGAAGGATATAAGTGAATAACTATGTTTAACATTGTACAGCATACAACAGTGAAATCCGCCATTACGTGAGATCGCGTCCTCGTTTGTAAACAATGCAAAACTTTTTAAATCCGAAGCATCTGCTGATGCTTACTGTGCGTAGGCTGAACTGCACAAGCCATGAGCATATTACATGATAGCAAATATAAATAGTATAAATTAAATGTTACTTACGTCCAATATCCTCCTCCAGTGCGTCCTCCATTGTTCTTCTTAGGTAACGATAAAGATAAATGCTTCCTCGATGTCCAGACATAAATGAAGATCTTCCTCACATGTGTATGTATAAAGTTTAAAATCCAGACATGCAGTAAAGTCTTTAAATCTGAACTTAAATCAAACTTTACTTTTTAATGTTCGAGCTGCTCTTCATTACCATGTATTACTACTAACTGGTTACTAACCCCTAACCCCAAAGATGAGAGAGCAGTTATGTTAGGATAGAATTACTAACTATAGTGATATGTCAATTAAATATAGTATGTGTTACAACCTGGTTCATTAATGAAGTCAAATAGCACCATAGACCACCATCTACAGTTCTACATTTCGGCTTGACATTAAAGTTTTATAACTTGTGCATCATTGCACTGTCTCTCCCTACAAGCTTTAAACTTGGCCTGACTTATTCCCATAGATAGGGGTACTGATAGATAGAACTTTTGGGATACTATGTTATGTTTCCAAGCTGATATTCACTTTGAAAACTGGTTCTCTTTAGGCGGAGATTGTTTTTTTCATGTTCTAGTTCTGTTTTCTCTTACATTGTACAATAAATGTTCATTCTGACACTTCAGCAGACATCGCATGAGTGTTTGCTTTCATTTGATACCATTTTTATGTATATGGGCCTTGTGGTTGTGGAGATTTTAACATTTATTGTTGGATTGTCGAGTTGAGCTGGAAACCAAAAAAATTGTCCTGAAATCGCTTGCACAAGTAAAAAAAATAATAATTCAGCTTGACAACCACCCTAATATCTTACCTATAGGTGTCTTCTAACAAAAAAAATAGGGTGACAGCTTGTACCGAAACATGTCCGCAAAAGTCTTAACGGAAGCCCTTTTCAGAATTGGCCCCCTGACTAGAGGGCATTTCTCTTAGACGCGCCCGTTGCGCCCTCCGGTCTCTTCGACGATGCCGTTAATACTGTCGTCGAGAGATTTGCGGAGGCTCGTAAGCAGTCGGTGGCGTTCGAACGCTATCTCCCCCGCCATGCTCTTGATTCTAGGGCTGCTGGGCGGGAGCAGCCATCGACATCGTATAGAGCAGAGGTCCCCAACCACCGGGTCGCGACCCAGTACCGGGTCGTGGACAAGTTGCCACCGGGTCGCAAGAACGTCCCGAAAAAAATTTGTATAATAGCAATGTAATAGCTTAATCGGGTATTTTGTACTTTAAGAGCCGACTTCAATAACAAATAATTTCTACTTTTTTACAGGACCGTGCTCTCTCTCTTTTTCTCCACCTCTCTCTCTCTACCAGTGCATAAGCGATTACATTGCTATCATTAGAGTTTGAGCATACAGTACTTCTAAAACACAAGCGATGAAAGAATTGCGGAGGTGTGACTTTATGAATCATTTGCAAATGTACGTCGCAAATGATGTACATACGCGGAGACGTTCAACTGTGTGACAGCGCAAATGGAAAGTAATTATTTTATTATTCTTTAAAACAACTTCAGAATTATCCATCGATCGTAGCACCATGATCAAAATAAACTATTAGGCTAAAAATATTTTAATGGCTACACTTTTAAGGTAGGTTTGAAAGGAACCTAAACTTGTCAGTCATTAAAATCATATGGTAAACGTGAGTCTCCGTGCCTCTGCGCCCAGCCGCAATTCTTCTGGCATCTCTCCTCCTTCACTGCATTTTTCTTCTGTTCTGTTAATTGGAAGTGGGTCTCGAGCCCGACCAAGATTTGAGCTGCCTTCGAGAACAGCAAGCCAAGTTCGTTTAGGTTCCATTAATTATTAAGACTTAATGGGCAGGCAAACTAGTAAAAACAATGAAAGTAAAAAAACAATCCGCCAAAATATGGTTTTACACGTCTATAGAAAATATACTATAGCCTACATAAAGCAATTATTAATTTTCCTAATACATGGTTATTATCTTTACTTCTGTTTAAAACGTATACATTTCGAAAAGGAAGATTTTCAGCACTTTGTTTGAACAGCAACTCAGCGACCCCAACCCCCCCCCCCCCCCAATCTCACCCCCCGGTCCGCGGAATTTTTTTTAAAGCTGAAACCGGTCCGCAGTGAAAAAAAGGTTGGGGACCCCTGGTATAGAGCATCGCAAAAGCATAGTGTTGCCACTCGTGGTCACCCTCAAAAAAACTGGGGTTCGGGCGGTCGCACTCAGACATCATCCAAGCAGAAAACAGACCTGAGGGCTGTTATTATGGCGAGGAAGGCGTCGGCTAAAAAGAAGTCCTGAGGGACGTAGTGTCATATTTCCGAGGGCAGCCCCCAGTCGGGGAGAGCCGGCAGTCACCTCAGAACACGGTGCCCGTCTCTCCTCGATGCCCTTGGGATGCCAGTGTGTTAACCCCGCCGCAGTGTGTGTTTCGGGGCACAGCGGCTTCATATTCTTGTGTGCCTCGTGCGCGGGGCATGCAACACCTCTCTCCGAGGAGGAAGGCATTAATATCACCCAGGTTGAACCCTGCCAGTTTGGTTCAGGGCACCGGGAAAAGTTTAAGCAGTACACCAAAAGCCAGTCTCGAGAGGCTGGTCTAGAGCTGTAATCGGGCCTTAAAAGTTAGGCCCGAAATGTCCGGAGCCCGACAGAATGCAGCCCGAACCCGAACGTACATTTAGATTGACAGCTTTTAAAAGCCCGAACCCGTTTACAGCCCGACATTATTTAAATGTGCACACACACACAGCTTTTGTCAAGAATGAGAAATTTACACAGGTTTTAACATTATTTATTTATGACTAATAATCTACACGCCACTTGGAAGTTGAAGCAAAGAAATAAAATAAGTCATCTGTAACATTGTAACATCTCATTCTAAATAGGCTTATGCAATACACTATAAATATGCCAATAAAATTATTATTTCCTAACGAATTAAATTAAGATAATACATTCTGAATGAAGATGGGTATTTGGCAATAACGAAATTAAGAGAAAGCCTCCGCGGGATTTGCGTCGGCACTTCTCTCCATTACTGCCAACATTAGTCTATCCTCTGTCTAAATTATGTATTTAAGACTCGATTCATATTTAGTTATACATTGAAAAACCTACTCACCAAGATTAGGCTACATGTTTTTGATGAGGAAAATCATTAAATCCACTGTAAATGAATTCAGCGCGGTCCTGCGCTACTGAGTGCATCCAGCAGCATTGAACTTGACCGCTCATTTACCTCACAAAGCCGGAGCGTAAGCCCGACCCGGCCCGAGCCTGTATAAAATGTTAGAAATGAAGCCCGAACCCGCCCGAGCCTGTCGGGTCCCAACGGGTCCCGTCGGGTTCGGGCAAAGATCTTCAGCTCTGGGCTGGTCCCCCTTATAGAAAATTTGGCAGCGTGGAAACTCCTGCCAAACGTGTCTCAGTGGGATCTGCAAATAATAGAAAAATGCTACAAAATTCAGTTTTGCAACCAGCCACCCCAATTCAACGACGTGTTATCTACCATAGTGGGTAGAAGTAGAAACTCTCTTGTGCAAGGAAGCTATAGAATGTGTTCCTCCTCACGACAGGGAGTCAGGGTTTTACAGCTGCTATTTCATAGTTCCAAAGAAAGACGGGGGGTTACGTCCGATTTTAGATCTACGTCATCTGAACCGGTCTGTTGCAAAACTAAAGTTCAAGATGTTAACTATAAAGCAGATCGTCACACAAATCAGATCCAAGGACTGGTTTGTGACGATAGATCTAAAAGACGCGTATTTTCACATATCTATCCTCCCGCAACACAGGAGATTCCTGAGGTTTGCCTTCGGGGGCGTGGCTTACCAATATCGGCGTTCATGCCGTGCCAATTTGTACAAAGGGCGTGAAGTATTCTTTGCAGTGCGAGCACTGGATGCCTATGTTCACAGATCTTCTTTGTGGAGGAGGTCTGAGCAACTGTTTGTGTGCTTTGGCTCGCCCAAGAAAGGCCTGCCGGCGACCAAGCAGACACTCAGTAAGTGGATAGTTGAGGCTATCTCTCTGGCTTATGAGACCACTGGACGGCCTTCACCTATCGCCGTCAGGGCTCATTCTACTCGGGGTATGGCAGCCTCCAAGGCCTTGTGGCTAGGGGCTTTAATGCAGGATGTCTGTGATGCGGCAGGCTGGTCCTCTCCGCTCACATTCGTTCGGTTTTCAAGTTAGATGTTGGTGCTACACCTGGAGCCCAGGTGCTCATGTCTTAAGCTGTGCACGTTTTTAAACATAGACAGGCACTTGGTAGTATGGTGTTTTGGTACAATCGTTCCCATAGCGTAGCTTGGGCGACGCAGCTCGAGTTCCCTCGAAGGGGAACCTCTCGGGTTACGAATGTAACCATTGTTCCCCGAGAAGGGAACGAGACGCTGCGTCTCCCTGCCATACTCCCTGCATCCCTGTCTCGCCTTGCTTCAGCACAATCTAGCTGAAGTTGGCTTGCCGGGTGCTCTTTTTATAGCTTCCTGGTTCCCACGTCACCCGCCTATGACGTGTCACTTGACCATTGGACTGATTTGACACACGTGCTTCAGACGCAATCACGCAGAGGGCATTCCCATAGCGTAGCTTCGGCGACGCAGCGTCTCGTTCCCTTCTCGGGGAACAATGGTAACATTCGTAACCCGAGACGTTTTTCTTTATTCACAAATACATGTCAAACTAAACTGAGAAGATATTTATATGGCGACTGAGCAGTCGGTTATGTAGATGTGTTTTTTCGTTTGCTCCGGGCTCTTATTTGGAGTCTGTTTAAGGGTTTAAATGATGATAGCCTACTTTGTCAAGTCCTCAAACTTTGCTTAGATTTGGGGTTAGTGTATAATATTTGGTATAATATTATGTACGTAAGATCAAACAGTAATGAATTCATACTAACGACGGACTTGAAACTAAGGGTTTGACTGACTCAGACTTCGCTCCGCATGGGGTTTTAACGCCTTTTTTTCTGTAGGATTAGAATTAACAATGTTTTCAACTTAAAAATACATACATATACATACAGAATATAAGTTTAGTTTGTCGTGGATATTTCCTAATTATAAGCCTTCTGTGAAATTATGACAAAATGAAAAATACAAAAGACGCATGTCTTAATTAACATAATTTAAATAAACGAATATTCGAATATTCGTTCTTTATGAGCTTAAATATTCGAATAGTAAATTACTGGAAAATGCCCATCCCTAATTTATTCACATAACAGCTTTGAGGTCACACAGAGAGTTACATTTGAGACAAAAATTTGCTGTTTTTTCTTCTGTTTCAAACAATCAGGATTTCATGTTACCTGGAGAAGTGGGTATACTCTTAAGTGTGCTCCCAACTAAGGTTGAATGCTCTGTGTTATTAACAGAGACATTTAACATGTTGTGTTGTAATGTTTTTGTTCTTCTTTCAGTCGTATCCATCTGTGCCTGCTGAACTCAGAGATGATTCGAGTGTTTCTATTGACACTAAACTAAACTTTGGCTCCATGAGAAATATAACCACATCTGTTTTGACTTCTATTAACACTCAGCTGGAGAATCTTTGCTCGTTTGGTGAGAGATGATGATGATTGACACTAGTGATGTATTGAGTGGGGTCATGGCATATTTCAATGTAACTTACAGTAACGTTTAAGTACCATAGTATGTAAATACAGTCATCATACTACATGTCGTGGTATATATCAGAATATTAAAGTATATTGGTGTAATCTGATAAATGCATCATTATTATCACTGTGTCATAGCACTGCCACAGTTTTAGAGAATAAACTCTTTAAATGTTTTGTTGCAGAAATTAGAAGAGTTCAGAGGTTTTTAGGTAAGAACATAAAAACAAATAAATTCTTGAATCATTATGTTGATTTATGAAGCTCTCAAAAGTTTCTTAACAGAGATTCTTTTCTTCAGTGGATGTGATTCTAGATAAAGAAACTGCACATCCAGCTCTGGAAGTGTTACAAGATGGCAAAACCGTAAGAGTCAGAGGAAACGCTCTTGGCATCTCAAGTGGCCCCAATCTGGAAGATGGAGTCCTGGGAAGGTATCAGATCAAGTCTGGAAAAGCATTCTGGTTAGTGGAGGTGGGACAACAATCGGGCTGGAAACTGGGTGTAGTGAGAGAAAATGCAAACAGGACAGGAAAAGTCTCCTACAAACCCAGTGATGGTTATTGGGTCATTGTGTTCTGTGATCCAAACACGTATGGAGCTTTTGAAGATCGTCCCGTTCAGCTGCATCTCTCCAACAAACCTAAGAAGATAGGAGTGTTTGTCGACTATGAGAACGATCTCATCTCCTTCTATAATATGGACGATCTGTCACATATTTACACATTCACTCAGTGTAGATTCAATGGAACGATCCGTCCGTATTTTAATCCTCCTCTCAATAAAGATTATTCAGATCCAATGATAATTTCTACTCTGAATCCAACAATATAACATACATTAAACATCTCACTATATATATATATACAGAATATATGACAATTTAAATATCATTATATTATGGTGAACGGGGTATTGTCCATTTGATATATTTACATTAGATTTAAAATAACATTTGCCTTTCTACTAAAAAACTTTTAACAAAGAAACACTGTATGTAATATTTGTAGTAATAGCTTTAGAATTGTATTCTAGTGTAGCTGCATCTCTTAGTTCTTATACATGAAGGAATATCCCTAAAACATTTCTATTATTGATATACTTTGTTCATATGCTTTTAGTGAATTAATATGATTTTTTTCTCCAGAGTTTTTATTTGAAAATCACAGTTTAACACAAGTTACAGATCATTTTGTAGTGTACGATGAATCTGAGCTCTTTCTGTGTGGCGAATTTTAGCATCCATCTGGATGAAGGTTTATAGTCCCACAGTTTAGAACAATGCAATATAAATACAACTTTGTTCCTGCACCTGTTGCTCAGTTAATCTATCATCTGTCTTTATATATTTGTTTATTTTATTAATGAATAGGGTTGAGGTTTATATTTGATTTTCATTTAATTCAATTGTTTTAGTGGTGATTGTAATTAAGAGCACTCTTCTATTTATTATGCTAATTAAGCACTGTTTGTGTTGTTTGCTAAATATGTGTCAAGATGTATGACCTTATATACCTACAGATACAAATAAAGAAAAACTAACCTGATGTGGGTCTGAAATTTATTTGTATTATTTATGCTGTCTCCAGAAATTTGTTGAAGAGAAGAGGATTGGTCAACTTAATTTTAAAGGTGCTGTAGAATGTAAACCTGTATTTATGTAGGCATAGATGAATAATAAGAGTTCTGTATATGGTAATGACATATCATGAGCATTAAACACGAAATCGAATCAAATGAATAACACTTTATTGCATAAATTAAATCAAATTATTTTTTAAAGCTACAGAAGTGATTTGAGACACTTAAGTAGGTTAATTGAGGTTACTGTCTCTTTAAGGTAAGCACGGACCTTGTTTCTGACTCCAATCTATACATACACTTAAGAAATAAACAATGTTTTTATTAGAAAAAGAATACTGTGGTATTTACAGATCATTTTGTTTGTATGGTGTCCTTTCAAGAACAGAAAGATTATGGGCCCTATCATACACTCGGCTCAATGCAGCTCAATGCAAATATTCTTTGCTAGTTTCAACCCTGCCATATGGATAGCGCAGCGCGGACCAGTTTCATCCGAGCAGCGCGGATCAATGTGGACAACGCTGCTTGGACCACAAACTTCCGCGACCCTGATGGAATAGACTCCATTTACCCACAATTCTCCGCTAGTATACAATTTATTTCCAGTTTAAACAACCATTTTGTTTATTTTGCCACAAGACAACTTAATCTACTAATGCATAAGTTAAAACAACATCTAAACACTTATCAGCTTGATTGGTCTGTAAAGATATGAACGAATTCTACTATTCTGCAATTTGACATTAATTGAGTGCTCGTTTTATATTTATAATAGGCTATCTTATATGTTGTTCTGAGCCACGTCCATTAAAAGACACTTCTGATGCTGCTTTGCTTCGTCATTTGTATACTTTGTGCATTGCAATTACATTTATTTTATTATTTTATTAAGTGTGCTTGCAAAATTCTTATTAAGTGTGCTTGCAAAAGCACACTTATTGTTCTTCTTAAGTTTTATTATTCTTATTAAGTGTGCTTGCAAAAGCACACTTATTGTTCTTCTTAAGTTTTATTATTCTTATTATTAAGTGTGCTTGCAAAAGCACACTTATTGTTCTTCTTAAGTTTTATTATTAAGTGTGCTTGCAAAAGCACACTTATTGTTCTTCTTAAGTTTTATTAAGTGTGCTTGCAAAAGCACACTTATTGTTCTTCTTAAGTTTTATTATTCTTATTATTATTAAGTGTGCTTGCAAAAGCACACTTATTGTTCTTCTTAAGTTTTATTATTCTTATTATTCTTATTATTCTTATTATTATTCCCGGGTAGATTTTTTGTGTCAGCTCTAGCGACCAGACCGTTTGACGCAGAGACACCGTTCAAACTTTAAAATGTTCGGCCAGTACCGGTGTAAGTTGCTTGAGAGGATGAAGTCACAGATCCATGTCGTTCGGCCGCCATATTGGAAAGAACACAAAACCTTAAAAAAGTTTCACAGGTCACAAATTTTGTCCAAACTTCATGAAATTCCACGTACGCGATCCTTGGACCGAGCCTCACAAAAGTTACTAGAAGGATTTTTGATTTTCGGAAGCGTTTGCGCGCCACAGCCCAAACTAAATGTGCGTCAACGCCGCCAAAACAGGAAGTAGTTCAAATCTCAATATGTCTGTAACATTTATTAACCAAAAATTTTATATGAACTCTTTACTCCAATGTGAAGATGCCCAAGATAAAAAAACATTGCAGTAACATGTCTATATTATGTTATTTTCACTTTAAAATGTCCAATTAAAACCTGTGTAAAAAATAAAAAATGTCATTAGCCTTTACCAGTAGAGGGCAGCCTTTACGTTCAAACGTGTTTTTTAGACAGAATGTAAAGATAGCGGCAGCCATCTTTAGAAGCTAAGCTAACAGGCTATTGCTCCGTGGAAAAGTTTGAATAACAATGGCGGGATGTAGTTTTAATGTTAAAATGGCAAAATGGAATTTAAAAGAGCTTTTCAGAGAATCGGTGTTCCTTTAAGAGCCACAATACAGCGAAGAGCTGAGAAAGACGGAGAGCAGAGAAGCCCGGAGAAGAGGCCACAGCCTGAGACTCTGCTGCATAGAGCCCGTGGGGCACGCAGCACCATCGGCTGGCACCCAAGCTTCGTATCGTATATGGACAGCGGAATCCTGGATACATATTTTTAAAATCCTAAAACTTCATCTTATTCACTATACAGTATGCGGTTTCGGACGCAAAACTGCAAATGGATTTTATATTCTGAATGCTTGAATCAACGCGAGCTCTCTGGAGAACGTGCATTTTCACATACAGGTAGGAATTATATGATTCAGACATATTTTAATCCCTTTCTTTTATTTCAGTGATATATGGCACGACAAGTTTAATTCCCCTTTTCATCAATGTAATACATTGTAAACGTATTAGTTTCGCTCGCGTCAGTATCGCGTCCTCGCTCGCGTGATCGTTTGGCGTCGGCTCTATGACAGCTGCATGATTTAAATGATTGTGAATTGACGCGAAAAAGTGTCACTTTACCTTAAATCATGCATGTGATGCCAAGTGTATTTAAACAGTCATGACTTTCAGAAATGTATGACACATTTAAAAACACAGCTTTTGCCAGAAGACTGCGTATATGCCATTTACATGATCTTCAGGTAAGAAGATACATTTATCTAAATCGTATGCTTAGCTACTGTTGAACGGGAACACGATTGATTGCATTATGCTGTCAATCACTGAGGGAAATATTTTCTTTTATCATTAATTTCACAGTCTGGGTCGACAGAGGCGCGGGCGCCGGAAAATCTTTATTTTTCAATCACTCCGCAAAGAGACTTAGATAACTGCTGATTTTGGACTTACATATATGATTTATACATCATTTAAAACTTTAAAGTGTCTAGTATTTTTTCTGTCCACTCCCATTAAAAACAGAATGTTGTGCTTTTCGCAAAATTAAGAAAATAAACATAATGCGGGTTTGCTCTCTCTCTTAGTGACGTCCTTTCAGAAACACGTCAGAAAAATGAGCTGTAACTTAACGAATTGTTTTCATAGAAACATAAGATAAATGTCTACATAATGCTTGGAATGTCTGCTTTTAAATGGTGTAAGTGAAATCGAAAACAAATATTGTACTTCGTTGTTAACTGTATTAAAAGAGGGAGATGTACCGTCTCTCATGTTACTGCATTATTTATAAAGAGCCACGCCCCGCTCCATTGAAGAGAAGAACAGAGATCATCCATATTCATTAGTCAACGCCACAACGAATGTTTTCTCTGTGCTTGCTCATACAGCAAAGGCTCAAATATTATGCGAGTCATCGTTCTCACAAAAGAATGCAATTTAAACGAGTAAGTTAATCGGCCATCGCTCACAGCCCAGCATCTGTCCTGCACCACTGTATGCATATCGCGCTGACAAACATACACGTGATTTTACTGCTCTGATGAAATCTAAAAGTATAATTTCTCTTATTAGAAGCTAGCCTAATGTTTGCCAGTTATTAAGATGGCGGTTGTAGTTTAAATAAAGGGTTGTGAAATAATAAGCTTTGACAAAAAACTGCATAAAACAATTTTATGTTCCATATTATAAACTTTTGGTTATGTGTACTTAAGTGAGTAGATATGGCTCTTATTTACACCTTTAAATGTAGAATAAGAATAGAACTCGGGTATCTTACAATGCACTTGTGTTGTTATGCAGTTTTAAAATACAAAATACAAACATGTCTGGATGTAGATAAAGCCTACTTGGTCATATTACAATGCACAAGTTTTGTTGTATGCAGTTTGAAAATACATGTTTGTAGAAAAAGTATATTGTACAATGCACTTATTTTGTTGTTATGCAGTTTCAAAATACAACATGAGTATGTTTAAATGTATATGTCGTCATCATCACTGATATATCTCTGGCCCTCATGACAAACTAATTGAATAGCCCTGTCGTAGACGCTCAACACACAATCATATTCATAAATAGTAAAGAAATGAAACGATATTAGGCTATCAGTGCTGCTGTCGCTCTTTCCTATCGCTTATTTTAAAAATGAGCTTATGATCAATAAAATGCAGCTTATATCTGCTGCTTTTGGTGACGTGAACTCTGGCCTACATTAAAGGTGCAGTGTGTAATTCTTAGAAGGATCTCTTGACAGAAATGCAAAATAATATACAAAACTATATTATCAGGGGTGTATAAAGACCTTTCATATGGCTCTTATATGGCCGTTATGTTTTTATTACTTTAGAATGAGATGTTTTTATCTACATACACAGAGGGTCCCCTTACATGGAAGTCGGCATTTTGTGCCACCATGTTTCTACAGTCTTAATGGACAAAATCATGACATGTTTGTCCTGTGGTGGCTACCGTAGCTTCTCTATGCATTTCAAAAGCGAGGGGTGAGCTGTGAACTGAGCTTTTGGTTGCAATTTGGAACCTCACCACTAGATGCCGCTAAAATTTACACACTGCACCTTTAAGTCTCATGTTTTTAAGATTATCTTAAGTACTAAAGGATTTTTGGTATATTATGTACAAAATTAGTGTGTGAAAATATGGCACTTCAAAGGGATTGTTCACTCAAAAATTAAAATTATTTAAATTACAATTCTAAAAAAAATGTAATAAGAAAACACTGAGGGCTTGACATTAACTTTTTGAGGAACTTGTCCTTCGGACAAGTAAATTTGTGTTTCACTTGTCCATGCACAAAAGTCACTTGTCCGGGTAAAGTTTTATAATATAATGTATTTTTTGTGTTTTGATAATCAGTGGCAGAGCAAGGGATTTTTCATAGAGGAGTCGGACAACTAATTTTTTCTTACACTTGTCCTACAAAAAATCCACTTGTCCCGGACAAGCGGACAAGTCTTAATGTCGAACCCTGAACATGTGCAGCACAGCCGTTATAGTTGGTTCTAGGCTAGCTAGCTATCCCTGTATTTACATAAAATGGTCTGTGCTAAGCCCCGGATGTCCTTAAATGCTGGAAGCACCCCTGGTTACAAGCCTGTATACATTTCTGTGTGTGTGTGTGTGTGTGTGTGTGTGTGTGTGTGTGTGTGTGTGTGTGTGTGTGTCAGGAATGCTTTCACGTATTGAAACCAAACTTTGTACATGAACTTGGGACTCCAATGCGAGGATGCACAAGATAAAAAACATTCTAAAATGTAACATTTCACAAATCACGTTAGTGACCGCACCAGAGCAAGCACACTTTTGCGGTTCCTCCGGAAGTGCATTTTCTAGTTAAGTGTGCTTGCAAAAGCACACTTATTGTTCTTCTTAAGTTTTATTATTATTATTTTTCCCGGGTAGATTTTTTTGGCCAGCTCTAGCGACCAGACCGTTTGACGCAGAGACACCGTTCAAACTTTAAAATGTTCGGGCAGTACCGGTGCAAGTTGCTTGAGAGGATGAAGTCACAGATCCATGTCGTTCGGCCGCCATATTGGAGAGAACACAAAACCTTAAAAAAGTTTCACAGGTCATAAATTTTGTCCAAACCTCATGAAATTCCACGTACGCGATCCTTGGACCGAGCCTCACAAAAGTTACCAGAAGGATTTTTGATTTTCGGAAGCGTTTGCGCGCCACAGCCCAAACTAAATGTGCGTCAACGCCGCCAAAACAGGAAGTAGTTCAAATCTCAATATGTCTGTAACATTTATTAACCAAAATGTTTATATGAACTCTTTACTTCAATGTGAAGATGCCCAAGATAAAAAAAACATTGCAGAAACATGTCTATATTATGTTATTTTCACTGTAAAATGTCATTAGCCTTTACCAGTAGAGGGCAGCCTTTACGTTCAAACGTGTTTTTTAGACAGAATGTAAAGATAGCGGCAGCCATCTTTAGAAGCTAAGCTAACAGGCTATTGCTCCGTGGAAAAGTTTGAATAACAATGGCGGGATGTAGTTTTAATGTTAAAATGGCAAAATGGAATATAGAAGAGCTGTTGAGAGAATCGAGTGTTCCTTTAAGAGCCACAATACAGCGAAGAGCTGAGGAAGAGAAAGCAGAGAAGCCCGGGGAAGAGGCGACAGCCTCAGACTCTGCTGCGAGCCCGTGGAGGACTCAGTAACCTCGGCTGCCACTCAAGCTTCGTATCGTATATGGACAGATTCCTGGATACATATTTTTAGAATCGTAAACTTCATCTTATTCACTATACAGTATGCGGTTTCGGACGCAAAACTGCAAATGGATTTTATATTCTGAATGCTTGAATCAACGCGAGCTCTCTGGAGAACGTGCATTTTCACATACAGGTAGGAATTATATGATTCAGACATATTTTAATCCCTTTCTTTTATTTCAGTGATATATGGCACAACAAGTTTAATTCCCTTTTTCATCAATGTAATACATTGTAAACGTATTAGTTTGTAAAGACGTCAGTTTCGCGTCCTCGGGTAGCAGTGATCGTTTGGCATCGGTATTTTAATTAATTACGAAATTTGTATTTTATTTTTAAATTGCTATCTTGTGTTTCTGGCGCATTCGCGGATTAATGACTCATTTGAGTCGTTTTCATTACAAAGTGTTGCAAATAAATGAGTCTTTTGAGTCGACTCTTTACAAAGCGAATGGGCCAAATGTTTTAAAGTGGTTCGCGAATCAGTTTGAATGAATTGTTCAGATCGCTTCAAACACGGAATCGTCCGAAGCTGTTTTACTCGTAACCTATGTAGAAACACGCAGAATATAACCAGTGTTGGGTGACGTGGAAATGTATTTACCAATCTTTTAACTAAAAGCAAAACTTCACACATGTACCCGCCATTACATACGCGCGACCGCCGACCTGTTCGTCGTCAGACACAGTTAAACGCGTGCAACCTCCAGAAACACTGTAGCACAGATTGAAGAAAATCCATCGATGATTGACGTCTGATTCGCTGTTTAATGTACTGTATGATGTAAGTGATTCTCACAAAACACACGTGACATGACAACGTAAGAAAACATGAGTTTTGTCTAAGTGTAAACTGTCAATGTCCTCAGACCATCTTAGGAGATTCCAACTTTATACATATACAAAACAAAACTGTTGTCAGTTTACTTGTCTGATATTTCAGCTACAAGCTACATTTTTCTGTATACTGTTGGTGTATGTTGCAGTTTTACACATACTGTAGAAATGCCCTTCATAAGTATTCTTCTGTTTGCTGTGGAGTCAAGAAATGTCTAAACATTAAAAGATGAACATGAGACAAAAGTACAGAATCTGTCGCATTATTTTTTTTAATGGGCACTGAGCTGTGTCCTGATTGTTTACACATGAAAAGCATAAAATATGTAGGATCAGTTTGATTCACTTATGTGCATTTGTGTACAATACACATAAGTCAGCATTTAATGCTGTTGTTCTTTGTTGTTAAAGCATGTATGTGTTGAAACTAGGGCTGTCAAAATAAACGCATTAATAACGCGTTAACGCAAATTCATTTTAATGGCACTAATTTTATTAACGCGCGATTAACGCAACACGCAATTTCTGTTTGACACACAGCTGGATGAATTGAGACGCAGCAAGTGACTGGCGCTGTCTAGATGAGTCGGAGCTTTTCATAAAAATAAGAACATTTAGCTCTCGTCTAGCGAATCCAATGCTCTAAATGGTCATTAAACATCTAAAATGCACGTTTTCTGCATGTGCAGTTTTCTTTATCTGCACGTTTTCTGTGAGGTGTACCGTCCCAAATCCATATAAAGCTAAGATGCGTCTTCTTTCACTTTTTAGTTTCGTTTTAAAAAGCATTCAGAAATTATAGAAAATAGACCGCAGGACTTTCTTGATGTTAAAATAATTATTAAGAGAGATAAAGTTCGGGATCTGATTGATGTTAAAAGAGTTATTAAGAGTGACAAGACTCAAAGCGATGTCTGAAGCAGACGTCTGAAGCGCATGCATACAAACGCGCGAGTGCGCGGCCCCGATATATATAGACATCTAAAACAAAATTACAGTTTTAAAAATATCTGTTTTGACAAGAATTCACGCAGGTATGACCTATAATCTGTTATATCTGAAGTGAATGTTTGGTTAACTGTTAAGGAAAAGTATCTGTTGTGTCATTTATATTAAACCCTTGCATTATCCTACAGTCTTTTAAAGTGGTCTGTCTCAATGTCAAAATTAAACTATAAAAGAAAAACATATATGTATATTGATATTGTTTTTGCTCTGCATTAACAGGTATAGTTCTGTCATGCTTTATCAGATCCCAACAATTGGTCCAATTGTTTTGAAGTTTTTTAATAGAGAATGTTAAAATATAAATGACACATTTTTGAAAATTTGCTCATCCCAACTCAATTTGCCAGCACAGGTCACAAATGATGCAGCAGCAAACAGAAATGGAGAAAGAACAAGGTCTTCTAAAGGCAAAAACATTTATAAAACTATGGCTGATGGTTCTGTTGAAAATGTAAACAGGCTGTTGTAGACATACATTTGCATATAGCATATATATTATCCAAATCCATGCTGATTAGAGCATTAAAATCTTAAAAAGTGTTACATTTAGGTAAATTTAGAACAGATAAAAATGTGCGATTAATTTGCGATTAATCGCGAGTTAACTCATGAAATCATGCGATTAACTGCGATTAAATATTTTAATCTATTGACAGCCCTAGTTGAAACATAAACAAAGGTTAATAAAATGTGACATTCTAAACTTCTGGTATACTGATATTTATCTTACCAATTTCTGGTCTCCACATCAAACAGAAAAATCTTGTCTTTATTGTTCTGATACTTATGGAGGGCACTGTGTGTGTGCGTGTGTGTGTGTGTGTGTGTGTGTGTGTGCGTGTGTGTGCATATATCTAGATTTATTTTTTCATGAGTAACTAGTAACTCGCTACTTGAGTATTATTTTCATTGCATACTTTTTACTTCTACTTGAGTAATTATTTATTTAGTTACTTTTACTTTAACTTAAGTAAAGTTTTTGGCTACTCTTTCCACCTCTGTTAAAATCTTCATGAATCTAGGCTGAGTTTGCCACGTTGAAGCCTAAATAATCAGACAGATAGTAAGTTAATCGCCCATCGCTCACAGCCCAGCACCTGCACCACTGCATGCGTATCGCGCTGACAAACATACACCTGATTTTACTGCCCTGACGAAATCTAAAAGTATAATTTCTCTTATTAGAAGCTAGCCTAATGTTTGCCAGTTATTAAAATGGCGGTTGTAGTTTAAATAGAGGTCGTGAAATAATTAGCATTGACAAAAAACTGCATAAAACAATGTTATATTCCATATTATAAACTTTTGGTTATGTGTACTTAAGTGAGTAAATAAGTTAAATTCTCAATAAGTGTGATATGGCTCTTATTTACCCCTTAAAATGTAGAATAAAGCTTACTCGGGTATCTTACAATGCACTTATGTTGTTTTGCAGTTTTAAAATACAAAATACGAACATGTCTGGATGTAGATAAAGCCTACTTGGTCATATTACAATGCACAAGTTTTGTTGTATGCAGTTTGAAAATACATGTTTGTAGAAAAAGTATATTGTACAATGCACTGATTTTGTTGTTATGCAGTTTCAAAATACAACATGAGTATGTTTTAATGTATATGTAGTCATCATCACTGATATATCTCTGGCCCTCATGACAAACTAATTGAATAGCCCTGTCGTAGATGCTCAACACACAATCATATTCATAAATAGTAAAGAAATGCAATGATATTAGGCTATCAGTGCTGCTGTCGCTCTTTCCTATCGCTTATTTTAAAAATGAGCTTATGATCAATAAAATGCAGCTTATATCTGCTGCTTTTGGTGACGTGAACTCTGGCCTACATTAAAGGTGCAGTGTGTAATTTCTGGAAGGATCTCTTGACAGAAATGCAAAATAATATACAAAACTATATTATCAGTGGTGTATAAACACCTTTCATAATTAACCGTTAGGTTTTAATTACTTTAGAATGAGACGTTTTTATCTACATACACCGAGGGTCCCCTTACATGGAAGTCGCCATTTTGTGCTCCCATGTTTCTACAGAAGCTCTTAATGGACAAACTTTTTTATTAAGTTGTCTCCAATCATGACATGTTTGTCCTGTGGTGGCTACCGTAGCTTCTCTATGCATTTCAAAAGCGAGGGGTGAGCTGTGAACTGAGCTGTTGGTTGCAATTTGGAACCTCACCACTAGATGCCGCTAAAATATACACACTGCACCTTTAAGTCTCATGTTTTTAAGATTATCTTAAGTACTAAAGGATTTTTGGTATATTATGTACAAAACTAGTGTGTGAAAATAGAGCACTTTAAAGGGATTGTTCACTCAAAAATTAAAATTATTTAAATTACAATTCTAAAAAAAAATTAATAAGAAAACACTGAGGGCTTGACATTAACTTTTTGAGGAACTTGTCCTTCGGACAAGTAAATTTGTGTTTCACTTGTCCATGCACAAAAGTCACTTGTCCGGGTAAAGTTTTATAATATAATGTATTTTTTGTGTTTTGCTAATCAGTGGCAGAGCAAGGGATTTTTCATAGAGGAGTCGGACAACTAATTTTTTCTTACACTTGTCCTACAAAAAATCCACTTGTCCCGGACAAGCGGACAAGCCTTAATGTCGAACCCTGAACATGTGCAGCACAGCCGTTATAGTTGGTTCTAGGCTAGCTAGAGCGGGTTCTCTAGGCTTGTGATCCCTGTATTTACATAAAATGGTCTGTGCTAAGCCCCGGATGTCCTTAAATGCTGGAAACACCCCTGGTTACAAGCCTGTATACATTTCTGTGTGTGTGTGTGTGTGTGTGTGTGTGTGTGTGTGTGTCAGGAATGCTTTCACGTATTGAAACCAAACTTTGTACATGAACTTGGGACTCCAATGCGAGGATGCACAAGATAAAAAACATTCTAAAATTTTACATTTCACAAATCACGTTAGTGACCGCACCAGAGCAAGCACACTTTTGCGGTTCCTCTGGAAGTGCATTTTCTAGTTATTATTATTATTCCCGGGTAGATTTTTTGTGTCAGCTCTAGCGACCAGACCGTTTGACGCAAAGACACCGTTCAAACTTTAAAATGTTCGGGCAGTACCGGTGTAAGTTGCTTGAGAGGATGAAGTCACAGATCCATGTCGTTCGGCCGCCATATTGGAGAGAACACAAAACCTTAAAAAAGTTTCACAGGTCACAAATTTTGTCCAAACCTCATGAAATTCCACGTACACGATCCTTGGACCGAGCCTCACAAAAGTTACTAGAAGGATTTTTGATTTTCGGAAGCGTTTGCGCGCCACAGCCCAAACTAAATGTGCGTCAACGCAGCCAAAACAGGAAGTAGTTCAAATCTCAATATGTCTGTAACATTTATTAACCAAAATGTTTATATGAACTCTTTACTCCAATGTGAAGATGCCCAAGATAAAAAAACATTGCAGAAACATGTCTATATTATGTTATTTTCACTTTAAAATGTCCAATTAAAACCTGTGTAAAATTAAAAAATGTCATTAGCCTTTACCAGTAGAGGGCAGCCTTTACGTTCAAACGTGTTTTTTAGACAGAATGTAAAGATAGCGGCAGCCATCTTTAGAAGCTAAGCTAACAGGCTATTGCTCCGTGGAAAAGTTTGAATAACAATGGCGGGATGTAGTTTTAATGTTAAAATGGCAAAATGGAATTTAAAAGAGCTGTTGAGAGAATCTGGTGTTCCTTTAAGAGCCACAATACAGCGAAGAGCTGAGGAAGAGAAAGCAGAGAAGCCCGGGGAAGAGGCGACAGCCTCAGACTCTGCTGCGAGCCCTGGAGGACTCAGTAACCTCGGCTGCCACTCAAGCTTCGTATCGTATATGGACAGATTCCTGGATACATATTTTTAGAATCGTAAACTTCATCTTATTCACTATACAGTATGCGGTTTCGGACGCAAAACTGCAAATGGATTTTATATTCTGAATGCTTGAATCAACGCGAGCTCTCTGGAGAACGTGCATTTTCACATACAGGTAGGAATTATATGATTCAGACATATTTTAATCCCTTTCTTTTATTTCAGTGATATATGGCACGACAAGTTTAATTCCCTTTTTCATCAATGTAATACATTGTAAACGTATTAGTTTGTAAAGACGTCAGTTTCGCGTCCTCGGGTAGCAGTGATCGTTTGGCATCGGTATTTTAATTAATTACGAAATTTGTATTTTATTTTAAATTGCTATCTTGTGTTTCTGGCGCATTCGCGGATTAATGACTCATTTGAGTCGTTTTCATTACAAAGTGTTGCAAATAAATGAGTCTTTTGAGTCGACTCTTTACAAAGCGAATGGGCCAAATGTTTTAAAGTGGTTCGCGAATCAGTTTGAATGAATTGTTCAGATCGCTTCAAACACGGAATCGTCCGAAGCTGTTTTACTCGTAACCTATGTAGAAACACGCAGAATATAACCAGTGTTGGGTGACGTGGAAATGTATTTACCAATCTTTTAACTAAAAGCAAAACTTCACACATGTACCCGCCATTACATACGCGCGACCGCCGACCTGTTCGTCGTCAGACACAGTTAAACGCGTGCAACCTCCAGAAACACTGTAGCACAGATTGAAGAAAATCCATCGATGATTGACGTCTGATTCGCTGTTTAATGTACTGTATGATGTAAGTGATTCTCACAAAACACACGTGACATGACAACGTAAGAAAACATGAGTTTTGTTATAGTGTAAACTGTCAATGTCCTCAGACCATCTTAGGAGATTCCAACTTTATACATATACAAAACAAAACTGTTGTCAGTTTACTTGTCTGATATTTCAGCTACAAGCTACATTTTTCTGTATACTGTTGGTGTATGTTGCAGTTTTACACATACTGTAGAAATGCCCTTCATAAGTATTCTTCTGTTTGCTGTGGAGTCAAGAAATGTCTAAACATTAAAAGATGAACATGAGACAAAAGTACAGAATCTGTCGCATTATTTTTTTTAATGGGCACTGAGCTGTGTCCTGATTGTTTACACATGAAAAGCATAAAATATGTAGGATCAGTTTGATTCACTTATGTGCATTTGTGTACAATACACATAAGTCAGCATTTAATGCTGTTGTTCTTTGTTGTTAAAGCATGTATGTGTTGAAACATAAACAAAGGTTAATAAAATGTGACATTCTAAACTTCTGGTATACTGATATTTATCTTACCAATTTCTGGTCTCCACATCAAACAGAAAAATCTTGTCTTTATTGTTCTGATACTTATGGAGGGCACTGTGTGTGTGCGCGCGTGTGTGTGTGTGTGTGTGCGTGTGTGTGCATATATCTAGATTTATTTTTTCATGAGTAACTAGTAACTCGCTACTTGAGTATTATTTTCATTGCATACTTTTTACTTCTACTTGAGTAATTATTTATTTAGTTACTTTTACTTTAACTTAAGTAAAGTTTTTGGCTACTCTTTCCACCTCTGTTAAAATCTTCATGAATCTAGGCTGAGTTTGCCACGTTGAAGCCTAAATAATCAGACAGATAGTAAGTTAATCGCCCATCGCTCACAGCCCAGCACCTGCACCACTGCATGCGTATCGCGCTGACAAACATACACCTGATTTTACTGCCCTGACGAAATCTAAAAGTATAATTTCTCTTATTAGAAGCTAGCCTAATGTTTGCCAGTTATTAAAATGGCGGTTGTAGTTTAAATAGAGGTCGTGAAATAATTAGCATTGACAAAAAACTGCATAAAACAATGTTATATTCCATATTATAAACTTTTGGTTATGTGTACTTAAGTGAGTAAATAAGTTAAATTCTCAATAAGTGTGATATGGCTCTTATTTACCCCTTTAAATGTAGAATAAAGCTTACTCGGGTATCTTACAATGCACTTATGTTGTTATGCAGTTTTAAAATACAAAATACGAACATGTCTGGATGTAGATAAAGCCTACTTGGTCATATTACAATGCACAAGTTTTGTTGTATGCAGTTTGAAAATACATGTTTGTAGAAAAAGTATATTGTACAATGCACTGATTTTGTTGTTATGCAGTTTCAAAATACAACATGAGTATGTTTAAATGTATATGTAGTCATCATCACTGATATATCTCTGGCCCTCATGACAAACTAATTGAATAGCCCTGTCGTAGATGCTCAACACACAATCATATTCATAAATAGTAAAGAAATGCAATTATATTAGGCTATCAGTGCTGCTGTCGCTCTCTCTTATCGCTTATTTTAAAAATGAGCTTATGATCAATAAAATGCAGCTTATATCTGCTGCTTTTGGTGACGTGAACTCTGGCCTACAGTGTGTAATTTCTGGAAGGATCTCTTGACAGAAATGCAAAATAATATACAAAACTATATTATCAGTGGTGTATAAACACCTTTCATAATTAACCGTTATGTTTTTATTACTTTAGAATGAGACGTTTTTATCTACATACACCAAGGGTCCCCTTACATGGAAGTCGCCATTTTGTGCTCCCATGTTTCTACAGAAGCTCTTAATGGACAAACTTTTTTATTAAGTTGTCTCCAATCATGACATGTTTGTCCTGTGTGTAACAATAGGGACTGCATTACCCATAATGCACAGGAGAGCGCGGTGTGATGATGTATGTGGGAGGGAGCGGAAGAATAAACAGTTGTTCACCATGTGAGTTGGACATGACGGTGTACTGCGTGTTTATTAAGAAAGCACATAGATTATAATACATGGTGTCAGAAGTGAACCTAAAGACTAGGTTACAGAGAACCGCGGGCATAAAGCAAACTGCATGATGGCTGTTGCAGCAGTGCAGATATCGCATCCAGAACCGTTTGATTTCTCAAATTCGGCGGAGTACCCGAGATGGATCAGACGGTTCGAGCGCTTTCGTCTAGCGTCTGGATTAAATGAAAAGACAGAGGACATCTTCAAAGCTAATAATTTTGGTGAGCTGAAAACACCCCCAAAAATACTGTATGGCCCAGGACACAACATTCTAGATGTTAAAGGATGCTTCCAGTGTGTGCTGAGTGCTAAAGGGCAAAACAGCATTCAGGAAGTGTATGTTGTAAACAAACTCACAAAATCTCTTCTCGGTCTTCCCGCTATTGAGGCCTTAAATCTCATTCACAGAATGGAAACAGTCACGCAACAGGACTGCGACTACATTAAAGCATTTCCATCAGTGTTTAATGGCCTAGGATTGCTGAAAGACCCATATCACATAGAGCTGCAGCAAGAGGCAATACCATACGCTTTGTCAACACCCCGCAGAGTTCCCATACCCCTCCGAACGAAAGTGAAAGAAGAGATTGACAGAATGGAGTCAATGGGTGTAATCTCAAAGGTGAGCAGCCCCACAGAATGGTGCGCAGGAATGGTTGTGGTTCCTAAAGCAAATGGTAAAATACGTATATGTGTGGACTTGACAAATCTAAACAAATGGGTCAAGAGAGAGCGCCACATTCTTCCAGCGGTTGATCAGTCTTTAGCCATGTTGTCAGAGGCTACAGTATTTACAAAACTGGATGCCAGATCAGGCTTCTGGCAGATCCCCCTCACAGAAGAATCAAGACCTCTCACCACAGTCATTACTCCATTTGGCAGATATTTTTTCAATAGACTTCCATTTGGCATTGCATCGGCGCCGGAACATTTTCAAAGGCGAATGTCACAGCTGCTGGAGGATTTCAGTGGTGTCATATGTCATGCAGATGACATTCTTGTCTTCGGCCGAGACAAACTTGAACATGACCAGCGTCTGATCAAAGTCTTGACAAAACTACAATCAGTGGGACTTACCCTAAATGAAAAATGTGAGTTTGCAAAGACTGAAATGCTTTTCGTCGGACACAAAATCACAACAAAAGGGTTGGAGGCAGACCCAAACAAAGTCAATGCTATTCTGCATATGCCAGAGCCTAGGTGTGTGGCAGATGTGCGCCGAGTCCTTGGAATGGCAAATTTCCTTGCTAAATTCCTACCTCAACTTGCTTCATTCACCGTCCCGCTAAAAGAACTGCTTAAGGAGAGAAATGAATGGCTCTGGGATGAGCCACAGAGACAAGCATTTTGCAGATTAAGACAGGAATTGAGTTCACCAAAAGTGCTGGCCGCTTATTCCCCAGACAGAGAGACAAAGGTTGCTGCAGATGCATCATCTTACGGCATTGGCGCTGTGTTGTCGCAGAAACAAAACGATGGAACATGGAAGCCAGTCACATACATATCCAGGAGTCTAACCGACACAGAAAAGCGCTATGCGCAAATCGAAAAAGAAGCGTTAGCAGTGACATGGGCATGTGAGAGACTGGTTTCATTTCTACAAGGTCTGCACTTCACAATGCTTACAGACCATAAACCTCTCATACCACTGCTGGGAAGCAGAGGACTAGATGAACTCCCACCTAGAATTCTCAGATTCCGCCTTCGCTTGCTGCGCTTCAGTTTTGATATCCGGCATGTTCCAGGAAAGAACCTAATCACAGCAGACACACTCTCACGGGCACCACTAGAAGTGGGTCCATCACAGACTGACTTGCAGCTAGAAAGGGATGTAAATGTCTTTGTGGATACAGTTGTGTCTTCCTTCCCTGTAACGGACAACAAACTGCAAATGATTAAACTAGCTCAAGCAGAGGACGTCACCTGCAAAAAGGTAAAAGCACACTGTCTTGCAGGATGGCCAGAGAAACATCAAGTGGATAAAGAGCTGATGCCGTACTGGCATGTGAGAGCAGAATTGACTGTACCTGATGACATTTTGCTTAAAGGTGACAGACTTGTCATTCCAGAGACACTGCAGGGCGACATCTTGACAAGAATACATGAGGGACACCAGGGGATAACAAAGTGCCGTGCTAGAGCAAAACACTCCGTCTGGTGGCCATGTATTTCATCACACATTCTTCAAATGGTGGAAAAGTGCCACTCATGCAGTCGCCACAAAATAGTTCATTGCGAACCACTCTTACCTTCCTCACTCCCAGCACGTCCATGGCAGAGAATCGGAATGGATCTGTTCGAATGGAAGAAGAAAACATACTTACTCATTGTGGACTATTTTTCCAGATACATCGAAGTTGCACATCTTAATGTCACATCAGCTGAGGTCACAGTCAAAGCTGTTAAAGAGGTCTTTGCTAGGCATGGTATTCCAGAGGAGGTAATCTCTGACAACGGACCACAGTTTGTATCACATACATTCCAAGAGTTCGCACAGGAATACAATTTCAAACACACCACAAGCAGCCCTCATTATCCCCAAGCAAATGGAGAGGCTGAACGAGCTGTACGCACAATTAAAGGACTGTGGGCTACACAAAATGATTTCAACAAAGCCTTGCTTACATACAGAGCAACACCTCTGGAGCACGGGTTCTCCCCTTCTCAACTTCTCATGGGCAGATGTCTCCGCACCACCCTACCACAAATTTCAAGAAAACTACATCCTGAGTGGCCAGATCTACAGGAATACAGAAGAAAGGATGAGGAAACAAGACAACGTCAGGCTATGTACTACAATTGTCGTCATAAGTCACGTCACGTGCCTCCTTTGCAGACGGATCAAAAGGTGTGGCTGGTCACGGAGAGGATTCATGGATTAGTGCGCAGACCAGCCCAGACCCCAAGATCATACATTGTAGAAACTGACAAAGGGGTGTTGCGGAGAAACAGAAAACATCTTCGACCCATTGGAGGCATTTCTAGAGTAGGCAGGGTTTACAGGGCCCCAGAAAGACTTAATTTATAGTTCAATCCATTAAGTCTGTGGACTGAAAAAAAAAAAAAGGATAAGATGGTAATGTTTATGAGGATTTAATATAAAGAAGGAAAATGTTATAAAAATGTGTTGAAATGGAAAATGTTATAATATGTTTAAAAGAGAAATGTTCATATGTTAATATGTGTGGCTGATAAAAGAATTGCATTGCTTAGCTTAAAGGGGGAGGTGTAACAATAGGGACTGCATTACCCATAATGCACAGGAGAGCGCGGTGTGATGATGTATGTGGGAGGGAGCGGAAGAATAAACAGTTGTTCACCATGTGAGTTGGACATGACGGTGTACTGCGTGTTTATTAAGAAAGCACATAGATTATAATACACTGTGGTGGCTACCGTAGCTTCTCTATGCATTTCAAAAGCGAGGGGTGAGCTGTGAACTGAGCTGTTGGTTGCAATTTGGAACCTCACCACTAGATGCCGCTAAAATATACACACTGCACCTTTAAGTCTCATGTTTTTAAGATTATCTTAAGTACTAAAGGATTTTTGGTATATTATGTACAAAACTAGTGTGTGAAAATAGGGCACTTTAAATGGATTGTTCACTCAAAAATTAAAATTATTTAAATTACAATTCTAAAAAAAAAATTAATAAGAAAACACTGAGGGCTTGACATTAACTTTTTGAGGAACTTGTCCTTCGGACAAGTAAATTTGTGTTTCACTTGTCCATGCACAAAAGTCACTTGTCCGGGTAAAGTTTTATAATATAATGTATTTTTTGTGTTTTGCTAATCAGTGGCAGAGCAAGGGATTTTTCATAGAGGAGTCGGACAACTAATTTTTTCTTACACTTGTCCTACAAAAAATCCACTTGTCCCGGACAAGCGGACAAGCCTTAATGTCGAACCCTGAACATGTGCAGCACAGCCGTTATAGTTGGTTCTAGGCTAGCTAGAGCGGGTTCTCTAGGCTTGTGATCCCTGTATTTACATAAAATGGTCTGTGCTAAGCCCCGGATGTCCTTAAATGCTGGAAACACCCCTGGTTACAAGCCTGTATACATTTCTGTGTGTGTGTGTGTGTGTGTGTGTGTGTGTGTGTGTGTGTGTGTGTGTGTGTGTGTGTGTCAGGAATGCTTTCACGTATTGAAAACAAACTTTGTAAATGAACTTGGGACTCCAATGCGAGGATGCACAAGATAAAAAACATTCTAAAATTTTACATTTCACAAATCACGTTAGTGACCGCACCAGAGCAAGCACACTTTTGCGGTTCCTCTGGAAGTGCATTTTCTAGTTATTAAGTGTGCTTGCAAAAGCACACTTATTGTTCTTCTTAAGTTTTATTATTATTATTATTAAGTGTGCTTGCAAAAGCACACTTATTGTTCTTCTTAAGTTTTATTAAGTGTGCTTGCAAAAGCACACTTATTGTTCTTCTTAAGTTTTATTATTCTTATTATTAAGTGTGCTTGCAAAAGCACACTTATTGTTCTTCTTAAGTTTTATTATTATTATTTTTATTATTTTTCCCGGGTAGATTTTTTTGGCCAGCTCTAGCGACCAGACCGTTTGACGCAGAGACACCGTTCAAACTTTAAAATGTTCGGGCAGTACCGGTGTAAGTTGCTTGAGAAGATGAAGTCACAGATCCATGTCGTTCGGCCACCATATTGGATAGAACACAAAACCTTTAAAAAGTTTCACAGGTCACAAATTTTGTCCAAACTTCAAGAAATTCCACGTACACGATCCTTGGACCAAGCCTCACAAAAGTTACTAGAAGGATTTTTGATTTTCGGAAGCATTTGCCCAAAACAGGTCAAAATATACCTATGGCGTAGTCCCCAAACAGGAAGTAGTTCATATCTCAGATTGTCTGTAACATATCTTTATAATTTTTTTAATATGAACTCGGAACTCCAATGTGAACATGGCCAAGATAAAAAAAACATTGCAGTAACATGTCTATATTATGTTATTTTCACTTTAAAATGTCCAATAAAATCCTATGTAAAAATAAAAATGTCATATAGCTTTTACCACTAGAGGGCAGCCCAAGCGTGTTTAATTGCCTTGCCTTCACACGTGACTAGACCGAAACTTAGTCCGTGCCTATTGAAAACTATATATACTGAGGATTATTTGATACTAAATCCAATGGAATATTAATATTTCTCATATACATTTGTGTACAAAACTGCAAATGGATGTTATATTCTGAAGGCGTGAATCAACGCGAGCTCTCTGGAGAACGTGCAGTACAGGTAGGAATGTTTCGGGGATTCAGACGTAAAACCCTTTCTTTTATTTCAGTAATATATAACATGACAAGTTTAATTCCGTTTTTCATCAATGTAATACATTGTAAACGTATTAGTTTGTAAAGACGTCAATTTCGCGTCCTCGCGTAGCAGTGATCGTTTGGCATCGGCTCTATAACAGCTGCATGGTTTAAATGATTGTGAATTGACGCGAAAAAGTGTCACTTTACCTTAAATCATGCATGTTATGCCAAGTGTATTTAACGTAAACAGTCATGACTTTGAGAAATGTATGAGACATTAAAACACAGCTTGCCACAGCTAGAAGACTGCGTATATTTACATAATCTTCAGATAAGAAAGTTATATATCATCGTATGCTTAACTAACGGGAACACGATCGATTGCATTATGCTGTCAATCATTATGCTGTCAATCACTCAGCGAAGCATTGATTTCACATGGAAAGCAAGAGGACAGGGTCGCAATCTTGATGCGCGTGCATATGTTGTTGCATGAGATGCAGAGCGCGAGTCACCCCTTCACGTGTATTCGCGCTTTGGTCTGCCCGCGTCGAGATGCAGAGACCACGGACTCTATGGCTGTTTTAACTTTATTTATTGTATTTCCAGCTTACAACAACTCCTCTTCCGACAGTTGTTGTCTGATATGTCGGCTCAACGATCACAATGACATTAGATGTCTTAATAAAGGAAACGATTTTTGTGAACTAGATAAAAGATCCTGGCGTTTCTCCGAAGTTCAAAGCAGACAAAGGCTCAAATATTATGCGAGTCATCGTTCTCACACAAGAATGCAATTTAAACGTGCAAGTTAATCGGCCATCGCTCACAGCCCAGCACCTGCACCACTGCATGCGTATCGCGCTGACAAACATACACGTGATTTTACTGCCCTGATGAAATCTAAAAGTATAATTTCTCTTATTAGAAGCTAGCTTAATGTTTGCCAGTTATTAAGATGGCGGTTGTAGTTTAAAATAGAGGTCGTGAAATAATTAGCATTGCCAAAAAGTGCATAAAACAATGTTATGTTCCATATTATAAACTTTTGGTTATGTGTACTTAAGTGAGTAAATAAGTTAAATTCTCAATGAGTGTGATATGGCTCTTATTTACCCCTTTAATAAAGCTTACTCGGGTATCTTACAATGCACTTATGTTGTTATGCAGTTTTAAAATACAAAATACGAACGTCTGGATGTAGATAAAGCCTACTTGGTCATATTACAATGCACAAGTTTTGTTGTATGCAGTTTGAAAATACATGTTTGTAGAAAAAGTATATTGTACAATGCACTGATTTTGTTGTTATGCAGTTTCAAAATACAACATGAGAATGTTTAAATGTATATGTAGTCATCATCACTGATATATCTCTGGCCCTCATGACAAACTAATTGAATAGCCCTGTCGTAGACGCTCAACACACAATCATATTCATAAATAGTAAAGAAATGAAATGATATTAGGCTATCAGTGCTGCTGTCGCTCTTTCCTATCGCTTATTTTAAAAATGAGCGTATGATCAATAAAATGCAGCTTACATCTGCTGCTTTTGGTGACGTGAACTCTGGCCTACATTAAGTCTCATGTTTTTAAGATTATCTTAAGTACTAAAGAAGAATTTTTGGTATATTATGTACAAAACTAGTGTGTGAAAATAGGACACTTTAAAGGGATTGTTTACCCAAAAATTAAAATTATTTAAATTACAATTCTAAAAAAATTTAATAAGAAAACACTGAACATGTGCAGCATAGCTGTTATAGTTGGTTCTAGGCTAGCTAGAGCGGGTTATCTAGGCTTGTGATCCCTGTATTTACATAAAATGGTCTGTGCTAAACCCCAGATGTCCTTCAATGCTGGAAACACCCCTGGTTACAAGCCTGTATACATTTCTGTGTGCGTGTGTGCGTGCGTGCGTGTGTGTGTGTGTCAGGAATGCTTTCACGTAGAGGTCGACCGATATGGCTTTTTCTCTGGCCAATGCCGATATTTAGAAATCAGGGCAGCTGATGGCCGATATGTTAGGCCGATTTTCTATATGTACATAATTATCAAAATGTTCTCATCATTAGCAGATATTTTAAATGTAAAAATGTCACTATTTAAGTCAAAGTCTTTTAAAAAAATTATGACTGGTCTTTCTGAAGAGTTTTACAACCTCCTCTGCACCATGCATTTATCAGACACAGATATTACCTGACACTCTTCTGTCATCAACTTTGATCAGTTTTTTACCATGGCTTTTATTGCTTTGTAGGATAAAATCCTTATTTGGTAGACCTGATAAAATATTTATTCATCATAAAGTTAACATAGTAATAAATGTCTATGTTTTTTAGTTGAGACTGTTATTTAGGGCAAATCTTTCTAAACAGATTTACATTCTCCTTTCTGAGGCGCTATAAGTGACTGATTGTGCTGACAGTGACGTCTTGTGAGTTTAGTGTTGGGACAGATCTGTTGTTTCAACCGTTCATTCAAACGAATCCGTTCAAAGGAGTCAGTTCGCGAATCGGACGCATTGTGTTGTAATCCAGGCTGAGCAGCGCAAAACTGTAAACAAAGTGTTACTGTAACAACACGAAAAACATTTCCTCGGTGGATATGATTTGGTCTTCCGACCTTTCGCCATCGAGTCAGTTTTGTTTTGAGTAATAAAAGCAGAGAGACAGTTTAAAGACAGAACTGTCTCCCTGCTCTCCAGTAACGCATAACTTATGTTGTTATGCAGTTTTAAAATTCAAAATACGAACATGTCTGGATGTAGCATTTTTTTGTGGAGGGAGGTGCCCTTTTTTTTAGGTTAGAGCAACTGCCCCTTAAAATTCCTGTGCACGTCCCTGATGCTTAGTTACTGTTGAACGGGAACACGATTGATTGCATTATGCTGTCAATCACTGAGTGAAATATTTTTTTATGGTAAATTTTAGAGAAACAGTTGTTACAAGTCTGTATACATTTCTGTGTGTGTGTGTGTGTGTGTGTGTGTGTGTGTGTGTGTGTGTGTGTGTGTGTGTGTGTGTTTTTAAAATGTTCGGGCAGTTCCGGTGTAAGTTGCTTGAGAAGATGAAGTCACAGATCCATGTCGTTCTTCCGCCATATTGGAAACCTTAAAGTTTCACAGGTCACAAATTTTGTCCAAACTTCATGAAATTCCACGTACGCGATCCTTGGACCGAGCCTCACAAAAGTTACTAGAAGGATTTTTGATTTTCGGAAGCGTTTGCGCGCCACAGCCCAAACTAAATGTGCGTCAACGCCGCCAAAACAGGAAGTAGTTCAAATCTCAATATGTCTGTAACATTTATTAACCAAAATTTTTATATGAACTCTTTACTCCAATGTGAAGATGCCCAAGATAAAAAAACATTGCAGTAACATGTCTATATTATGTTATTTTCACTTTAAAATGTCCAATTAAAACCTGTGTAAAAATAAAAATGTCATTAGCCTTTACCAGTAGAGGGCAGCCTTTACGTTCAAACGTGTTTTTTAGACAGAATGTAAAGATAGCGGCAGCCATCTTTAGAAGCTAAGCTAACAGGCTATTGCTCCGTGGAAAAGTTTGAATAACAATGGCGGGATGTAGTTTTAAGGTTTAAATGGCAAAATGGAATAGAGAAGAGCTGTTGAGAGAATCGAGTGTTCCTTTAAGAGCCATAATACAGCGAAGAGCTGAGGAAGAGAAAGCAGAGAAGCCCGGAGAAGAGGCGGCAGCCTCAGACTCTGCTGCGAGCCCATGGAGGACTCGGTAACCTCGGCTGCCACCCAAGCTTCGTATCGTATATGGACAGATTCCTGGATACATTTTTTAGAATCGTAAACTTCATCTTATTCACTATACAGTATGCGGTTTCGGACGCAAAACTGCAAATGGATTTTATATTCTGAATGCTTGAATCAACGCGAGCTCTCTGGAGAACGTGCATTTTTACATACAGGTAGGAATTATATGATTCAGACATATTTTAATCCCTTTCTTTTATTTCAGTGATATATGGCACGACAAGTTTAATTCCCTTTTTCATCAATGTAATACATTGTAAACGTATTAGTTTGTAAAGACGTCAGTTTCGCGTCCTCGCGTAACGTTAGCAGTGATCGTTTTTCATCGGCTCTATAACAGCTGCATGGTTTAAATGATTGTGAATTGACGCGAAAAAGTGTCACTTTACCTTAAATCATGCATGTTATGCCAAGTGTATTTAAACAGTCATGCCTTTGAGAAATGTATGACACATTAAAACACAGCTTGCCACAGCTAGAAGACTGCGTATATTTACATAATCTTCAGATAAGAAAGTTATATATCTAAATCGTATGCTTGACTAACGGGAACACGATCGATTGCATTATGCTGTCAATCATTATGCTGTCAATCACTCAGCGAAGCATTGATTTCACATGGAAAGCAAGAGGACAGGGTCGCAATCTTGATGCGCGTGCATATGTTGCATGAGATGCAGAGCGCGAGTCACCCCTTCACGTGTATTCGCGCTTTGGTCTGCCCGCGTCAAGATGCGAAGACTGACAGTGGTGCGTTAAGAGAACACGGACTCTATGGCTGTTTTAACTTTATTTATTGTATTTCCAGCTTACAACAACTCCTCTTCCGACAGTTGTTGTCTGATATGTCGGCTCAATGATCACAATGACATTAGATGTCTTAATAAAGGAAACGATTTTTGTGAACTGGATAAAAGATCCTGGCGTTTCTCCGAAGTTCAAAGCAGACAAAGGCTCAAATATTATGCGAGTCATCGTTCTCAAACAAGAATGCAATTTAAACGAGTAAGTCAATCGCCCATCGCTCACAGCCCAGCACCTGCACCACTGTATGCGTATCGCGCTGACAAACATACACCTGATTTTACTGCCCTGACGAAATCTAAAAGTATAATTTCTCTTATTAGAAGCTAGCCTTATGTTTGCCAGTTATTAAGATGGCGGTTGTAGTTTAAATAGAGGTCGTGAAATAATTAGCATTGACAAAAAACTGCATAAAACAATGTTATGTTCCATATTATAAACTTTTGGTTATGTGTACTTAAGTGAGTAAATAAGTTAAATTCTCAATGAGTGTGATATGGCTCTTATTTACCCCTTTAAATGTAGAATAAACCTTACTCGGGTATCTTACAATGCACTTATGTTGTTATGCAGTTTTAAAATTAGGGCTGAGCGATGGATCGCATGTGTTTGTCGCGCGCATCACGTCAGTAATGCCGGTTCCTTGATTAGTATTAAATCGCCATCAGCTTTTTTCAGATGGAGCAGCTTTAACTGCACAGAGCCGTAGTTCCCTGACAATCGGGGCAATTTCGCATTAATTATCGCGGACGTATCGCCTACGATATGGGCCAAATTGTCAGGGAACTACGGCTCTGTGCAGTTAATGTCGCGCTATATGAAAACAGCTGATGGCGATTTAATACTAATCAAGGAACCGGCATTACTGACGTGATGCGCGTGGTATCGCATGCGATTTATCGTGCAGCCCTATTTAAAATACAAAATACGAACATGTCTGGATGTAGATAAAGCCTACTTGGTCATATTACAATGCACAAGTTTTGTTGTATGCAGTTTGAAAATACATGTTTGTAGAAAAAGTATATTGTACAATGCACTGATTTTGTTGTTATGCAGTTTCAAAATACAACATGAGTATGTTTAAATGTATATGTAGTCATCATCACTGATATATCTCTGGCCCTCATGACAAACTAATTGAATAGCCCTGTCGTAGACGCTCAACACACAATCATATTCATAAATAGTAAAGAAATGCAATGATATTAGGCTATCAGTGCTGCTGTCGCTCTTTCCTATCGCTTATTTTAAAAATGAGCTTATGATCAATAAAATGCAGCTTTTATCTGCTGCTTTTGGTGACGTGAACTCTGGCCTACTTTAAAGGTGCAGTGTGTAATTTTTAGAAGGATCTCTTGACAGAAATGCAAAATAATATACAAAACTATATTATCAGGGGTGTATAAACACCTTTCATAATTAACCGTTATGTTTTTATTACTTTAGAATGAGACGTTTTTATCTACATGCAAAATAATATACAAACTATATTATCAGGGGTGTATAAAGACCTTATATAATGAACCGTTATGTTTTCATTACTTTAGAATGAGATGTTTTTATCTACATACACAGAGGGTCCCCTTACATGGAAGTTGCCATTTTGTGCCACCATGTTTCTACAATCTTAAAGGAATAGTCTACTCATTTTCAATATTAAAATATGTTATTACCTTAACTAAGAACTGTTGATACATCCCTCTATCATCTGTGTGCGTGCACGTAAGCGCTGGAGCGTGCTGCGATGCTTCGATAGCATTTAGCTTAGCCCCATTCATTCAATTGTACCACTCAGAGATAAAGTTAGAAGTGACTAAACACATCAACGTTTTTCCTATTTAAGACGAGTAGTTATACGAGCAAGTTTGGTGGTACAAAATAAAACATAGCGCTTTTCTAAGCGGACTTAAAACAGGAACTATATTTTATAGCGTAATAGCACTTTTGGGAGTACTTCGACTCGGCGCAGTAACACCCTCCCTCTCCCATTATGAGAGTGAGAAGGGGAGCGGACTTTTCAGGCGAGTCGAAGTACTCCCAAAGGTGCTATTCACAAATCACGTTAATGACCGCACCAGAGCAAGCACACTTTTGCGGTTCCTCCGGAAGTGCATTTTCTAGTTATTATTATTTTTCCCGGGTAGATTTTTTTGGCCAGCTCTAGCGACCAGACCGTTTGACGCAGAGACACCGTTCAAACTTTAAAATGTTCGGGCAGTACCGGTGCAAGTTGCTTGAGAGGATGAAGTCACAGATCCATGTCGTTCGGCCGCCATATTGGAGAGAACACAAAACCTTAAAAAAGTTTCACAGGTCACAAATTTTGTCCAAACCTCATGAAATTCCACGTACGCGATCCTTGGACCGAGCCTCACAAAAGTTACTAGAAGGATTTTTGATTTTCGGAAGCGTTTGCGCGCCACAGCCCAAACTAAATGTGCGTCAACGCCGCCAAAACAGGAAGTAGTTCAAATCTCAATATGTCTGTAACATTTATTAACCAAAAATTTTATATGAACTCTTTACTCCAATGTGAAGATGCCCAAGATAAAAAAAACATTGCAGAAACATGTCTATATTATGTTATTTTCACTTTAAAATGTCCAATTAAAACCTGTGTAAAATTAAAAAATGTCATTAGCCTTTACCAGTAGAGGGCAGCCTTTACGTTCAAACGTGTTTTTTAGACAGAATGTAAAGATAGCGGCAGCCATCTTTAGAAGCTAAGCTAACAGGCTATTGCTCCGTGGAAAAGTTTGAATAACAATGGCGGGATGTAGTTTTAATGTTAAAATGGCAAAATGGAATATAGAAGAGCTTTTGAGAGAATTGGGTGTTCCTTTAAGAGCCACAATACAGCGAAGAGCTGAGGAAGAGAAAGCAGAGAAGCCCGGAGAAGAGGCGACACCCTCAGACTCTGCTGCGAGCCTGTGGAGGACTCAGTAACCTCGGCTGCCACTCAAGCTTCGTATCGTATATGGACAGATTCCTGGATACATATTTTTAGAATCGTAAACTTCATCTTATTCACTATACAGTATGCGGTTTCGGACGCAAAACTGCAAATGGATTTTATATTCTGAATGCTTGAATCAACGCAAGCTCTCTGGAGAACGTGCATTTTCACATACAGGTAGGAATTATATGATTCAGACATATTTTAATCCCTTTCTTTTATTTCAGTGATATATGGCACGACAAGTTTAATTCCCTTTTTCATCAATGTAATACATTGTAAACGTATTAGTTTGTAAAGACGTCAGTTTCGCGTCCTCGGGTAGCAGTGATCGTTTGGCATCGGTATTTTAATTAATTACGAAATTTGTATTTTATTTTTAAATTGCTATCTTGTGTTTCTGGCGCATTCGCGGATTAATGACTCATTTGAGTCGTTTTCATTACAAAGTGTTGCAAATAAATGAGTCTTTTGAGTCGACTCTTTACAAAGCGAAAGGGCCAAATGTTTTAAAGTGGTTCGCGAATCAGTTTGAATGAATTGTTCAGATCGCTTCAAACACGGAATCGTCCGAAGCTGTTTTACTCGTAACCTATGTAGAAACACGCAGAATATAACCAGTGTTGGGTGACGTGGAAATGTATTTACCAATCTTTTAACTAAAAGCAAAACTTCACACATGTACCCGCCATTACATACGCGCGACCGCCGACCTGTTCGTCGTCAGACACAGTTAAACGCGTGCAACCTCCAGAAACACTGTAGCACAGATTGAAGAAAATCCATCGATGATTGACGTCTGATTCGCTGTTTAATGTACTGTATGATGTAAGTGATTCTCACAAAACACACGTGACATGACAACGTAAGAAAACATGAGTTTTGTCTAAATGTAAACTGTCAATGTCCTCAGACCATCTTAGGAGATTCCAACTTTATACATATACAAAACAAAACTGTTGTCAGTTTACTTGTCTGATATTTCAGCTACAAGCTACATTTTTCTGTATACTGTTGGTGTATGTTGCAGTTTTACACATACTGTAGAAATGCCCTTCATAAGTATTCTTCTGTTTGCTGTGGAGTCAAGAAATGTCTAAACATTAAAAGATGAACATGAGACAAAAGTACAGAATCTGTCGCATTATTTTTTTTAATGGGCACTGAGCTGTGTCCTGATTGTTTACACATGAAAAGCATAAAATATGTAGGATCAGTTTGATTCACTTATGTGCATTTGTGTACAATACACATAAGTCAGCATTTAATGCTGTTGTTCTTTGTTGTTAAAGCATGTATGTGTTGAAACATAAACAAAGGTTAATAAAATGTGACATTCTAAACTTCTGGTATACTGATATTTATCTTACCAATTTCTGGTCTCCACATCAAACAGAAAAATCTTGTCTTTATTGTTCTGATACTTATGGAGGGCACTGTGTGTGTGCGTGTGTGTGTGTGTGCGTGTGTGTGCATATATCTAGATTTATTTTTTCATGAGTAACTAGTAACTCGCTACTTGAGTATTATTTTCATTGCATACTTTTTACTTCTACTTGAGTAATTATTTATTTAGTTACTTTTACTTTAACTTAAGTAAAGTTTTTGGCTACTCTTTCCACCTCTGTTAAAATCTTCATGAATCTAGGCTGAGTTTGCCACGTTGAAGCCTAAATAATCAGACAGATAGTAAGTTAATCGCCCATCGCTCACAGCCCAGCACCTGCACCACTGCATGCGTATCGCGCTGACAAACATACACCTGATTTTACTGCCCTGACGAAATCTAAAAGTATAATTTCTCTTATTAGAAGCTAGCCTAATGTTTGCCAGTTATTAAAATGGCGGTTGTAGTTTAAATAGAGGTCGTGAAATAATTAGCATTGACAAAAAACTGCATAAAACAATGTTATATTCCATATTATAAACTTTTGGTTATGTGTACTTAAGTGAGTAGATATGGCTCTTATTTACCCCTTTAAATGTAGAATAAAGCTTACTCGGGTATCTTACAATGCACTTATGTTGTTATGCAGTTTTAAAATACAAAATACGAACATGTCTGGATGTAGATAAAGCCTACTTGGTCATATTACAATGCACAAGTTTTGTTGTATGCAGTTTGAAAATACATGTTTGTAGAAAAAGTATATTGTACAATGCACTGATTTTGTTGTTATGCAGTTTCAAAATACAACATGAGTATGTTTAAATGTATATGTAGTCATCATCACTGATATATCTCTGGCCCTCATGACAAACTAATTGAATAGCCCTGTCGTAGATGCTCAACACACAATCATATTCATAAATAGTAAAGAAATGCAATGATATTATGCTATCAGTGCTGCTGTCGCTCTCTCCTATCGCTTATTTTAAAAATGAGCTTATGATCAATAAAATGCAGCTTACATCTGCTGCTTTTGGTGACGTGAACTCTGGCCTACATTAAAGGTTCAGTGTGTAATTTCTGGAAGGATCTCTTGACAGAAATGCAAAATAATATACAAAACTATATTATCAGTGGTGTATAAACACCTTTCATAATTAACCGTTATGTTTTTATTACTTTAGAATGAGACGTTTTTATCTACATACACCGAGGGTCCCCTTACATGGAAGTCGCCATTTTGTGCTCCCATGTTTCTACAGAAGCTCTTAATGGACAAACTTTTTTATTAAGTTGTCTCCAATCATGACATGTTTGTCCTGTGGTGGCTACCGTAGCTTCTCTATGCATTTCAAAAGCGAAGGGTGAGCTGTGAACTGAGCTGTTGGTTGCAATTTGGAACCTCACCACTAGATGCCGCTAAAATATACACACTGCACCTTTAAGTCTCATGTTTTTAAGATTATCTTAAGTACTAAAGGATTTTTGGTATATTATGTACAAAACTAGTGTGTGAAAATAGGGCACTTTAAAGGGATTGTTCACTCAAAAATTAAAATTATTTAAATTACAATTCTAAAAAAAAATTAATAAGAAAACACTGAGGGCTTGACATTAACTTTTTGAGGAACTTGTCCTTCGGACAAGTAAATTTGTGTTTCACTTGTCCATGCACAAAAGTCACTTGTCCGGGTAAAGTTTTATAATATAATGTATTTTTTGTGTTTTGCTAATCAGTGGCAGAGCAAGGGATTTTTCATAGAGGAGTCGGACAACTAATTTTTTCTTACACTTGTCCTACAAAAAATCTACTTGTCCCGGACAAGCGGACAAGCCTTAATGTCGAACCCTGAACATGTGCAGCACAGCCGTTATAGTTGGTTCTAGGCTAGCTAGAGCGGGTTCTCTAGGCTTGTGATCCCTGTATTTACATAAAATGGTCTGTGCTAAGCCCCGGATGTCCTTAAATGCTGGAAACACCCCTGGTTACAAGCCTGTATACATTTCTGTGTGTGTGTGTGTGTGTGTGTGTGTGTGTGTGTGTGTGTGTGTGTGTGTGTGTGTGTGTGTGTGTGTGTGTGTGTGTGTGTCAGGAATGCTTTCACGTATTGAAACCAAACTTTGTACATGAACTTGGGACTCCAATGCGAGGATGCACAAGATAAAAAACATTCTAAAATTTTACATTTCACAAATCACGTTAGTGACCGCACCAGAGCAAGCACACTTTTGCGGTTCCTCTGGAAGTGCATTTTCTAGTTATTATTATTTTTCCCGGGTAGATTTTTTTGGCCAGCTCTAGCGACCAGACCGTTTGACGCAGAGACACCGTTCAAACTTTAAAATGTTCGGGCAGTACCGGTGCAAGTTGCTTGAGAGGATGAAGTCACAGATCCATGTCGTTCGGCCGCCATATTGGAGAGAACACAAAACCTTAAAAAAGTTTCACAGGTCACAAATTTTGTCCAAACATCATGAAATTCCACCTACGCGATCCTTGGACCGAGCCTCACAAAAGTTACCAGAAGGATTTTTGATTATCGGAAGCGTATGCGCGCCACAGCCCAAACTAAATGTGCGTCAACGCCGCCAAAACAGGAAGTAGTTCAAATCTCAATTTGTCTGTAACATTTATTAACCAAAATGTTTATATGAACTCTTTACTCCAATGTGAAGATGCCCAAGATAAAAAAAACATTGCAGAAACATGTCTATATTATGTTATTTTCACTTTAAAATGTCCAATTAAAACCTGTGTAAAATTAAAAAATGTCATTAGCCTTTACCAGTAGAGGGCAGCCTTTACGTTCAAACGTGTTTTTTAGACAGAATGTAAAGATAGCGGCAGCCATCTTTAGAAGCTAAGCTAACAGGCTATTGCTCCGTGGAAAAGTTTGAATAACAATGGCGGGATGTAGTTTTAAGGTTTAAATGGCAAAATGGAATATAGAAGAGCTTTTGAGAGAATCGAGTGTTCCTTTAAGAGCCACAATACAGCGAAGAGCTGAGGAAGAGAAAGCAGAGAAGCCCGGGGAAGAGGCGACAGCCTCAGACTCTGCTGCGAGCCCGTGGAGGACTCAGTAACCTCGGCTGCCACTCAAGCTTCGTATCGTATATGGACAGATTCCTGGATACATATTTTTAGAATCGTAAACTTCATCTTATTCACTATACAGTATGCGGTTTCGGACGCAAAACTGCAAATGGATTTTATATTCTGAATGCTTGAATCAACGCGAGCTCTCTGGAGAACGTGCATTTTCACATACAGGTAGGAATTATATGATTCAGACATATTTTAATCCCTTTCTTTTATTTCAGTGATATATGGCACGACAAGTTTAATTCCCTTTTTCATCAATGTAATACATTGTAAACGTATTAGTTTGTAAAGACGTCAGTTTCGCGTCCTCGGGTAGCAGTGATCGTTTGGCATCGGTATTTTAATTAATTACGAAATTTGTATTTTATTTTTAAATTGCTATCTTGTGTTTCTGGCGCATTCGCGGATTAATGACTCATTTGAGTCGTTTTCATTACAAAGTGTTGCAAATAAATGAGTCTTTTGAGTCGACTCTTTACAAAGCGAATGGGCCAAATGTTTTAAAGTGGTTCGCGAATCAGTTTGAATGAATTGTTCAGATCGCTTCAAACACGGAATCGTCCGAAGCTGTTTTACTCGTAACCTATGTAGAAACACGCAGAATATAACCAGTGTTGGGTGACGTGGAAATGTATTTACCAATCTTTTAACTAAAAGCAAAACTTCACACATGTACCCGCCATTACATACGCGCGACCGCCGACCTGTTCGTCGTCAGACACAGTTAAACGCGTGCAACCTCCAGAAACACTGTAGCACAGATTGAAGAAAATCCATCGATGATTGACGTCTGATTCGCTGTTTAATGTACTGTATGATGTAAGTGATTCTCACAAAACACACGTGACATGACAACGTAAGAAAACATGAGTTTTGTCTAAGTGTAAACTGTCAATGTCCTCAGACCATCTTAGGAGATTCCAACTTTATACATATACAAAACAAAACTGTTGTCAGTTTACTTGTCTGATATTTCAGCTACAAGCTACATTTTTCTGTATACTGTTGGTGTATGTTGCAGTTTTACACATACTGTAGAAATGCCCTTCATAAGTATTCTTCTGTTTGCTGTGGAGTCAAGAAATGTCTAAACATTAAAAGATGAACATGAGACAAAAGTACAGAATCTGTCGCATTATTTTTTTTAATGGGCACTGAGCTGTGTCCTGATTGTTTACACATGAAAAGCATAAAATATGTAGGATCAGTTTGATTCACTTATGTGCATTTGTGTACAATACACATAAGTCAGCATTTAATGCTGTTGTTCTTTGTTGTTAAAGCATGTATGTGTTGAAACATAAACAAAGGTTAATAAAATGTGACATTCTAAACTTCTGGTATACTGATATTTATCTTACCAATTTCTGGTCTCCACATCAAACAGAAAAATCTTGTCTTTATTGTTCTGATACTTATGGAGGGCACTGTGTGTGTGCGTGTGTGTGTGTGTGCGTGTGTGTGCATATATCTAGATTTATTTTTTCATGAGTAACTAGTAACTCGCTACTTGAGTATTATTTTCATTGCATACTTTTTACTTCTACTTGAGTAATTATTTATTTAGTTACTTTTACTTTAACTTAAGTAAAGTTTTTGGCTACTCTTTCCACCTCTGTTAAAATCTTCATGAATCTAGGCTGAGTTTGCCACGTTGAAGCCTAAATAATCAGACAGATAGTAAGTTAATCGCCCATCGCTCACAGCCCAGCACCTGCACCACTGCATGCGTATCGCGCTGACAAACATACACCTGATTTTACTGCCCTGACGAAATCTAAAAGTATAATTTCTCTTATTAGAAGCTAGCCTAATGTTTGCCAGTTATTAAAATGGCGGTTGTAGTTTAAATAGAGGTCGTGAAATAATTAGCATTGACAAAAAAACTGCATAAAACAATGTTATGTTCCATATTATAAACTTTTGGTTATGTGTACTTAAGTGAGTAAATAAGTTAAATTCTCAATAAGTGTGATATGGCTCTTATTTACCCCTTTAAATGTAGAATAAAGCTTACTCGGGTATCTTACAATGCACTTATGTTGTTATGCAGTTTTAAAATACAAAATACGAACATGTCTGGATGTAGATAAAGCCTACTTGGTCATATTACAATGCACAAGTTTTGTTGTATGCAGTTTGAAAATACATGTTTGTAGAAAAAGTATATTGTACAATGCACTGATTTTGTTGTTATGCAGTTTCAAAATACAACATGAGTATGTTTAAATGTATATGTAGTCATCATCACTGATATATCTCTGGCCCTCATGACAAACTAATTGAATAGCCCTGTCGTAGATGCTCAACACACAATCATATTCATAAATAGTAAAGAAATGCAATGATATTAGGCTATCAGTGCTGCTGTCGCTCTCTCCTATCGCTTATTTTAAAAATGAGCTTATGATCAATAAAATGCAGCTTATATCTGCTGCTTTTGGTGACGTGAACTCTGGCCTACATTAAAGGTGCAGTGTGTAATTTCTGGAAGGATCTCTTGACAGAAATGCAAAATAATATACAAAACTATATTATCAGTGGTGTATAAACACCTTTCATAATTAACCGTTATGTTTTTATTACTTTAGAATGAGACGTTTTTATCTACATACACCGAGGGTCCCCTTACATGGAAGTCGCCATTTTGTGCTCCCATGTTTCTACAGAAGCTCTTAATGGACAAACTTTTTTATTAAGTTGTCTCCAATCATGACATGTTTGTCCTGTGGTGGCTACCGTAGCTTCTCTATGCATTTCAAAAGCGAGGGGTGAGCTGTGAACTGAGCTGTTGGTTGCAATTTGGAACCTCACCACTAGATGCCGCTAAAATATACACACTGCACCTTTAAGTCTCATGTTTTTAAGATTATCTTAAGTACTAAAGGATTTTTGGTATATTATGTACAAAACTAGTGTGTGAAAATAGGACACTTTAAAGGGATTGTTCACTTAAAAATTAAAATTATTTAAATTACAATTCTAAAAAAAAATTAATAAGAAAACACTGAGGGCTTGACATTAACTTTTTGAGGAACTTGTCCTTCGGACAAGTAAATTTGTGTTTCACTTGTCCATGCACAAAAGTCACTTGTCCGGGTAAAGTTTTATAATATAATGTATTTTTTGTGTTTTGCTAATCAGTGGCAGAGCAAGGGATTTTTCATAGAGGAGTCGGACAACTAATTTTTTCTTACACTTGTCCTACAAAAAATCCACTTGTCCCGGACAAGCGGACAAGCCTTAATGTCGAACCCTGAACATGTGCAGCACAGCCGTTATAGTTGGTTCTAGGCTAGCTAGAGCGGGTTCTCTAGGCTTGTGATCCCTGTATTTACATAAAATGGTCTGTGCTAAGCCCCGGATGTCCTTAAATGCTGGAAACACCCCTGGTTACAAGCCTGTATACATTTCTGTGTGTGTGTGTGTGTGTGTGTGTGTGTGTGTGTGTGTGTGTGTGTGTGTGTGTGTGTGTGTGTGTGTGTGTGTCAGGAATGCTTTCACGTATTGAAACCAAACTTTGTACATGAACTTGGGACTCCAATGCGAGGATGCAAAAGATAAAAAACATTCTAAAATTTTACATTTCACAAATCACGTTAGTGACCGCACCAGAGCAAGCACACTTTTGCGGTTCCTCCGGAAGTGCATTTTCTAGTTATTATTATTATTATTATTATTATTCCCGGGTAGATTTTTTGTGTCAGCTCTAGCGACCAGACCGTTTGACGCAGAGACACCGTTCAAACTTTAAAATGTTCGGGCAGTACCGGTGTAAGTTGCTTGAGAGGATGAAGTCACAGATCCATGTCGTTCGGCCGCCATATTGGAAAGAACACAAAACCTTAAAAAAGTTTCACAGGTCACAAATTTTGTCCAAACTTCATGAAATTCCACGTACGCGATCCTTGGACCGAGCCTCACAAAAGTTACTAGAAGGATTTTTGATTTTCGGAAGCGTTTGCGCGCCACAGCCCAAACTAAATGTGCGTCAACGCCGCCAAAACAGGAAGTAGTTCAAATCTCAATATGTCTGTAACATTTATTAACCAAAAATTTTATATGAACTCTTTACTCCAATGTGAAGATGCCCAAGATAAAAAAACATTGCAGTAACATGTCTATATTATGTTATTTTCACTTTAAAATGTCCAATTAAAACCTGTGTAAAAAATAAAAAATGTCATTAGCCTTTACCAGTAGAGGGCAGCCTTTACGTTCAAACGTGTTTTTTAGACAGAATGTAAAGATAGCGGCAGCCATCTTTAGAAGCTAAGCTAACAGGCTATTGCTCCGTGGAAAAGTTTGAATAACAATGGCGGGATGTAGTTTTAAGGTTTAAATGGCAAAATGGAATAGAGAAGAGCTGTTGAGAGAATCGAGTGTTCCTTTAAGAGCCACAATACAGCGAAGAGCTGAGAAAGACGGAGAGCAGAGAAGCCCGGAGAAGAGGCCACAGCCTGAGACTCTGCTGCATAGAGCCCGTGGGGCACGCAGCACCATCGGCTGGCACCCAAGCTTCGTATCGTATATGGACAGCGGAATCCTGGATACATATTTTTAAAATCCTAAAACTTCATCTTATTCACTATACAGTATGCGGTTTCGGACGCAAAACTGCAAATGGATTTTATATTCTGAATGCTTGAATCAACGCGAGCTCTCTGGATAACGTGCATTTTCACATACAGGTAGGAATTATATGATTCAGACATATTTTAATCCCTTTCTTTTATTTCAGTGATATATGGCACGACAAGTTTAATTCCCTTTTTCATCAATGTAATACATTGTAAACGTATTAGTTTCGCTCGCGTCAGTATCGCGTCCTCGCTCGCGTGATCGTTTGGCGTCGGCTCTATGACAGCTGCATGATTTAAATGATTGTGAATTGACGCGAAAAAGTGTCACTTTACCTTAAATCATGCATGTGACGCCAAGTGTATTTAAACAGTCATGACTTTCAGAAATGTATGACACATTTAAAAACACAGCTTTTGCCAGAAGACTGCGTACATGCCATTTACATGATCTTCAGGTAAGAAGATACATATATCTAAATCGTATGCTTAGCTACTGTTGAACGGGAACACGATTGATTGCATTATGCTGTCAATCACTGAGGGAAATATTTTCTTTTATCATTAATTTCACAGTCTGGGTCGACAGAGGCGCGGGCGCCGCACAATCTTTATTTTTCAATCACTCCGCAAAGAGACTTAGATAACTCTGCTGATTTTGGACTTACATATATGATTTATACATCATTTAAAACTTGAAAGTGTCTAGTATTTTCTGTCCACTCCCATTAAAAACAGAATGTTGTGCTTTTCGCAAAATTAAGAAAATAAACATAATGCGGGTTTGCTCTCTCTCTTAGTGACGTCCTTTCAGAAACACGTCAGAAAAATGAGCTGTAACTTAACGAATTGTTTTCATAGAAACATAAGATAAATGTCTACATAATGCTTGGAATGTCTGCTTTTAAATGGTGTAAGTGAAATCGAAAACAAATATTGTACTTCGTTGTTAACTGTATTAAAAGAGGGAGATGTACCGTCTCTCATGTTACTGCATTATTTATAAAGAGCCACGCCCCGCTCCATTGAAGAGAAGAACAGAGATCATCCATATTCATTAGTCAACGCCACAACGAATGTTTTCTCTGTGCTTGCTCATACAGCAAAGGCTCAAATATTATGCGAGTCATCGTTCTCACAAAAGAATGCAATTTAAACGAGTAAGTTAATCGGCCATCGCTCACAGCCCAGCATCTGTCCTGCACCACTGTATGCATATCGCGCTGACAAACATACACGTGATTTTACTGCTCTGATGAAATCTAAAAGTATAATTTCTCTTATTAGAAGCTAGCCTAATGTTTGCCAGTTATTAAGATGGCGGTTGTAGTTTAAATAAAGGGTTGTGAAATAATAAGCTTTGACAAAAAACTGCATAAAACAATTTTATGTTCCATATTATAAACTTTTGGTTATGTGTACTTAAGTGAGTAGATATGGCTCTTATTTACACCTTTAAATGTAGAATAAGAATAGAACTCGGGTATCTTACAATGCACTTATGTTGTTATGCAGTTTTAAAATACAAAATACAAACATGTCTGGATGTAGATAAAGCCTACTTGGTCATATTACAATGCACAAGTTTTGTTGTATGCAGTTTGAAAATACATGTTTGTAGAAAAAGTATATTGTACAATGCACTTATTTTGTTGTTATGCAGTTTCAAAATACAACATGAGTATGTTTAAATGTATATGTCGTCATCATCACTGATATATCTCTGGCCCTCATGACAAACTAATTGAATAGCCCTGTCGTAGACGCTCAACACACAATCATATTCATAAATAGTAAAGAAATGAAACGATATTAGGCTATCAGTGCTGCTGTCGCTCTTTCCTATCGCTTATTTTAAAAATGAGCTTATGATCAATAAAATGCAGCTTATATCTGCTGCTTTTTGTGACGTGAACTCTGGCCTACATTAAAGGTGCAGTGTGTAATTTTTAGAAGGATCTCTTGACAGAAATGCAAAATAATATACAAAACTATATTATCAGGGGTGTATAAAGACCTTTCATATGGCTCTTATATGGCCGTTATGTTTTTATTACTTTAGAATTAGAAGTTTTTATCTACATACACAGAGGGTCCCCTTACATGGAAGTCGGCATTTTGTGCCACCATGTTTCTACATACTAAATGCACAAAATCATGACAGGTTTGTCCTGTGGTGCCTACCGTAGATTCTCAATGCATTTCAAAAGCGAGGGGTGAGCTGTGAACTGAGCTTTTGGTTGCAATTTGGAACCTCACCACTAGATGCCGCTAAAATTTACACACTGCACCTTTAAGTCTCATGTTTTTAAGATTATCTTAAGTACTAAAGGATTTTTGGTATATTATGTACAAAACTAGTGTGTGAAAATGGGGCACTTTAAAGGGATTGTTCACTCAAAAATTAAAATTATTTAAATTACAATTCTAAAAAAAATTTAATAAGAAAACACTGAGGGCTTGACATTAACTTTTTGAGGAACTTGTCCTTCGGACAAGTAAATTTGTGTTTCACTTGTCCATGCACAAAAGTCACTTGTCCGGGTAAAGTTTTATAATATAATGTATTTTTTGTGTTTTGCTAATCAGTGGCAGAGCAAGGGATTTTTCATAGAGGAGTCGGACAACTAATTTTTTCTTACACTTGTCCTACAAAAAATCCACTTGTCCCGGACAAGCGGACAAGCCTTAATGTCGAACCCTGAACATGTGCAGCACAGCCGTTATAGTTGGTTCTAGGCTAGCTAGCTATCCCTGTATTTACATAAAATGGTCTGTGCTAAGCCCCGGATGTCCTTAAATGCTGGAAGCACCCCTGGTTACAAGCCTGTATACATTTCTGTGTGTGTGTGTGTGTGTGTGTGTGTGTCAGGAATGCTTTCACGTATTGAAACCAAACTTTGTACATGAACTTGGGACTCCAATGCGAGGATGCACAAGATAAAAAACATTCTAAAATTTTACATTTCACAAATCACGTTAGTGACCGCACCAGAGCAAGCACATTTTTGCGGTTCCTCCGGAAGTGCATTTTCTAGTTTTTGTAATAATTTTTAATTATTTAATAATTACATTATAGCATTATGCAATTGTTGTGCAGATATTTTTCTGGTAGTGCCAGCTGCATTTCTTGACACATCAGGAAATGTGTGTGAGTTTGGTTTGTTAGTCCCGCACTAATAAAGTGACAGAAACTGTATTTGTTAATATCTCAACTGTTTCCAATAACCAAGCACTGCTATATAGACCATTTTGCAAGTCGTAAACAACACTGGTCCAGAAGCTCTTCATGTTTCAGTTTTTTAACACTAACGTTGGGATAAGATACAACAGAACATATAGAACTGATTAAAAAAGTTAAACAAACATCTTTAAGCTATATGTGAAATAAAGAAATCAGTTTCAAACTGAAACAGGAAGTGTTTTTTTAGACCAGCGTTGTTTACATCTTGCAAAATGGTTTAAGTTGCTTCTATAAGAGGGGGAGTGAAATTCGCAGAAGTTGCCTGCCAATAAATAAACAGTCGAATAATGATACTTTTATTTTTTAATCTTTAATATTTAATCATGTTTTGACAGCACTAACACTGTTTTGTCCCACTAGCAGAGACTTGTGGTTAAATTACTCCATCAGAGTCGCGCTGCGCTTCCCAGTGGGTCGTGGGTTTGTGGTTCGACCAGCGCTGTCCAAATTGATCCGCGCTGCTCGGATGAAGCTGGTCTGCGCTGCGCTATCCGTCGGGTGGCGCAAGTAAACAATTTATCTCTGCGCTATCCAGACAGTCGTGCGGCTCTGTCCATTGGGCCGCGCATATAATTGGTTCGCGCAGCGCGGATCACTCGAGTGGCGCAGTTTCGTCCTTCTTTTGATGAGTTTGGCTTACCATACTTTTGACTGCAGAAAAGGTCTGTTAATTTGCACATTTAGCTGTCTCTTGTGCCAACATTTTTCTTTTTCATTCTTTTTTTTCGGCCCCACCCATTTATTTTTCTTCTTTCCTTTTTTCGCTATTTTAACTGTCAGTTGCATTTACTCAAAACCAAACATAACCAAAAGTCAACTTTGATCGGTACCTTTGAGCCAATCGGATGTCAGGAAAAATGAGGATCAGTCCAAGTTGGGAGAGGCCACTCTTATCCCCCCTCAAGATTGGAAGTAAGATTGGTTTGGCCCAATCTGAAACACACAGACACAGCAGGGTGAGCAGCCGGCCAGTCCGGTATGGTAGTGCATCGTAAAAAAACTTTTTGACCACCACCGGTTCGGCCTGAAATGGACCAGGCGTTCAGGATTGCTCCCGACATTCCCGATTGCCAGTCTGCCCCTGCTGTCAGACAACGGAGATATGGCGTCCAGTTTAGAATAAGATCTCAAGCGGCATCAATTTATAGACAACGTCTCAAGTCCAAGTTCTTTGATCATATCTAGGGCCCCTTGAAACACCTTTTATTTTACATTTACTGGGGAATGCCCCTAATATTATGATATACACTCACCTAAAAGATTATTAGAAACACCTTTTCAATTTTTCATTAATGCAATTATCTAATCAAACAACCAATGAATAATCTTTAGTATGGAACAGATACATTTTCTGCTATTAAGATGTTTATGAAACATTTGTAGACACAGTGTTTCCCCAACTTTCACCAGCAGAGGTCCTCATCGAGTTTTATATTCTTCTACTTTGTTTATATGAATCCTTCAAGGCGAATAGAAAGACCTCTCTGTATTAAGTTGTTAAGTGTATTTACTGTTGAGGTAAATGGTAAAGAGGATATCTCCTGTATAGCTCAGTGGTAGATCATAGTGTTAGCAGCGTAAAATGTAGTGAAGCAGGGTTTACACATGCTGTTAAAGGGAAACTTCACCCATTTGCATTAAGCTTTGTATCGTTAGAATCCCAGTCATGTTTTTTTAAATAGTACTGCATCATTCCCTCAGTTTCTCCTGAGACGGGAGAAATACTCATTTCAGTGAGGCACTTCCTTCTTTCAATGATGCAAAAATCGTAATTTTGCGTCATTGAAAGAAGGAATTCCTGTATCTCTGTTGAGGGTGAAAGACACTCATTCCTCATTTTTCCAAGGTGGGGGCTATGGGTGGGACCCACTGACGCTAAAGACCTATTACCGATCATTGGGTGGGACTTATGAAAATATACAAACACAGACGGAAAAAAACGATCAGCCGCCATTTTTATGCTAAGCTAAGCTAAACAGAAGTTGTGGAGCGAGCCAGACTTCATGTTACAATAACAGCGGAAGTTAATCAATATGATATGGAAGAGGGTGATTTCGCAAGCGTAATGTTGTAATCCGCTGTTCATTGCACCTTTATGAGCCACAAAACAGCAAAGAGTTGAGGCAGATGGAGGAACAGAAGCCTGAGGAGTAGGCCGGAGCCTGGGCTTCGGCTGAGTAGAGGAGCCCGGGGAAGACGCAGCAACCCTCGGCCTCTGCTGCGTAGAGAAGCTTGGACAGACTACTGCCTGTACTCTCGCTGTGTGCTTGCTTTATAACATTTCTGGATCAGATAAGGATATGGACGTTTGTATGGTGAAGGTTTTTCAGGCAAGAGAGCAACTTTGCGCGCGTTTGGACATGGTTTATTTCACAGACGTGTTTCGGCTTACGAGCAGACGCGCTGCGGAGTATATGAGCTTGGATGGACTCTCGCTGTGTGCTTTCGGTTTAACATTTCTGATTTCAGATAAGGATATAAACGTTTGTTTTGTGAATGTTTCTGGGCGCGTGCTTGTTTCAAAGACGTGTTTCAGCTTACGAGCACAAGCTCCAAGAGCTAAGGCAGGGCGACTGTGGAGATATTGTGCAGGGGAGGCGTTTGTGTGGAGGATGCAGGGATAAACGGACGTCTGACTGTAAAGTGAGTGTTTCTATTTTCTTTGTTATACTAAGGTGGCATTTATGTACACAATAGGATATCTGAGCGGTGTTTTATATGTCTATATTGTGAAAGCAATGAGGCTGATATTACGCAGATGTAATTACAGTAAACAAGAGACAAAAAGAAAATTGGTAAAACTAAATAAACATTTAATATGCATACCCTTTTATAAGTACTTGGAAAGACATTTGTACTGCGGATCTGAAACCGCACGTTACTGTTCGAATAAGACTTTGCTACACACCAGGCCAGAGTGTTATTGTGTGTAACACAGTGTAACATCACGCTTAAAAGTAAATCATGATTGGTGTCTGTCAGACACAGTGGTGGCTATTTTCTTTGTTTTATTAACGTGGTGGCATTTATGTACACAATAGCATATCTGAGCGATGTTCCGTTTAATGGGAGTGGCTTGCAGAGCTGTGCATTGTGGTGCATAGTGGGAGTTGTAGTTTTTCATACAAATGTGCTCTAAAGTCACATTCTGTCTTTTCAGTGCAACACTACATCCCTCCCTTTGTTTTAGAAGAAAGATGCCAAAACATGACAACAATAACACATTATCCTAGATTAATCCTAGGACATATTATTGATGAGACTTGAGAGAACTGGGAATGCATTTTCTCAAAATTATGTTAGCTTAAATCCTCAATAACAATTATAGTAGTCTAAATGCAGCATTCTAAACACATTAACTTACTGTAACTAAAACTTAGAACGTATTAGCTTACTTTATTAAATGCTATAAATGTTCCTCGTAGCCCTACTGAAAAATCCAGCTAAGACCAGCATAAGCTGGTGAGCTGGTTTTAGCTAGTCTCCCAGCTTGGTTTTAGCTGGTATTGCTGGTGTAGCAAGCTGGTCAAGCTGTGTTTTGGTCACTTTTTAAGCTGGTCTAGCTGGACTTACCTGGTCAGACTGGAAGACCAGCTGACTCTCCAGCTTGACCAGCTTTGCCAAGCTGGGAGGACCAGCTAAAACCAGCTACTGCCACCTTAAACCAGCAAAAACCAGCTACCAGCTTATGCTGGTCTTAGCTGGATTTTTCGGTAGGGAGTGCTTTAATTTTAGTTAATCAAGTGTAATCCATTATCTTTCGCTGTCTTTTCCTGTTCTCTCTTCTAGGATAACGTCATACTCGTTGCTCAGGATTTTCAGAAATATTTGGTGGTCTTCTTTGTTCTTGCGTTCTGTGGTCCAAACACTTATAGAGCTTTTGAAGAAAAACCTGTTCATCTGCGTCTCTCCACCAAACCTCAGAAGGTGGGAGTGTTTGTCGACTATGAGAGTGATCTCATCTCCTTTTATAATATGGACGATCTGTCACATATTTACACATTCACTCAGTGTAGATTCAATGGAACGATACGTCCATATTTTAATCCTCATGTCAACAGAGATATCAATAATTCAGATACAATGACAATTTCTTCTGTTAATCCAACAATGTGAAAGGTGTAATATATACAGTAAATACCTCACTACGTATATATGACAATAATTTTATATTATTATATAAAGTTTCAGGGTGAACAGGGTGTTGTCTGTTTTATGTGAGCAGTTTTATTTAAGATAAATTTTCCTGTTATACAAAATTTTATATATATATATATATATATATATATATACATATATATATATATATATATATATATATATATATATATATATATATATATATATATATATATATATATATATATATATATATATATATATATATGTGTGTGTGTGTGTGTGTTTTTTCCTGCAAGCTTTGTAGTCATAAACATAGTAGAACATCTAAAGAACACTAATCTACTGATTGGACACTTTAGTTTCCTAGCATGTTTTTATACAGTTTCGAAATGTTTTCTCTCTCCCAAAATTTGTCACTACCGAAACACAACAACATTTGATATAAAAATTAGGTTTTTAATAGCCTATTCTGATTTTCTTTACATTAACCTTCTAAATATATTTTTTAATTTTTTTTAAAGACAGTGTCATGGTTATATTGATTAGAAATATTATTTTAACAAAACTATAAGAGTGGTTCATCAAATTAAATGCATTTTGAAAGCAATATTTCTCTGTAATTGCGATACATGCACTGATACAGTTTTCAAATTCAAGGATTCATTAGTTTAAATTTTTATCTAACTAAATAAAATTATGTCATCTTTCCTGATAACCAAACCTATTTTATTTTTCCAGAACATTATTTGTTTCGGTCGTGACATCAAATGTTCGGTAGTGACGACCATATTGGATTGTCCATATTTTGTGTAAAAAAAAGTAATTAATTAGTCAAAAATGGTTGGCATTATGCAGTCAAAACATACAGCACAAAGAATATCTAACGCAACACCACATAAAAGCACTTTGCACTGAAATTACGCTGAAGAGATGGCGGACAGTTCAGACCTTGAAGGGATGCAAGATGCTGTGTTGATTTTCACATCTCTTGAGAAAAAGATGACAATGTATGTCCATATAAAACTTCAAGCCCACAGTATAAACTACAGAATTTGGTGTGTGTGCAGTGTGCACCCATGTCCATCTGCAATGTTGGTGTACACATGTGTGCCTGTTTTTCCATTACACATTCTAACTTCTCTAAACCTCCTTAACTGATTCTCTTGTTGCTGAGTTTGACTTTTTGAGTTTGAAGTAAACTTAATTTTTTATTTGATTTGAGGTCATTCATTATTCCTGTGGGCTCCTTATGGAGCATAGGGCTGCAACAACACCACGCCAACGCACTCTGTTTTGGGCTGTTTTCTTTAGCTGAGTCCATGTCACCCCCCGGCCTCCTTTATTTCGCACTCGACTGACCTTCTCCACGTCTGTTTGGGCCGTCCCACTTTCCTTTTTCCTTGTGGGTTCCAGTCTAGTGCTTGCCTTGTGACGTTATCTATTGGTTTGCGAAGTGTGTGTCCTATCCACCTCCATTTTCTTTCCTTGATGTCCCTACCGACTGGGTTCTGGTTGGTTCTGTTCCATAGGTCTGTATTGGAAATCTTCTCAGACCACCTGATGTTGAGGATGTGGCGCAAGCACTTATTGACAAATGTCTGTATCTTGTTGGTGATGATGTTTGAAACCCGCCATGTTTCAGACCCATAGAGGAGGACTGCTTTCACGTTGGTGTTAAAGATGTGGACTTTGTTGCGCTGGGATTAGGCCTTGGAGTTCCAGATGGGCCGCAGGATATTGAACGCTACTCTTGCTTTGCTTATCCGACTCTTGACATCTTCATCTGCTCCGCCATCAATGTTGACCACGCTTCCTAAGTACACTAAGCGATCGGTCTCCACCAGGGCTTCTCCCTGTAGTTGCAGTGGCTGATGTAATCGATTGTTCATCCGCATCACCATTGTTTTCTTGATGTTAATTTTCAGGCCAGTCTTCTCTGCCTCGTTCGCTAGCCGCGTTAGCTTGGACTGTGCATGCAGCTGTTTGTGGGACAGGAGGCCGATGTCATCCACAAAATCCAAGTCCTCTAGATGTTTGGTAAAGGTCCACTGGATGCCGGTGTTGCTGCCCTCTGTAGTTCTTCTCATGATCCAATCTATGACGATCAGAAAAATTGTCGGTGAGAGCATACAACCTTTTCTCACTCCTGTCTTTACTGCGAAGGGGTCTGTCAACCTCCCATTATGGATAATCTGGCAAGATGAGTCCTCATACAGCTGCTGAATGATGTTTATGAGCTTTTGCGGGATTCCGTAGTGCTGCATCAACTTCCAGATAGTCTCCCTGTCGACACTGTCGAAAGCTTTCTCAAAGTCTATGAAAGTCATGTACAAAGGAGTCTGCCATTCGATGGATTGCTCAATAATAATACGCAAAGTGGCGATATGGTCTATACATGAACGATCTTGTCTAAATCCTGCTTGTTCTACTCTGAGCCTCTTATCTAGAGCTTCCTTCAGTCTCTCTAGGATGATTCTGGTCAGCACCTTACTGGGGATGGACAGCAGCATGATTCCTCGCCAGTTGCAGCACTGGGAAAGATCACCTTTCTTGGGGAGCTTTACCAAGTACCCGAGCTTCCAGTCGGCCGGCACTAGCTCCTGTTCCCAAATCTTCACCAGGAGGGGGTGCAACATTTCTGCTGCTGCCACTGCATCTGTCTTTAAGGCTTCTGGGGGGATGCCGTCAGCGCCTGGTGCCTTGCCATTCTTCAGGGACTTGATGGCTTTGATGGTCTCTCCCTTTGTTGGTGGATTTGTGTTGATACAGAGGGGTTCTTCTGTTGGTGGTATTTCAGGAACTATTTGCGGTGGTGGTCTATTGAGAATTTCTTCAAAATGTTCCTTCCATCTTTTTCTTTGCCCCTCATCACTTGTGATGGTTCTCCCATGCTTGTCTTTGACTGACTTGCTCAGGTTGAAGCTCTTCCCTGACAAAGCCCGGGTAATTTCGTATACTCTCCTCATGTTGTTTTGCTTAACTGCTCTTTCTGCCTCTTCTGTCAAGTTGTGTACAAATTGTCTTTTGTCCTGTCTTGCACTCTTCTTCACTTCCCCATTTACCTCCCAATACTGTATTCTGAGGTCTGTCTTCTGTTGTTGATCACAGCATCTGTTGATTTTCTGTTTCAGCTCCCTCCTCTTCTCTATCTTCTCCCATGTTCCCTTCGACATCCACTCCTTCTGCTCCCTCACTTTCTTCCCCAGAACTTTGGTGCACGCATCTTTCCAGGTCTTCTTTATCTCTGTCCAGTGACTCTCTACTGACTCTTCGGCCAGCTCTGCCAGCACCTCAAACCTGTTCCTGACTTCACAGTTGAACTCTTCCGCTATCTTTTTGTCTTTTATAAGCTGTATATTGAACTTGTAGAATGCTCTTCCTGCAGAGTCGCGGAAGGATCTCAGCTTGGTCCTCAATGTTGCTACCAGCAACTGATGGTCGGAGGCTGCGTCAGCGCCGCGCCTTACTCTGACGTCCAGCATACTCCGTCTCCACTTTCGATCAATAGTGAAGTGGTCAATCTGATTTTTTGTCTTCCCATCAGGTGAAGTCCAAGTGGTCTTATGGATCCTTCTGTGAGGGTAAATAGTGCCACCTATTACTAGGTCGTTGAAAGAGCAGAAGTCTATAAGCAGATATCCGTTCTCGTTACAGGTACCTACGCCATGCCTGCCCATGATGAGTTCCCTGTCTGTGTTGTCGACACCCACCTTGGCGTTCAAGTCGCCCGTGGCGGACAGTTCAGACCTTGAAGGGATGAAAGATGCTGTCTTGATTTTCACATCCCTCCATTTATATTGGGACAGAGTGCATACTCTGAGCTGTATTTAGAGGGTATTCACAAATTCCAATTTGTCTTTAGGATTTAGGAATTACAGTCGTTTATATGGGCCAAACGTAATGGGACAGTTGATTTAAAAGCTGTAATTGACATTAATTTTGTATTTGTTAAATAATTTGGACGCTGTGGCTGTGAACACACATCATCTACACAATTCATGTCCATAAAACCGCTTTTAAGCTAACTGTCCCATTACATTTGGACCTGAAATACACTGAAATACATTTTTACATATATAATAACATATCCCAATATTTATGCAGGGCACTTTGTGTGTATATATATATATATATTAGTGCTGTGTTCAAAATATCGATACGACGATACATCGTCATGGACGCCTGACGATGCGCGCATCGATACAGCACCTTCCGTATCGATTCGGATGCACTTTTGAAAGTAACGTGACGAATCGCTGTTGATCCGTGATGCATATAGAAAGGACGCATGTGTCCTGTGGAGTACGTAGAGTTAAAGGTAGCGGGGTATACTTTCACTTTGCGTGTTTGTCTCGCTGGCGCACGTGCCTGCATAACGAGCCGCGTACTCTCTCTCTCTCCCTCTCTCTCTCTCTGTCACGGCTAGTCCGTGACATGTTTTGTGTGTCGCACTTATCCGTTTCACCTGGACTCTCATGGACTAATTACACCAACACACCCCACCTGTTGTATGTTTGATTGTGTTTGTATTTATACGCCTTTGTTCTGTCAGCCTGTGCCGGATTATTGTCATTGCTACCTTGTCTGTTCCCTGTATTGGATGTTCCTGTGTTCACTGTATTCACCGTGTTATCCCTCGTGTTTTATCATTAAATGTTATTTATTTTCGAACTTTGCGTTTGCGTCCTGTCTCTCCTACTGTGTCATGACAGAATAATCCGGCCCTATTGGACGCAGCAAGTTCGCGGAGGGCGGCTCCCCCAAGAATTTCGTCGAGGGGGAGTAGTGACATCGGGGTTCATTCTCCATCAGCCCCGATGTCTCTTGGGGACCACCGTGAGCGATCGCTCACTCCTGCGGGAGGAGGATCGGCCCAGGCGGTCCCCCAATGGTTGAGTCGTCGTCGACGGTCCCTCGGAGGTCCACCGTCCTGCTCGTAGGGGGATCCGGAACGGACCACGCCCGATCATTTCCCCGGGGTGGCCACCGAGTGAGGGTCTCCGTTTCCGCGAGGGGATGGGAGATGACTTCCGGGGGGCATCTGATCCTCGACGATTCCCAGGAGGGGGGTAATTCGTCTGCCTCGGTTCTTGGAGCGATCGCTCCGGTCCTCCTGGCGCATTCCGGCCCACCATCCCGTTGGTTTCGTCACGGCGGCTGCCGGCTTCGCCAGGGTCCCCAAGCCCTCCATCCCTCCCTTGGACCCTCCCTACCAGATTTTTGTTTCGTGTTTGTTCCTGTGTAGTGTCTGGTAGCCACTCGTAGAGGGAGGGGTTATGTCACGGCTAGTATATTTAAAATCAATGATTTCAGTATGAAAGCGCAGATATCTTAGCCTATACTACTGCAAAGGGCATTATTAGCACTCTCTTATAAAACAGTACTAACGCATTTGAGAAGATACACGTCAAAGATTTGCATGTGAAAAGTGTACGTCTAGAGAAGAGATACAGAGCTACTTCAAACTATTATTATTCATAGATATAGAATAATTAAGTGAGAGACAAATATAATGCCTAGAGTAAGGCACTATCTTTATAAAACTGCTTTTAAAAAAACATAACACTAACTCTATGTTCTATGTTACCCCAAAAGCTAATAAATGAATGGCAAAAACAGAACTGTTACAACACTGCTTATTCAATGTACAATAAACAGATAATAATAATAATAATAACAATGTTACTAAATTCTGAACAAAAATGTAATTCAAAATAGTCTTGTATCGTGATGCGTATCGTATTGGGACTCTTGTATCGAGATACGTATCGTATCGGGAAATTGGTTAATAACGCGTTAACGCAAATTCATTTTAACGCCACTAATTTTATAAACGGCGATTAACGCAACGCGCAATTTCTGTTTGACCCTTGGTCCAGCCCATAGTTGAATGAACAGAGACGCAGGCAAATGTGAACCTGTCTAAATGAGTAAAAGGTTTTCATAGAAATAAGAACATTAAGCAAATCGGACGTCTGGCAAATCCAATGCTCTAAATGCTCGTTGGACATCTGAAATTATCTTTATTTATACGTCTGAGAGGTGTAACGTTACCGTTCTCCTAATGCTTAATCTAATACAAAAATGCGTCTCAATTCATTTTGGTTTCGCTTTTATGCATGACTTAGAAAATAGACTGCAGGACTTGCTTGATGTTAAAAGAGTCATTAAGAGAGATAAAGTTCGGTACCTGATTAATGTTAAAGAGTTATTAAGAGCGACAAGACTCAAAAGCGATCTCCTCACGCTGACTGACTGACATCTGCAGCGCGTGCACGCGACCCGGAAATAGCCGGGCTGTGCCTAGCCCACTTCTAGCCCAAATAAACTTTAATTTGGTTACATGTGGTTTTTGACAAAATAATTTGTGAGATGTATGCTATTTCATCATGTAAGCAAGTAACAGCGATTACAAGGTATTTTGTTTCATTTCTTTAAAGTGTTTTATGCATCGTCTGTACGTAGTCACAATTTAGCTCATAAATAGACCGACTACGAATAAACCACGTTTAGCCCAGAAATAACCATGAATTTAATTACATGTTGTTTTGCCAAAATGATTTGTGAGATGTATGATATTTAATCATGTAAACAAAGTTCAAAGCGATTAAGGTATTTTGTTTCATTTCTTTAAAGTGTTTTATGCACCGTCTGTACTTAGCCACTATTTAGCTTACAAATAGACCGACTACGAATAACCCACGTTTAGCCCAGAAATAACCATTAATTTAATTACATGTGGTTTTTGCCAAATAACTTGTGAGATGTATGGTATTTCATTGTGTAATCAAAGTTAACAGCGATTACAAGGTTTGTTTAATTTCTTTAAAGTGTTTTATGCACCGTCGTACATAGCCACTATTTAGCTCATAAATAGACCGACTACGAACAAACCATGTTTAGCCCAGAATAACCTTGAAATGTAATAAAAAAAATTTGCCAAAATAACTTGCAAGATGTATGATATTTCATCAGGCATGCAAAGACACCAGTGAATTCAAGATGTTTGGTTTTATTTATCTTATCTGAATATCTGCTGTCACGCATAACATTCATTATTTGACCGTATTTCAAAGATAAACAAAATCCAGTTACAACTAGATGGCAGCAGTACACAAACACGAGGCCAAATCTCGCGAGAAAGATTTCCGCTGTTTGAAAATCAACAACATCAGCGAGCAGCCAAGAGAAAAGCAATCTACCATACTCGTTTGGTCTTGTAAGTGGTTTTGATTATTTTATTTTACATGTGTTTAAAATTTATTTACTTTATTTGTTGTAGGAATCGTGACATTCTTGCGGGTAACTTAACAGTATAACTGTTGGATTATAAATTGGATTAAGTAACCCATGTTTTATAAAACCTAAACAGTGCAACCTGAACACAATGTAATAAAGTGGAGGTAAATGAGTCTATGTAACGTTACACTGAAGATTAACATGAGTTATTTGTAGGCTGCTTTTTAGTAACAGCAGTAACTTAGCTAAGTTATTACTGTGTTGCTATAGTAATGTAGGCAGTTGCGCTTTACAATTATGCATGCAGAGATAGATTGTGGGGGAAAGCTATTTCTCCATATGGATTTAACTTACAGGCCTACAGTCTGTTGGAAAAAAGAGTTTTATTGTGTTAGTGAGGGAAAACTTGCAGGTCACCGGGCATTAACCTTTAAAGCGTAACTAAACCCCTGGTCAGAGCCTGACTCCACCCACTGGCAATATTTGAAAAATGCAAGAAAAGTGGGCAGATGCTGAGGAGATATAGGGGACGAACTAAGTGTGTGGTGTGAGATCGTAACAAGGGCGTGGTGAGCTTGAACCTGCTTACGTCACAAGTCATTTTTTGGACCCACCATCCAATAGGAAAATTCAACTGCAGTAGCCACCGTGCAACCTGAAGAGGGCAGCACTCAGACGTTTTTAACCCATATATTGCAGTATTGAAACACTTTATATCAAAATGTCAAAAAACTTACTAAAATCAATGAACAGCACTAATAAAGCCCCATTCTTACAGGTCATTAACTAAAAAAAGTTGGTTTAGGGTTTAGTTACGCTTTAAGGTTGGTAAACACTTGTACACTGAAGCATACAATACTGTACAATTACTGACATAGGCATGTGCTACTCAGGTGTCAAAGCTGTGTGAAACTGGAGGGAGAAACTTGAGAGACCGTGCCGGAAGAATGCTGGACAGGTAAATTCTATAAACATGCAATATTAATCAGACATTGTGGTGTCAACACAGTCTTTCATGTGGTCACAAAAAATCAGAAAATATGTCAGTGTGCAACTGTTAACAATATTATCTTTTCTATTTTAGAGTTCACAATTCATTAATTTCAAAGTTCAACATGAATGGTGGTGGTCGACTCCACTGCAGAAGCAAGCATTTGAAAAAACATCAGTTCTCAGTTATTAAAGGTAAAGGGCGATTTATAATCGTGCGTAGGTCCTACGGCGTAGCTACGGCCTCACAAAATTTCTAACAGCGCGTCGGCTCTACGCGGACCGTAAGCACTGTGATTGGTCCACCAGAACCCCTCCCGTCAGGTAAAAAAACTGCGTCGTAGGTATTTCCGTTTGAGACGGTGAAAACAAAGATGAGCCAAGTTGAGGAGTGATTTAACTCAAACTGAAACATAAGTCGCTGTTTATTTACTTCCATCATTGCTGGTCTTCTCAAATTATACACAACAAGTTGCTATTTCTTCTTCGTTTGTGGGTTTACTTGCTTAGCTTCTTCTTCTGTGACGACTTCTGCTGCTACTGTGGTTACACGCGTGATTACTGCCAACCAGCGGTTTCGCGTGTGTTTGCACATCGTATACAAGTATAAATGAAAACCGACGCGGAACCTACGCCGTCGCTGCTACGCCGTAGGACCTACGCACGACTATAAATCGCCCTTAAGTGTGTTTGTATGTGTTTTTAGGCTGAATGGTGTTTCACAAAATAATTCTTTTAATATGGCATTAGGCTATGTGAGGAGTAATTGACGACAGTCCGGTACTGCCTTCATATTTTCTAATCATTAAAAGCCCCAGATTAAATTACTCTTTGCCGATACAACAGTTAACTCACCCATATGATATTGTTTAGATGTTTTATTTTTAGACATTTGACAGGTTTTATGTCCATAAGATTGTAATGTGAATATTTTATGCTTGGCATCTTAAAGGGCAGGGTATTTGATTTTGAAAAATACTAACTTTAGCCTACATGCACCGACCAGAAGCACACTCCTATCTCATTAACCACCAGTAAGACTGACAAAGTGAATAACATTACCAAAATAACCAACATGAACAACTGTTTTAATTCGAATTAAATGCAGCACGTTTAGAAATTTGAAAAGATAAATATCATTACACTAATTCGTAAAGGAACACAAACTACATAAGCAACACGTTTCATTAAAATACAATCTGAATCCATCAAAATAGAATCACACTGCATACCTACCTTTCCAAAAGAAACACTTCAACGACCCTTTCAGACCTGTAGCTGTTTCCATCTTGCAGAAAAGCAGTGAAGTTACCAATGTTAATTTGGGTTTTTGCTCTTTGCTCATCCAGATGTTTTTTTGTTGTTTCAAAATGTCTTTCGTTTTGTAGCTCCTGTGTCAATTCAGCAGGAAATTTTATTTGATTCTCCCTATTTTTACAGAGCGTGAACAGGGTGCAAAACACGTTCACAAGAAGAGGGGCACAAATTTAATGCGTCCAATTAGGCATGGGGCGGAATGAGATTCTGGCAGTATGATAACCGTAAGCAAAAATACCACTGTGTTGTGGTATTGCCGTTATGACACTGAAATGTGTTATTTTCAAATGTCTGCGTATTAAAACATCAACTTTTCAACTGGACACAATACATTTTATTTTTTAACCAACATAAAACGTTTATGCCAGGTAAAAATAAAGCCTTTAAATGATAATATTCTTTCAATTGTAAATGTAAACATGAATTCAATTACATGATTTAATTCATTTTGTGTTAACACAGTTCATACATTGAAAACGGTATCACAGAAAATTTTTGTGGTTTTTAAAACCTTAACTCTGAAAATCTCTGTATAACTTGAAACCAGTAACTGGCCCATGCCCACGCCCAATTATTGCATTCGGTCGGGGTTCAATAATTTGTTAAACGTTTTTTGGTCCTACGCCTTTTACAGATGACACATATAAAAATACTTAACATAGTGATTGCTATCAAGACTTGAGGAGACTTTCAACCAGCATAACTAAAATGTTTCTGGATCAAAATCAGATACTCTGCCTTGAAGCCTCTTTTGCTAGTTCCAAAATGTAATTAAACACACGCAGAGAAACATGCACTTGTGTTTGTAGTAATGATAATGGTATGATTACTGTTGAGCTGTCAATATTTATATATGACTTTTTCAAAAGAGAATGACGATCACATTTAACATAAAGCAAAAATACTTGTCTCATGCATTCTTTTCATATTTGGCAGATGCTGTGTTGAACAACGTCCCAGCAACAGAACTGGAAGTGAAGGATGCAATGGGGGGCATTTCAAACAGGCACCAGGGAGGACGTGGTGTATAGAAATTAGTACAATTAATAAGTTGAAGTGAACTGAAGATAGTTTGTTAATGTTTAGATGTTATTTCATTTTTAAAATTGTATTTTGTTATATATGCTTTTATTTTGTTACTGTTTTTATTCTTTTTGTTAACAGTAGTTTTTCTTCATTTTGTCTTATCTGAATTTCTATTGTATTAACAATATTTTTTGTAATAAATTGCATGATTGCATGTTTATGAGAACCTTTTTTAATGGATTAAAAATAATTCTTTAGCCATTCTTTTGCTGTTTATTAGACACACACATGTAGTCATTTAATAGCCGTCTATTTAACGGCTAGTCTATTCTTGGGCTATGATAGACGTCTATTAGAATTTCACTGACAGCCCAAAATTAGCCTTTTATTAGCCTAGACCCACATTCACCGTCTATTAGACGTATATATGTAGACGTTTAGTAGCCGTCTATTTGATGACTAGTCTATTCTTGGGCTATGATAGACGTCTACTAGATTTTCACTGACAGCCCAAAATTAGCCTTGTTTTAGCGTAGACGTCAGAGGGGTGTTTAGACGCCTACTAGACGTCTATTAGCCGCAAAATTGCTTGCTGGGTACTGTGGAGTTGGAATTAATTATTCACACTTTCAGTTCCTCTCGTATTGACTATTGCAACTTTCTTTTTACTTGTTTAAATAGTTCATCCTTGAAACATCTACAAGGGGTACAAAATGCGGCTGTTAGACTCTTAACAGAGTCCCCGAAAAGGTCTTCAGCAACTCAAATTTTAATGACGCTACACTGGCTCCCTGTGAAGTTCAAAATTCAATATAAAATCTTGGTGTTAGTATTTAGGGCTTTACATGGGCAAGCTCCTGCATATATAAAGGACATGTTGCAACTTCATATTCCCAGCAGGAATCTGAGATCAAGCAATTCAGCCCGGCTAGCGGTTCCACGTACTAGACTAAAGACTAAAGGTGACTGTGCATTTGAAGTTGCGGCTCCTAAGCTATGGAACACTCTTCTGCTGGACTTAAGATCAATAAATTCAGTGGTCAATTTTAAAATGCAGTTAAAAACATATCTATTTAAAGTGGCATTCGTGTAATCGCTTGGTTTTTTATCCTTTTTTTTGTTGTTGTTGTTTGTTTTTGTTTTAGTCTAATGGTACTGTGTATGTGTATATTTCTGTATTTATGCTGTAAAGCACTTTGTGACACTGCTCTCGAAAGGTGCTATAGAAATAAACTTACCTACTTACTCATGTGATGTTCACTCTTCAGGAACTGTTTCCAAACTGACACAAAGTTGTCTGCTAAAATTTTACATTTGATACTTCTTATTTAGATTTTATCGTACACTTTTTGGTTATTAAACTACAAGCAAAACATTACACCTGTCCTATTCTCCTTGAATTGGTTACCGGTAAAATACAGAATAGAGTACAAAGTTTTGCTTTTTGTCTTTAAAGCTCTTAATGGGCTAGCCCCTGTATATCTCTCTGAGCTCTTATGTATAAATGCACCATCTAGATGCCTAAGATCTTCTACCCTAAATCTGTTGAGGGTTCCCAGAACGCGGCTAAAAACAAAGGGAGACCGAGCTTTTGCTGTGGCCGGGCCCAAATTGTGGAACAGTGTACCGCTACATATAAGGGAAATTACCCATGTGTCTTGTTTTAAAAAAACTCTAAAACGATACCTACTACAGAAAGCGTACAATCAATGAGCACGTAATGTGTTATTGTCTGACTTTGTAAATTTTTGGTGTTATGTTTTATATGTTCTGTGTGTGGTTTTTTATGTATTTATTTTTTTTATTGGCTATGTTCAGCACCATGGTCAACATCTGTTGAAATATAGTGCTATATAAATAAAAATTAAACTAAAACTAAACAAAACATTTTCTCTTTAAGTCTCCTCAAATTCATTCTAGTACAACTCATTGAGTTGGATCTTTATATCCAGGTGTGAATGACATCAATTTTAATGACCATTGATCCTCCATTGCATATTGCCTTTATACAAGAAAAAGTGTCTTACAAAGGATAAATTAATGTATTGAGTGGGTCAAATGTTTTTACATCTTTTTGTAGCAAATTCTTAACTCTACAATATCCAGTACTTTTTTGTTTATGAACAAATGTTTAGCATATGTCCCTTGGCCTTATTTCAGCAACTTTTATTGTTTTTATTTTTACTAACCATGCATAAAAATAATATCCTTACATTACAAACATGTACACACATGTTACTTGCATATTATTTTAGCACAGTTTGTGCTGAATACAGTGTTATGTGATATAAGGCATTAATATGTTCAAAGCACCTGAAAAAAGACCAAATGTAAGAGCATGTCAGAACCTCTGCCAGTGTCCCAAAATGGTCGGCCCCAGAGGACTAACATACCTCCAATTCTGAAACGGAAAACCCAGAGTTTCCCTCATTTCAGGATTAACATACTTAGGGGCATCTTACACCCGACGCAACGCAAGTGTCTTTTGTTAGTTTCCACCCTGCACAATTATCATTTTCACGTTTAGCGCCACGTTGTTTAAATAGCAAATGCATTTGCACCCCCTTTTGCGCCCATGGACGTTCTGGTCTGAAAACGAGGTGTGTTCAGGCGCATTGTTGGCGCATTGCTATTTTGAGGCAACTAAAGTAGACTACACCATTGACCAACTTAAACCTGCTCTAAAGTCTAAAGTCAATGGCAGAATATGTGTTTTGTTATTTAAAGAGCGCATTAGTAATATGCGCCTATAAACGGGACGTTTGTCATTATACAGCTGAACTGAAATTTTGTCTCTCTATAGTAGAGAGCCTTTATGGCCGTAGCCAGCGATGAGGTCACAGAGGTCTGGACCTCTGTAATTTGTTCATATAAAAAAATACAATTTGAAGTTCTCTGAATGACTAATTAGTTTTTCAAAACGAATCCGCATATATAATTAAGTTTGGACAGTTTACTGTATAGTTTAGTGTAAAATGACGAAGATTGGCTTAAGCTGCGATGGCACGGGTAATTTGCAGTGTTGCCAGATTGCCCATTGTTAAAAATCCTCTTTAGACGTAGTGTTTTAGCAATTAATGTGACACTTTGACATTATATAAAGTGATTGTTAGGTGTAGGTTAGTATTAGCAATTTCTCTGATTTATTTCTGAAATACAAGGTTTGGACGAACTTTGTTTTTTGCTTGTTTTTCGTACTAATATCTGGCAACATGGAAACTGAAAGTTATCAAATAAGACGCATCATTCAGCGCGAGCTGATACTACATTTGGTAAGATAAAAGCAGTAATCATCATAATTGTGTCTGTAAGAGTATCAACTGTATCAACAACACTATCGAAAAACAGAAAATAACTCTGGTACAAAGATGAAGAAGAATTGGGTTAAAATAAAATATGTCGAATATGTTAAAACACGTAGCGTAAAACGGTAAAGCTAATCTCAACAAAACTTAAGCATTAAGAATTCTGTTATTTAATTTAATTTAGAAGTTAACCTTTAACAAAGTCATGCAGAAAACAATAAGAGCACTAAACAAGTTCTTGTTTAAAATCTTGTAACGTTTTTGTTATATAAATATAATATTGCTTATTCAAATGATTACAAAAATAAACATTTTTGCATGAAAAAGTAATAAATAAATCTAGCAGTCTCAGTCCATCCCCCAAAACAGAGAGGGTGTACCCGAAGTGTAAAAAGGTTAAGACAGAATATTTTAAATCCCAGGTAAAAATAAAGTATGCTTCAATGTAAACCATCTTAAACCACTTAAATACTAGCAAGTACATTTGTAAGTTATGCTAAAATGTACTTATCAAAAGTAAAGTTCTACTTGAGCAGTACTTCAGTTTACCTGAAAAAGTAAAAACACCAGTACCAACTAGATTATTGGTAATTATTGAAATAAATGATCTCTCAAAATAACACTTAGATGTTCTTAACTTAATTTTAAGAAGTACCAAAAACAAATGTGATATATAGCTAAGCCACAAAATGAGTGCACGAAAATAGTACATTTACTAAGTGTACTTAAAAAGTGTATTTTATTTAAGTGCACTTTTTTTCACCTGGGATAGCATTTGTTAACTCTTAACACCCCACCCTGGAACATGGCTACGGCCATGAGTACACAAATTTTGTAAAACACATACACAAACAAGTCAAGTACCCTGTGCAAATGTAAACAAATATGTACAAATCTGTGTCAAGATTTGCCTGCAACTCAAGTTCTAGAAGATAGTTAAGGTTGGCAGTTGAAATGAAATATAAAATATAAAATAATAAATCTATGTTCATTTACAGACAGAATGATATATTTCTGATTTAAACAAAAAGTCATGCACATTGTGAATATATACAATTTATGCACGTGAATTGGGTTTTATGCATGTTTTATGCTAGTCGTACGTATGAATATTCATGAGACTAAAATTACTCCATATCCTACAGCCTGAACCACTTTAATGAATCCACCCTTACAAAGGTGCCAAAGAATGCATGTTAATAATCTGTTACATTGTTCTCTGATATCTACACAGAAGGTTTGTGTCTTTATTAAGTGCAAAAATGATCCAGAGTCAGTTTTCCATGTCCATTTACAACACTCTTTCAGACAAAGTCTCGGAGTCAATTGCAAGTTCACAATGTTTATTTAGAAAATTGGAGAGAGGAGAAAAGGCAGAGCAAAAAGTCAGTTCACAGGAGACCACACACAAAGACCACCGCCGGCTCACTCTAGATGGTATCACTCCAGCAGGTATGAAGCACACACAACTGGAGGAAAGAGTGAGCCGAAAACTGAGGACAAGTAATCCGTTCTGATCTTGATGGGAGAGTAATCCGCAAACGCAGCCGATGGCACACAGCACGATCACACCACACAACAGACGGTATGACTCACACACGACTGAAGGTGGGCGAAAGGCAGGCTTGGAAGATGTATAATCCACTTTGGTCATAGACCGGGACAGTAGTCATGACAGTAGCCTCCCCCCCAAGGCCGGCACCAGACAGACCATGAGACTCACCCTGTCGCCGACGGAGGTCCTCAATCAGTCCAGGATCCAGTATTTCCCGAGCCGGAACCCAACACCTCTCATCCGGACCGTATCCTTCCCAATCCACTAAATACTGAAAACCTCTGCCCCTGCGATGAGAGTCTAGCAACCTCCAAACAGTATAGACAGGGGCACCATCCACTAGACGAGGGGCGGGGGGTTAGGGGCAGAGACGGGGGAATTATTACGGGCAAAAATCACAGGCTTAACCTTGGATACATGAAAAACAGGGTGAACCCGACCAAGAGACAGAGGTAACTTAAGCTTTACCGTTACCGGATTAATGACCTTAGAAATACTGTATGGCCCAATGAATCTCGGAGCCAGCTTACGAGAGGGCTCACGGAGAGACAGATCCTTGGTAGAAAGCCATACCTTTTGTTCACAAACATAACGGGGTGGAGGTCACAGGTGACGGTCAGCCACAGCTTTGGTTCGTCTGGAATTAGATAATAACAGAGTTTTAGCTCTCCTCCAAGTGCGTCTGCACCTGCGCACGAAAGCTAAAGCAGACGGAACCGCTGCATCGGGCTCCTGTGACGGGAAAAGAGGAGGTTGATAACCGACAGATCATTCAAACGGGGACATATTAGTAGACGCTACGGGAAGAGAATTATGAGAATACTCAACCCACGGAAGCTGCTCACACCAAGAATTCGGATATTGTGACGACAGACAGCGAAGCGTTCGACCGAGATCCTGATTAGCCCGTTCACATTGCCCATTGGTCTGCGGGTGATAACCAGAGGACAAACTGGCCGTGGCACCAATTTGTCTACAAAATTCCTGCCAAAAAGGAGAGACGAACTGAGGACCCCTATCTGATACTACGTCAGTTGGAATACCATGTAACCGAAAGACCTGATTGATCAGCACCTGAGCCATCTCTTGGGCAGAAGGAAGTTTAGGTAAGGGAATAAAATGAACCGCTTTAGAGAAGCGATCCACCACAGTCAGAATAACAGTGATACCATTAGATGCCGGTAAGCTGGTGACAAAATCAAGGGCTATATGAGACCAGGGGCGGGAGGGCACGGACAAAGATTTAAGCAGACCAGCGGGAGGCAAATTAGATGCTTTATTACGAGCACAGACTGAACAGGCTAATACAAACTGTCTGATGTCCGTAGTCATGGAAGACCACCAAAAGCGTTGACGGACGGCAGCCAACGTTCTCCGAATTCCTGGATGGCCGACAAATTTGGATTCGTGACCCCACCGGATGACATCGGAACATAACCGCTCAGGAACCCACAGACCCCTCCGGAACTTCCCCCTCCCGACCGGCCTCTCTCACCCGCTGTTTGATTCCCCACACAAGGGCACCGACCACCCTCCCCTCCGGAAGGATGGTTTCGGTCCGCTCCAACTCAGATTTCTCGAACAGATGGGAGAGAGCGTCAGGTTTCGTATTCTTAGAGCCAGGCCGGTACGAGAGGGTGAAGTTAAAACAATCAAAGAAAAGTGCCCAACGAGCCTGTCTAGATGTTAGTCTTCTGGCCGAACAGATTCTTATGATCCGTCCAGACCAGAAAGGGTTCCGAGGTTCCCTCCAGCCAGTGACGCCACTCACCCAGTGCGAGTCTAATCGCCAGCAGCTCCCGATTGCCTATGTCGTAATTTCGCTCAGCTGGATTTAACCGGTGAGAGAAAAAAGCGCATGGATGCACTTTCCCATCAACAGACCATCGCTGAGATAAAACGGCGCCTACTCCGACATCAGATGCATCCACCTCCACTAGGGCTGTGCGATTCAGGGAAAAAATCTAATTGCGCTTTTTCTGCCAGGAATTGCGATTCGATTTGCGATTAAATTTTGTAGCAGATGCAATGTGCATCTGCCTCTTTAGATGGTTAGATCTTACTGATAGTGCTTATGGGTCTGGTGATTTAACTGTATTCTTCTGTTTTTGTTTTGTTTGTTTTTTGTGAAAATAAGGAAACAAAAACAAAGAAATTAAGAATATAATTAACACTTCTTATTGTATGAAATGTAAAATGGTATTTAGCTTGGACTAACACTGTAACAGTATTTAAATAAGTGGGTTCATTATAGGCCTTTTGCGTGTTTGCAAACAGGGATGACGTTTTTTGTGGGCGGAGCCCAACTGGTGGCAGAAAGTGAATGCTTCTCAATAGCTGTGTGAAGTGTTTTATCGTTAAACTGTGATTTTTATGGTTCCGGTGTTCTGTAGAAGTCTGTTTCCCCTATATGTCTCTTAAGTGTAATGTTTCTTATAACGTTTCACCAAGTTACGTTTATTTTTTAAATAAATTAAAAGTTTAAATGGTTTGGCTACTAATTGTGTGCATGTATGTAATGTATATGTATTGTTCTTTATTGGTAAATCAATTATTTTTACAGTATGAATCGCTGAAGTACTTATAAGAGCAATACCATCATGTATTCTGTATAATATCATTTATTAAATATTTCATCATTTCCTGTTTTCAATTTCTTCCTTATATTTATAGCCTACGTGTTTGTTCTAAAAATATTATGTTTACATACAAATTAATTTGTATAGGCCTGTTTATATATTATTAACACTTTACATCGTGTGTGTGTGTGTGTGTGTGTGTGTGTGTGTGTGTGTGTGTGTGTGTGTGTGTGTTTTATATATTTATTAGTAACCATCATAATTTAGAACAAACAGGAAGAAGACATAGGCTAAGATAGAAGGTAAAAAGAAGTAATAGAAAACGAAAAAGTATGAAAACTTTAATAAATGGTAATATTATTTATATTATGAACTCATTCAAATCTTTAATCTTTCTAAATCACGTAACGTGCTGAAAACGCTATAAGAGACACATAGATGGAACAGACCTCGACAAAACACCGGATATCTTCTCTTATTATTTTCTATTCTAATTATTAATAGATTTCCAGATGATTTCATCACTTTGTCCGGTTGAGGGCTTATTGCAACCATAAACACCTACGTTTATCTTCAAATGGTGTCTTCGACGACGGTATAATATAAAAATGAAGGTCATCTATTTTTGCATACCTATTCTGACACTCAACAGCACAACAAGACATTTTCTAGTGAGTTATATTGTTCGTTTCACTCGTGCCTCATTCATTTCCACTGTTTTTCTGCCACCACATGCGCGCGTGACGTAATTGTGACGTCGACTCGCAAAAGGTCTATAGCTGCAACTTTAACAACAAGTTAAAATATTTAAATGGGTGACTGAGTTTTACTGGAAAGATTTGAATGCATGTTTGTTTTTTGGTAAACAAAGAACTGTAATACTCAACTTCATAACTATCAAAATATTAAATAGCTACATTCGGGATTTTTAAAATGAATATAAAATCCAAATGCATGTCATGTCATTTCATTCAAGTGACATTAGCAACCAAGTTAAATGGTATTTCAGTTTGTTTTAAATAAGGAGCCAGGCTTGTAAGCATTGTTGGGCGTGTGTGTGTGTAAAACACATCATCCGTTTTGAGAGACGCGGGCGTGAAGTCTTGCGATGCGGACTTGCGGAGACAGGCGTGAGTATTTAATAAGCATAGAGACACAGGCTGCGCATGTGCGTCAAGTTTAAACACCTTGTCTGTTGTGGAAGACGTGCGCGCAAAGTCTTGCAATGCGGAAACAGGCGGGAGTATTTAACAAGCATTGAGAGACACAGGCTGCGCGCATGCTTTAAATTGAAACCCTTCGTCATTTTAGGAGAAGCGCTGTTTTGGTTGACGTGTCTCTCACGGAGAAAGCACAGACATACTTGCTCAATTGGTTAGACTGTCACAAAGCCTCTCTGCATATTTCTCAAATCGCGTCATATCGCATCCTTTCGCGATTTGCTAACCGCAACGTTGCACATCGCGATTGCGGTTCGATTTCGATTAATCGCCCAGCCCTAACCTCCACTATAAATTGTTTATCCGGATCGGGAATAGAAAGAACAGGCGCAGAGATGAAACGGGACTTAAAATCATCAAAGGCTTCCTGAGCTTCCTTATTCCAATGGAAACACACGTTAGAGGAAGTGAGAGCGGTAAGAGGTTTAGCGATCTGACCAAAGTTTCTGATGAAACGCCGGTAAAAATTAGCGAAACCCAGAAATCGCTGAAGCTCCTTACGAGTGTCGGGTACTGGCCAATCGGCAACCGTTTTAACTTTAGCGGGATCGGGACGAATCTCTCCCTCGGCAATAACAAAACCCAGAAACGAAACCGACTCCTTGTGGAACTCACACCTCTCCGCCTTAACGAAAAGCTGATTCTCTAAAAGCCGTTGCAAAACCAGGTGAACATGCTGAGTGTGTATCTGCATGGAGGGAGAAAAGATGAGAATATCATCGAGATACACAAAGACAAATTTGTTAATCATGTCACCCAGCACTTCATTAACCATGGTTTGGAAGACAGCCGGAGCGTTACAAAGACCGAACAGTAAAACGGAATATTCCCAGTGTCCCGATGGTGTATTAAATGCTGTCTTCCACTCATCGCCCTCTCTAATACGTACCAAGTGATAAGCATTACGCAGATCTAGCTTGGTGAAAATGCTCGCTCCCTGTAACAACTCAAACGCTGATGACATTAAAGGCAAGGGGTACTTGTTTTTAACCGTAGTGTCATTCAGCCCTCGATAATCAATGCACGGACGAAGAGACCGTCTTTCTTTTTAACAAAGAAAAATCCAGTGCCAGCTGGAGACGAGGAGCGGCAAATGAGACCGGCTTTTAAAGCTTCACTAATGTACTCATCCATAGCCTCTCTCTCTGGTTTAGATAGGGAAAAAATACGACCCTTAGGCAGAGAATTGTTAAGAAGGAGTTTGATCTCACAATCATATGACCGGTGAGGAGGCAGAGAAGTGGCCCGAGCTTTACTGAATACCTGGTGCAGATCAGAGTAGTCCGCCGGGACCCCCGAGAGATCGGCAGCAGGAACCTGAGAGACAGAACAAATGACAGGAGAAGGAGCAGGACCAAGACAAGAAACATAACACGAAGACTTCCAAGATAACACAACATTGTTCTGCCAATCAACGTGAGGGTTATGTTTGGATAGCCAGTCATGTCCTGAAATGACTGGCGACTGCGAGTCCTTTAACAGATAAAATTTGATCTTCAACATTGAAAAATGCTGTTCAATGATCGTCTCCTATTGATAGAGGACGTCCTGCACCGGATCTGAACCCTCCAAACTCGCTGACTCCATGAGGTGGCACGCTCATTCTGTCAGACAAAGTCTCGGAGTCAATTGCAAGTTCACAATGTTTATTTAGAAAATTGGAGAGAGGAGAAAAGGCAGAGCAAAAAGTCAGTTCACAGGAGACCACACACGACGACCACCACCAGCTGACTCTAGATGGTATCACTCCAGCAGGTATGAAGCACACACAACTGGAGGAAAGAGTGAGCCGAAAACTGAGGATAAGTAATCCGTTCTGATCTTGATGGGAGAGTAATCTGCAAACGCAGCCGATGGCACACAGCACGATCACACCACACAACAGACGGTATGACTCACACTCGACTGAAGGTGGGCGAAAGGTGGGCTTGGAAGATGTATAATCCACTTTGGTCATAGACCGGGAATAATCCACTCACGGAAAATAAATAATCCACACAGGTCACGGACCGGGAAGAAATCCTCTCGCGGCAGATGATGGTAGTCGTAGAAACCCAGATTCAACTGGTGTACTGCCTAAAAGCGAGGCAAACCAGCTGATTCGGGAAACAGTCTGAGTTCAATAGAGTTCAAGTTCATGTAAGCGTGAGAACTCCGGGCAAAGACGAGCCTTTGGACACCGAAAACCAATCCTGGGATAGATGACAGAGAGAACACAGAAACTTCTGACAAGACAAGGCAAGGCAGCAAGACTGGGACCAGAAACAATGAGCGTGCGACGAGAGACAGGACGACGTGCTATATAAAGGGAAACATTAACGAGACACCACCGGTGAACAATTACCGGAACGAGCGGGCGAGGAGAGTGAACACATGAGAAACCGTCACCAACAGGTAAATAAACAAACACATACCCACAACCACCGATCACCTAGAAGTCATGACACACTATAGGATTTACCTTTAAAATGAAATGGTCTATTATTATCTTATTTGAAAGGGTCATGAATAATAATGTTGAGCTCTGCTCTGATTGGCTGTTTCTCCTTCAGTAGCTCTGTTTGTGTGTAAACAGATCTTATGTTTGAGTCTGTATCAGATGAAGATACAGATTTTGAGGAATAATCAATTGTTTGGAGATTGTTAATGGATGTTTCTGAGTGGTGTGTTTTTTCAGTATGGACCTGCATAACTAAACTGTAACGGCAATAGTAGAACTTTAGGCTAAATGCTAGCATATAGCATGAGCATATAGCATATAGCATATAGCATTAACTAGCATATAGCGCTAATTCAGCAGTCACAAATTTGTTTTTAGCATTGTTAAAACATTTTAATTAATTTAATGTTGGGGGTCTTACATCTGGACTGCAACGTCACAGCCAGTGTTATGTTGAGATTGGTCTGTTTCCCAGTGGTCTTTTGCATGCATGAGGTTTACATAAGAAGAAGGAGACAATCATGTTTGAGGCTCATGATATGTCATTACCATAAACAGAACTCAATTTATCAATATATACCTTGTAAATACAGTTTTACATTCTACAGCACCTTTAAATGAGCTGTATCTATTGTTCATTGTGCCGATGCATTGACATTTCATGTCACGGCCAATGTGTTCTTATTCTTATTAAGCATCTTATTCAATAAGTACATTTACTTTACCCTGACATTCTTTCTTGTAGCAATTGAGGTCACAAGCAAACAATAAAAATGCAAAGAAACCATTTACAAATATATTCAAATAATAAAGGTGTGGCTTTTTTCTTTGAAATTGAAAGTTAAAAAAGTACTGCAAAGACATGACAACTTAAACAAATCATTTAGAGAGCCAGAGCAGATACTGCAAAGCCTGAGGAGGAGAATACACACCTTAAAAAGGTAAATATGACTTATCATTATTAATGCAACACTTTTACTTAAGTACACACATATGGTACATATGTCTGGATTTCCTGTGCACTGCAGTTAATCTCTTTAATAAATTGATTGAACACTTTAGTGGCATTCTGAATGCTTTGTTTACATGACATTAAAATATCCTCAAAATGTGCATAACTCAGCACAATTCAAATTCCTATAGGTCTATGCATTGATTTGCTCTAAAGAATTTTTAAACTGATTTTAAGATGGTGTTTTGAAAGATCACCCAGCTAACAAAGAGTTTGTTTTAAGAACGTTGCTTAAACATTGCTAATATTTTCATTAAATTACAGGAACATATTGTGGTAGTTTCCCAGACAGGGTTTATCCTAGTCCTTGACTTAAATGCATGTTTGAAATACTTTAATTTAAAAACATTATACACTAACACTTTTTTATACATCAGTGCCATTGTTTTGTGTCGAGATGCACACTAATATTGTTGATTTGTTGATTCAAATTAAAAAGTTACCTGGTTGCCGTAAAATGAATGAAGGTTGAATTTATCCAAATTAGATTTTTTTAAGTTGAACCAAGTGGTAACACTTTACAATAAGGGTGCACTACTAAGCATTAATTCATGCTTAATTAATGCACAGATAATACTGAATTAATTTATTATTAATGATTATCTAAGCTATTCATTAGCTATTCATTAATGAGTGCCTCATTAGCAACTAATGAAGAGTATGTCTGATTAATATATTAGTTCATATATGAATTGTTATTAATTAAATGTGTAATTGTGGATTAATTCCACCATCACTTATTTTATTAACTAATAGTGTAAGTTAATTTGTAAATTACCACAATGAGCCAAAGCCTTATAATACAGGTAAACTAATATAGCATTAATACATTATTAATTACAGCATTAGTAGTGTTGTAATTAATACAATTACTAAATAATGAGTTAATAATGATGTGCCTCAACAAGTAAAGTCACAACATAATGATATATTTGCAAACCATTAGCTAATGATTAATTAATAATTAATGACCATCACTAGAGTTTATAAAAGTTATTTATTAAACATGGGTTTCCAAAAACATTGCCAAAACACATTTCCATAACACACTACATTTAAACACAACATTAAAACATTTTAAAATATATATATAAAATGAAATACTATAATATATTCCCCTCTCTATGACAACTTAAAAGTTAATGTCACATATATAGTGAGTGACATATGACATACAGATATAAATACATATGTCATGCTATAAATAGTTTTAGGCATATATTCATATATTGGAAAAAGAACACTGATCAAAATTAGACAACACTTTCAGATACCTCACAGTTATCTGTGTTAATCTGGCACCCGTGCTAATACATAACACAAATGTAAAGTCTAACCGTTTCAGACTGTCGGTCATAAAAGTTGATGGTAACAAACTCTGATAGAGAAAAAGAACATGCACAGACAAATCCAAATTAAACCCTGCGGCTCATGACCACACGAAACGATCAAGTTGATAGTAATATAACAAAGACCTACTCCTGGATTAATCTAAACCCTGTCCAGGAAACTGTCCCGTAATGTTTAGACATTGACTCCTTGTTTTGTTTAAAGTCACCATAATGATATTCAGTGTTTACTTCAGATGGCCTCCTTATTTTACAATCACTGTGGAACGATTGTAAAATACATTTGTTATAGCAAAAAAAGCTGAGTGATAATGTGATAAGGTTATGTTGGTTATTGACTGGTAATGAGATTTGTCAAATCATCTGTAGTTTGACTCATTGTTTACCCACTCATCAAAAGTGTGTCGTGATACTACAGCTACAATCTTATGTCTCTAAGAAACATTAGAATGTAAACTCCTAAACTCATATTGCATCATCACATTTATTTAAAAATCTAGTTGTGAAGCACAAAAATGGACATAAGGAAATTTACATTTAAATGATCATTTTGCTACAGTTTTGCTTGACCAAATGAAACACATCTAATCAGTTCAGATAACACATTTCCAATTTAATTTGGCAACTTGCAAAGCATTAAAACTGGATTTACAAAAAGGATTGTAGTTAACAACAATTTTGCACCAAACATTGCACATATAGCATGGAAAATTAAATACAAAAATGCATTGCCATATTGCATATTACATTCTAAATTGAAAATTACTACCAATATGCTTTCATATGTTCAAGGAACCAAGCAGCTCCAAAAAAAGGTTAGTGTTCTTGAGAGTGTAACCCCAAAAACCTTAGTTTTCTAATCAAAAATATTTAAATCACATACAAACTTGGTTTTCAGATCAAAAACATTCAAATCACATACTGTAGTGTATTGCAGTCCTGGATTAATCTGTTAATCCACATACTGTATTGTAAATACTGAAGACATCACCATTTTTCTCAGACGTCATGGGTGCGCATTGAATCTTGGGATAGCCAAGGCTGTGAATTTGCCTTCAAATACAACCTTGGAAGGCCACAGCCCCTGAAATGTTCCAACCCACTCAGTAACCACTAGGCAACACTGGGAAGTGTTCCCGCTGGCGGTAGCAAAGAACAGTGTGGAAGCCACACCCCATAAAAGTTTCTTAGATGGCATATCCAATATGGAATAACCATAAAGGGCTTTCTGCATATTGAGGTCTCTGTGAGACTACACTTAGAGCTAGTCTGCTGAGGAAAAAACGTAGGACTAGTTTTAACTACGGATAATGCACACATGGGATTTCAAGAATTCATCTGATGCAAAGCTGACACGGGCGTTGGAGGAAGTACCAAAGTCTACCAAAAAAGGGGATTTATGGTATCAATATAGCGCCATACTGGCACTGCAAGCCGACACACGAGACCGGGGCTCTCTGTGTTTCTACCTGCTGGAGGTGAGAACACGAAAGGAAACCAGATCGACAGGAACACTGTAGAATCTTGTGAACATGTTAGATGTCGCCCGACCCGCAGCCCTACAAATGTCTGTCAGCGAGGTGCCGTGCGCCAACGCCCAAGAAGACGCAATGCGGCAAGTGGCATGCACCCGTAACCTGAGCAGGCACAGGAGGCCTAGCAATTGATACGCCAGGCAATGGTGTCCACTATCCAGTGTGACATTCTCAGTTTGGAGACAACTTTGCCTTTCTGCTGTCCTCTGTAACAGACAAAGAGCTGGTCTGAGGTCCTAAAGCTTCCCGTTCAGTCCAAGTAGAGTCGCAAAGCGCTGACGGGACAAAGCAAAGCTACGGCTGGGTCTGGCTCCTCCGGGGGCAGTACTTGCAGGATCACCACCTAATCTCTAAAGGGAGTGGTGGGAACCTTGGGCACGTAGCCGGGATTGGGTCTCAGTGTAACACTGGAGTCCCCAGGTCCAAACTGTAGGCCCGAATTGTCGACAGAGAATGCTTGCAGGTCCCCTACCTAACTGATTGAGGCCAATGCAACCAGGGTCAAAGTTTTCATTGAAAGAAACTTGACGCGCACTGACTGCAGAAGCTCAAAAGGGGGTGCCCTGGAGACAATTATGCACCATGGACAGATCCCAAGAGGGTATAGAGGGGGGACGGGATGGATTTAGCCTCTCCGCTCCCCTAAGGAACCTGATGATCAGGTCGTGCTGTCCGACCAACTTCCCTGCTATGGGGTCATGGTGGGTGGAGATAGCAGCAGCATAGACCTTAATGGTGGAGGGGGACAGCCTCCTCTCCAACCAGTCTTGTAAAATAAAAAGCACTACACTGATCGGACACTCACAGAGGTTGTCTCTCTGGGAGGAACACCACTCAACAAACAGGTTCCACTTCAGAGCATAAGCATATCTCGCAATGAGAGACCTCTGGAGATGTTAACAGGTCCACCTGTGCTGCTCTGAACTGTATCCAGAGGATCCGAACTGTGTGGGGGTGAAGTTGCCACTTTCCGGGGGTCACTGCTTGTGATAGCTCATCAGCCACACGATTGAGTGTGCCCAGGATGTGAATGGCATGAAGGGACCTCAGGTGCTTCTAACTCCACAAGAGAAGATGGTGGCACATTGTGACATGCAACGGGAGCAAACACCACCCTGATGGTTGATCTAAGCAACGGTCGCAGTATTGTCTGTATGGACTAGAACCTTTTTGCCCTGCAACTCGCCTTTGAGGTGGACAAGAGCAAGATATACTGTCCAGAACTTGAGGCAGTTGACATGCCAGTGCAGTTGAGGTCCCGTCCAGACCCCTGAAACTGCACACCCATTGTACGTGCCCCCCCCCCCCCCCCCCCCGTGGTCGAGGGATCTGTGAAAACAACAGTATGTCTGGAGACCTGTTTCAAGAGCATGTCTGCCCAGAGCAAGGAATGTTCTGACCACAAGAGAAAGGTACAACGGCACACCGGTGTGATTTGCACCCGGTGCATACCGCTGCACCATGCCCATCTTGGAATTCGGCCGTGACGCCGGTGCTGAAGCGCTCTCATGTGGAGCAGTCCGAACAGTGTTACAGCTGCTGCCATATGCCTCAGGAGCCTCTGAAATAGTTTCAGTGGGAATGCCGTCTTGTGTTCTAACGAATTCAAGAATTTGAGCATTGACTCTACACGCTCCTCTGTGAGGCGTGCCGTATGTTCGACCGAATCCAATATCATACCAAGATCCTCTGCACGGGGAGTTTGCTCTTGTCCCAGTTGACCTAAAGACCCAAAAGGACGAGATGCCTGAGCACCATGTCCCTGTGTTCCCAAAGCTGCTCCCAAGACTGTGCTACTATGAGCCAGTCATCGAGGTAAGCAAGGATATGAACGCGGTGTTCCCTGAAGGGAATGAGGGCACCCTCTGCGACTTTTGTGAAGACACGGTGGGACTTTGTACTGATATGCTTTTGAAGCGTTTTGAATGGCAGCTTCTGAAGCGCATGATTCAAAGAGTGCAGATCAAGGATTGGTTGTGGGTTTTTTTGGGTACTATGAAGTAAGGGTTGTAAAATCCCAACCTCATCTCAGCTGGAGGAAACTGCTCAATCACATCCTTCGCCAGGAGGACAGCGCTCTCTGAACGCAAAATGTGGGCATCTACATCCCTCACAGAAGTGAAGAGGACGCCTGCCAACTTTTTGGAATGCCAGGCAAACTGAATCACGTAGCCAAGTCTCATAAAGCTATTGCGACAGGCTGGGAAGCTCTATCCAGGCCCCCAGATATTGTGCAAGCGGGACTGAAGGTGTTGTACCCACAGTGGGCCATCTGGGCTAAGCAGATGTGCCCTACATAGTGCATTGCGTAAGCACACGAGCTGGGGTAGGTGATCATATGGGAACGTTGGCCCGGCTCTGCTACCGAACAGCCGGTACGAAAAGATGTTGAGTTAGACTCCCCAGATGCCTGTGCATGTCCACTGGCAAAAGAGGAGAACGCAGGTGGGCTGGTTCTGAGCCGCCCACTGTGTTCTCCATCCTCTGAAGACCTGGAGAAGGAGTAGGAAACTGCTCTTTTGGTGAGGTTGTGGTTACCGGCTGAAAAGCCGGCTGAAAAGAAATGAACTGGAATAAAAGATTCTCCACCCAGCCCTCCGGCGGGCAAGGGAGCGGTGCAGTCACAGTCTCTCAAAGAGCAGTCCTCGCTACCCCCAGGTGGCCAGTCTCAGGGCTGCTTACTCTTGTGTTTTCCACCATGCTTTGCGTCAGGCTGGACAGCAGACTGCCTTGGCAGGAAGGAATTAAGACACTGTCGTCAACAGAGTGGTGGTAGCAGCAGATCAACAGCGAGGATGTGTTTTATTGCCTCAGTCTGCTTCTGGGCGGCCGAAAACTGCTGGGCAAAGCTTTTGACTCCCTCGCCAAAGAGGCCGGCCTAGAATATAAGGGGCGCTTAAGAACCGTGTCTTGTTCGCCTCGCTCATATCAGCCAGGCACAGCCAGAGGTGGCACTCCTGGACCACCAAGGTGGACATGGCACGTTCCGACAGCCTGCGCTGTGACCTTGGTCGTTCACAGCTCCAGGTCGGTAGCCATACGCAGTTCCTTAAGGGCTGTCTGGTCGTGACCACCCTTGTGCAGATCCTTCAGTGCTTTTGACTGATGGACCTGTAGCAGCAACATGGCATGTAATGCTGAAGCTGCCTCCCCACAGGCTCGATAAGCACTGGCCAGCAGTGCGGATGAGTACTTACAAGCCCATGAGGGCAGGGACGGCTTATCCCTCCAGAAGGCAGGGGTGGCTGGACACAGCTGCATCGCAACCGACAGCTCCGCCATCGGGACAGCCATGTACCCTTTAGTAGTCCTCAGATCTGCCATGGTCATCTTCCCAAAGAAGGAACATGTACCATCCACAAGTGCTGCCTCAGCAAGTGAGATGCCCAGACACGTGAGGCAGTGAGTGTGACCATCCGAGGGGCACATAAATTTGCTGCATCCAGCAGCACACGGGCGGAACAGCATATTTAGAAAGATGTGAATCCACCTGTGAAACATAGAGAAATGTAGTCTTAAAAAGATACAGATTAATAATGTGTAGCTATTTTAGTGAGGAAACTACTCTTTTTGTGCAGATGGATAATGAAGCACGCAGGAGATAGTAACCACACTCTCCAGAAAATATAAATGAACACAAGCAGGGAAGTCACTGCAAGCACTATCATGCCAACTATCCATGCACAGGTTCCTACAAAAAGCTGCTTCTAACACACACAGCAGTGCTGATGGGTCCGAAGCGAAAAGCTAACGAATGATGCTCACCTGCTGGCATTTATACACACCTGGCGGGGTGGAGCCAGCAGATGCAAATACTGCATGCCAACATTTATTGGCTCCTTACAAACAAAACGAACCTGATTGGTCTCTCTATGCGAGTTCTCAATTCGTCATCACGATGTGACGTCATAGTGACCGACTGAAAGGGAAGATTCTGCCATAAATTCAACTAAGTCACTTCTACTCTCTATTCTTTGCATGTTATTTTCCATCTTTTTCTTTTCTTTAGTATGTTAGTATCATTTACTAGTGTTTTTGGTTATTCTTGTTTATCTTTTGTCAATAAATTCCATTGTATTACCATGGGGTCTTCCTTGTGTTGATAATACAATTAAAAGTTCTACAAGCTGGCCAGAATCTCACAAAATCCTTCAGATAAATTAGATGAAAACTTTCCTCCAATTTACATATTTTCTTATTTGTTAAATGATCTATTTAGATAATTCTTATACTGTTAAAGTGCCCCGAGTTAAATGAGGGAGGGGTCATCTGACACACGCACTAGAGGTGCAATTCACTTCTATTATCCTGTGTATGGCATACTACCCAATTGTTGCCCCGTGTGAAAATCACTACATTGATTGCTGCCCGTGTCAGTTAAAACATAAATGCAAACATGGCCTGAGCTGCGTTACATGAGATGAACCCAGCACGACAGGCAGCCAATAAAAATTGTTATGCTGCCAACAGAAATCCATGCTTATCTCTTCCTTTCCAATCATCTTTTAGTATAATTAATCATCTATACTTCATTGCCAGGCGGAGACGCATAGCGCTGTTACGTTTAAAAGAAATAGAAGATAATGAAACCTTAAAAAATTGTCTTTATTTTTTTTCAGTTAGTCTTGTAATCACACAGTAGATTTCTAATTAGTTATATGTTTTTGTAAAGCCTCGTTTTAAACGCTTTAAAAAGGGGGCACAAATTAGATGTGAGAGGACAAAGCCCCCTTTTGCCTCCTCGTGGCATCGGGCCTGGCCACACAGATCATAAAACATCATAAAACATTAGAACAAAATTGTGATCTTGAAGTTTGTTTTTCAGTACATTTGGTCAATGTGGTGTAAAAGCTGTTTTATGGTGTTTACACACCAAGTTCGTATGAACCCTCCAAACGATCTCAGAAAAGTGCATGGAGTATATGTGAACAAACCAAGTGATCTCAGACCCCCTTAAAAGGACCCAAAAGTAACCCGAACTCAGTACAGGTCTGTAGGTGGTCTGAGTACGGTTTGCTTTTGGGTTCTTTCGTGGTTCGATTTCTTTTTTATATGTGAAATTAATGAGGTCCCGGTCTGCTTTGAGTTTCGTTTTGACATTGTATCAAAATCAACTGCTGCACAGAAAGCTGGGGTCTGAGTTCTCCTGAAGTTTAATGTGAACAAGAAATGGTCTGATATAACTTCAGTTCTGAAGATGACCAAAAAAGAACTGGGTCCTCTTTTGAGTCCACTATATTGTGAACACCAAAAGGACTGGTGTCACATTCGGCTAGTTCCTTTTCTGGTTCACTTTGGTCAATTGGGTTTGGTTCTTTTAAAATGAACTATATGTGAAAACACCCTTAGTCTAAAGGGAAAGTCCAGAAAAAACATTTATTTACTAGTTCATGATCCCTTTAAATTAATATTTGTTTTTATTACCTTATTGTTCATATTGCGCTGAGAATAAAGGATTGTATATCGTAGTGTAAATGTAATATCTGACTAAATAAATCCTAAGTTTTTGCAAAGCAAGCCATAAAAACACACTAACCACCACACAGAAAATCTTTGCTTCTGCACACCACATACATTTTTTATTAAGATGATAATTACATGATAATGTTGTTGTTGTTATTATTATAAGCCCTAGGTTTAACTCCTGACACAATCAAAACGGCAACAGCCACAGATATCTCCCAGCAACTTCACCGCTCCATCTGTCAAAACCTGTCTGAAGATTCAGTCACCATGAGCAGGAGACACATCTCTTTTGAGGATCAACTGGTAGACAACCGGGATGATCGGGAGTGGGATGAGGCTCTTCAGCGGGCACAGGTGGATAACCTGAGTGAAAGTGATGAGATCCTTTGCAACATCTGTGAAGAAAATGCTGTGAAGTCCTGCTTGACCTGTTTACTCCATTACTGCGAACATCATCTGAAGCCGCATTACTCTGTGGAGAGGCTAAGGGGTCATAAACTTGTAAAACCAGAGAAGAGATTGGATGAGAGAGCATGCAGTTCTCACGGCAGACCCCTGGATCTCTACTCTACCCGAGACAAACGCTGCATCTGTGCTTTATGTGTGACACCTGGAGTAGACGTCATACCTGTGGAGAGGGAGAGAAAGATGAGAGAGGTATTAAACTTTCATAGGAAATAATACAGTGGGTAATATATGGGCCCTGGATTTAATTTTCAGGAGACATTTACAGATTTCTTGATTGCTTTGATGCAGTCTTCAAATCCAACTCCACATTTTCAAAAGAGTTAACACACAGATCTTAACAGTGGCACTCATGGTCGAAATGACACATTTTGTTTGCAAAAGACTCGAATGGTGCAAAAACATTTAAAATATGCAACAAAAGCAAAATTTACTTTCCAAAAACACAACTTGCACACAAGTATATGAGCTCTTTCAGTCAATCATTACACAGTGGACAACAAAATACAAAATGCTCAGTGTAAAAAGGGATTAATGATCACTGGTCTGATTGTATGTTATTCTGTGTTATCATCATTCAGTTTGAATTTGATCTTTTAATGTACAATGTAGTTGATATTGATATTACTTCTAATTGACTCCCGAGTTGCAATGGAACGTTCTATTGACTTTCACTTCTTGTCAATATAAGTTCTTTGCCATGGCTAAAACAATGGAGTTTGGACTGTTTGAATGACATCCGTGTTAACTGTTTTGCAAAAGTGTGGGAAAAATGTGTCAATCCAATAAGAAAGGATTAACGCATTTGCAAGACGTGTCTTCTGCTCTGCTGAGATAGTGATGACGAAAACTGAGTGGATCTTAGTTTCTTTAACCAGGTCAAAGCAATCAAGAAAAACTGTATTTGAATCATATACATTAAACCATGTACTAGGCAACAGTAGTTTAGGAATAGATTGCTACTCACAATTCCTCTCATGTTTGTGCAATGAGGTGAAGTACCTTTACATATATAAAATATGTTACTGTTTCTCACACAAATAACGCGTGTGCGTGCGTGCGTGTGTGCGTGTTCTATAGGCCGAACAGCAAAGGACTATTGTGGAGTTGGAAGGTGTGATTGAAATGGGAGAAATCAAAATTAAAGACCTTGAGAATACAGTCAGAAACAATGTAGTAAGTAACCCATATGTTTACATTCATCACAGTTTATGTTAGGTATGTTAAGTTCTTCAAGTATGTATACAGTCTGTTTGACCATAACTTAAATTTGACAAACAGTTCAGTACTGTTATAAAATCTTGCTTTTTTATCTTCGCCTACTTTCTAAAGTGAAACTGTTTTACCTTCCAAATGGTGAACCCTTTCGTTTAGATGATTGTATTTTAAGCCGGCAACTCATATTTAGTCTGCACTGCACTGCTTATTTATCAAATTTGGAATTGACTTTAAAATTTTAATATTTGTACATTTTTGTACAGTGGGTAAAATAAGTAAAAATCCAACCATTAGGTGTCCATAAATTAGGTTCTGTGTTATCATGTAATATGAAACAGGGAAAAAGTATTGGACCCCTGAAGGTGTGAAAGGCATGGGAAGCCAAGACAGTCAGTAATGAAAAAGCAATCCTGCTGGTGAGTGTCAGTGCAAATATTAACAGCTGGTTCTGTCTATAAAATGAAGTTTCATTACCAAGGTAAGAAACATCTCATGATGGGTAAATCCTAACCCAAACACACAGCCAGATAAACTCTAAGTTGGTTGAAGAGACAGGAAATAGGGCTGCTAGAATGTCCCAGTCAATCACCTGACTTAAATCCATTTTAAAATCTATGGAAAGAACTACATTGTGTCATTTAGCAGACACCTTTGTCCAAAACTAAAATAAAATATTTGAAGAGTGTTTGTGTGGAAAAATGAAAGGGTTAGCATCACACCTGCGAAATGCATGCAGGCTTTTGTACAAAGTATTAAATACATTTCAGTTAAGCCCTTTTCAAACAGAGATTACGGAAAATACACGGAAATGGGTCCGGGATTTGTCCAGGATTGTTTGATTTTTTGGTTTATTCACACTGCCAATGATTTTCCCTAATCGTGATGTGCTGTTCTGTCATGCTGGTGAATGATCTCTGATAGTGACGAGCTCCCTGATTTCTGCTTCAGTACAGTTTGCTGACGTTTCTCATCATGAATGTTGATCTGCGTGTCCCTGTGTCAAAAAGCAGAACCATAACTTCTTGTTGCGAAGGCACACCCCTTACAACATTGTTTCTGCCTCTTGTTCACACAGAACATTTACTGGACGTGTTTGTGTTCACACAGAAACCTCTCTGACAAATTTAACGGAAATGTTCTGGGACCAAAGTGAATGAGGTTTTAGCGTGTTCAATACTTTTTCCTGTGTCATTTTACATGATTACAAGCTGACAATGTCAATTAAAGCTGCTGGGGGAATACAACTAGTTGTGCTTTAAGAAACAGATTTCCAATGTGACTTTCTGAATGTATATAAAGTCACAGAGAGTGATCAGTTGTTCCTCTACTCTTCACAGGCTGATATAAACAGAGAGGAAACAGAGATACAGAAGGTGTTTGCTGCAGTGATTGATGCTGTGAGGAGAGCTGAGAAGGAGCTGCTTGCTCCTCTAGAGAATGGACACAGAAGTCTGGAGACAGAGAAGGAAGAGAAGACACGGCAGATACTAAGAAACAACGCACAGCATAAAGAAACCATCAATCATCTGAATCAAACACGGAACGAAGAAGACGACATCCTCTTTCTCAAGGTCAGACATTAATATTATTGTAGATTAAAAATATTATGTATATGAAATATATTATAATATAAACTTATATATTGTATATTAAAGTATTTTCACACAAGAGAGAGTGCTGTTATACTGAATATCAGGACAGTGATTCATACTACAGCTTGATTATGAGATTCATATACAGAGAGTTACATCTGAGACAAAATGTGCTGTTGGTTTCCTTTTGCTCCAAACAATCAGGTTTTCATGTCACCTGGAGAAGTGGGTATACTCTTAATGTGTGCTCCCAATTTTTAAAGCGTGCCAACTTAGGTTGAACGCTCTGTGTTATAACATTTAAGACTAGTCTTGCATAATTAGTTCACTCCAAAATGGGCCAGTGTTTTGACTTGACCTTGGCTGCTTGACTTCCAGCATAAGGATCATTATGAAATGTATTATTTATATTTAGAATTTAGACGTGGGTATTCCTCATGTCATCTAATAAAGAAGTTAGGGTATACTCCATACATAAACATACATAATATACATATATAACATACATGTTATGTTGTAATGTTTTTGTTTTTCTTTCAGTCGTATCCATCTGTGCCTACTGAACTCAGAGATTATTCGAGTGTTTCTATTGACACTAAACTAAACTTTGGCTCCATGAGAAATATAACCACATCTGTTTTGACTTCTATTAACACTCAGCTGGAGAATCTTTGCTCTTTTGGTGAGAGATGATGATGATTGACAGTAGTGATGTATTGAGTGGGGTCATGGCATTTTTCAAAGTAACTTGCAGTAACATTTAAGTACCATAGTATGTAAATACAGTCATCATACTACATGTCGTGGTATATTTAAGCGATATTGCTTTTATACAACAGTTCGACGGCACACGTTTGAAAAACGAAAACTAGAAAACAACAACGGAGTTATTTTAAAAGCCTCTTTGTTTGAGAACTACTTCTTCCGCCACGGATTTGAGGGCGGACAGAATGACAGGTAACACTTTCGGCTGCTTTGAATCTCATATTAACTCAATGGACGGAAAAGCCGTTTTTAAATATTACAATTTCTTGGTCACAAAGTGTAGTTTTAAGATTAGTTCAGTCGAGAATATATATGTATTATATTTAAATCTACAGTCGATTAGTAAAGATAGCGCGTGTTTGAACGTTTGCTTAGTGAGATTCGGTACGTATGAGAACCAAAGCATGAGCGGACGTCAGTGTTCACTCGCCCCGCTGACCACCGCCCTCTCTGGGCTACATCTCTGACAGGGATTCCCTGGCTCTCATGTTGGCCTGATGGTCAAAAATTAGATCAAATCAGCAGTGTTTGGTGTCATGATGAAACTATTACTTGTTTTTTTTATTCATATTTAGTGTCTTTTGTGTTGTTATTGTTTTGGCGCTAGGTAAAAGTTAATTAAACTATACTTCTATAATGTTACTATTGGTTTACCATTTCATCTTAATGCGATACGAGCACTCGGTTATTATTAGACTTCGTTCTTGTCAGTACTATATAAAACTGTTTTTAATAAGTGTCAGAGAGATGTTTTTGCATGCTGCTTATAAATATATCAGTGGCGATATCTCATAACATGTTTTAATAGTCACGTCGCGATTAAATAAATGATCAATGTCCACATTTAAAAGCTGCGGTGCTTACCTGCAGTTCCACGGTGTTTTCGCGTTCTGATAAGAGATATAGCTCCAGAAAAAAATGAGTGTTTATATTCCTCTTTCCAAGTGTTAATCGTCCACACGATGTGACAAGACATTACTCCCATTAACTTTAACGTAACATCCAAGAGCGCTGATCTTTGACGGAATAATAACTTCCGATTGGGAATTCACAGACTGATTTATGAGCTAGTGAACTAATGAGACACACGGAGAGTGATTCAAAACAGCGCGGTTGTGTGTGTCTGCAGTTTTTCCATTCAGAGAGGAGCCTGTTTATAGGACCTCCATTCACTATGTGGCGGAATGATACGAAAGGTGAAGCGGTTACTGTGCCGTTATCAGTACAATATTGCACGCCTCTTAGCCAATCAGATTCGAGAACCAGAAAGAACTGTTGTATAAATCAGAATATTAAAGTATATTGGTGTAATCTGATAAATGCATCATATTTATCATTACTGTGTAGAGAATAAACTCTTTAAATGTTTTGTTGCAGAAATTAAAAGAATTCAGAGGTGTTTAGGTAAGAACATAAAAACAAATACATTCCTGAATCTTTATGTTGATTTATGAAGCTCTCAAAAGTTTCTTAACAGAGATTCTTTTCTTCAGTGGATGTGATTCTGGATAAAGAAACTGCACATCCAGCTCTGGAAGTGTCTCAAGATGGCAAAGCAGTAAGAGTCAGAGGAAACGCTCATGACATCCCAAGTGGCCCCAATCTGGTAGATGGAGTCCTGGGAAGGTATCAGATCAAGTCTGGAAAAGCATTCTGGTTAGTGGAGGTGGGACAACAATCGGGCTGGAAACTGGGTGTAGTGAGAGAAAATGCAAACAGGACAGGAGCGGTCTCCTACAAACCCAGTGATGGTTATTGGGTCATTGTGTTCTGTGATCCAAACATATACATAGCTAATGAAGATCGTCCCGTTCAGCTGCATCTCTCCAACAAACCTAAGAAGATAGGAGTGTTTGTCGACTATGAGAGCGCTCTCATCTCCTTCTATAATATGGACGATCTGTCACACATTTACACATTCACTCAGTGTAGATTCAATGGAACAATACGTCCATATTTTAATCCTCCTCTCAATAAAGATCATTCAGATCCAATGATAATTTCTACTCTTAATCCAACAATATAACATACATTAAACATCTCACTATATATATATATACAGAATATATGACAATTTAAATATCATTATATTATGGTGAACGGGGTATTGTCCATTTGATATATTTACATTAGATTTAAAATAACATTTGCCTTTCAACTAAAAAACTTTTAACAAAGAAACACTGTATGTAATATTTGTAGTAATAGCTTTAGAATGTATTCTAGTGTAGGTGCATTTCTTAGTTCTTATACTTGAAGGAATACCCCTAAAACATTTCTATTATTGATATACTTTGTTCATATGCTTTTAGTGAATTAATATTATCTTTTTCTCCAGAGTTTTTATTTGAAAATCACAGTTTAACACAAGTTACAGATCATTTTGTAGTGTACGATGAATCTGAGCTCTTTCTGTGTGGTGAATTTTAGCATCCATCTGGTGAAGGTTTATAGTACCACACTTCAGAACAATGCAATATAAATACAACTTTGTTCCTGCACCTGTTGCTCAGTTAATCTATAATCTGTCTTTATATATTTGTTTCTTTTATTAATGAATGGGGTTGAGGTTTATATTTGATTTTTAGTTAATTCAATTGTTTTAGTGGTGATTGGAATTAAGAGCACTCTTCTATTTATTATGCTAATTAAGCACTGTTTGTGTTGTTTGCCAAATATGTGTCAAGATGTATGACCTTATATACCTACAGATACAAATAAAGAAAAACTAACCTGATGTGGGTCTGAAATGTATTTGTATTATTTATGCTGTCTCTAGAAATTTGTTGAAGAGAAGAGGATTGGTCAACTTAATTTTAAAGGTGCTGTAGAATGTAAACCTGTATTTATGTAGGCATAGATGAATAATAAGAGTTCTGTATATGGTAATGACATATCATGAGCATTAAACACGAAATCGAATCAAATGAATAACACTTTATTAAATCTAATTATTTTATTTAGAGCTACAGAAGTGATTTGACACACTTAAGTAGGTTAATTGAGGTTACTGTCTCTTTAAGGCAAGCACGGACCTTGTTTCTGACTCCAATCTATACATACACTTAAGAAATTAACAAATGTTTTAATTAGAAAAAAAATATTGTGGTATTTCCTGATCATTTTGATTGTATGTGTCCCTTTAAGAACAGAAAGATTATGGGCTCTATCATACGATCGGCTCAATGCAGTGTAATGCAAGTGTCCCTTGCTAGTTTCAACCCGCCGCAATTATCATTTTCATGTTTAACGCCACATTGTTTAAAATGCATCTATGCCCAATTTTGTGCTCATGGGTGTTCTGGTCTGAAAACGTTGCGTTGCTATTTTGAGGCAACTAATATAGACTACGCCATTGATCAATAAAACCTGCTCTAATGTCTGAAGTCAATAGCGCAATATGTTTTTTGTTATTTATTTAGTTTGTTAGTAATATAAGCCTATACGGGAAGACAATGTGCGTCTGCTTATAACACAAATGGACAGCGCACAAACTTTTTAAATATGAAAAATTAAAGGATTCAAATGTAAACGATTATGATTGAGTCTCTTGGACGTAAATGAGGACCATTTATAAGATGTAAGGAGCTGCTTCACCTGTAGCCTGGTAAGTAATTGAATGTTTTGCTTTAAACAAATGCAAATAGTGCATTTACTTTTAAATGTTTTTTTAAATGCTACCCTACGAATTTATTGTATATAATGACTCTGTGTGGATATGGCGAAATGAGAACCTATTTAAGTAATGAATTGGCATGGCGTGAGCACAACTGGCTTTTAAAGGGGATGGAAGATGAGACTCTCATTGGTTTATTGCACATTATGCCCAAAACACACCCATTTCAGGTTTAACAAGAACCCATTTAAAACCCACTTACTTAGGGATGAGGGGACTGTTTTATTTACTGTTGATTACCAATGCCACTGTCATTCACAACTTGATGAAAACACACCTAATTTACATTTCTTCGTTTTTCTTTCAGGTTTGTATGGAAAAAGATGCAAACGAAGCTGTAATAAAACATTTTTTTAGAACATACATTTTAGAACATATATAAGCAATAAGGTACACATAAAAGAAAATATAGGAATGACAGCATGAAAATGATAAAATACATGTTACTTTATATTTTGTACATTTAAAATAAAATCTGTACATTTAAACACCTTTGGCACATCCTGCCGCCGCAGCTGAAAAAAAACTAGATGAGTCTGTCTGCGGACTGAAAGACAGGGGCGTAACAGGACGTAACTTGATGTTGTCCAAATCACACAGAACCACACGAGATATCAGTTTACATCCTCTATATGTGTGCTTGATATGTTAAAAACAGGAAAAATTTTCACATCCACAATGAATAATCTTTAGTATGGAACAGAGACATTTTCTGCTATTTAGATGTTTATGAAACATTTGTAGACACACTATTTCCCCAACTTTCACCAGCAGAGGTCCTCGTTGAGATTTTTATATTCTTTTATATAGACTTTGAATACAATCCGAAAAGAAAGACCTCTCTGTATTTCACATTCAGGTTCAACAGCACCACACAAAAATATTCACAAAGTTGATTATTGTAACTTCAGCTGAAAACAGTTAGACACATGGGTAACATAACATGTTTTTCTTTTGCTAGGACCTACAGGAGTAACAAGATTATTTTATACCAAGACTGAATATTTTATACCGAACGCATGTTCTTTTTAAGCTACTGTGTTATTTCTGATGACAATTAATTTCATGTGCATTTAGTACTATAAGTTGTTAAAGTGTATTTACTGCAAGTAAGTGGTAAAGAGTATATCTCCTGTATAGCTCAGTGGTAGATCATAGTGTTAGCAGCGTAATATGTAGTGAAGCAGGGATTACACATGCTGTTAAACATGGTTGACTTGTTTGCACTGTATAGAGACAGAGCGCAGCGCGTCATAACCTGAAAACCACGCCCACCGGGGGGGGAAAGCAATCCAACGGTCTCCATTGACTTTGTATTGCAAGAGGCCGCCTCCTTGTCATTTCTGGCTTATAACAAAAAAACTGAATAATGCCTAAAAGCTGCTTTGTGACAATATGTACAGCTAACAAGCCAAAGAAACGAGAAATATGTTTTTATAAGCTGTCGAGCCGTAAAACCCAGGGAGAATAAAGTGGATCGCCGACTACGTTTCCCCCTATTGGACGCAGTGTTACTAATAGGACTACTATGAAAAGTTGCCTGTTTCCATGTCTGTGTCTAAACGCTCGTTTTTTGAAGTCGACAGCTTATAAAAACGTATTTATTTATTTTTTGGCGTGTTAGATGTACACCTTGTCACACAGCAGCTTTTAGTTATTATTCTGTTTTTAAGTTTAATCTGTAAATAAGTTTTTATAAGCTTTCGACACCAAAAAACGAGCGTTTAAAGACACAAAAATGGATACAGGCAACTTTTCATAGTACTTCTATTAGTAGAACTGCGTCCACTAGGTGGAAACGTAGTTGGCGATCCACTTTATTCTCCTTAAAGACTGGGTTTTACAGCTCGACAGCTTATAAAAACTTATTTCTGGGTTATTTGGCTTGTTAGCTGTATATATTGTCCCAAAGCAGCTTTTAGGCATTATTCAGTTTTTTGTTATAAGCCAGAAATGAAAAGGAGGCGGCTTCTCGCAATACAAAGTCAATGGAGACGGTTGAATTGCTTCCCCCCCGGTGGGCGTAGTTTTCAAATTTGCATAACTGCGCTCTGTCTCTATATTGTTTGCCTTTTTTCATAAATGTAAATGTAAAGATGGATGTCAGCACAGGCAGTCATTGTTTCATTTTAAACCAGTTCTATTTTAAGTACTGAAAACTGTTAATTTGTCTGAAAATTGTCATTTTAATATTTTACTTACCCTTATGTCATTCAAACCCATTTTGACTTTGTTTGACCTCCAGAACAATAATGCTGATTTTGGACCTTGACCACTTCCAACTTCAAAAGAAAAGTGCAAATTGCATAAGACCAAATCATTATAGCTCATTATATTGTCACAGGAGTGACGATCTTTTAGGCGGAACCAAAAATTGGGCAAGTTTGGTTCCGCCCGGATGTTTCCGCCCGGGCCGGTAAGAGAAGACACCGGACATCCGGTAGCGCCGCGAACGCTGTAATCAGCTGAATTACATACACCTGAGAGTTATTGAGAGTAGCGCCGGGTGATTGGATGAGGACGACACTCAGGAGAGTATTTTAGAGCAGGTTGAACCACAGTTTGTGTGCTTAGTATCCCCGCTGTTGGTGTGTATGGAGCGCTGAGTTAGGCTCACCGGGTACGCTGCTGGATTGTTGTATTGCTCTCTCTCTCTCGTCTGGATTCTAGACTTACATTGAGGAAGATACCGAAGACCTTATAGGTGAAAGGATTAAACGAATGCTGGTCTTGGAGGAAAGAAACGAAGGCAAGACGCACCGTTGTGAGTATACGTCTGCGGAAAAGTGTTGATGGTGGCTGGAAAACGCCCTGTCTGTGTATCTGGAATTGTTGCAGTGTGAAGGCAATCTAAGACGGAGAAATTACAGCAGTTGCGAGTAACGGAAACCTTCTTATGGGAGTGTTGTATATATATGTGACCTGTATGCTTCTCTGAGTGTTTCTGAAAGAGAGTGGAAGGCCCTACCCCTGAGCTAGTGTGGTGGGTGAGCCGAAGGGTCTGTGTGAGGAAACCAACTCCAGCGACGAAAACCAACACTAGGCCGTGTCACCATCGCTACATTCTCGTCCAGAGCAAAGTCAAGGAAGACGGGCGTCTAATGTGTGCACTGAGTGGTGGGTGAGTTTTGGATGTAGAAATTTTCACTTGAAGTGGTGCTGTGTAATGCTGTGTATTGCAGTGGGATTGCTGTTGTCTTGTCTGACGTACCCCCGCCTCCAGTCACTCGCTCTTGAGACGACGAAGAGGAAAGAACGGTCCTAGAGTAAGACCTGTACATAATTATGCTGTGAGTGTGTTTCAGTCTTCAAATCACGGAGTGTGTCTCAAAGTATTTTCCCAGCTAAACGCTCGGCGGACTTGAGCTTAGGAGTGGCGGTGAAGAACTGTGCTACTGACGGTGCGTGAGTATCATCCATGATATTGTTCCCTTACCTGTGTCTTTTTGATCAACATAGAGCCTGAGGCGAAGGAGATCCGCCGGCCCGAGGTCTCGACGAAAGGGCGCCCCGGTCCAGTTTTCGATCGACCAACGGGTCTCGAGGAAAGGGCAGCGCTCGACCCGGTGAGCCGGCGTGACGGTTCTCGCCCCTCTATAGACCAACGAGCTCGCCGAGAGGGTTTTGGCCCCCGGCGCCACCTAGGAAACCACCGTCTAGTTGACGCACCGCATAACCAGCCACCGTAAGTCCCCCCCCTGTTCAGTGAAATATAACCTGTTAAAACTGCCTGATCGACAGGAAAGAGGAGTGTGTCGTGAAGATCTGTGGAAAGAGAGAGACAGCGTGAATGTCGAGATAACGAACTGTGAAGAGAGCCATACCTACCCAAAGCTGTAGTCAGCGACAAGCAGTCACCTGTGGAAAGAGAGAGACAGCGTGGATGTCGGGATAACGTACTGTGAAGAGAGCCATACCTACCCAAAGCTGTAGTCAGCGACGAGGTGAGAGAAACCATTGGAAACCGATTCACTGTGCCCTTGTGTCTCAGCAGTCATCTGTGGAAAGAGAGAGACAGCGTGAATGTCGGGATAACGAACTGTGAAGAGAGCTATACCTACCCAAAGCTGTAGCCAGCGACGAGGTGAGAGAAACCATTGGAAACCGATTCACTGTGCCCTTGTGTCTCAGCAGTCATCTGTGGAAAGAGAGAGACAGCGTGAATGTCGGGATAACGAACTGTGAAGAGAGCCATACCTACCCAAAGCTGTAGCCAGCGACGAGGTGAGAGAAACCATTGGAAACCGATTCACTGTGCCCTTGTGTCTCAGCAGTCATCTGTGGAAAGAGAGAGACAGCGTGAAGGTCGAGATAACGAACTGTGAAGAGAGCCATACCTACCCAAAGCTGTAGTCAGCGACGAGGTGAGAGAAACCATTGGAAACCGATTCACTGTGTCTTGGTGTCCCAGTAATCATCTGTGGAGAAAGAGAGAACAGGGAAGGAGAGTGAGTCGACCAGCGAGGAGCTGTACGAGATAGGCGGTGAACCGCCTCGAGCGAGCTACAGGTACACGGAATAGGAACAAGTCCATACAAACACTGACTTTGATTTCTTCTGCCTCCAGGAAGGAAGAGGAGCGCGCCACGGGCAGAGGGAACTAGAGGCGGGAGCCCGTTCCCCGACGCAACCCCCACCCCCTGTTACTCACTTGCTCGTGGCCCCCTGGAGGGCAGAGCTGGACTTTAGTTTTAATTTCCCTTTTTCCCCATTCCCCAGTACTTTTTAAATATTTAACTAAATAAAGAATATTTTTATACTTACCTGTTCCTCGTTGTTGTCTGGTCATTGGGTTGGTTTTGGGGACCTCCTCGAGGTGGAAGTTTAGAAGGGGCGTGGCTAAACATTAGCGGCCCGCCCTTGGCTTGTGACAATATCTCTATGTAACTTATGGCATATATTTTAAGTTTTCTAAAGGCATATACTGTATATGTGTGGGTGTGTTTATAATCCACTCCATTAAGTTCTTGACCTATGTTAAAGACATATAGTGGTGTGTATATCTTGCTGGTATACACATTATTCAGTCCGCCACCATGTTGATTCAAACCGAGACTGTGATGGATGGACATCCAGAGCTTTAAGCCAATGGTTTTGAACCAGAATGTTGTCACCAAAACACAGAAAATACATCATTTTACAAATTTCCAAAGGACAAAGAACCCCAGAGAATGTAGATTGCTAAAGGGCCAATGACCTTGTTTTTGATGAGAGTAGTGCATTGTGTACATAGTATCCGTTTTGGATATTAGCCTGTTGGCTAATTGCTAATTTCTTATGTTGTAAGCATGTTTACTTGTCTTTAAAGTAAAGAAAATATAGTGCAACAATACAATATTTTATGACAACAACTAATTTTACAATATACAGGCGAATAAGGCACATTCTGGTTGTTGCAGACTTGAAAATAAACTTGATTGCGAGCAGCCTATTCAACAGGTATAATTGTTTACTTAATAATTTTTTCACCACCACACCCATTTGTATGTCTTCAGGGCACTTGAAGCACGTATTACTACGTAGAGCTATTTTATAATGCTTTTGCATCCTTATGAAGTCTGAGAGGTGGTCACAGTCTAAAAAACTTAAAACATCGGCATTTTAAGCTTATGTGCTTTGTGTTATTTTAAATATATTACTGCAAATAGTTTAGAAATTCTATGTTTTAAATGTAATTTTCCACACAATTTCTTGAAATGTCTTAAACAAGCCAGCAGTACCTCTCTAGGTTAAAATAAAAATGAATTCTGTATTAAATTTACAAATGAATGAATGTATGAATAAAGTAAATTAATTAAAGTAGTATACGGCAAGTTTTTACAGTAATGGTGCTGTATTACATATTTACAGTAGCATTTAGTTCTTGTAAACATCAAAAACAGTCCTAGAACTTTAATTTAGAGTTCTTCCACTTAGATCTGAAAACCAGAGGTCTGACACGACCGGGTTCAGATCTTAAGGGAATAGTCTACTCATTTTCAATGTTGAAGTGTGTTGTTGCCTTGACTGGGAGCTGTTGGGTCGTCCCTCTGTCGTCTGTGTGTGTGCGCGTGGGCACTGGAGCGCGCTGCGACGCTGCGATGGCGTTTGGCTTGGCCCCATTCATTCAATGGTACCATTTAGAGATAAAGTTAGAAGTGACCAAACACATCAACGTTTTTCCTATTTAAGACGAGTAGTTATACGAGCAAGTTTGGTGGTACAAAACAAAACATAGCGCTCCTCCAAGCGGATTCAAAAGAGCAACCATATCCCACGGCGCAACAGCACTCTTGGGAGTACCTCGACTCGCCTGAAAAGTCTGCTCCCCTTCTCACTCTCATAATGGGAGAGGGAGGGTGTTACTGCGCCGAGTCGAAGTGCTCCCAAAGGTGCTGTTGCGCCATGGAGTGTAGTTGCTCTTTTGAATCCGCTTGGAGGGGCGCTATGTTTTATTTTGTACCACCAAACTTGCTCGTATAACTACTCGTCTTAAATAGGAAAAACGTTGATGTGTTTGGTCACTTCTAACTTTATCTCTAAATGGTACCATTGAATGAATGGGGCTAAGCTAAATGCTATCGTAGCGTCGCAGCGCGCTCCAGCGCTTACGTGCACACACACAGATGACAGAGGGATGATTCAACAGTTCTTAGTTAAGGTAATAACATATTTTAATATTGAAAATGAGTAGACTATTCCTTTAAAGTTTCACGTGTGCCTCAGACATGGGTCGGGTATAATATTAGCAGCATTAAATCTGAGAGATGTTAAAAATAAGATGTTAAGAAGTTGAGTAACAGATGACAACATTTTCATTAATATCAGTGTAAAGTTTAACTCAGTGGAAAATTGTTATTTCAAAATGCACAATTAAAAAATAATCTAGCAAAATAATACTACTTAGAAAATGTTTATCATGTTTTATTAAAAGTGTCTTTTTGACACATGCATGGATGTCTCTGGGCTAAGCCCCGGATTTACACTGATCCTAGAACCACGACTGTAAATAATAAGGGTGTGGCTTTTGGAAAACTAGAGCGGGGTGGTTACTACAAACAAATGAAACCTAAATGAATCATAAAGAGAGACAGAGCAGATACTGCATAGCCTATAGAGGACAATACACACATTTGGAAAGGTAAATATGACTTTTTAAGAACCTTTTACTGTATTATGGTTAGTGTATTATACAAAGATAATCAAGAATGACTTAAAACACCACTAAATAAATCTAAAATACTAAACAATCGTAAGGATGAAAACTAAAGTGCAAAGAATAAAGAATAGAAGTGACTGAGTTGAATGTTTTCTCTTCCTTATAAGGTGACTGTAATGACAGAGACAACACCTGAAATGTGTGCTTTTTTACTGCATACATAGCAACACTACATGCTCTCTCCGTTCGTAAACACAACAGCAATGCATGACGGAAACGTAATTTCTTAAAGAGGCAGTGCAACACTACATCCCTCCCTTTGTTTTAGAAGAAAGATGCCAAAACATGACAACAATAACACATTATCCTAGGACATATTATTGATGAGACTTGAGAGAACTGGGAATGCATTTTCTCAAAATTATGTTAAATCCTTAATAACAATTATAGTAGTCTAAATTTAGCATTCTAAACACAATAACTTACTGTATCTAAAACTTAGAACGTATTAGCTTACTTTTTAAATGCTATAAATGTTCCTCGTAGCCCTACTGAAAAATCCAGCTAAGACCAGCATAAGCTGGTGAGCTGGTTTTAGCTGGTCTCCCAGCTTGGTTTTAGCTGGTATTGCAAGCTGGTCAAGCTGTGTTTTGGTCACTTTTTAAGCTGATCTAGCTGGACTTAGCTGGTCAGACTGGAAGACGGGAGTGCTTTAATTTTAGTTCATCAAGTGTAATCCATTATCTTTCGCTGTCTTTTCCTGTTCTCTCTTCTAGGATAACGTCGTTCTCGTTGCTCGGGATTTTCAGAAATATTTGGTGGTCTTCTTTGTTCTTGAGGTCTGTCTCCGTAATCAAATTCATCCATTTCATCATCAGAGAGATCATTGAGTGGTACATGTACTCTTTGTCTCAGGGGTTTAAAGTATGAGGTGTTTTTTTGTAATGATGTGTTGTCCGCTTTGTGCTGATATCATTGAGCCTTTAGTTTTTATCACTTTGTATGGTTTTGGATTATATGGTGTTTTGAGTTTTCCTATTTTGAGTTCAGAGGTTGAAACTCATTTCCTCTTGTCCGAGTATTGTTTTATCTTCTCCTTTTTGTGGCAATCAGCTTGCCTAAAGCATCATTATGTACTGGGCTGTGCACTGTCGTTAATTTTATGTTTATACATCTACCGAATAACAATTCGGCCGGGGATATTCCAGTGATCTGATGTTGGGTTGCTCTGTAGTGCCTCAAAAACTTGTACATGTTTCCAAGGTTTTTCTTCAGCAAAAGCTGTTGATGTGGCTTTTTTATCGTTCTCATGAATCTTTCAACTTTACCATTGGCTTGAGGCCAGTACAAAGTGATCTTGCGATGGTGTATACCTAGGTGTGTTGTGAAGTTAGTCATTTCTTGGCTGAAAAAAGGTGGGCCATTGTCAGATTTCATAATTTTGTGAATTCCTGCGATACAGAAAACTTTGTCTAGCAATGGAATGACTTTGTTTGCTGTTGTTGATGGTGTTATCTCTACAAAAGGAAATCTGGAGTATTAATCCAAGATAATTAAAAGATGGTCACCCGATGGGAATGGACCGCAAAAATCCACAGAAACCTGTCTCTGCTTTAACTTCTTCTAATGTCATGGCTTTGGGGACTACATTGTCAGCAATGAATTTGACATGTATCTTAGTGTCAATGTCATCAGTGATTGTAGATTTGTACAGTTTTTGTGGATGACGGGACATTTAGTCTGCCGGATTTGTTTTTCCTGCTTTGTAAATAATCTTGTATTTGTAGGGTTGTAATCTTAGTACCCATCTCTCAATTATTGCTGGGGGTTTTGACTTAGGGTTGTTGAAGATTAACCCTCTGGGGTCCAACCATTTTGGGACACTGGCAGAGGTTCTGACATGCTCTTACATTTGGTCTGTTTTCAGTTGCTTTAAACATAATAATGGCAAGTGTCTCATAACACTGCATTCAACACAAACTGGGCTAAATATTATATGAGCTACATGTATGTACTTGTTTGTATTTTTGAGAGAAAAATGTTATGCATGGTCTTTAAAAAAGCTAGATTTTTAAGTCACTGATATAAGTCCACAAAACCCATACTAAACATGTTTTAACAAGACTTTTCTAAACAGAATCTAGTAGTCTAGAGTTATTTTTTTAAAATAATGTGAAAATCATTCTGCCTACTCATTCACATAAAACAATATATTGATTTAGAAATTGTAAGACAGTTTTTGTTTAGAGGGGCCGTATGCAAGAAGGATTGATTGACAGCAGAGCAACAAAAGACTTGCATAATGAGCTGCATAATGAGCTGCATAATGAGCCTAGGCAGGAATGTGAGAGGGAACTACAGTAAAAAAATGTAGAGGACCAAAGGAATATATACATGTTTGTTTGTGGTTTATTAACTCATTCACCGCCAGCCTTTTTGAGAAAAGTTGCCCACCTGCATTTTTGTGATTTTAACAATATTTTCACAAAATTCCTTGCAGGAAAAATCATTTTCTATAAATATATAAACATACAAATTATATCAAATTAAAGAACACACCCTCTGCTTTCAAACAAACAACAAACAAACAAACAAAATGGGGAAAAAACGTTTCATTATATATTTACTTTTTCTACTTAATTTAACCACTGAAATATGGATATTTCTCTTCAAAAATACAACATTTTGAGCAAAAAGCTTAAATATTTGCGTTTTTTTAAAGGAATTTATGTTAGAGATCAGACTCAGAATGACTATCAAACATAAAGGCAGTTAAAAAAAATCATTATCTCTTTTTAACTTCCGTTTTTGATAAATTCGATTTGGCGCCATCTGGTGGATAAAGCGGTATTACACTTTCACTTTTAAATTCGTCCAAAAAGGCATATTTATTAGTTAAATATGAACTCATAAATGACGAGATAACTCGTCAATGGCGGTGAATGTGTTAAGAAGTTAACAATATAATCAAAATAGAAATGAAGGTCAATGGGACATTTTCAGTTTATTTGGAAACAAACCCTATTTAAAAACTTAACTTGTATAAACTGATACACAACAGAGCTATGTGGCTCATGTTACCATATAACTTAATGTCCAAAAAGTGTGAATATGTTTTTTCCGCTTCATAGTTTTGTACTGATGAGAGGAATGCAGACCTGTAAGAGAGTTATAAACAGCTGTTCTGTAAGCGCATGTGAACTTTAAAAACACATCGCTTATGGCAGTCATGTGCGCGAGTACTCGCGTCTCCGCGTAAACAACGCGGCACTCATAAAAAAATGGTGTCGCATGTAAAGTGCAATTTATGGAATTGCGTTGCATGTAAACAATATATGGAGTCATATTACAGCACACACTTCCTGCAGTGCAGCCTTACTCAAAGTTGCCATAAAGGATACGAAAGTGAATAACTGTGTCTAACACTGTACGACATGTAACACTCATCTGCCATTATGTGACGATCACATGTCCTCGTTTTTTGATCCAAAGTGTGCAGTCTGCTGAGGTCGCTTATGTAGGCTAGACTGCACAAGCCATAAGCATATTACATGATAGCAAATATAAATGAGGATAAATTAACTGTTACAGAAATATATCCTCCTCCATTGCGTCTTCCATTGTTCTTCTTCTTAGGTAACGTTAAAGATAAACGCTTGACAAAAACACAAAGATTTGTTGTTATTGTGAATTTACACAAATTAAAGAAGACTCTTCACAGTTTTAAATGATGTCAAACATGTAAGTGTATGATTATTAATGATGAAGTATTTTAAGTTGATTCTGCCATGATTAGGAGAAAACACGTCAAAACGCGGCGCCGAGTTCTGGATCCCAAGGGGGTTAACTCAAGAGGTTTTTGATCTGTGACCATGTTGAATTCGGCACCGTAGAGAAATAGATGGAAGTGTTTAGGGCTGCAACAACGAATAGATTAAATCGTTAAAAATCAATTACTGAAAGTGTTGGCAACGAATTTCATAATTGATTCGTTGTGTCACGCGACACAGAGATTTTTGAGTATTAAAAAAGTTGAGTTTAATGCAGCGCGGAGTGAACCCACTCGGTCTGTCTCGTGCACTGTGTTCTCTGTTGTATCTGGGTATTTCATTCAAGCACTAGTCCACCACTGCCAGGGATTCCCCATGGTCTGAAAGCCTGTAAGGTATTGCATGCGCACTTTTCTAAAACAGCGCTTTAATTCGGTTTCAAACTAAGAGATGTAAAATGGACTTGTATATATTTAGAATGACGTACATAGAATGCATTACATGTTGCTTGTTTATTTTTTTTAAAAAGCCACACAGATCCAAAATCGAAACTTACCTTTATTGCAGTGTGTCATGTAGCTGTCCATCAATGTAAACAACGTGTAAAGTAGTTGAACCAAAAAGTGCACGATTAATAAAGTTATTGTCTTCTAAAGTAGGGAGTCGACTCTGAATCGCTGAAACGAGTCGTTATAGGGAGTGAGTCTTCTTCCTGATATTATCCACGTCACACGAACTTATCCACGTCACATGAGATACTAATCTCCGCCTACAGCCTTGCCCGGGAGAAACGAAAACTATGACCCACCCACAGCTAGTTTGTGTGTGAGTGTAAACATCAGCTCACGCTGTGTTTCAGCTTGTGTTGTTTTCACTACCAAAGGAGACTTTTTCAAGGAGGGATATACTAAACTTGTCTGGCTGTGAAGAATCAGTGGTTAAAATTAATTTTTAACGGAGGGATTTAGACGTTTGGCAATGAAAATGGTTCAGTACCCACTTTATTTGGAACAACATGCGTCTCCTAACCACAAACTGTAAGTATGATTATAGCTACATACTTGCTTAAAAGAGTGTAAAATGTCTATATTCGTTTTTATTGCTTGGATTAATGATGAATGATATCTTTGTTTAAACTCTAACTTAGGCTATATACTGTCAGAGTCACGATAGCAAGCGGTTTTGCTATGACCCGGTTAGTTTACATAAATGCTTAAATGAGTGTAAAATTGTTAGCTTCAATCGTCGTTTGTATTGTTTGGATTAATGATGAATGATGTTGTGTGTTTAAACTGTTAATTTGCTGTCAGAGAGTCACGTTAGTAAACTGCTAACGCATGCTTATTTACGGTTTTGCTATGACCCGGTTAGTTTAGATAAATGCTTAAATGAGTGTAAAATTGTTAGCTTCAATCGTCGTTTGTATTGTTTGGATTAATGATGAATGATGTTGTGTGTTTAAACTGTTAATTTGCTGTCAGAGAGTCACGTTAGTAAACTGCTAACGCATGCTCATTTACGGTTTTGTTATGACCCGGTTAGTTTACATAAATGCTTAAATGAGTGTAAAATGTCTATATTCGTTTTTATTGCTTGGATTAATGATGAATGATATCGTTGTTTAAACTCTAACTTATATACTGTCAGAGTCACGATAGCAAGCGGTTTTGCTATGACCCGGTTAGTTTAGATAAATGCTTAAATGAGTGTAAAATGTTAGTTTCAATTGTCGTTTTTATTGCTTGGATTAATGATGTGTATTGATGTTGATAATGTCTTCTCAATAAATCATGTTAGCACGAGGTCAATACATGTTGCACTGTTGTTGGTCTGTGCCACCGATCTGTGGTCTGTGAGACTGATCTGTGATCTGTGCAAAGACACTGTGTCAATTGACCAATCAGAGCAGAGTAGGCTACTGAAAGGTGGGGTTTAGGCAGACTGAGTCGTTGAACGGCTTCACACGAATCGTTTGGGGATATCTGAGAAATGGGGTAATTTTAAATGTATATTTTGAGAAAATTACAGTGTTTTTTGACCTTGCATGCATTTAAACCTGTTGTCCGGGACTTATAAATAGTGATAGGATGCTTAAAATTGTCATCTTACTGGCTCTTTAAAGCATGATCAATGACAGTCTACATGTCATAAAACTATCTATCTATCTCTCTCTCTCACTCTCTCTCTCTGTACACACACACACACACACACACACACACACACACAGATGTAAATAATGTACTCGACTATTCCAGGAGCTTATGAATGCCATGCAGCATGATCATGACACACCACAGCAGTTTCTGTACCGCATGTTCGGACGCAAATGGGATGTTTTCTTTTAGACAAGTAAACGTGTAGCTCAATTATCCTTTTTTATTATATGTCATTATGCGAGTATCAGTATTTTCTTTCTACCATGCACAAATAAAAATGCCACTGAACTTTTGCAGTGTAATTGTAACAATGAGCACTTAAAACACACCAAACCAATGACTAAACAATTACTAAAAACACACACAAATACAGATTAACAGGCACTGCTCTAGTGCTTCTAATAACAGCTGGACAGCTGTCACACAATTTGCAATGCAGATGCATTTACTAAACTGCAAAAGAAAAATGGGATGAGAAATTTTGTCTTGTTTTATGAAAAAAAAAAACATAAAAATTAAGTGATTTTGGACAAAGGATAGATACGACCTTTGGGTAGTGTGGCTCTAAGTAACAGCTCAATAGCGCAGTCCCATGGCCGTTGAGGTGGTTATTTCGTAGCCAGTTGGTTATTAAAAACATCCTGGAAAGCCCGGTACTCTGTGGGTATCTCCGCTTGGTGTTGGACAGGTGGACGAATGCGACCCCGACCCAGCGGTTTCCCTTGAATGGTTTGTACTCGGAGATCCTGTTGACAGGAAAGCTTACGTATGTTCCGTTTTTGAAGGAGTTGTGTTGAAATGAAGTTGCCCGCTAAACTGGAATCGGTGAGGGCTTGCACTGAGACACAAACACAGGAGGTTAACAGATGTACAGTGGTATGTTTGAGAACATCTACTTTAGGGAGTTCTTGGATAATAGATTTTAAAAGTATCCAAGGTTCAGTGGACATGTAGTACTTCACAGGATAAGCGGAATGCTTAGGATACACAGGATTGTAAAGATGGTTTTCTGGTCACTACAAACAATGCAATAAAGAAATCAGGCTCACAAATAATAATAAAGATGTAAGACATCAAACATAATATCAATAAACCTACTAATGACAAGTATACAGCCCATCAAATTAAAATAAACAAAACAATAGAAAACGTCTCGGTTACGGATGTAACCCTCGTTCCCTGAAGGAGGGAACGGAGACGTCACGTCGTGACCGACGAATTGGGAGCTCGCTTAGAGAGACCAATCTGCTTCGAATACTACTAAAACGCCAATGAACTTGGCATTGAGATATTTGCATAATGCTGGCGCCGCCCCGCCAGGTGCGTATATAAGGCGCACGTGCAAATAGGGAAATCAGCTTCTGTTCGCTGAGAAAGCCGGAAGGTGACCGGCCTAAACAGCAGGTGGCAGCACCTGTGGCGACGGGACGTGACGTCTCCGTTCCCTCCTTCAGGGAACGAGGGTTACATCCGTAACCGAGACGTTCCCTTTCAGTCGGTTAAAAGGATAGGAGAATTAGGTTTCAAGGCAGAAGGCCGGGCACTAGATGTTCCTTTAACCCCACAGTAGTGCCAGCGACTGGGAAGCGCCCTAACTGAGCGGTATAGGGACGCTGCGGAAGCCACCGCCCCGTTAAGGGCTAATGGTGGACGAAAGTCAACCGTAGTTGAGGTATAAATGACAGCCGTGGCTGTGTAAGCAAAGCAGTGCTCTGCTAAGGGAAACGTGGGCTGGTAGGATTAACCCCACGGAATAATACTCACAAAGGAACCCGTTGGGACACAATGTGGGGCCCTGGCCAAACACGTAGGTTCGTAAGAATACAACTAGTGAAAGGCTGACAGCCAATGCTCCGCAACAAAGGCTGTTAAGGCAGTGGAGAGAGCAAATCAAACCATTACGCATTTTTGCTCTGTTAGCCTTCCATACTGAAAACTCAATTTGGAGCCTCAGTCGGAGGCTGCAAGCCGACTTGCGAGTCTGCTCTCCGTGTCCTCCCTGGTGAGGACAGAACACGAGAGGATACAGGCTCGATACGAACATTGTAGAATCTAATGAACGTATTAGGTGTCGCATAACCAGCAGCTCTACAGATGTCTGTTAGCGAGGAACCACGAGCTAATGCCCAAGATGAGGCAACACTCCGAGTGGAGTGCGCTCTCAAATTAAAGGGGCAAGGAATGCCCTGCAAATTGTAAGCCAGGGCGATAGTATCAACTATCCAATGAGACATCCTCTGCTTAGTGACAGCTTCCCTTTCTGCTGGCCACCATAACAAACAAAGAGCTGGTCTGAGGTCCTGAAGCTTTGCGTGCGGTCCACGTAGAATCGCAGTGCACGTACGGGGCACAACAAAGCCTCGGTTGGGTTTGCCTGCTCCAAAGGCAATGCTTGCAAGCTCACCACTTGATCTCTAAAGGGAGTAGTGGGAACTTTGGGCACGTAGCCTGGTCTGGGTCTCAAGGTCACGCTCGAGACAGAAGGACCAAACTGAAGGCACGAATCGTCAACAGAGAATGCATGTAAATCCCCTATTCTCTTCACCGAGGCCAATGCTAGTAGGGTCAAAGCCTTCATGGATAGAAGCTTCAGACTCGCAGACTGCAAAGGCTCGAACGGAGGACTCTGTAGCGCTTTCAGCACCATGGACAGGTCCCAGGGAGGAATAGAAGGAGGGCGCGAGGGGTTTAGCCTGCGAGCGCCTCTCAGGAATCTAATAACCAAATCATGCTGGCCCACTGATCTGCCGTTAATAAGTGAGTGATGCGCAGATATAGCGGCGATATCAACTTTAATAGTGGACGGTGACAGCCTACCATCTAACCTTTGTTGAAGATATAAAAGCACAATGTTAATAGGGCATTCTCTGGGGTCCTCGCGTTGCGAAGAGCACCAGGTGACGAAATGGTTCCATTTTAACGCGTAAGCCCGTCTCGTGGACGGAGCTCGTGCCGCGTCAATAGTGTTAGATACCGCCTGGGGCAAATCACTTAAACCTTGCGCGCGCTCAACGACCAAACGTGGAGATTCCACAGGTCGGGGCGCGGGTGCCATAATGTGCCCCCTCCCTGAGAAAGAAGGTCCTTCCTCAGGGGAATCCGCCAGGGAGGGGCTGTCGCGAGGAGCATTAGTTCCGGAAACCAATTCCTGGTCGTCCAATATGGGGCGATCATTAAAAGGCTCTCCTCGTCCTGCCTGACTTTGCACAGTATCTGTGCTATTAAACTCACTGGGGGGAACGCATATTTGCGCATGCCCCGCGGCCAGCTGTGTGCCAACGCATCCACGCCGAGGCTGCCCTCGGTTAGTGAATAAAACAGGCGACAATGGGTATTGTTCGGTGACGCAAATAGGTCTATCTGCGCTCGACCGAATTTCCTCCAAATCAGCTGGACCGTCTGGGGGTGGAGTCGCCATTCGCCGGGGCGCGCCGCTCGGGAAAGCGCGTCTGCCGCTGTATTGAGCGAGCCCGGTATGTAACTGGCACGAAGGGACCTCAGATGCTTCTGACTCCAAAGGAGGAGACGACGAGCGAGATGCGACAGGTGACGAGAGCGCAAACCGCCTTGACGGTTGATATACGCTACGGTCGCAGTGTTGTCTGAGCGCACTAGTACATCCTTCCCTCGCAGCTCCTGAGCGAAGCGTACGAGTCCCAGATATACTGCCCATAACTCGCGGCAATTGATATGCCAATGCAACTGGGGTGCTGTCCACACCCCCGAAGCCGTGAGCTCGTCGTACGTGGCTCCCCAGCCCGTGTCGGAGGCATCTGTGTGCACAACAGCATGCCGGGAGACCTGTCTCATGGACACGCCGGCCCTGAGAAACGCGGGGTCTGACCACGGGGGGAATGTTAGGCGACACGCAGGTGTAATGGTTACACGATGAATGCCAGCGCGCCACGCTCTCCTCGGGACTCGATCGTGAAGCCAACGCTGAAGCGGTCTCATATGGAGCAGCCCGAGCGGTGTCACGGCCGCTGCTGCTGCCATACGCCCCAGGAGTCTCTGAAATTGTTTCAGAGGGACCGCATTCTTCCCTCGGAATGAACCGAGGCAAGTCAGAATTGATTGGACGCGCTCTTCTGTTAAACGCGCCGATAAATCGATCGAGTCCAGTTCCATACCGAGAAAAGAGATCCTCTGCGTGGGGCAGAGTTTGCTCTTTTCCCAGTTGACCCGAAGACCCAAACGGGCGAGATGTTGAAGTGTTAGATCTCTGTGTTCGCACAGCGTCCGCCGAGAATGCGCTATTATAAGCCAATCGTCGAGGTAAGCCAGAATGCGAACACCGCTCTCTCTGAGGGGCTTTAACGCCGCCTCTACCACTTTCGTGAACACACGGGGAGAGAGAGACAGCCCGAACGGTAGTACTTTGTATTGGTATGCCCGCCCCTCGAACGCAAACCGGAGAAACGGTCGGTGACGAGGGAGAATGGACACATGAAAGTACGCGTCTTTCAGGTCTATCGCTGCAAACCAATCTTGGGGGCGTATTGCACTGAAAATTTGTTTCGGTGTAATCATCCTGAAAGACCTCTTCTGAAGAGATTTGTTCAGGACACGCAAATCCAAAATCGGTCGTAACCCGCCGCCTTTCTTGGGTACTATGAAATACGGGCTGTAGAAACCCGATCTCATCTCGGTAAGAGGGATCGGCTCGATCGCGTCCTTCGCCAGCAGGACTTCGACCTCTGCACGCAGTACATGTGCAACGGACGCTTTCACCGTGGTGAAACGTATGCCCGCAAATTTGGGAGTGTGCCGATTGAATTGAATTTCGTAACCGAGGCGGATCGTGCGTAAAACCCAACGAGACGGACTGGGAAGCTGAAGCCAAGCCCCCAGGGACCGTACGAGAGGAATTAACGGCACTACCGGTGTACCCGCGGCGGGGCAGCGAGGCGGGACAGGCGGGACTGCCGGTGCGTCTGCCGTGACAGCATAAGCATCTACAGTATGTGTGTGTGTGACACTGACCTGAGCCCGCTGAGGTAAACGGTCGTCCGGTCTCCTCAGCTGAGGACGCAGACTCCGAAGGGGTTGCTGGTGGTCCGGTCTCCGAAGGGGAGAGCTCGAACTCCTCAGAACACCCACTGGCGACAGAGGAGAGGGAGGAAGAGCATCTGACTGCCCGCTCACATCTCTCTCGATCCTCTGGAGACCTGGAGAAGGAATAGGAATGCACTCTTTTTGTGGTTTTGTGGGTGCCGGCTGAGAAGCCGGCGGAACAGAAACAAAACGAAACAAAAGATTTTCCACCCGGCCCTCTACCGGTGGAAGGAGCGGTGCCGTCACCGTCTCCCGTAGAGTGATCCCATCCAACTCCAGGTCGCCCGTCTCAGGGCCGCTTCGATTTCCGTTTGCCACGGGAAGCGGAAGGTGCGGGCGGGGCGGGCTGCCGACGGCTGTACCCTCTCCGAGGTCTAGAAGACGTTCTAGCGGGGGGGGCGGAGGCAGCCGCCGGAGGGCGCCCTCGGCGAGGAGCAGACGGGGCCGCCGGCGCTGGGGGGCGAGATGCAGGTCGCTTGCGCCGGGGCATGATCTGAGCGATCGCTTCCGTCTGCTTCTGGGCGGCGGAGAACTGCTGGGCAAACGACTCCACCGACTCGCCGAACAGGCCTGCCTGAGATACGGGCGCATCCAAGAACTTGTTCTTTTCTGCATCCGTCATGTCAGCCAGACAGAGCCACAGATGGCGTTCCTGGACCACCATCGTGGACATCGCACAACCGATCGCCTGTGCCGTGACCTTCGTAGCACGGAGGGCCAGATCCGTAGCGGCCCGGAGCTCCGAAAGCACAGGCGAGTCGTGTCCTCCCTCGTGCAGATCTCTCAAGGCCTTGGCCTGGTGGACCTGCAGCAACGCCATAGCGTGCAGGGCTGAAGCCGCCTCTCCACATGCATGATAGGCAGCCCCCGTTAAACCGGAAGACTGTCTGCAAGCACGGGAGGGGAGGGCTGGGCGATCCTTCCAGGTGGAAGCGGTGGCCGGACACAATTGCATCACAACCGCCCGCTCCACGGGGGGGATTCCCGTATAGCCCTTAGCAGCTCCATCGGTGAGGGAGGTGAGGGGGGAGGGCTGAAACGGCCGTAAACGGGTAGAATACGGCGACCTCCAGGTCCTGGTCAGCTCCTCGTGCACCTCGGGGAAGAAAGGTACCGGCGGAGAGGGTTGTGAAACCCGGGCAGCTCCAAAGAACCAATCATCCAGGCGGGACGGCTCGGGCTGTGGGGGGTGAACCCACTCCAACCCGACGGTCTCCGCCGCTCGAGAGAGCACGGCCACCATCTCTGGATCGAAATCCGGCGTCACGACCCGTCCGGAAGGGGGGAGGACATCCAGATCCTTAGAGGTAGAGGGCCCACCCTCGGATGCTGCGGTCTCCGTGGACCCGGAGGGAGGCACGACAGATCCAACAGACATCGTAGAACACGACTCTGAAGTTTCCATCGGCGCATCAACCGGCTGTGGATGAGGAGGCTGAGAGGCAGAGGACGAATCCCCTGCCCGGTTCAGCACAGTGATGCGGAGATCATCCTTCGAGAGCTTCACAGCCGCACCGTGGCGGCGATCAGAGCTCGTCGGACGTGGGTTGCGTTTTTCCCGGAGGAAAGACAACCGTCTCCGCAAATCCACAAGGGACATGTTCTCGCAGTGAGAACACTTACCCCCAGCGAACGCTGCCTCAGCGTGCTCGATGCCCAAGCACGAAAGACAACGCTCGTGACCGTCCTTCGGACCCATATACTTCCCGCATCCAAGATCGCACGGACGAAAAGCCATCCTGAAAAGGACGCTAATCTCCGGATATACGAGAGAGTGGCTGCCTTTAACAAGGCACAAAGCTCTCTCGTATCACTCTTTTAGGGAAATTCACTCAGATGCTCAGTTGATGATGCGCACAGGGAAGGCAACGCACACACTAAACTCAAAACAAAAAAGATGCAGAGCCTGTGGAATACTGCGAAGCGTCCGCTGTGGTACTACCAGTCCAACCAACTTCCGCAATCGATCCCAACAGAGTGAAGTAGCTTCTCAGTAGCAGATACTGCCGGCTTTCGAAGCGATAAAAAGCTGATTTCCCTATTTGCACGTGCGCCTTATATACGCACCTGGCGGGGCGGCGCCAGCATTATGCAAATATCTCAATGCCAAGTTCATTGGCGTTTTAGTAGTATTCGAAGCAGATTGGTCTCTCTAAGCGAGCTCCCAATTCGTCGGTCACGACGTGACGTCGTAGTGACCGACTGAAAGGGAACTTACATAACACACCTTATGGAACAGACTCAAACACGTATGGTTGAGTGCCCATTGAGTATTTGAACAGAACTTGCCGCCGGGCGTGGAGGTCGAATGGGGCATAATGGGGGTAAATATGTATAGTGGTTACATTAGACTAATGTAAGTACATATAGGGGCCGTGACCGTCACAATAGAATGTAATGTGCCAATACCATTCACAACATGAAACGTTAATGAATTAAAAACTGGACGTTTTGATTGTTTTCATATTTTAATGCAAATGTTAGCAATGTTTAAGGAACAAATCAGCTAGTCTCCCTTAAGGCCACTGTCCTGCAGTGTTTAACGTCAAACTGACTCAAATACAACTAAAACTACAGTGGTGTATATAAAGTAAGTGACAAATTAAACCTTGGGAGAAAACAGACTTGAGACATTGACACAAGAATTGATTTTCTTCTCCCTATGCTTAATTTTCTAAATAAAAAAATACAAACAAGTAGGACAAGTTAGAATAACAAAGAAATCCCAGCATCCACTGCAAAAAAGAGACAGAAACCACACAAACTGCACTTTTGAAATGCTTGTGCAATTACCAGCTTGCCCTTTCAAGTATAGATATGTTATAATTCATCGTGACAGAAATTTTTACACATCACTGAGAGTCAGGAATAGAATATTTGTAGACTAAACCACAGATCACATTAATGTATAAAACATTGGAGTAAATATTGTGTACTTGCAGTTTGTTGTCCAGTACAATTGGTCAGGTTGGTGTTAGAGAAAAAGTTCTGAAGAAATACAATTTCCAAGTTCATGACCCCTTTAAATTAATATTTTTGTTCTTTTTACCTTGTATTATGTTTTTTTTTACCTCAGATTTCACTGCTGTGACAATCATAATGGCTACAGCTGCAGATACTGCCAGCCAACTTCAGTGCTCCATGTGTGAAAACCTGACAGAAGATTTAGTCACTATTAGTTGTGGACACACCTTTTGCAGAAGCTGTCTGGATCAGCTAGTAAACATGAGCGATCCTCAGTGTCCTCAGTGCCACCAGGCTCCTAGGAGGGTGGAGATGGATGACCTGAGTCACTTTAACACAGATGAAAGAGGTGAGATCCCTTACGACATATGAAGTTTATTTAACTAAGTTCGGGAGGAGCATGGTCATGTGATCCAACCAATCAGTGCAAAGAGGTGCCTATAAATGGCAGTCCCTCACCATGTCCCGTGACAGATTTTTTGCAGCATTTGGCCCTGACCACGCTTTCTCGGCCAGCCACTACTTACCCAGCAAGGATTAATTTCTCTCTACCTGAAAATTTGGGGATATTAACCAACACTTTCCACTTAACGCAAGGACGCCGAATCCTACTTTCGCCCCCACCGGCAAGACATCCGCCATTTTTTGCCTCGGTTCCTATCTGGCCCAATTGAGCCGAATCATCAAACAGGGACTGATAAAAGCTTAAACTGATCACTATTAAACTACAACTTTCGCGCAGGTTTAATGACTAAATCTCTCCTTTCAGTCTACTAACCATTTCCCATTGAGCCTCTAGTCCTTATCGAGCAAGCAAGGCCACCGGGCCCAAATTTTGCGTCCTGCAGCTTCCACCCTACTCCGCAGAGTGCCGGGTTTTCCCTAATGCCTCTCACCACCGGTGACAGGCGCTCGGCAGGTCCGGGCCGCGTCCTAGAGCGCTGGTTTCAATCAGTTCCCTCGCCCGCATAACAGTGGCTCCCGCTTCCATTTCACCAAATATTTCTATTATGTCCGCCAGCGTAGCGATCCGTTTTCCTCATCTGTATTATTGTCCATACTAGGATGTTAACTTCAGGTGCTTCCTAGCGTGAGGCTGCCTCCGCTAGGGGCTCAAACCCTGATGCTATTATCTCTCATATTCCTCTGTCTTTAGTTCAACCTGTTGTAATATCACCAAATATAACGGGGGATTGCCTCCGCAGACCACCGATTCTTTTTCATTCAATCCCCATGCAATCATTTTGAAAGGCACGGATTATTAACACAGGGACTCAAAAACAGTCATCGGTTTGAATCGACATAATATATGCTACGCGTTTATCGATATTTTCCTCCGCAACTCAGACTTCTCAATCTCAATGTAGACCGTGTTGATTTTTCTTTCCATGTTCTTAAAAAGTATTGTACTTACATCCTTCGTTTTGATGAGTTTTGTATTGATTTAGCTACTGTACAGAAATAATTTGCTCTGCTTTTCCCTCTAGTTGAAAACCTTATAAGCAACCGCTCACGCTTTCATCACAATGGCAGACTTTTGTGCTATCACCAGCTGCCCGAATCATAAATTTAAATCATAAATCTATCAGTCAGTTCTGTAGTTATTTGAGTCGCGCGATCTCACATTTGCCATTTTTGTATGTTATCTAGAAGCAGCGTCTCCAGCTGCTGGTGATACGCTACTAGGCGGACCTAACTTGCTTATTACACACTATTTTAGAATATATTGCGTTTTCTCGTCACAGACACCCAATACAAACATACTTTAATGTTTTTACTGCCGACACCGCGCCTCCATCGTGCCCGGTTTTAAAGTGTCGGCTCGTATGTCCTTCTACAGGATGGTGTTTGTTCCTTAAGAGGTGCACTAACTAGCTCCATCCCTTGCCGCCGACGTTAAAAGCTGTTCCCTGTTTGCGTCATACACTGATGGATATACAGCATTACCAGGGTTTTTCAGCACCCGCAGCAGCGCGCTCCGCTTGTTTCCTTCACGTTAGGGGGTTAATTATTTATTTCAAAATCTAACGCAGAATATTCGTCACCTGCCAGTCAATTCGTTCTTTCTAGTCAATGGTGAAGCTATGACACTGATTTTACCATTTAATTGATGTCTGACATTAATCATTAATTTTTTGAAGCTTAATTCTGTCCCAGGATCCCTGCATACTCGAAATATTTTATTCCTATCTGCTTCTGCAGATCCAGAGCTGTCTAAAACATATGCTACACCAGGTAATCTCTTAATCTTTTTTCGACCCAGCTCGTAAAATAAAAAACCTGCTAGGTATAGACCTGGCAAAGTTGACATTAAGTCTAATACCCTGATTCGCAGCATTTATTTAACGCCCACTGGCGTAAGGCTACCGCATTCAATTCCGCATCTTGGTTTATTTAACTTGTGAGGTAAATCAGTCGCAACATTTCGTGTCGTGTTGGGTGTTCGGTTTTAATTATGTAACTATGGAATTCCTCTATTCGCTGAAAAAATTATCTCAATCTAATCACCCGATGCTATTCCAGCAGATCTCCCCACAGTACAAAAAGATCCTGGCATTTTGGCATCGCTGAGTGCAAATCATGGGACCCATCCACCTCCTTTGGGTTTCTGGGTTTTAAGCTGTTATTTCGGTCATATAGGGTTGTCGCATTTAATCTCCTTAGCCAGTTTTGTTTTAAATGTAAACTTCTCTCATCTAAATTTTGTTCTGCCCTACATGCTGCTCTGGTAGCATTCTAAATAAAATAAATGCTAAAATTTGCTAAAATTGTCAACGAAACATTGTGCCCCCCTCGCTATGCTTTTTAACATGGTCTGCGAAATCAAATTTAACTGCCGCGCATTTAAATGTGCCAGGCAACAAAATCGTATCATTTTTTCCCTCATCATCGGTAGTTAACCAGCTGGCATCAGAACTGGAAGCAAGTCCATCCCTAGTAAGTCATCATACAAAACCGTTTTGTACCTAAGCCGCCAGGTAAAATCTAGATACCTCGATTTATACTCAGAGACATTTGCCCTATCCTCCAAAGGTATTATTCAACTGTAAATCATTTAACCATGAACTATTTTTATCTCTAAGGAAACCACACCTGGAGCTAATTAATTTGCTCGTTTCAAACACCTGAGCATTCCCACTGTTACCAATCACATTCTCATGTTACATTGGTGGTGATGAAGCCGCCAGTAGGTACATGCCAATTCAATCGTGTTTTTCCAGTTGCTCAGCGCTTGCATATCAGCTCTTATTTCACGTAAATTTTATCAGCTTTTGCTGCTTGTCTAAACCTCATAATTTCACAGTCATTTAATAACGATAGTTTTCTTTTTAAGTTCTGCTATTTGCATTACTGCACGTTTTCCCCAATCAGAAACTATGCAAAGTTTCTTTTTCGACTGCATATGGGGCCTTCCTCTCCGATGCCATGGGCATTCCAGGTCCGTTTCCGGATTTTTCTTTTTTGGGCATCTCATTTATTCAACACAGTTAAGTCATTCAGGCTACCTAAGTGGCATTAATTTTTATAAACTAATCTTCGGCAAAACTTCATCTATAAACAACTCTAAAACTCTCACCCTCATCAAAACTATATATTTATAAATAAGGCCACTCGCCCAAACTCCACGCATCCCATTACAATTGACTTTATGTCTAGGTGCCTTTCCACCTTTCGGCTCGGCCAGCACTCCCTCTACAATTCCATCCATACTGCCCGCACACTGGACGCAGTGTTCATTTTGTATTTTTGCTTTTTTTCACTGTTCAGGATTTGCATTCATCTAAAATTTCACTCCAATCATCTACCCTACAATTTCTGATTAAAAAGTTTTGTATCAAGGTTTTAATATCGTTTTTCTTCAAACAAAGTAAGACTCTCAAATTTAAGAAGAGACACTTTGTCTATTTTCAATTTACCGAACCCCATCCAATCATATAATTCACTACTTGTGTACCTGCAGTACAGATTATCCTGGTCAAAACTTGTTTCGATCCTCTTTCATCGACAACTGAATTCCATTGGCTACGAGATTTTGGTTCCAAAAATATTTTAAATCCATTTGAATACAGTCTGATATCCCAGTATTTAAATTTTCCTTCAGCATCAGTTCCGCAACCACTGCTGCTCCAAAAGGCCTCTCTAATCAACAAACTTAGGCCCTCAGTCACTGGTTGTCAGAATCATTCAAATCCTACATTAGATTCAACCACTTGCATATCAGAAAAGCTCTCGTACCCCTAGTTTTGTTTTGTTTACTTCACCTGCACATTCATTAAAATGAATAAATCATTATACGTATATTTATCTGCATGCGTTTATACTTGTGAGAATAGACTGTATGTACACTGTATTTTTTACACAGTTTCAATCTACTGTTTTAAACCCTATTCTAGAGCCTTCCTGTTTGACTGCAGGCGGGACCTACCCGTCCGATGCTGCAAGCGTCTCCGTTAAAGCTCCCTTCGGACGCTGCGAGGGTCCTCCCGGTCGGACACCAATATTTTAGATTTTTAAACCTTATATCAAGCATTTTTTTACTACAAGTGGGACCTACCCATCTGATGCAGCGAGCATCTTCGCTCAAGCTCCCTTCGGATGCTGCGAGGGTCCTCCCGGTTGGACGCTTAATTTTGCTTATTTAAATTTTTTATCGTCGAGCATTCCTGTTTGATTGCTGGCAGGACATACCCGTCTGATGCCTTGAGCACCTCAGCCAAAGCCCCTGTCAGATGCTGCGAGGATCTTCCCGGTCAAACGCTTAATTCGAATGTTGCTTGTTTTGCTTATTAAATTTCTGACCGTCCTCACCAGCATTTCCCCACTGCATGTGGAGACGTCTCGTTCGATGCTGCTATCATCTAAACCAAAGCTCTCGTTGTACACTGCGGTGGCCTCCCAGTGAATTTGCCTTAACTCGTTTAATACCGCAGTTCGTTTTCTAGTTCACAAATGTGCTCCCCGTTTGACTGCCGGCGGGGCTTTCCCATTCAATGTTGCGAGCATCTCAGACAATGCCCCCGTTGGATGCCGCGAGAGCCCTCCCAGTCAAACCACTAGTTTTCCCACCGCTTTCTATAGGTATTTTCGCTTACACTTTTTGGGGATGTTTTCTCTGGCTGCTGTCCTTCATTTATGTGGCAATTTTGGGGAGTACTCTGGGTTCGGGCTAAAATTCCAAACTCGGAGCCCTCTCCTCGGACAGCACGCCATATATGCTTTATCTCATTCCCTATCGATTACATGTTAATGCGAACTTGTGAACTGTGAAGGAATTCATCCATTCATAGCTGTGAAGTTCTAGAAACACACTAACAACCACACAGAAAATCTTTGCTATTTCAGACCACTTTTTTTATTAAAATGATAATGATATGATAATGTTGTCATTGTTGTAAGCCTCAGGTTTAATTGCTGACACAATCACGATGGCTACAGCTGCAGATATCACCAGCCAACTTCAGTGCTCCATGTGTAAAAACCTGGCAGAAGATTTAGTCACTACGAGTTGTGGACTCGCCTTTTGCGAAAGCTGTCTGCATCAGGTCGCAAACATGAGCGATCCTCAGTGTCCTCGCTGCCACCAGGCTCCTAAGAGGGTGGAGATGGATGACCTGATTCACTTTAACACAGATGAAAGAGGTGAGAACCCTTGCGACATCTATGAGGGAATTCGGCAATTCATAGCTGTGAAATCCTAGAAACACACTAACAACCACACAGAAAATCTTTGCTATTGCACACCACATATATTTTTTTATTAAAATGATAATGATATGATAATGTTGTTGTTGTTGTTAGCCTCAGATTTAATTGCTGACACAATCACGATGGCTACAGCTGCAGATATCACCAGCCAACTTCAGTGCTCCAAGTGTGAAAACCTGGCAGAAGATTTAGTCACTACGAGTTGTGGACACGCCTTTTGCGAAAGCTGTCTGCATCAGGTCGCAAACATGAGCGATCCTCAGTGTCCTCAGTGCCACCAGGCTCCTAAGAGGGTGGAGATGGATGATCTGAGTCACTTTAACACAGATGAAAGAGGTGAGATCCCTTGCGACATCTGTGAGGGAATACATCCATTCATAGCTGTGAAGTCTTGCTTGACCTGTTTACTCTCATACTGTGAGCGTCATCTGAAGCCGCATCAGTCTATGGAGAGGCTGAAGGGTCATAAGCTGGTAAAACCAGTGGAGAAATTGCATGAGAGAGCATGCAGTGTCCATGGCAGACCCCTGGATCTCTACTCTACCCAAGACAAACACTGCATCTGTGCTTTATGTGTGACACCTGGTGTAGATGTCATAACTGTGGAGACAGAGAGAAAGAGGAGAGAGGTATTAAACTTTCATAATAAATAACACAGTGGGAATATTTGGTCCCTGGATTTAATTTTCAAAGGACATTTATTTGAACCACATACATTAAACCATGTACTGGGCAAAGTAGTTTAGGATTAGATTACTAGCCACGATTCCTCTGATTTTTAACAACCACAGTGAATTACCTTTACATATATAAAAGATGATACTGTGTCAAAAGAAAATATCTCTTCAGTTTAGTTCACTTTTATTCTGTATTGTGTGGCAGTGTATAAATAACCAACTATTTAAATTTTGTGCGTGTGTGTTTCTACAGGCTGAACATCAAAGGACTATTGTAAAGTTGAAAAGTGTGATTGAAAAGGGACAAAAAAAAATGATAGACCTTAAGAATACGGTCAGAAACACTGTAGTAAGTAACCCATATGTTTACATTCATCACAGTTTATGTTAGATATGTTAGTTTCTGCATCTCGCTGTTAAGTAAGTACAGTTTTGTTTGTTTGACCATAACCTAAAATCATGCAGCATTACACACGGTGATCACCGCAGCATTTATATATTTTTACAGCAATTATATTGTACGCCTTGCCAAAATCACAGCATAAATGAGAGGTATCACTAAAATAAATAAAATATATGTGTGTGTGTGTGTGTGTGTGTGCGTGCGTGCGTGCGTGTGAGTGTTTTCTGCTCCTTTTGTGCACGCGTCTGATATATCTGTACTGTTCCCAGGAGCATGAGCGTTCTCCTCAGCTCCACAAACAGCAAAAAAATAAATAATTAAAATTTAAAAACATAAATAGTAATTTCCTTTTACCTAACAGACTTGCATTAACTTGTACACATGTAAGTAACATCCCATACAATTCACACATACAAAGAATCAAATATAAATGTCCATAAATTAAGTTATGTGTAAACATGTAAAATGACACAGGAAAAAGTATTGGACCACTGAAGAAAAGGATGTCATAAAATGCATGGAAAGCCAAGACAGTCAGTATAAAAAAGCAATCCTGTCCCTTGTCAGTGCAATTATTAAGAGCTGGTACAGTCCAAACTCTTAATTGGTTCTCTTTCTCTTGTCCACTCGACGTTGTGTCGATGACGACAGTAGGGGGGTGCTCTTGAGAGTCTTTCTGGTCTGGGATAAAAGGAGAGTGCACCATTCAATAGCTTTTGTTCTTTGGAGCTCAATGGTTTGACTATCTCTCTTTCTCCAGTAAACACAAAGTTTTATCAGCTTTACTGTTGGCATGATGGTGGGGCAGTGGACTTGCCTTGCAAACACCATCCCTTGGGCGCCGAGTTTGTCTAAAAGAGCAATTTCTGCACAGAACAAAATCCTTTTAAGAATGGTCTTTGTGCTCTTGTATGTGGCAGGTTTCTTTCCCCTGCTGGCAGAACAATCGCTCTTTTGGCTGTCTGGGGTCCCAGCATGCTGAAGTGACATTGTGGAGGTGACATATTCTCATTGAAAGCACACGTCTTTTTAAAACGTTGCGGTCATGACCAGTGTTGGGTGTAACTAGTTACTAAATAAAAATATAGACAGTTTCCACCTGGCAGGACTGACCAAGGCTCCCTTCCAAGCTTCCTCCGTCCCTGCACGCTGTGGCCATTCAGCAAGTCCACCAGGCCAAGGCGTTAAATGATCTGCACGAGTGTGTGTTCGATCCAAGGCAATGCAGGAACTTTGCACTGCCACTGACCACGCTCTCCATGCAACTAAGGCAACAGCACAAGCCCTGGGTCAAGAGGTGTCCGCCATGTTGGTCCAAGAGAGACATCTCTGGCTCAACTTTTGGTGGATGAGAAATGCAGAAAAGGTTCACTTTCTTAAGGCACCCACCTCGCAAGCAAACAGAGAAAAGGTGGGCGTGGCACAGGCATCTGCAGTGTTCTTTTGACATTGTGGGGCCAATGCACTCTCAGCGCCCAGCAAGGGCCTTTGTCCCTCACGGCCGTTGTGCCTATGGAATGGGTTTCAAGATGTACATTGGTCACCACAGACAACTGGGCTGGGGTGCGGTGTGCAGTGGAAATGCAGTGTCGGGGCAGTGAACAGGCCCTCGTCTGCATTGGCATATCAACTACCTAAAGTTGCAGGGCTTAGGGAGTTATACTGGTGGCCTAAGATGGATTTGCAGGTACACTCCACAATTGCAACCTGTATCACCTGCCAACTCAATGACAAAACTACTCCATGGGAGAAACTGGGCATCGACGTGGTGAGTCTTTTCGACATTGGTCCTGTTAGTTGTAGATACCCTATCACACTGATTAAATACCATTCAAAATGACCAGAGGATGCTTTTACATCTCATGTGACTGTGTCTACCATTAATTGTTTTCTGAAGTCAGTGTTCATCCAAAAAACAAATCCTCTGGAGATTGTTACTGACAATGGGCCTCAGTTCCTGTCAACAGAGTTCAAACTATTTCTACAAGAAAGAGATGTAAAGCACATCCATACTTCTATATATCACCCGGGAGGAAATGGAGCTGTGGAGTGTTGGAATAGGGTACTGAAGTAGGGTATTCTGACTTCAGAAAGAGAGAGAGGCCCTTGGACATCGTTTATTGCAGATTTTCTGCAAACTTAGCGAGCCACACCTTACGCTACTACTGGAATTTATCCTTTTAAGCTGATGTTTGGAAGGAAAATAAGAACAAAATTGTCAGTTCTTCCAAGGTCTAATGTGAATCCTGCTCTGAAAAGCTGAAAACAAAAGTAATGCAAAACCACAGGAAAATTAAAGCATACCTGGATACAAGAGCAAAAGCAAATATTCCGGGGCTCAAGGAAACCTGTGCATGTGAGAAAAGGGAAATCAAAATTCAGCAACCCTATGCAGATTGTTAAAATTAAGGGGACACGTAGTTTTGAACAGAGTGATGGATGAACTTGGCACGCATCTCAGTTGGCACCACTGCACACAGAATTCACTCAGGTTCCTGAACACTCTATACAATCAACTCTAACTGCACCACATGGAGATGGTAAAAACCAATTAGAGGGACATTCTAGAAGGAAGCCAATATGGTTGAAAGACTATACAACTTAAACTGCCATAGTAGGCAAAGAAACCCAGCAAACATTTGGACGTCCAATTACCGTTGAAAATACATCCCTCCGTAACGTCCCGTCATGGCTGAAAACAAATATAGACATATACAAATGTATACAAGCATATATAAATGCATTATAGGACATGTTGTGCGTTTGTGCTGTCCAGCCGCGACTAATTTTGGATGGGGAGATGACGTTGATTTCGGGCCAATAGTACAACATTTGTACTGTCCTGTGGCGACCCCTTTTGGCCGGGTAGACGACGTTGCCGTCCGACCTATGTTTGCTGGGAAGTAAGTAAGGGGCAAAAGAAATAAAAAAAAAACCAGAAGTTTAGTAAGTTTAGTTTTGTAACTATTCGTGCTATATGTGTTTTGTCAAGAGACATTGTTAGATTCTGTTCTGTGTTTTCTAATCTAAGAAAAGAAATCCGGTAAGGTAAAAAACCTGAATAACACAACACCTGTCACAAGTAAAATTGAGATGATGTAATCAAAAATCCTATAAAAAGCAATAGTCATGATTATTGAAGTCCCAAAAAAAATTAGTAGATATCATTAAAGTGTCAGCAACAAGAGAGAGACTGAAGAGGCAGAGAGGCTCGACTGCACTGAAGAGGCAGGGAGGCTTGACTGGACTGAAGAGGCATGGAGGCTCGACTGGACTGATGAACAGGAGAGAGGATGAGACTGGTAGGTAAACTAAAACGAAGAAAAGCACAGCAAAAGCAAAAAGGCAAGGAGTCTAAATGAACCCACCTTTTTTTCCAATGTGAATTACACTACAAATGGCTAATAAAGTGAATTTGAATCTGAAGGATAAAACTAAACTAACCAAAACAAAGTAACAAGAAAAAGGTTAAACTGAAAAAAAAACAATAGGACTGGAAAACAGTTAACTTAAAGATCAACAATGCTGTTACAAGAGAACAACACGGTCTGACAAAGGGAAACATGAGGGGTATATAAATGGGGTTTTGTTATTGGAAACAGGTGTGGTGAATGAGTGAGGGAATTAAGATCAATGGAGGGGCAGGGTAACAAACAAGACACCAAGCACATGTCAAAACAAAGACCATGTGCTTCACAAACAACAAAACACACAGCCATGGTTCATGACTGAGCTGAACTGACTGAATTCCTAACAATACACCCAGGGAGGCAACCAGACGTCCCAGGAAGAGGGCCACCATGATGCCGGCAGAAGTCCCAATCAAAGACTGGTCCAAGATGTCATGGCCTGGAACCCACGACCTCTCCTCAGGACCATAACCCTCCCATTCCAACCGGTACTGAAAGCCCACGTCACACATCCAGGATTCTCCACACAGTATAGGCAAGAGAGCCATCCACCATGAGTGGGGGAGGAGGGGCAGGGGCAGAGATAGGAATGCTGTGGGGAGAAGACAAAACAGGTTTAACCCTGGACACATGAAAAACAGGGTGAACCTGACCAAGAACAGGAGGAAGCTTGAGCTTGACAGTCACTGGACTGACCACCTTAGTGACCCGGTATGGCCCAATGAACTTAGCCCCTGAGGTGGAGGTCCTTGGTTGAAAGCCATACTCATTGAACACATATATAGGTGAGTTGCTAGGTCCGATGTCTATCAGCAGCTGCTTTGTTTATTCTTGAGGTCTGGACCAGGACCTTCTCCGCCTTCCTCCAGGTGTGGCAACACCTTTGGTCAAAGACAAAGGCAAACAGACATCAGCTTTGGGGTTCCTGTGAAGTGAAGGAAACAGAGGAGGTTGATAACCTAAAGATGTCTGAAATGGGGACATACCTATCAACGCCACAGGTAAGGAGTTGTGGGCGTAGTCAATCCAGGGTATCTGTTGACACCAAGAGTTCGGACTTTGAGACAACACCGATCTGTCAACAGAACTTCCAAAACCATGAGACAAACTGGGGACCCCTTTTTTAAACCAGGTCACCATGAAGACAATGAATACGGAAGACATGGTTATTAATGGTTTCAGCAGTCTCTTTAGCAGTGGGGAGTTTGGCAAGTGGGATATAATTAACTGCTTTGGAAAAATGATCCACCATTGTCAGTGTTACCTCGTAACCTGCGAACACCTGTGTGACAGGCCAGCTTGGACTCATGACTCCACCAGAGGAAATTGGATCACAGCACCTCCGGCACAAACAACCGACATGATCAACCTCTCGACCAGCCTCTTTGACATGCCTCTAAACCAACCAATTCGACTCTCCCCCTCCAGAGGCTCAAACAGACAAGAGAGGGCATCAGGCTTAACATTTTTGGGGCCCGGCCAGTATGAGAGGGAAACAGTAAACCAGGCAAAGAAGAGTGCCCAGCGGGCCTGTCGAGATTCTTGAATGTATCTCTCCATAGCCTTTCTTTCAGGACCAGACAGGGAAAATAAACAACCCTTAGGTGGAGAAATGCCTGGGAGGAGATCGATGGCACAGTGCCGATGATGAGGAAGATACGTGGCTCGAGACTTAGAGAAAACCAGATGAAGATCCAAATACTCCCCTGGCTCATCATGGTCACTATGTGAGGTCATGGCACACTCGTTGTGCACTCATACCATGAACTCAACATTCTGAATTCACAATGAGCTTACATATAGCTCACACTGTGATTATCATGGTATGAGAATGGTGTAACGGCACTGTGATCCTCCAGTATCAACTTTTTCCTAATGAGATATAAGAAGTAGAATGCCCCCCTTGTGTTGTATTGCCTCCTTTTAAGCTGCTCGACATTTTGAAATCACAATGAGCTCATATATAGTTCACACAGTGATTATCATAGTATGACAATGGTGTTAAGTCACTGTGTTCTGGTGTGATCTCACGTTTTGACTGGGACAGAACCTTTAAGATTTGAAGACGTTTGTGTGGAAGAATGAGAGGGTCAAAATCACACAATGCAAGCAGGCTTTGGTACAAAGTATTAAATACATTTCAGTAAGCGTGTTCGATGCTTTGTCCTTTGTCATTTTATATGAAAACACAATTAACACAAAAGAAAACATAACTTAATAGATGGACATCTGTGCTTTGATTTCTTTGAATGTGTGGATTGCATCTGGTGAAAATTTTGTCAATAGTAGCTTTAGAAATATGTTGACTGAGAAAAATGGTGACATGTTCAATGTTTATTTTACCTGCTGTATACCTGACTAACCAATTCTGTCCATTTTGTTCTGCACAGCACTCTGTCAATCTCTGTTGTTATTAAATGTGCTTTATAAATACATTTTGCCATTTTATTGTATGTTGTACAATATTCTCTCAGAAGACACTCATGCTCCCATCCGCATCTCACTGTACAGTATGAAGATGCTAATGAAGAAGAATCCTGCCGTCTTACCCTGTCAGCCATGTTTACAGTACATAAAACTACACAGATGTGTTTTTAATGATGTTTGCACATCTGACAATGTCCATTAAAGCTTATTGGGGAATTAAAACTAGTTGTGCGATTGGAAACAGATTTCCAGTGTGACTTTTTGATTGGATATAAAGTCACACAGAATGATCAGTCGTTCCTCTACTCTTCACAGGATGAGATAAACCGAGAGCAGACAGAGATAAAGAAGGTGTTTGCTGCAGTGATGGATGCTGTAAAGAGAGCTGAGGAAGAGCTGATTGCTCCTCTAGAGGATAGAAGAAGGAGTCTGGAGAGAGAGATGGAAGAGAAGACACAGAAGATTCAGGAGGACCTCGAAGAGTATAAAAACATCATTAACCATCTGAATCAAACTCAGAATGAAGAAGACGGCATCCTCTTTCTCCAGGTCAGACACTAATATTGTATACTGTATATTAAAGCGTTATAGTATACTCATTATAGTACTCGTTATAAACAGAGACATGTAGACTGTCTTGCATATTTAGTTTACTCCAAAATGGGTCAGTGTTTTACTTGACCTTTGCTGCTTGACTTCTCAGTGTAATGATCATGATGAATTTTATATTATTAAAGGAATAGTTCACCTAAACTAAAAATTCTGTCATCATTTTCTCTGTCTCATGTTGGCCCAAGGTGGGTAATCGGGAGAACCAGGAGAATTCCTGGTGGGCCGCCTTCCTTTTGGGCTGGTCAAGTTTTTTTTTACATTTGTTACGTTAGTGAGTCTATCTTCTCTTAAATAACCCTACATATGTTCCGCAATCTGACACCGCAGCGCGCAGCCTCTGCATGGGTTGTACCATGTGAATGAGTTCTCCCCTCCCATAGGGTTGGTTGGGTCTATAGCCCATCTTTTCCGAAACTTTTCTCAGGTAGGCAACTGCTGGCGCCTACCGATAGCTGGGCCGGCCCTACCATACCAGGCAGGATGGGAGGAAGAGGCCAGGAGGGGCTGAAAAAGTCCGGTTGAAAAAAAGAAAGGCATTGGAGGAGGATGGTGCCAAATGTGCCAAGCTTACTGATTTATTTTTAGAGGACAACACATCGGCCAACCTATTCCAGTGGGGGCCGGTGACTTCTTTTTTCGAGGCACACAATGCAAAGTTTGTCACAACATGTATGTAGCACATCATGTGTGTGGTTCGTAATTTCAAATATGTGTTCGGCACGTCGAGTGAACCCATGTGCATCACGTGTCTTGTCAAAATAAGTGCCTACTGCAGACGCTTCTGAAGGGTTTATGATAAAAGAGACGCTTGCGTTTGGAGCATGTGATGAGTTGAGCAGCCGCGTTCTGTACCAGTTGGAGTCAGTTGATGTTGGTGGAGCTGATGCCAATGAGAAGTGAGTTGCAGTAATCCAGTCGGGAGGAGATGAAGGCATGAATGAGTCTTTCAGCAGTGGGGGGTGTGAGAGAGGGTCTAATTTTGGCGATGTTGCAGAGGTGAAAAAAGGAGGGTTTGAAGACATGGCGGGTGTGGAGCTCAAGGGAGAGGATGGGATCCAAAATCACGGGAAGAAGGGAAGACAGTGGTGCTGTCTATGATGAGAGTGGGGTTACTGGATTTGCTGAGTGTTGATTTGGAGCCTATGAGGAAAAATTCCGTTTTATCTGTGTTGAGTTTGAGGAAGATGTGTTGCATCCAAGTTTTAATAGCCGACAGACACGAGTTGATGTGGGAGAGGGGAGGATTGTGTGCGGTTGTGGTGCTGAGGTAGATATGCATGTTATCAGCGTAGCAGTGGAAGTCCAGGTTGCAGTGACAGAGTAGCTGACCAAGGGGGAGGATGTAGATAGTGAAGAGAAGGGGGCCGAGTACGGGGCCTTGGGGAACACCTTGAGTGACTGAAGCGGTGGCAGAGGTGCAGTTATGAAGAGAAATTAAGTGGGATCTGTTGGAAAGGTAGAAGTGGAGCCAGCTGAGTGCAGTACCTTTGATACTGAGGTCTTTGAGTCAAGTGAGCAGGATGTTATGGTTCACGGTATCGAAAGCTGCACTCAAATCGAGGAGGATGAGACAGTTTAGGAAACCTGTGTCAGCCGAGGTGAGGAGGTCATTGAGGACTTTCAGGAGCAGTTTCTGTGCTGTGGAAGGGGCGAAAACAAGATTGGAGGGGTTCAAATTGGTTATTGGCATGAAGATGGTATTGAAGTTGTGAGGCAACTATGCAATCCAAGGTTTTGGACAGAAAGGGGAGGTTGGATATTGGGCAGTAGTTGTTGAGGGAGGATGGGCTCAGGCCTGTTTTTTTAGGATTGGTGTGATAGCAGTAGTTTTGAAGGCAGATGGGACAGAACCAAGGGTTGAAGAAGTTGGTGAGGTAGGGGCATGGGATGAGTAGGCAGGACTTCCATCCACTTCCACTATGAACTAAAATGCACTTTTAAAATACTATCTCTGTATAAAAATGTATTTAGTTAACACTTGTATTAAACTTGAACTCAACTTTCTTACAAAGATAGGGTCAAGTTTACTACAAGTGGTACCTAAATACATGTTTAAATACACATTTTAATTCATATTTTTGGTGTCTCAAAATAGCACAGTGAAGTACACTTAGATGATCTTAACAACATCTTAAGACAGGGGTGGCGAACGTCGGTCCTGAAGAGCTGCAGCCCTGCAGTTTTTAGCTCCAACCCTGATTAAACCTCACCTGTCTGAAGGTTTCTAGTAACTATTTAGACCTTGATTACCTGTTCAGGTGTGTTTGATTAGAGCTGGAGCTAAACTTTGCAGGGCTGCGGCTCTCCAGGACCGACGTTCGCCACCCCTGTCTTAAGAAAAACTAAAGATGAATTTTTAGTATATTAAGTACAAAATTAGTGTACGAAAATAAAGCACTTTAAGTATACAATGGAAGTGTACTACTTTTTCACCTGGGAGTGCCAGTCAACACGTGAGATCACACGAGATCACAATGAATTCACACCATTTCATACTGTGATAATTCACAGTGTGAGCTATATGTGAGCTCATTGTGATTTCAAAATGTCACTAGGAAAAGGGGGATACTGGAGGATCACAGTGACGTCACACCATTCTCATACTGTGATAATCACAGTGTGAGCTCATTGAGAATTCAGAATGTTGAGTTCATGGTGTGAGTGCACAATGAGTGTGCCATGACTTCACATAGTGACCATGATGAGCACACTTTGAGTGTACCATAACCTCACACTCGGTACAACATAAATAATGACAATTATAACATATCCATGTAATGTTTTTGTTCTTCTTTCAGTCGTATCCATCTGTGCCTGCTGAATTCAGAGATGATCTGGGAGTTTCTATTGAAACTCAACTAAACTTTGGCTCGATGAGAAATATAACCACATTTGTTTTGACTTCTATAAGGACTCAGCTGGAGAATCTTTGCTCTTTTGGTGAGAAATAATGATGATGATGATTGACAGTAGTGGTTTACTCAGTTGCAGCTGTTGCTAAAAAATTGGGGGGCGCACACAAACTCAAAATCAAACTTTTACTGTAGTAATGCAGGACTGTTAATAGCCATTTATCAGATGACAATGTATCATTTCTGCTTAGCTAAAATGCTAAACAAGTTACGGTTGAAGTCAACTGTTAAAGCATGAAATAAATATACTATGAATCTGCTATGAACAAATCAAGGTAATCTTTCGCACGCACGCACACACACACCAAAGGACACATTAGACTTTTTCAATATCTTTATTTTGACAAACAGCGATGTAAATATTCTGTAATAGTCAATTATTATCCGTCATTTCATGTTTTAATGATAATAATTGTTTTCGTTCACATGTCCATTTCTAATCATAAACTTACAAGGCGAGCATTCAAGTCAAAATGTGTTTACTTATTTGTGAAGAGAACAGATAAACAGAGATCGGGCATCACTTTACAAGTTTAACAAGACATGAAGCAGATTAATGAATGTTTTTTTCTCACAGTGACAGCGGAGGCGATAAACACGCAAACTTTATGCTGAACCGACAAATATGAAGAAATCAAATCACAAAATACTATTGCTATTAAAATATCAATAAATGTGTAAAAATCTGATTGAACTAAACTCATCTGAAACCATCTTGTGTAATAAATGAATGAAGGCAGATTAATGCAGACTCTTGTCATTAGATTTAGCGACAGTTTTTCCTCTGACAGACGACCTCTTGTTACAGTTTTAATTTTGTTCTGGAGATTGATCTCGCACTCCTACATTACACTGTAGTATTTAACTTCAGCAGCGCTGCGCAGACCTATCAGCGTATGACATCAAAGTATTTCGAGAGAGTTTAGAGAGTACTTGAGTATTTTAGCTCTCACAGAACTTCACTTAAATCAGCTGCACAGTGCTGCATAATCTGCATTAGGTCAAATAGGTGGGTAGAGTACCGAAAATCTGTACTCAAGTAAAAGTACAAGTACTTATACAAAAATGTACTCAAGTAAAAGTAAAAGTATCAATCTAATTATTTACTTGAGTAAGAGTAAAAAAGTATTAGATGAAAAAACTACTCAAGTAGTTAGTTACTCGTTACTTCTGATCTGATAGAGAAGTAGCGCAAAAGCACTGAATTTCAGACTACTTGGAGGGTTTTCACAAACCTCTCCTTAAGAGTCTCATTGTTCTGCTTATATACAAGTAAGCAGCCTATCTCAGTCCTGCAATGGGTACATTGACATCACATAATGTGTCGTTTGAGAAAAAATCTCAAACACACACACACACACACACACACACACACACACACACACACACACGCACACATGCACACGCACGCACACACACACAAACACACACAGATATGTTTTTCTGACGGTTAACTCTGTATTTATTTTCATGTTCACAACACAAACTTGTCAGCGTCTGCCTTTAAACATGCAAACAGTAAACAAATAAGAACGTGTGTGTCTGTTTGTTATCATGTTTTTATATGAATAGGTTATTTTCATTGCCATTAAAGTGCAATTACTGAACATAAACAGGAGCTTAATAAAAATGATCATTTTAGAATTTCATATGGAACTTACAGTATCTGTTTTTGCAAATCATCTCTACATTTATTATAATTTATAATACATGTTTCTTTCAAATCAATCTTTATTCTTTTATTTTTATTCATTCATTCTTTAGGAAGGATTTAAATAAAATACAATCCCGTTTTTATTTGAATGTATTTTCTACACATTAGTGAGGTGTCCGGATTTGTGTATAAATGCAGTCATTACATTATGCTGTTAAGTTTGTTTAGTTGTGGGGAAATTATATGGAAATGTGCAGATGTGAACGTGCTGTTTGAATGGTTTAACTTACATTAGGATTTGTAATCGCTTGCACAAGAGTGCATATGGCAAAAAAACTCGGACAGTGTGTGAAATGACCATTAATACTGTTCAAATAGACAATACTGTGACACTTACTTCAGGCTGGATTTTGAATTCCTGTTCGCTGAGATGTCAGCTCGTTTATTGAACAAAGCATGCATCACATTATGAAACTATTCTTTTTGACCTCTTGGAGTGAAAACATAGACCGAACTTGAAGCCACGCATGATCTGCCTCCGATAACTCGCACAACGCACACGCGCCCTCATCTGCTTCTCCTATCCCCTACGCGGCCGCGCGCGCTAAACGGGTGACCTCGCGGTCGCGCGCTAAAGGGTGACGCAGCCTTTTTCGCGCAACTTTCGAACACGCCCTATAAACTTAAAAAAAAAATATATATTCATTAATTATTACCATTTGACAGTAGCGCAGAAACGCCGCCGAATGTAGCGAAGTAAAAGTACAGTTTTTTTCACTAGAAATGTACTTGAGTAAGAGTAAAAGTACCCATCCTTAAATATACTCTAAAAGTACTAGTTACCCGAAAAATGTACTCAAGTAAATGTAACGAAGTAAATGTAATTCGTTACTACCCACCTCTGAATACCATGACTAGAAATTACATTTAGACAAGTTGTAAGTGCTGTCTGTCAAAATGACTTTCACATTAGTCCTCTTTCCTGCTAAAAAATATATTATCAAAGACGAAAACATTTTCGGTTAACGGAGCTCTGACACAAATGCACGCAAGCACACACATTTGATTGCTTTTATTTAGATCTGAAAGACATTACGAAGAACACAAGATCCAAATACACTGGCAAAAGTAGTCGCCAAAAGTCAACCATGTCGAAATAGACTTCCCTGCATTAACGCTGGCAGTTATTGTTGGAAAGTCGTGCGGGTGTGCACTAGATGTGCAATCCAGGGGCCATGACACACACAGACACACTAAAGTTGCCAAATCACAGGCCAGTGCATTCCTTTTTGCTTCAATAGCGAAGCACAAGCACATGTTTCCTCACAACAGACAACATACAGAGGGTTTATATATTTATAGAAGAAAATTTTCCTGGTAGGCATTTTGTAAAACTTTTGTCAGATATTTACAAAAAATGATGGCGTGCAACTTTAAAAAAAAGCCTGGCAGGGAATGATTTAAGAATCCTGCGTTATACTGTGTTAGACTTGATGAGACTAGTTTGTGCACTTATGTAATGCTCTTCTTCTGTTGTTCTAATTGCTTTTATTGTTTACCTAATTTGTAAGTCACTTTGTAAAGGCGTCTGCTAAATGACTAAATGTAAATGTATATATCTGTGTAATATTACATCTGATAAATGCATTATTATTATTATCATCACTGTCACAGTTCTTGTAAGAATAAACTTTAAATGTTTTGTTGCAGAAATGAGAAGAATTCAGACATTTTTAGGTAAGGATAAAAACGAATGAATTCCTGAATCATTATGTTGATTTATGAAGCTCTCAAACGTTTCTTAAATTAGATTATTTTTTTCAGTGGATGTGATTCTGGATAAAAAAACCGCACATCCAGCTCTTGAAGTGTCTCAAGATGGCAAAGCAGTAAGAGGCAAAGCCAACGCTCATGACAGTCAGGGCGTCCCAAAGCAGTCCGATCTGGTGGTTGGAGTCCTGGGAAATCTTCAGATCAAGTCTGGAAAAGCATTCTGGTTAGTGGAGGTGGGACAGATAACGGGCTGGGAACTGGGTGTAGTGAGAGAAAATGCAAACAGGAGAGGAACGGTCTTCTGCAAACCCAGTGAAGGTTATTGGGTCATTGTGTTCTCTGGTCCAAACACGTATGGAGCTTTTGAAGAAAAACCCATTCAGATGCATCTCTCCACCAAACCTCAGAAGGTGGGAGTGTTTGTAGACTATGAGAGCGACGTCATCTCTTTCTACAATATGGACGATCAGTCACACATTTACACATTCACTCAGTGTAGATTCAATGGAACGATCCGTCCGTATTTTAACCCTCACCCCAACAAAAATGTCAAAAATTCAGATCCAATGATAATTTTTTCTGTTAATCCATCCATGTAACATATACAGTAAACACCTCACTACATAAATATATGACAAATATGTTATATCATAATATCAAATATCACGGCGGACGGGGTTTTGTTCATTTTATATATTCATACATTTGATTTTAAAACAAAGACACTATAGTATAAGTACTATTTAAAAGTTTGAAAACACTAAACTTTTCATCTAAATATACTTGAATGAATATCCTTAAAACTTTTCTATTCTATTGATATACTTGGTTCATATGCTTTAAGTAAATTAATATCATTTTTTTTCCAGAGTTTTTGTTTGAAAATCACAGTTTAACATTACAGATAATTGTATAGTGAATTTTAGTATCTGGATGAAGGTTTATAGTCCCACAGTTCAGAACAATGCAATATAAATACAGTTTTGTTTCTGCAAATGTTAACCTAGTTAATCTATATCTTTTGTTCGTTTATTTTATTGACAATTCCTTATTTTATTTTATTTTATTTTATTTTAGTTGTGGTTTGTATTTTATTTATATTTCATGCATTAGTTTTAGTGTTGATGGTAATTAAGAGCACTCTTCCATATTTATTATGCTGAGCACTGTTGGTGTTGTTTGCAAAATATGTGTCAAGATTTATGACCTCATTCACTGCAAACCAAATATACCTACAGATACAAATAAAGGAATATAAACCTGATGTTTGTATGAAATGTGTTTATATTATTCGTGCTGTCCCCCCTCCAGTAGTTTGTCGAAGAGAGGAGAATTGGTCGACAAAATTTTAATGGGTGGATTGGTTGGTCGGTCGCAGATGAAAACTCCGTAACCCGTGACACAGATTTTTAAGTGTAAATAATACCCATTCAGCAAGAAAATACATTTCTTGTGTTATATTCTCAAAAATATGTTTTTTTTTATGTTAAATACATTTTGTAGAATGTAAAGCTTAATTGAATATATTTTATTATTTGAAAGTATATTTAGTTGTAACCTTTTGTAACGTAGGGTGCTTTAAAGAAAGCAAAGGAGAGTTGAATCCATGTGCAAAAAAGGTTTATTGAAGTAAATCCCAAAAGGGCAGACAAACACATCCAGTAAGGGGCAATTCAAAATGTAATCCAATAACAGGCAATAGGTCAGGGCAGGCAGCAAAACAAACAATATCCAAATGAACAGGCACAGGTCAAAAACTGGCAGACAAAGAACAAAAAATGCAGGATCACAGATAACGGGTAACAAACAGGCAATTTAAACAGGCTGGACATACTAGGTAATAATCAGCAGTGATGTAACAGATCTGTAGTGGCTTAATACAATACAAACAGGAAGTGGCAAGTGAAGCATGGCATGATGAGTTTCAAAATAAAAGCCAGAACAGATCAGGGTGTCAAAATTAAAGTAAAAAACAGAGCAAAACACAAGACAAAACCCTTACAGAACCCCCCCCCCCTCTTAAGGGCGACTCCTGGAGCCCAACACTCATCAAATACAAAGTCCAAGGACCTCTTGGCCGGGGCAGTCCAGGGAGAGACACAGGAGACAGAGATTATTGGCACCCTTTTATTCAATATATTTTGAATTTTCTGATGAGGTTAGAAAACACCTGACAAAAGATCAGAGACCATTCCTTCATCCAGAATTACTCCAGACCCTTCAGATTCCCAGCTTCTCCTCTTCAGTTTACTCCTCTCATTTTCTGTAGGTTTCAGGTCAGAGGACTGGAATGGCTATAGCAGAAGCTTGGTTTTGAGCTCAGTGACCCATTTCTGTGTTGTTTTTGAGGTTTTGTATAGTTGGAAGATCCAAACCCATTATAAGATTTTTAACAGAGTCAGTCACTTACAGATTTTTTATCTGTTGGTATTTGATAGAATCCATGATGCCATGTATCTTTACAAGATGTCCAGAACCTCCAGCAAAAATATAAGCCCACTACATCAAAAATACAGCAGTATATTTCATTGTACTCATGGAGAACTTTTTCTCTGTGTTCACCAAACCCATCTTGAAGGTTTGCTGCTAAAATCTTTTGTAGTTTCATCTGATCAAAGAAGCCATTCCCATTTAAAAGTCCAGTCATGGCTGATAACTGAATATGCTTTAGTTTGTTTTTGAATGAGCTAGAAGAATTTTTATTGTAACCATCCCAAACAACGTGTGTTGATGTAGGTTCTGTTTGACAACTTTTTAAAGGTTTTCTGCAATTCTGTGACCATAGGAGAGTCTTTAGCAAAACTCTCTCAAACTCTCCTTCTTACCGCACATATAGGCATACATGTCCTCTTCCAGGCAGTTTTGTAACATTTTCTGTTGGTTGGAAATTCTTAATTATTGCCCTGATGGAAATGGGAATTTTCACTGTTCTTTTCTTAAAGCCACTTTACCAATTTTGTGAAGCTCAATTATCTTTTGCTGCACATCAGAAATATACTCTTTGATTTTTCTCATTGTGATGGATGATAAAGAGATTTTTATTTTTGTATACTTTATATAAAATATCTTATATTTCTGTGAAACAAGAAGCCAGAGCTGAATGATTTTATGTTTACAATCATGCTGCTCAAAATTGTGAATATGAATGGGAATATACTTCAGAGATATTTTACTCTATTTTAAGAATTTCTAAGTTGTGAAAAGAGAAAAAGAGTAAAAGAGAAAAAATTAAAAATAATAGACACACAATAAAAATCACAATAAAAAATAAAGATGCATGAGAATTTAAAATAACAATTAAAGAACATAAATGTGATTTTAATAAAAACAGTTTTGTTTTTTTGTTTGAATATGTTAAAAAGAATAAAACAGGAGTAAAAGTGACTTGAGTTAAAAGTGCAGTCAGTGTGAAGCAGCACAGTGCTCATTCAGTAAATGCAGAGTTTTTAATCTAGATTTAAAAGTGTTTACTGTTGAAGCACATCTGATCTCTTCTGGAAGCTGATTCCAGCTAGAGGTGGCATAATAACTAAATGCTGACGCACCTTGTTTTGAGTAAACCCTTGGTATTTCTAACTGACCTGATCCTAATGATCTGAGTAATCGTTTAGGTTTATATTCAGTTAGCATATCTGTCATGTATTTGGGTCCTAAGCCATGAAGTGATTTATAAACGAGTAACAATACTTTAAAATCTATTCTAAATGTAACAGGAAGCCAGTGTAAGGACCTGAGGACTGGAGTAATGTGCTCAGATTTTTTGGTTCTGGTCAGAATTCTGGCAGCAGTGTTCTGTATGAGCTGCAGCTGTCTAATGGTCTTTTTGGGGATCCCAGTAAGAAGTCCATTGCAGTAATCCACCCTGCTGGTGATGAAAGCATGAACAAGTTTCTCTAAGTCCTGTCTTGAGGCAAAACAACAAATTCTGGCAATGTTTCTGAGATGGTAGTAAGCTGCTTTGCTTATCGCTTTCACTACTGAAATTAAGGTCAGACTCTAAAATTACACCAAGATTTATGACTTTATTTTGTGTCTTTAGACCCCTAGAGTAAAGATATGTGTTAACTTTGAGCGTTTTATCTTTATTTCCAAATACAATATTATTTATATTTTATTCTTGATTTATATCTTAGAAGAGAAATTATTATGTGGTTGGTGACAATCATTTACACAATACCATAATAACATTTATTTATTAATTTAAAATTTCAAATATACAGTATCAGTATTGTGCAAAGTCTTAGGCCACCATGCCAGAATTAGATTCATTGATTAGATTTTGCAATGTTATAGTGATCATATATAATTGTTTCTGAGTCTCTGTAATAGAATACATCAAGAAAATACAGGAAATGTTTATATAGTATTAAAAACCGTATAAAAATATAAACTGATGTGTCAAGAAGTTAGTCTTTTAACTTCATTCTGCTTAAAAAAGCTCAAGATGTGTTTAGTGCCAGGAGAGGTCACACTAAACACTGACGATGCCTAAAGATGACATTTAGTCCTGAAAATTTTTTTTTTACGTATTTTCTGTTTTTATCTTAATAAAATAGATTGAAAAATATATATGAATGGACATTAAAACTTCTAAAACAACAAGTCTGGTGGTGGTGGCCTAAGGCGTTTTTAAGCACAGTACTGTAGCTTATAGCAATTATCTTTATTTAACTAAATTATAATTTTGTTTCACAAATAATACATTTATTTTGTAAATTTGTATGCTGTGGTTTGTGTTACAGTGGACCTGTCTATATTGTAGGACCTAATACTATAGAGCGGATTTCAAAATCATTAAACTGAGGGTGACTTTGACATTTTTAACAAAACAAGAATTGAGTGAGATCAGAAATGTCATAGCACAAACTCTTTTCTAAAGGCCGGGATCCACTGCACGATAATTGGCTGTCCCAGACGAAAGATTGCCATCATGAAACTATCGTCGCGATTTCTGTGATCGTGGCTCTCCATCGGTGGTCCTATGTCGTACAGTGAGAGAGGTTCAAAGACGGCCGTTTTCCCGGTCTTGCGTCCAAAGATAGCCTACAATAGTTTTCTGACAGTGTCAGAAATTCGGCATGATCACCGCACAGTGTGTTTGCTGCTACGACCTGCGCACCGGTATTTGTTTACCACGAGCGCATGCTGGTGACGTTGCGCAACGTGTGACGCAGCCGCCGAAGCTTCCGTGTCATCATCGTACAGTCTACACGCCTCTCGTACCCGAGTTTAAACGATACACGTCGCACAGTGTGATAAGATCTTATAAGAGGACAAAAATCGTGCAGTGTATTCCGGGCTTAAGACCCAACTTTATGTGGACTCTGTCTTGACTCGGACTCGAATGAGCTGGTCTAGAATACAATGTCTTGAGCACTTTTGGGTCTCGCACCCTGTTTATGCCATCGGTTTGTGTCCTCAATTACTTTAGGTTTCTCTGAGCTCACTACCTGTTTAAAAGCATTAGGTTCACAGGACTCACCAGCTTTATGTTGAGAAGGACCACGATAAAGCTCTGCTGTATGTTCTGGCAGGGTCTGCAGCATCACAAGTAACTTTGTTTCGAGAACTGCAATCTTTTGTAAAAGTCTGTGGCAGTTTGAGCAGCAGGTGGATTGGGATCCAAAAGAAGGCATTTTTTCTTCTTTTCTTCTGTTTGAGTGTCAATGTTTTAATAATAGACACCAGATGTTTGTGGTAACCGTGGTATATTTTACCGCTTCACATCATGCCACATTACAACCTTGGGTGTGCATGATTTTCTCATAATTTAACGGCCCATCGTCAATTATTCCTTACGTGACTAACATACATTGCAGGGCCAACAATGTTTTTTTTGCTCGGGTAACAAGCCCCTAACCCAGTCCTAAATAAATCTGGGGTGCGTTTCCCAAAAGCATTGTTAGACAACTTCTGTCGTTACTGACAAAGTTCAATGATTTTGTGTTTCCCTAAACCATAGTTCAATCGAACATTCGCAAGCTGCATGGCAAAGTTTGAACGACAGCTCTTCACCTGTCATTAGAAGCATCGTTCCTTGTTATTATAATATGTAGACTTACATTGATCATGCTTTTGAACAAAAAACATAAGCAAAAACATGTAGTTCAGTCTATATCCATCATTCTAAATATATTAAAATTTTATTTTACATCTTTAAGTTTGTAAACAGAATTAAAGCGCTGCATTTGTAAACTGCCCATGTACGCAGAACTACGAGCTTTCAGACCCTGGGGAATCCCTAAGAGAGGAGTGACGTTAGAGAGAACGTGCGTATGAATTAAATATCTTAAAAATAAACAACACATAACTAAATCACAATAACAAAATCAGTGCAATACATGTTATTTACTGAAGTAATCTGACATTAAATCGATTTGCACAGATTAAGTAGTACTTCACCGCACATGACATCATCCACTATGTTGTTAAACCAACATGGTTCAAACGACGAATGTGCGACAGAGTTACTATGCTTTTGGGAAACAGTCGTGACAAGGTAGTTAGTTTCTCTAACTATGCATTGTACTATGTTGGTTCAGCAGCGAGTTACGTCATTGTTTGGAAAACACACCCCTGATTGGTTGATAAAAAAAATTAATCCAGAAAAAAATACTGGATGAAATTTTTATTTATCTTGGATGAATTAAAAGATGAGTGTAAAAGGGGGAGAAAAGATGACATTAAAAGAAATCCAACATGAAAAATGAAGATGTATATTAAATAGAGAACAGATGTGGATAAAATAAAGGGACTATGAATAAAAGTGGAGAGTGTTATGGAAATGAAGGACTCAAATGCAGGAAATAGCAGAATAATAGTTCTCAGTTTAATGGAGCTGACCACAGGCAAAATAACGGCATCAACACAAACTCAGACGAACAGAAAAATATCCAGATGGCTGGCAAAGGGGTCACATAAGGTCCTCTGTGGCAGAGTAACAATGAAAGTGGCAGCAAGGCTTCACAGGGCAGCCGGTACAGGTGAAGGCGAGGCAGGAGGCAAACGAGCACCTCTCACAGGTACCTCTTAAACACCACACTCGCCAGAGTTCTGTAATAGCACACGATAGAGGATGCAAGGTAATACCAATGAATTGGCAGCAAACACAGAAGACGAAATACTCCAGATGAATTGGCAGCAAACACAGATGACAAAATACTCCAGACAGGACACGACACGACACGATAGGACTGAAGACAATATTTAGCGTAACTGCTCGACTTGTAAAACAAGTTCACACTGAATTAACAATCTGACAATGAGACAAAGACAGAGCACGATAGATAAAGCCAAAGTTAATGAGAGATGATGAGAGACAGGTGGAGAGAGGAGAGAGTGGAAACAGCTGCGGCTGTAGGTAATGAGAGCGGCTAAAGAGTGAGTGAATGTGTGTGTGTGTGTGTAAAAGAATGAAGAGAAAGAGAGAGAAAGAAACTAGGTCATAACAGTGCCCCCCCACTAAAGAGCGCCCCCTGGCGCTCCCAAGGGGGAAGCCCGACGAGACCGGAGGAAATCATCAATGAGCGAAGGATCCAAGACGTCCCGGGGGGAAACCCAACTCCTCTCCTCAGGACCATATCCCTCCCAATCGACCAAGTACTGATGCCCACGCCCCCGACGACGCATGTCCAAAATCTTGCGGACCTTGTAAACGGGCGACCCCTCGATACGAATAGCGGAAAGCGCAGAGCGAGGGGACGAACGGGTGGCAGGCTTAATGCACGAGACGTGAAAAACGGGGTGTACCCGGCGAAGATTAGATGGGAGACGGAGCTTGACAGCGACAGGATTAATAATCTTAGTGATGGGGAAAGGTCCAATAAATCGAGGAGCCAATTTACGAGATTCAAACTGGAGAGGTAAATTAGCTGTGGATAACCACACTTTCTGACCCGGCAAATAGCGGGGGCTTTTAATCCGACGTTTATTGGCTGTAATGCACATGCGTCTACGTGAGCGACAAAGAGCGGATCTCACCTTTCTCCAGGTTCGTCTACAGCGAGAAATAAATGTCTCCACGCTCGGGCATCTAGAATCAACCTCTTGAGATGAGAATAAAGGAGGCTGGTACCCGAGGCAGCACTGAAATGGAGACAGTCCCGTGGCAGAGGATGGGAGCGAATTATGGGCATACTCTGCCCACGGGAGCTGCTCTGACCAAGATGATGGGTTACGAAATGCGAGACTACGTAAGAGCCGGCCTATGATCTGGTTGGCTCGTTCAGCTTGGCCACAAGTTTGGGGGTGAAAGCCCGACGAGAGATTGGCAGTAGCACCAATGAGGCGACAAAACTCTCTCCAGAATAGAGAGGAAAATTGTGGTCCTCTGTCAGAAACTACTTCAGAGGGTAGACCATGTAATTTGAATACATGATTGACAACAATCTGGGCGGTCTCCTTGGCAGAGGGGAGTTTAGTGAGCGGTATAAAGTGTGCAGACTTAGAAAACCGATCAACCACCGTCAAAATGACCGTGTTACCATCTGACGGGGGAAGACCGGTGATAAAGTCGAGCGCAATGTGAGACCATGGGCGAGTGGGTACGGGTAACGGACGAAGCAGACCCGCAGGTGGGGCATTACCAGCCTTGGTCTGAGCACAAACGGTACACGAAGCAATAAAACGGCGAGCATCGCGATCTAAGGTAGGCCACCAAAAACGCTGGCGGATCGCCGCAAGTGTGCCCCGAACACCGGGATGAGCAGATAATTTAGAAGCGTGTCCCCATTGGAGGACCGCCAAGCGTGTGGGCACTGGAACAAAGAGTAAGCCCTTAGGGCAATTTCGTGGCACGGCAACGCGAGACAATGAGCGCTTAACCTGTCCTTCAATACCCCATCCTGCGGCCCCCACCACGAGACCTGGAGAAATAATTTCCCTCTGTGACGTGGAGGGGGTCGAGGAATCAAAGAGCCGAGACAATGCATCCGGCTTAACGTTCTTGGAACCGGGGCGGTAAGAGATAGAGAAATCAAAGCGCGTAAAAAATAAAGCCCAACGAGCCTGACGCGCATTTAATCTCTTAGCGGAGCGGATATATTCTAAATTACGATGGTCGGTCCAAACAATAAAGGGAATAGAAGAACCCTCCAACCAATGTCGCCACTCGCCGAGCGCTAAGCGTATGGCGAGCAACTCCCGGTTGCCGACATCGTAATTACGTTCTGCAGGCGAAAGACGATGGGAATAATAGGCGCACGGGTGGATCTTTCCATCAGCTGCAGATCGCTGTGATAGAACAGCACCCACCCCTACCTCAGACGCATCAACCTCGACTATGAACTGTCTAGTGACATCAGGCGTAATAAGAATCGGTGCGGTGGTGAAAAGAGACTTTAAATGATCAAAAGCCCTTTGAGCGGATTCTGACCATTCAAAGCGTGACTTGACAGATGTTAGAGCGGTGAGAGGGGCGGCTACCTGACTAAAGTTTCGGATAAAGCGGCGATAAAAATTTGCAAAACCAATGAAGCGTTGTAACGAGACGCGAGAATCGGGAGCCGGCCAATCTACCACCGCTTGAACCTTTGAAGGATCCATACTAATCCCCTCTGCCGAGATTACTGAACCCAGAAACGTGACCGAAGATACGTGAAACGAACACTTCTCTGCTTTGACAAATAGTCGGTTCTCACGTAAGCGTTGAAGAACGCGGCGTACATGCTGGACATGAACCTGGAGAGACGGGGAGAAGATTAGTATGTCGTCAATATAGACAAACACAAAAATGTTAAGCATGTCACGGAGAACATCATTGACAAGAGCCTGAAACACGGAGGGGGCGTTGACTAGACCGAAAGGGAGGACCCGATATTCAAAATGACCGAGGGGCGTGTTAAAGGCGGTCTTCCACTCGTCTCCCTCTTTAATACGCACCAAATGGTATGCGTTGCGGAGATCGAGCTTGGTAAAAATCTTAGCTCCCTGCAGGATCTCGAAGGCTGAAGACATCAATGGCAAAGGATACCGATTCTTAACAGTGATGTCATTCAGCCCTCGATAATCTATGCAGGGACGGAGCGATCCGTCTTTCTTCTTTACGAAGAAAAACCCCGCACCAGCGGGAGAAGACGACGGAACAATGGTACCCGCACTAAGTGAATCAGAAAGATAATTCTCTAGCGCCTCCCGTTCAGGAGCCGACAGAGAATAGAGCCTACCCCTAGGGGGCGTGGTCCCCGGCAAGAGATCGATGGCGCAGTCATATGGACGATGAGGAGGGAGAGAGGTGGCCCGTGAACGACTGAAAACCTCCCGCAGATCGTGATATTCCTCCGGGACTCCAGACAAATCACCAGGCTCTTCCTGAAACACAGAAACAGAAGAGACAGGAGGGACAGCAGATACTAAACACTCAACATGACAAGACAATCCCCAAGACACAACAGAACCCTTAGACCAATCAATATGAGGACTATGGCGTTTAAGCCAAGGATGACCCAGGACAATGGGGGTAAAAGGAGAACGAAAAATCAAAAAAGAAATTGTCTCTCTATGGTTACCAGATACGGTAAGAGTCAATGGAACAGTCTCCTTCTGTACCTTGGGTAGTGAACTGCCATCTAAGGCAAATAAAGGAGTACTGTCACTTAAATGCATGAGGGGAATACCTTGTTGTAGAGCCCAATCCTCATCAATAAAATTTCCCTCTGCCCCAGAGTCGATTAAGGCAGAACTGGCAACCGATGAAGCGGACCAATGAAGCATGACTGGAAGTGACGTGCAAGACCTGGAAGGGGCTTTCCGTGTGATGGCGCTCGCCAGTAACCCTCCACCTACCGACGAGCGCTGGCTTTTACTGGGCAGGTAGAAACATAATGATTATCAGCTGCACAGTACATACACAAACGGTTAGTGATCCTTCTCTCTCGCTCCTTAGGAGAGATGCGTAGACCTCCCGACTGCATGGGCTCGGGCTCAGCTCCAGCAGTAACGGGGAGAGTTCTGACAGAAGAAGTAGAGGGGAAAGTAGTTTCCATGCGACGGGCACTGCGTCGTAGATCGAAACGTTTCTCGACCCGAATAGCCAGGGCAATGAGGTCATCGAGCGAAGCGGGAACCTCCCGAATGAAAATCTCCTCCCTGATCTCAGGATTAAGACCCTCCAGGAATCGGGCGATGAGAGCTGGCTCATTCCAGCCACTGGTAGTAGAGAGAGTGCGGAACTCTATGGAGAAATCCGAAACAGAGCTCCTGCCCTGACGAAGAACGGACAGCTGACGCGATGCCTCGGCGCCGTGAGCAGAACGGTCAAAAACCCGGATCATCTCCTCCTTGAACTGAGCAAAGCTGAGGACGCAATCCGAATCCGCCTGCCAGTTAGCCGTACCCCATTCACGAGCGCGGCCAGCGAGGAGAGAGATGACATAGGCGACCCTCGCTTGCTCCCTGGCATAAGTCACTGGCTGAAGAGAGAAAACCACCTCACACTGGGTCAGGAAGGCACGACACTGAGTGGGCTCACCCGAATAGACAGGAGGGTTGTTTATACGCGGCTCTGGCGGAACATGAGCGTCCGGTGAAGAGACCCGCGGCTGGCGGATATGATGGACCTGCTGCGAGAGGTCAGACATCTGGGCAGCAAGCGTCTCAACCGCATGTCTGGCAGCGGTGATGTCCTCCTCGTGCCGTCCTAGAAGGGCACCCTGATGCTCGACGGCTACCTGAAAAGGACCGGCTGCTTGGAAGGGGCTGCTACCCGCTGAGTCCATGCTTGGTCAGATTGTTCTGTTATGGAAATGAAGGACTCAAATGCAGGAAATAGCAGAATAATAGTTCTCAGTTTAATGGAGCTGACCACAGGCAAAATAACGGCATCAACACAAACTCAGACGAACAGAAAAATATCCAGATGGCTGGCAAAGGGGTCACATAAGGTCCTCTGTGGCAGAGTAACAATGAAAGTGGCAGCAAGGCTTCACAGGGCAGCCGGTACAGGTGAAGGCGAGGCAGGAGGCAAACGAGCACCTCTCACAGGTACCTCTTAAACACCACACTCGCCAGAGTTCTGTAATAGCACACGATAGAGGATGCAAGGTAATACCAATGAATTGGCAGCAAACACAGAAGACGAAATACTCCAGATGAATTGGCAGCAAACACAGATGACAAAATACTCCAGACAGGACACGACACGACACGATAGGACTGAAGACAATATTTAGCGTAACTGCTCGACTTGTAAAACAAGTTCACACTGAATTAACAATCTGACAATGAGACAAAGACAGAGCACGATAGATAAAGCCAAAGTTAATGAGAGATGATGAGAGACAGGTGGAGAGAGGAGAGAGTGGAAACAGCTGCGGCTGTAGGTAATGAGAGCGGCTAAAGAGTGAGTGAATGTGTGTGTGTGTGTGTAAAAGAATGAAGAGAAAGAGAGAGAAAGAAACTAGGTCATAACAGAGAGAGAAAGAAGAGCCAATATATTTCATTAAAAACTGTTGGTCCCCCTTTGACTTGCTTTAGTCAAAGTCATGAGGGAGTAATTTTAGGGTTACCAATTTTTTTTCTCCAAAATATCCTCTTTTGTGTTCTGCAGAAGTCATACAGGTTTAAAATAACAAGAAGGTGAGTAACAGATTTTCATTAATATCAGTGTAAAGTGTTCTCAGTTTAACTCAGTGGAACATTGTTATTTCAAAAAGCACAATAAAAAAATTAATCTTGCAAAAACAATACCATTTACAAACATGTTTATCATGTTTTAGTAAAAGTGTATTTTTGACACATGCATGGATGACTCTGGGCTAAGCCCCGGATTTACATTGACCCTAGAACCATCCCTGACTGTGAATATTAGGGTGTGGCTTTCATCTTTAGAAAACTAGAGAGGGCGGATACTGCAAAGAAATGAAACCTAAAGGAATCATAAAGAAAGCAGACACCGCATAGCCTATAGAGGAGAACACACACATTTGAAAAGGTAAATATGACTTATTTATGCATCACTATTACTAAAGTACAAATATGGTACATACGGCAGTTAATCTCACACTTTAGTGGCATTCTAAATGTGTCAGTGATTTGCCCAAAAACATTTAAAGATATCCTTAAAATGTACATATTTATATTTATTAAAATGTTAAGATATCAGTATGCATTTGTTGACTTTCAAGCATGTCAAATATTTCTAGATGGTGTTCTGAAAGATCACCAAGCTAACAAAAATTTGTTCTAAGAACCACCCTTAAACTTGTTTAATATTCTCATTAAGTTAAAGGAACATGTAACATTTAAATGTTGATGTTGTGATCTTAACACTGGCACCAATTAATGTAGTGATTTTCACACGGGGCACCAATTTGGTAATATGCCATACACAGGACATTAGAGGTGACTTTCACCTTGAATGTGGTTATGTGTGTGTGTGTGTGTGTGTGTGTGTGTGTGTGTGTGTGTGTCCCTCCCTCCTTTACCTTGAGGCACCAGCTAAGGAATTTTACTTTAACAATACGTATGATCTAAATATATCATTCAACAAATACAAAAATATGTCAATTGGAGGGAGTTTGTCAACTAATGTATTTGAGGGATTTTGTGTGATTTTGGCTAACCTGTAAAGCCTTTTACTGTATTATGATAAATCTATTATATAAAGATAAACAAGAATAACTAGAAACACTACTAATGGATACTAAAATACTAAAGGATAGTAAAGGTGAAAACTAAAGTGCAAAGAATAGAGAATAGAAGAGTTGAATTTATGGCTAAATGTTTTCGTTTCTAATAGTAATAAGTTATACTCACAACAATCGGTCAGGAGACATCCTCCTTTGGTCGTTCATTACAGCTAAGTTTCTTATTGTATTGATAATAAGTTTTATCAATACAATTTAGTGATAGTACAAAAATAGTTTTTTCCAATTAGGTAAAAAAAAGTATAAAGTCTAACACCCTAATTCAAAGTAATCAAGCTGCAGACTATGAAAACTAGAGAAATGGCGGACGTGTTTCTGTCAGACTCGTCAAAAATTCATCCTTTTATAGACAAGTTGCCAGGTTCAAATTCCCCGCTGGTGACGTCACAGTCCTTAGGGGAGGCCTTGAAGAGAGATCTATAAATATGCCTTTATTTCTTTATTCTGTGTCTGCCCTCTTCTTCAATGTGTTTGCAAAACATCCCATCTGATGGTAACTTGCCCTTTGTTTCTTCTTCTGTTCATCTTTTACATGTTAAATGCATTATTCTTTCCAATACATGTTTTTCTCTCTCAATAAATCGTTAATACAATATTGTGTAGTTGTAATTTTTAAACATGCAATATGTAATTTATCATGCATATATTTTTCAAACTCAGGGGTTACAATGCTTTTTTCATATATAATACTTGGTGTACATAGTAAAAAAATAAAGTACAGGTTACTAGTAGTTTTCAAGGTTATACAGCATAATACAAGTTACTAATGTCTCTAAGGGTTTCAAAGAGTTATATAGTACAATAGCGTGATACATTTTTTAAAGGTAGGACAATTTTTCACTTCACTCAGTACTGTTCACGAAAAGGTACCTTTATCATTTTCAGATAAGGAGTTTGCATATTGGCACTTTCCTGTTGCGGGACTGTGATTGGCTGTTGATGTCAGAGGAACCCCACAGAATGTGGTCCACCTTTCGTCACTGTGAGGAACTCATTTGCATAGCATAAAATACAGAGTTTAACTTTCTTTTTAGAATTTCATCTATGCATTTTTCACTTACCAAAAACTATTTCCAAAATACCACTGGCATTGTCCTGAATGTAAAAAAGTATAAACATCCTTAAAAATAAATCACTTTTGATTGAAAAGTAATTCTCTATGATACGAATGTGCTAGCTCATTTAAGGCTTTATGTGTGTTCAGCAATATTTTAAATTGTATGCGATATTTGACTGGTAACCAATGTAAAGATGCCAAAATTGGGCTTATGTGGTCATACTTCTTAGATTGAGTAAGCACTTGCAGCTGCGTTTTGAACCAGCTGAAGCTTGTTTATCCGATTTGCGTGACATCCCCCGAGTAATGAGTTACAATAATCTATTCTTGAGGTCATAAAAGAGTGAATAAGCTTCTCTGCGTCTGATGCAGACAGCATATGGTGTATTTTTGAGATATTTCTAAGACGGAAGAATGCTGTGGGGCAGACGTTGGAGATATGACTATCGAAAGATAGATTGCTGTTGAACATCACACCTAAGTTCTTGACTGTGGAGGATGGCACCACAGTGCAACCATCTATGGGCAACTTATAATCTGACATATTATGTTTGGAGCAATTAGGTTCAATAATAAGTATCTCTGTCTTATTGCAGTTTAGCATAAGGAAGTTATTTGCCATCCAGTCACTATCGCTAATAGAGTCTGTTAGTTTACAGAACTGGTGAGTTTCGCTAGGATGAGAGGAGATGTAAAGCTGGGTATCATCCGCATAGCTGAGATAGGTACATCTGGCGTTTTTTAAAGCCTGTCTGAAGTATTGAATTGTCTAGTGACCTTGCTCAGGTGTGTTTGATCAGGGTTTGAGCTAAAGTATGCAGTGCTATGGCCCTCCAGGGTAAGATTTGAGTAGCCCTGCTCTAGAATCACAGACAATTGTGTTCCAATCACTTTTTTCATAAACTTATGTCACAGGGTGACTTCGGGCGGAACCAAAAATGGAGAGGAGAGGTTCCGCACGGACATTTTTTTTGCACCAGTTTACTTCCTGGTTTCCAGGGCAATGCTATCAGGGCTTTACGAGCCACAGGTGTGAATCATCAATAAAGCAAACTGTGATTGGAGGCTGGGGGTTGATGAGACACATAAATAGCTCTAAAGGAACACAAGTAAAGGAGCGATGTACACGAGAGGCGATTGACACGGGGGAAGCTCCTTTGCCAAAGGCAAACAAAGACACGCACCTTTTGAAGAGCCCGAAGGCTCTGTTGATCCGGGGATCGCTGAAGCGAGCGGAAAGAGGACAGAGCCACAGGAGGCGAAAGGAAGGCAAGCCGTGGATCTTTTAAAAGGAGCACCCCGAAATCGCTGATGTTATCCCTGTTTGTTGGTGTGTATCGTAGCGCTGAGTTGGGCTCGCCGGATACGCTATTTGGATTGTTGTACTTGCTCTCTCTCTCGTTTGGATCGTAGATCTACATTGATGAAGATATCGAAGACCTTATAGGTTAAATATTAGACGGATACTGGCGCTGGATGAGAGAAACGAAGGAAGAGGAAACTTACCATTGTGAGTATACACCTGTGGAAAAGTGGTGTTGGTGGCTGGAAAACGCCCTGTCTATGCATCTGGAGTTATTGCAGTGTGAAGTCAACCTAGGACGAAGGAAGTACAGTAATTGTGAGTAACAAGATCCCGTGAAGGAGGTGTTTTGCATGTACTTGACCTGTATGTCGTTTTGAGTGTTTTCAAGAGAGAGTGAGTGGCCCTACCCCTGAACCAGCGTGGTGGGTGAGCCGAAGGGTCCTTGTGTTGAAGCAGCTACAGTGACGAAAAACAAACACTAGGCCGTGTTACCATCTCCATATTCTCGCCCAGAGCGAAGTGAAGGAAGACGGGTGTCTATTGTGTGCACTGAGCGTGGTGGGTGAGTCTTTGGATGTAGAAATTTTCACTTGAAGTGGTGCTGTGTAATGCTGTGTATTGCAGTGAGATTGCTGTGTCTTGTCAGACGTAACCCCGCCTCCAGTCACTCGTCTCGGGACGACGAAGAGGAAAGCGGCCCTAGATAAAACCTGTATATGATTATGCTGTAGTGTGTTTCAGTCTTAAAAATCACGGTGTGGCATCTCGAAGTACTCCTCGCAGCCAACGCTTGGCGGACTTGTGTTTTGGAGTGGCGGTGAAGAACTGTGCGGTTGGCGGTGTGTGTGAGTATCACACATAATATTGTTACCTTACCTGTGTCTTTTCCATTATCACAGAGTTAGAGGCGAAAGAGATCCGCCGCCCCGAGGTCTCGACGAAAGGGCGTCCCGGTCCAGTTTTCGATTGACCAACGGGTCTCGAGGAAAGGGTAGCGCTCGACCCGGTGTGCCGGCGTGACGTTCTCGCCCCTCTGTAAACCAACGAGCTCGCCGAGATGGTCTTGGTCCCCGGCGTCCCATTGAAACCACTGTCCAGTCAACGTATTGCGTAGCCAGCCAGCGTAAGCCCGCCACCCTGTAAAATACCATATAACCTGTTATGTCTGCTGATTAACAGGGAAGAGGAGTGTGTCGTGAGAGCTGTGAAGAGAGCCATACCTACCCAGAAGCTGTAACCAGCGCAGAGGTGAGAGAAACCTTTGAAATCGATTCACTGTGCCCCTGTGTCCCAGCAGTCGTCTGTGGAGAGAAAGAGAGCCAGCGTGAACGCTGAGATACTGAGCTGTGAAGAGAGCCATACCTACCCAGAAGCTGTAACCAGCGCAGAGGTGAGAGAAAACCTTGAAAACGATTCACTGTGTCCCTGTGTCCCAGCAGTCGTCTGTGGAGAGAAAGAGAGCCAGCGTGAACGCCGAGATACTGAGCTGTGAAGAGAGCCATACCTACCCTGAAGCTGTAACCAGCGCAGAGTCGTCTGTGCAGGGAAAGAGAGCTAGTATGAACGCTAAGATACCGAGCTGTGAAGAGAGTCATACCTATCCCGAAGCTGTAGTCAGCGACGAGGTGAGAGAACCATTGAAAGTCGATGCACTGTGCCTTTTGTGTCCCAGCTGTCACCTGCGAAGGAATAGAGAGAACAAGTGTGAGTGTTAAAGGAATGAGCTAGGAAGGAGAACCATATGTACCAAGAGGCTGCAGTCGGTGAAGAGGTGAGCGAGCCCGTTGAGACCGATCCACCGTGTCCCCGTGTCCCAGCTGTAGTCTGTGGAGAGAGAGAAAACAGGGAAGGAGAGTGAGTCAACGAGCAAGGAGCTGTGGGAAATAGGCGGCGAACCGCCGTGCGCTGTCTACAGGTACACGGACAAGAAAAGTCCATACCAACACTGATTGTGATTTATTCTGCCTCCAGGAAGGAAGAGGAGCGCGCCACGGGCAGAGGGAACCAGAGGCGGGAGCCAGTTCCCAGACGCAAACCCCCCCCCCCTACCCTCTGTCATTCATTCGGCCGTGGCCCCCTGGAGGGCAGAGCCTGATTTTAGTTTTAATTCCCCTTTCCCCAAGTCCCCGTACATTTTAACTATTTAAATAAAGAAAGAATATTTTTTATACTTACCTGTCCTCGTTGTTGTCTGGTCATTGGGTTGGTTTTGGGGACCTCCTTGAGGTGGAAGTTGAGAAGGGGCGTGGCTTAACCACGAGCAGCCAGCCCCTGGCTTGTGACACTTACACAAAAACAAACTGCACAGCTTTGTCTTGTTTTTCTTTATTTTGAAAATATTTTGGAAATAAACACACACACAATACCCTGTCAGGCATCTGATCTTGACATTGTTAGAATCTTGTGTTTTTTCATGTTTTAAGACTCTACATTAAACTTAAAATTTTGTACAAAAATGAATGAATTATTGTCTCAGGAGATTGTGCTCTTTATTAAATAGATCTGTGGCTATACTGCACTGAAGCAGCAGTTTAAAATATAAACCCAGAATTCAGGAAAGGTCAAGAACAAGAAAAAGGAAACAACAATCAGACCGAGACACAGGATTTACATAACGTTCAATTTTACTTTATTTATATAGCGCTTTTCACAATACTTAATTGTTTCAAAGCAGCTTTACATTAATAGAAGCAGTAAAAGCACAGAAAAACGACAGATAGCACAACATAATACACAATAGCATAAGCAGTCAAATTTGCTACGGCTATGACTCAACATTATAAGGCAGCGTATTACTAATGTAACGTCTAGAAGAGGAAGCTAAGTTAAGCCCAAGAAGGCTGCCTCCCCGCAGTAAAAAAACCCCTAGGAGAAAAAAACCCCGGGCTGTTTAGCCGAGGAAATAAAAAAAAGTCCTAGGAGGGAAAAACCCTTGAGAGATATATATGTATATACACACATATATAACGTTACACAGACCATGTTTAAATTTCGATGTTTCTGGCCAGAAATAACAACTTGTTCACATTTGTTGGTATTAATAAGCTGCGCATTAAAGTGCTGGCTGCTCGCCGCTGTTCTGAAGAAGTGCTCTGACGGAGTACTTTATAATAGTTTAAACTTTATAAATAATAGTAACTAGCTTCCTCAAATGTTTCACGTGAGTCATTGGGCAACATTCCCATGGCAACTGATGCTCACTACGCTAAAACTCATTACCGGAAGCTAGTTATTACATTTTATATAGTCTGAAATATGGATACTTTTCTTAGAAAATCTCATTGATTACTCTCAGAAAACGAGTGCGTACCACTGTAATCACCCTATATAACCAGGCTACAGTATATATGTATAGTGGTTACATTAGACTAATGTAAGTACATACAGGGGTCATGACCATCACAATAGAATGTAACGTGCCTCTCCCATTCACAAGATGAAACATTAAAGGTCACGTTCTTCCTGATCCCATTTCTCAAACTTTAGTTAGTGTGTAATGTTGCTGTTAAAGCATAAGTAATACTTGTAAAATGATAAAACTCAAAGTTCACGGCCAGGCGATATATTTTCTTTAACAGAAGTTTCTTTTCTAAGCCTACAGCAAACAGCCAGTTTGGACTACATTCCTCTACTTCCTGATTTAATGACGTCAATAAAAGAGTTTTTGACTAAACTCCGCCCACAGGAACACGTCAGTCGCCAGCTAAGCTAACGGCAAGCTAAGCTGCTATTGAATCACAACACACTAAACAAACTACACAATCAGAACTCGATACGTATTTCTGAAGGAGGGACTTCATAGAACAAGGAAGATATCAGACTGTTTTTAGAACAGTGAAGACAGCGCTATACAGATAAGTCAATTGTGTGAAATCACCATACCCCTTTAAATATCTCACCTTCACACTCAGTCCTCGTCTGGTCTCATCACAGTATGCTAGACTTACCTGCCTCACTTACCTGGAATATCGCATGCTCTTCTTCCGATCCCGTCTGCTCAGCTTCACCTACAATAAAGACATTATTATCCACTCAGCTAAGTGCTCATATGAACTGCCTATAATCTATACTCACCTGTTTACTCTCTATCTCCGTGTGTGTTTAAATAAAGAACTTTTCTACTTACCAGTCTCCTTCCTGGTTCCCAACGTGACAAATACAACTGAAACCAGAGTGGTTTATAAAGTAAGTGACTAATTAAACCTTGGGAGAAAACTAAAGTTTGTCTGGGATGTCCCTCACTCATTAATTTCCTCACCCTATGCTACATTTTCTGAATAAAAACAGAAACCACACAAACTGCACTTTTGAATTTTTTTATTCAATAACCAGATTGGCCTTTTAAGTCTAGTTTTGTTATAATTCATCGTGATGGAAATTTTTACACATTACCGAGAGTCAGGAATGGTGAATATTTGTAGACTAAACCAGTGAGCCACAGAGATAACACTTATGTATAAAACGTTAGAATAAAAATTGTGTCCTTGCAGTTTGATGTCCAGTACATTTGGTGTTGGGGAAAAAGTTCTGAAGAAATTAAATTTCCCAGTTCATGACCCCTTTAAGGCTATGTCCACACAAAGCCGGTGCATTCCCTATCCGAACACGAAACCACTGAAACTGACTGAAAGCGGTGTAGTATATATGCTGGACCAGTATGGGGCACTGTAATTCTGCCACAGATATACACTATACACGGAGAAGAAGACTTTGAGCATGCGCATAACCAATGTATGGTGTTGTCCATTATCGCTTGTTGGTCACCACAATTGCATAGAAGCAATAGATTTTGCTGTAATAAAGCTAGTAGGCTTTATTAGCTTCTGTAGCAAGAACACAATCACATAGTCCGCTGTTATTGTTGTTGCTGTTACGTGCGACGCTTCCGACACGTGATGTGATGACGTTTTCGCTTCACAAAATAAACGGATTGGCTGTACAGACGAAACCGCAAGGGTATCGGTTTCAGATTTATCCACTTTAGGACCCGGTTTAAAAAAATAGCGGATTCAGTCTCCCAAAATGCCAGATCCATGTGGAAGAAACGCCAATACGATAACAAATTTATACAGTATTGTTCAAAATAATAGCAGTACAATGTGACTAACCAGAATAATCAAGGTTTTTAGTATATTTTTTATTGCTATGTGACAAACAAGTTACCAGTAGGTTCAGTAGATTCTCAGAAAACAAACAAGACCCAGCATTCATGATATGCACGCTCTTAAGGCTGTGCAATTGGGCAATTAGTTGAAAGGGGTGTGTTCAAAAAAATAGCAGTGTCTACCTTTGACTGTACAAACTCAAAACTATTTTGTACAAACTTTTTTTTTCTGGGATTTAGCAATCCTGTGAATCACTAAACTAATATTTAGTTGTATGACCACAGTTTTTTAAAACTGCTTGACATCTGTGTGGCATGGAGTCAACCAACTTGTGGCACCTCTCAGCTGTTATTCCACTCCATGATTCTTTAACAACATTCCACAATTCATTCACATTTCTTGGTTTTGCTTCAGAAACAGCATTTTTGATATCACCCCACAAGTTCTCAATTGGATTAAGGTCTGGAGATTGGGCTGGCCACTCTATAACATTAATTTTGTTGGTTTGGAACCAAGACTTTGCCCGTTTACTAGTGTGTTTTGGGTCATTGGACCCAAAAAGAATAATTTTACTCTCATCAGTCCACAAAATGTTCCTCCATTTCTCTTTAGGCCAGTTGATGTGTTCTTTGGCAAATTGTAACCTCTTCTGCACATGCCTTTTTTTAATAGAGGGACTTTGCGGGGGATTCTTGAAAATAGATTAGCTTCACACAGACGTCTTCTAACTGTCACAGTACTTACATGTAACTCCAGACTGTCTTTGATCATCCTGGAGGTGATCATTGGCTGAGTCTTTGCCATTCTGGTTATTCTTCTATCCATTTTGATGGTTGTCTTCCGTTTTCTTCCACGTCTCTCTGGTTTTGCTCTCCATTTTAAGGCATTGGAGATCATTTTAGCTGAACAGCCTATCATTTTTTGCACCTCTTTATAGGTTTTCCCCTCTCCAATCAACTTTTTAATCAAAGTACGCTGTTCTTCTGAACTTCTGAACAATGTCTTGAACGACCCATTTTCCTCAGCTTTCAAATGCATGTTCAACAAGTGTTGGCTTCATCCTTAAATAGGGGCCACCTGATTCACACCTGTTTCTTGAGAAAATTGATAACCTCAGTGATTGAATGCCACACTGCTATTTTTTTGAACACTCCCCTTTCAACTAATTGCCCATTTGCACAGCCTTAAGAGCGTGCATATCATGAATGCTGGGTCTCATTTGTTTTCTGAAAATCTACTGAACCTACTGGTAACTTGTTTGCCACGTAGCAATAAAAAAAAGACTAAAAACCTTGATTATTCTGGTTAGTCACATTGTACTGCTATTATTTTGAACAAGACTGTACGTATACAGTGATACGCGTCTCCGTGTGTACAGCCCCTAAATTTATATTTTTATTCTTATTACCTTGTATTATGTTTTTTTTTTACCTCAGATTTAACTTCTGACACAATCACGATGGCTACAGCCGCAGATACTGCCAGCCAGCTTCAGTGCTCCATGTGTGAAAACCTGACAGAAGATTTAGTCACTCTGAGTTGTGGACACACCTTTTGCAGAAGCTGTCTGGATCAGCTCGTAAAGATGAGCGATCCTCAGTGTCCTAACTGCCCTCAGGCTCCTAGGAGGGTGGAGATGGATGACCCGAGTCACTTTAACACAGATGAAAGAGGTGAGATCCCTTGGGACATCTGTGAAGGAATTCATCCATTCATAGCTGTGAAGTTCTAGAAACACACTAACAACCACATAGAAAATCTTTGCTACTGCACATTACATATGTTTTTTATTAAAATGATAATTATATGATAATGTTGTTGTTATTATTATAATTAGCCTCAGGTTTAACTGCTAACACAGAAAAGCTGCAGTCACAAAAGCTAAAGTCTGCTAAAGTCACAAAAGCTGCAGAAATCGTCAACCAACTTCAGTGCTCCATGTGCAAAAAACTGAAAGAAGATTCAGTCACCGAGAGCTGTGGACATACCTTTTGCAACACCTGTCTGTATCAGCAGGTAGACAATCGGGGTGATCGGGAGTGTCCTCTGTGCCATGAGGCTATTCTGCAGGCACAGATGGATGACCTGAGTCTCCCTTACACTAGTAATAAAGGTGAGATTCCTTGCAACCTCTGTCCATTCATAGCTGTGAAGTCCTGCTTGACCTGTTTACTCTCATATTGTGAGTGTCATCTGAAGCCGCATCAGACTATGGAGAGGCTGAGGGGTCATAAACTGGTAAAACCAGTGAAGAGATTGGAAGAGAGAGCATGCAGTGTCCACGGCAGACCTCTGGAGCTCTACTCCACCCAAGACGAACGCTGCATCTGTGCTTTATGTGTGACACCTGGTGTAGATGTCATACCTGTGGAGACAGAGAGAAAGAGGAGAGAGGTATTAAACTTTTATAGCCAATTACACGGTGGGTAATATTTGCCCCTGGATTTAATTTTCAAGGGACATTTACCATTTACTTGAACCACCTACATTATACCATGTACTGGGCAAAGTAGTTTAGGATTAGATTACTACCCACAATTCTTCTAATTTTTAATTACCTTTACATATATAAAAGATTATACTGTGTCAAAAGAAAGTATCTCTTTAGTTTAGTTCACTTTTATTGTGTATTGTGTGGCAGCGTATACATAATCAACTATTTAAATTGTGTGTGTTTCTACAGGCCAAACAGAAAATGACTAGTGTGGAGTTGGAGAGCGTGATTGAAAAGGGAGAGAAAAAAATCATAGACCTTAAGAATACGGTCAGAAACACTGTAGTAAGTAACCCATATGTTTACATTCATCACAGTTTATGTTAGGTATGTTAGTTTCTGCATCTCACCGTCAAGTACATACAGTTTGTTTGACCATAACCTAAAAGCAGATCAGCACTTTGTGGCAAAATAAACCATGGAAACAAAGGTACTGGTATAAAAGTAGAAAAATGTTTATTTCACTTTTAATGACACTAAATAGATTTAAGATGCATTCACTGCAAAAGTGGGACCACAAATACACAGATGGTCCAGAGATTGTTGATGGTACACAGATGGTAACAAGGAGCTGCAGCCTGGGCTAAATGACTGGCTTTATTGGCCATTACTTCCAAGCCTTTTTCACACAGACATTACAGAAAGTCACGTTGCTGAATGATCTCCGCTTCAGCGTGGAGAGTGACAAGCTAGCTGATATCTGCTTCAGTCCAGTTTGCAGATATTTCTCATCGTGATTGTTAATGTACAGTAAACCCTGTTGTAAAGGGCTGAACAATATATCTTGTTGTGATGACGCGCATGCATTTTTGTTTATTATAAACTCATATGAGTGCGTGATGTGCTATTCTTATATGCTGGTGATATAGATGCTTATATGCTGGTAATATGCTTCAGCACGGAGAGTGACAAGCTACCTGGTATCTGCTTCAATCCAGTTTGCAGACTTTTTTGTTGTGAATGTTAATCTGCATGTAAACCCCTAATTTTAAAGAGCTGAACCATAACTTCATGTTGTCATGACACTCGTCCTCACTATGAAACGCCGCTTACGGCATTGTTTCTGCTTCTTGTTCACACTGAGGGCTTTCCGGGTGTATTACGGCAAAGTAACTAAGTCCTCTTTCCGTGAGCAATCCCAGAACATTTACGGGACGTGTTTGTTTTTACACAGAAGCTTGTCTGCCGATTTTATGGGTATTTTCTGGGACCAAAGTGCTGTGTGAATGAGCTGCTAGTTGCACTGCACACTCACACCAGCCAAAAACTCCAGTGCAAACAACTAGTCACAGCACTCTGAGGAAACCACACCACCATCAAAATAAAGACTTCAGCCCTGCTCTCAAAGGCCTGCAACTCCTATAACACACACACACACACACGCACACACACACACACACGCACACACACACACACACACACACACACACACACACACACACACACACACAGTGGCGGTTCTACATGGAGGCCAAGGGTGGCCCGTGCCTCTGTAGACAAGTCCCTGGCCACCCCTGAATGTCCCGGTTTTTGAAACGCTATGTGAATATGAAATTTAACGCGCGCACGGCAGAGAGGGAGACCTTGCGTCTGTGTGTGTGTTTGCCTCATTTAGCCCATGTAAGACAGAGAGCTTCCTGATTGGCCTGTTTCAGGACATCAACCAATCAATTGTCAGTGTGGGCGGGCTTTTATCTCTTCTCCCGAACCAAAATAATCAGTGTATCTAGAAACAGGAGCGCCATGGCAGAGGGAGATTGCCCCAAAAGCGAAAATATAAGACACATTTTACACCAGACTACACGAGCAAACCAATTGGCCGGGTCATCGATATGTCCAGGTTTTTTATCAGACATGGGTGGCAACCCTAATTCGTTCCCAATTTCCCGATGTTGAGAATGTGTATGCAGGTTTGGGCACTGGTAAGGACTCTAACTCACTTGACATTGGGACACTGTTCACTTGTTCTCCTGTGACGTGGCTGCTTAAGCGCGGTGATCATTCACAGCTGTTACTCATCAACAACCGGCAAAACCAACATCTCGCTAACTTTTTAAAGTTTACACATTGTAAAAAGCGCTGTAATTATGCTCTTACATATACGTGCATAAAATTGGAGGAATATAATTAAATGTGTCATATAAAAATGTTTACAATTTAAAATAAATATTATTTTAAATACTGATTAGATTGTGGTCCCTAACTGTCTAGCAATGTGTGTTTATATGTAAACTAAAACAAACGTTTGTCTTTATAAAAGTTTGCATTTCATAAAGTTTATTGAGTAGGCTTGCATGATTTTCGGTTGGGGGGCTTAAGAAAAGAGCCCAGCTCCCCTTTTGCACCTGCACTCACTCTTGTATTAAATAAAGATTTATATGATTGTAAAGTAAGATAAAGTTTACAGGGCAGTTTCCCGGAAAGGGATTAGACTAGTCCTAGACTAAAATAAATGTAAGAGCTGTCCAAACTGAAAACCACTTGCAATGCCATATCTTAAAATACACCAGTGCCCTTTGTTTTGCTTCAAAATGCACACAAGTAATGTATTTAGTAAGGCATGTTTGTTAAAACTAGTTATATTTCCTAATTAAACTAAGGCCTAGTCCTGTCTTAAACTAATTCTTGTAACCGCCCCTATAATCTTTAAATATAATTTCTTGCCGTTTTTTTATGTGCCCCTCTGGTAAAACACTGGCCCCTCCTTGGCCCCCCTAGTGAAATTTGTCTAGAACTGCCACTGCATACACACACACACACACACACACACACACACACACACACACACACACACACACACACACACACACAAACAAAATGATAAACACAAGATTTAGGCAGGCCATACAGCTAACACTTAGCATCTGCCAAACACTTTTGACAAAATTGATTGGTTGCTTCCAATTAAAGAATGATAAATCAAGCAAAACCAATTATTCGGACGGGCAGTTTCCTCTGCTGGTAATCAAAAAACATTACTCTGCCAATTTTTTGCCAACATTTACTCAAATAATACAATGTAAAAAAAATCACAAAAAATATTAAGTGAATAGTTAAAGTTAATAGAAACTTACTGTCATGGTTTTGTCTTGGGTTCTGTTGATAGGTCTTTTATTTTGAAGTCATGTTCTAGTTTCTGGTCTTTAAAGAGCCACACAGATCCAAAATCGAAACTAACCTTTATTGCAGTGTGTCGTGTAGCTGTCCATCAATGTAAACAACGTGTAAAGTAGTTGAACCAAAAAGTGCACGATTAATAAAGTTATTGGCTTCTAAAGCAGGGAGTCGACTCTGAATCGCTGAAACGAGTCGTTATAGGGAGTGAGTCTTCTTCCTGATATTATCCACGTCACACGAACTTATCCACGTCACATGAGATACTAATCTCTGCCTACAGCCTTGCCTGCGGTAGAAACGAAAACTATGACCCGCCCACAGCTAGCTAGTGTGTGAGTGTAAACATCAGCTCACGCTGTGTTTTCAGCTTGTGTTGTTTTCACTACCAAAGGAGACTTTTTCAAGGAGGGATATTATAAACGTGTCTGGCTGTGAAGAATCAGTGGTAATTTTTAACGGAGGGATTTAGACGTTTGGCAATGAAAGATGGTTCAGTACCCACTTTATTTGGAACAACATGCGTCTCCTAACCACAACCTGTAAGTATGATTATAGCTACATACTTGCTTAAATGAGTGTAAAATGTCTATAGGCGTTTTTATTGCTTGGATTAATGATGAATGATATCGTTGTTTAAACTCTAACTTATATACTGTCAGAGCCACGATAGCAAGCAGTTTTGCTATGACCCGGTTAGTTTAGATAAATGCTTAAATTAGTGTAAAATTGTTAGTTTCAATCGTCGTTTGTATTGTTTGGATTAATGATGAATGATGTTGTGTGTTTAAACTGTTAATTTACTGTCAGAGAGTCACGTTAGCAAACGGCTAATGCATGCTTATTTACGGTTTTGCTATGACCCGGTTAGTTTAGATAAATGCTTAAATGAGTGTAAAATTGTTAGTTTCAATCGTCGTTTGTATTGTTTGGATTAATGATGAATGATGTTGTGTGTTTAAACTGTTAATTTACTGTCAGAGAGTCACGTTAGCAAACGGCTAACGCATGCTTATTTACGGTTTTGCTATGACCCGGTTAGTTTAGATAAATGCTTAAATGAGTGTAAAATTGTTAGTTTCAATCGTCGTTTGTATTGTTTGGATTAATGATGAATGATGGTGTGTGTTTAAACTGTTAATTTACTGTCAGAGAGTCACGTTAGCAAACAGCTAATGCATGCTCATTTACGGATTTTGCTATGACCCGGTTAGTTTAGATAAATGCTTAAATGAGTGTAAAATTGTTAGTTTCAATCGTCGTTTGTATTGTTTGGATTAATGATGAAGGATGTTGTGTGTTTAAACTGTTGATTTACTGTCAGAGAGTAACGTTAGCAAACGGCTAATGCATGCTTATTTACGGTTTTGCTATGACCCGGTTAGTTTAGATAAATGCTTAAATTAGTGTAAAATGTTAGTTTCAATCGTCGTTTTTATTGCTTGGATTAATGATGAATGATGTGTATTGATGTTGACAATGTCTTCTCAGTAAATCATGTTAGCACGAGGTCAATACATGTTGCACTGTTGTTGGTCTGTGCCACCGATCTGTGGTCTGTGAGACTGATCTGTGATCTGTGCATTGTGTGCAAAGACACTCTGTCAGTTGACCAATCAGAGCAGAGTAGGCTACTGAAAGGTGGGGTTTAGGCAGGCTGAGTCGTTGAATGGCTTCACACGAATCGTTTGGGGATCTCTGAGAAATTCAATTCAATTCAATTCAATTTTATTTATATAGCGCTTTTCACAATTTGGTAATTGTATCAAAGCAGCTTTACATAATAGATGCAGTGAAAAACACAGAAAATCGACAGATAGCACAACATAATAAACGGTAGCACAAGCAGTTAAATTAGCTACGGCTATAAATCAACATTATAAGCAAACGTATTACTAATGTAACGTATAGAAGTTAAGCCCAAAAAGGCTGCCTCCCCGGGTTGAAAAACCCCCTAGGAGAAAAAAAACCCGGAATTTTAGCCGGGGAAGTAAAAAAAGTCATAGGAGGAAAAAACCCTTGGGAGTTATATATATATACACATTGAAACGGAAGGAGATTAAGCGGAGATTAAGCGGAGATTAAGCGGAGATTAAGCGGGTTCTGCCGGTGGTCTTTGGACAGGCATCAGCTGGACATCACGTTGAAGAACAGCTAGTAGATCAGTTGTGTGCCGACTTTCACATGTACTGGAACTGGATCTGTTTGTCTCGTCCTCGGGATCAAGGACGAGACAGGGAGAGAGAAACAAAATCTTATTAGCGTAGGGGCCGTTCACATAGAAAACAAGTGTCACACAGTAATGTGGTTTTAGTCAGCTCGGTTCCGGACAGGCTAACTATTGTTGGTTAAGTGTATTACATATAGTTGATGATTTTAGAAACGGAAACAGAACTCGTTTGACTAAGGCCAGAGGCCCCACTGCCGTCGTTAATATGGGGTAATTTTAAATTTATATTTTGAGAAAATTACAGTGTTTTTTGACCTTGCATGCATTTAAACCTGTTGTCCGGGACTTATAAAGAGTGATAGGATGCTTAAAATTGTCATCTTACTGGCTCTTTAATATTTGAAATCATGTCATGTCACACTTCACTGTTTACTTCCTGTTTGTTAGTATAAAGCCTGTTCATTCACCATCACACCTTGTGAAGTTTTGTTAGTTGTAGCTGCATTACCGAGCATTCTGTTTCATTGTTTTGTTTCCTGTTGTATACATGTTAAATGTTTAGGATTTTGACCCTTTGCCTGTATTTTGGATTACGCTTTTGGATTACCCTTTTGGATGTGTTTGCCTGCCCTTTTGGGATTTTAATAAACTTCCTTGCATATAGATTCTCTCGCTGCCACCATTCCTGTCTCTGTTACCAACATGGCTGCCACCATATCTGTATCTGTGCCAAAGGTGGTTAATACATTTTGCATTGTATTGTATGTTGTACAATATTCTCTCGAAAGACACTCACGCTCCCATTCGTATCTCACTGTACAGTATGAAGATGCTAATGAAGAAGAATCCCACCATCTTTCCCTGTCAGCCATCTTTACAGTACATAAAGCTACACAGATGTGTTTTTTAATGATGCTTGCAAATCTGACAATGTCCATTAAAGCTGCTTGGGGAATAAAAACTAGTTGTGCGATTAGAAACAGATTTCCAATGTGACTTTCTGAATGTATAGGTCACACAGAATCATCAGTTGTTCCTCTACTCTTCACAGGCTGAGATGAGCAAAGAGCAGAAACAGATAAACAAAGTGTTTGCTGCAGTGATGGATGCTGTAAAGACAGCTGAGAATGAGCTGATTGCTCCTCTAGAGGATGCAAGAAGGAGACTGGAGAGAGAGATGGAAGAGAAGACACAGCAGATACAAAGAAAAAATTTACGGCACAGAGAAACCATTAACCATCTGAATCAAACTCAGAATGAAGAAGATGACATCCTCTTTCTCCAGGTCAGACACTAATATTGTATATTAAAGTATTTTTACACATAAGAAAGTGTAGTTGTATAAGGATCTTTCTGTCAAAATATGATTTATGACCCGCTGTCAATCATGTATTGACAGGTAGTCCCAACCCCTATCAATCAAAAACTGTACACGTTGGACAGTTTTGAGTGACGTTTTTATGGTTTTTAGCCGACAGTCTGGATGACCGTAATTTTACGATGTGTCAAAGTGTGTTTTTTCTTTTTGTGTTTGTGCAGAGATTTTTTCTGGTTGTCATATTTATGGACAATGTCTCTCTCCTCCACAGCCCCGCATTCCTTCTCAGCAGGGGTTTTCAGTGGATGTGTTTCAAAAACCTTGATGGTTAAAATAAATCTAATTCTGTCCACCTGTGAATCGCTTCACGAGCTCCGCAAGTCTTTTTATGTGTCACGCTCTATTGTTCACGCGCATTAAAGATTGACAGAGAATAGTGCGTCGGGGGCGTGCTCATATCTGCCGTTTTAAAAGAAACTTGTCGTACATTTTTTCTCTCATCTTCTGGTTTGGCTTCATTAATGTCTCCTAAACCCAACTGTGTGTTACTTAAGCCCCATGATGTGTAAAATAAATTTAATTCTGTCCGCTTTGACAGAAATAAAGGTTTATTTTATAATTTAGGTATTATTACACAGCCTTACACAGATCGTGATTTAAACACGTCCATGCATGTTTGTAGGTGAAGCACCCACACGCATTTTCATATTTGCAACTGAACCATTATGAGAGGGAGAAGGGGAACGAATTTTTCAGGCGAGTCGAAGTACTTCCCGGAGATCAGCATTTTCACAGTGCTTTGTGTCCAAGGCTGTTGAACTGAACCTGACTCTTTTATGCACTCTTTTGTTTGCTCAGCTGACAATCAACCCTCTCGCATACAGCCCCTCTAAACAAAAAGTGTCTTACAATTTCTAAGTCAATATATTGTTTTATGTGAATGAGTAGGCAGAATGATTTTCACATAATTTTAAAGAAAAAACTCTAGACTCAGATTCTGTTTAGAAAAGTCTTGTAAAAACATGTTTAGTATGGGTTTGGTGAACTTATATCAGTGACTTAATTCAGCTTTTTCTAAAAACCACGCATAAACATTATTCTCTCAAAAATACAAACAAGTAGATACATGTAGCTCATATAATATTGTAGCCCAGTTTGTGCTGAATGCAGTGTTGTGAGACACATGCCATTAATATGTTTAAAGCAAATGAAAAAGACCAAATGTAAGAGCATGTAAGTGCCTCTGCCAGTGTCCCAAAAAGGTCAGACCCCAAAGGGTTAACACATAGGGTTATGTCATTCAGACTTTTGGATGGGTAGACAATACACTAGCACCCCTGAAATCAAATGGTTGGCAACCCCTTCCCCTAACCTCAACCATCACAAAAAACTTTCTGCTACTTCACATTTTCAATAAACATCATTCTGTTTGATTTATAAGCTTGTTTCCTCATGGGGACCTCAAAATGTCCCCACAAGGACAGAAAAATACTGGTATTCCTATCTTTACCGTGATAATTACCAGACACACACACACACAGACAACCCTAAATGCAGGATTCTTTGTGTTGGATTGGAAATTAAACTGACTTAAGGATTGTTGGATAGGTACACTTTATCCTGGTGAACCGATTAGAGTCCAAGAATTGAGTCAAGCACCATTCAGATATTTATTAAACTTTACTGAAGAAAGGAGGGTTTGTATATGTGTGGTCTGTACAAATAAAACACAAAACAGATATACATAAGATATGATAAATTATACAAAACACAATAATACAGAATAATACAGCCCAGTACTTATAAATGTAGTTAGGAATAAATTATATTATCCACACAGTAGCATTAACAATATGGGGGTGAAGTAATAACTGTAAAATATATCAAATCTTATCTAAATGCTCAACTTAAACATTTCTATTACAATCATATGCAATACAAATACACATACTAATATAAACAGCAACTAACAATGTGTTAAAACTTAGCAAAATAGCAATATAAATCAAACAATAAACTCGATATGGCGGGAAATGCACGGAGGATCGCGCATACATTAACACTCGATAAACAAGCTCAATAACTCAAGTTTAAATCACCTAACGGTGATATCCCGCAAAACTGCAACATAAACATGCTCTGTATAATATTTATATTGTTAATAACTCACTTTCTTTGATGTACGCACACACTTGAACTTGAAACGGCTCGTAGCGCTTCCTCACAGCTCCCTTCACAATTACCTGAGTCTCTTCATGACGCGCACGGGCTTAAAGGGGATGCGCACGGTCTTAAAGGGGCCGCGCACGCAAACCGTTTATACACTTTGACTTAAAAGAAACTTGTTACAAACAAAAGTTTAGTTGCAAATATGAAAATATGTATGGGTGCTTCACCTACAAACATGCATGGACGTGTTTTAATCACGATCTGAGTGAGGTCTGTGTAATGATACCTAAATCTAAAATAAACCTTTATTTCTGTCAAAGCGGACAGAATTATATTTATTTTACACATCATGGGGCTTTGTGTGTAACACACAGTTGGGTTTAGGAGACATTAATGAAGCCAAACCAGAAGATGAGATAAAACTGTGCCACAAGTTTCTTTTAAAACGGCAGATATGAACACGCACCCGACACACATTCTTTGTCACTACCAGCGTGTGCAATCTTTAATGCACGTGAACAATAGAGCGTGACGCGTAAAAAGATCTGCGGAGCTCGTAAAGTGATTCACAGGTGGACAGAATTACATTTATTTTAATCATCAAGGTTTTTGAAACACTTGACACATCAATAAAAAGGACAAACAATTGCATGACAACTAACAGACACAAAAAGGAAAACCACACTTTGATTGACACCATAAAAACATAAAAACATCACTCAAAACTGTCCAACGTGTACAGTTTTTGATTGATAGGGGTTGGGACTGCCTGTCAAAACATGACAGGGGGTCATAAATCATATTTTGACAGAATGATCATTATATAACTACTAGAGAGTGCTGTTATACTGAATATTAGGACAGTGATTCATACTACAGCTTGATTATGAGTTTCATTCACAAAACAGCTTTGAGTTCATATACAGAGAGTTACATTTGAGACAAATTTTGACTCATTTGGGGCTTATGATCGGTTTGGTTACAAACATTCCCCAAAACATCCTCCCTCGTGTTCATCAGAACAAAGACATCCATACAGGCTTGCAACAACATGAGAGTGAGCAAATGATGACAGAATTTTTCGTTTTGGGTGAACTATCTCTTTAATTATTAGAATTTAGACATGGGTATACCCCATGTCATCTAAGATCTGTTGTATAGGACTTGATGTTGACATCCCTTAATGAATACTTGAGGCACAGATGAGACTCTGTGGGATGGTCAATTCATTGACCCTCTGCCACACTATTCCTCAGCCCTTCCATCTCCTGATGTTGCTCCTTTCTCGTAACTCCCCTACCATAAACGCCAACCTCTTTTGACTAAGGCCAGAAGCCCCACTGTCGTCATTAATGCAGGTTCAGTGGCAAATGGTTCTGTAAGGCATACTATTTGCCGCAATACACAAGACCATAAGAAAACGCCAAGATCTCACCGCAACCCAACCATGCATGCCAACCCGTTTGACTAAGGCCAGAGACCCCACTGTCGTCTGTAATACAGGTTCAGTGGCAAACGGTGGCAAACTATCTACCGCAATTACCCAATAACACTGGTCTATTGTATAGGACTTGATCTTGATATCCCTTAATACTTACCTGAGCCATCGTTGAGACTCCGTGGGATGGTCAATTGAGTGATGGCACCCTTAGGGTTGACAAGTGGGCGCCCTTCTTCCTGGGTGTTTCGCTGATAGGCCCACTACAACTCCAGAGGGTTCGGCAGTGAATCCCAGCATCCCAGGTTCACTCCCTAGGTGCCATCAACTCACTTGAAGACCCAGGTGGAGTCTTCTCTCTTCAGCCACTAGCTTCCCTCTTCCACACAGGTGTTGAGGTGGCTACAAAACCCTCTGCAACCTACTTTCATTGGGCGTACCTTCCCATTCCAGCCTTGTTGTTGCACATCGGTTGCAAATTCAGTTAATGCAGCAGTGGCTCAGTGGTTCATGTAGGTTGAGCAAGACACCTAACCCCAGCTGCTCTCGACGAGCTGGATGGCGCCTTGCATGGCTGACACCGCCGTCAGTGTATGAATGTGTGAGTGAATGGGTGAATGTGAGGCAAAATTGTAAAGCGCTTTGGATGGCCATAGGTCTTTTAAAAAGCGCAATATAAATGCAGTCCATTTACCATTTACCTCAGCCTTTTCCATTCATAGGCCTCCTCCACTGCACCCTTCCAGGGCACGGTGAGCTTGATGATGTAGACAAGCTTGAGCAAGGCTGACCACATGACAAGGTCTGGTCACAGGTCGGTAGCTGCAATTTCAGCTGAGAAGCAGAGTTTCTTGTTCAAGTCTGCCAACAGTGCTCTGCCCAGTTGATCAGAGTCTGATCTTATGGTGGTGAGGTTGGCTTGACCCTCACCCTCCCGAACAAATGGTGTTGGCTGCCACTGGGATGATGGGGAGGAAGGGCATTCACACTTGTCCGTCGACTTTCCATCACTACAGCAAGACACTTCAGCACCTGGTTGTGCCTGGTGAGGCTGATCTTGCATCCCACTAAGATGTTGCTTAGTGTTGCTAAACCTGGGTATAGAGGGCATGCAGGGTCCTCGGCATACCATTGGCTTAGGTTTCTCATTGGCTTATGTGTTCTTTTATAGAGGGTTAGTGGCCACAGGAGACGTGAAAGTAGTCCATACTGCATGCACCAGAGCTTCAGCTTGCCCGGACGCAGGGTTCTGTCGATGTTCTCCAGACCACTGGCTACCTCCTTCCTAAGCTGCTCTACTTGCTCTTTGTCTTTAAGGAAGGCATCATACCAATGACCTAGGCTCTTCACTGGCTTCACGGAGACAGTTGGGATGGGTTCCTCGCCAATGTGGAAGCGGTGGTCTGATAGCTTCCCCTTGATGATGGAGATACTTCTGGACTGATCATCATGCAAGCCCACTCAATTTTTTCCTGGAGCTTACTTAATAGGTGTACAGTGCAAACCTTGGTCGTGGTGAGAAGTGTAAGGTCATCTATGTAGGTTCTGACTGGCGGCAGCCTCAGCCCTATTCTTATTTGCTGCCACCAAATGTCCATCTAGAGGCCAGAATAATGACCTCCATTGCCAGAGTGAATGCCAGTGGGGAGATGGTGCAGCTGGCCATGATTCCCACTTGCAGGTTTTGCCAAGCTGTTGTGTACTTTGCTGTTGTCACACAGAGTTGGACGTCCTTGAAAGAGGCCTTGTCAAGGGTTGTGAGAGCTGCTGGGACTTTAAAGTAGTCAAAGGCTGTCCAGAGGAGGTTGTGAGGGACTGAGCCAAAGGCATTTGCAAGATCCAGGAACACCATGTAAAGATCTGTTCCCTCCTTTTTGGCAACCTGGAGGCCCTTGCTCTATGCACGGTTTGTTCTACCTCAATCCACCTGGGTGGATTGATATCCAGTTTGTGCTCTGGTTGGTTGACTGGTGGGATGACTTTTGGCCAATTGACTAATGGCCTTAAGAAGTTGTTTTACTCTGTACATGAACATAAATAAGTTAGTTCAAAGGATATGGTATGCTTGGAGGGATGCTGGCCCTTACTGCTCTGAATCGCTGTGGTGATTGTATTTGCCAGAGTCCTGAGGACCTGGTCATGTCGCCAGCGAAACTGTCCTTCCCCCAAAGCCTTTGGACAGCAGCTGGGGATATTCTCCAGTGGACTGCTCCTTTGGCACAACTGGCATGCTGGTGAATCTACTAAGCCCCAGTCATGAAGGTTGCATGGGCTGGGTAGAAGATCGTACACTGAACTTATGAGGAACTTGATGCACCATGGTTCAGAGCTCCACAACTCTGCCCAGGTGACCTTGCACTGCTCGCCATTCTCCCACCTGGTCCAGGTGCCTTGCTGTTTCATATCAGCCATCTTGGCAGGCGATCTTCCTCCCCTTCTGCCCACACCTCGTCCTGGACCAAAAGACGTTTCTCTCTCCCTCTTGCTTTGTCATATCATAACTAAGGAAAACTGCCCAGGCCTACACGCCCCCTCGCCACGCTGCCAACCAAGATGCCATGCCCGAGCCCTCCACTTCCTTCCTGCCTTAATGCCAATTCCAGCTGTGGAGACTTTGTGTGACCTTGAACTCCTCAGACAAGCTGCTGATGGTAAGCTGCAGTTGGTGGAATGGCCATATAGGGCGATGTTACTTAGAGACCGTGGGAGCCCTAACCACCTCCAGAGAAACTGACTGATTGCTTCCACCATCGTCATGGGTCCCTCATATATGAGAAGGGGTCAAAGGAGCCTCAGCAGGATTCTGTGCTGGTACATCCAAGTTTTGCTTTCCTGGAAGCCCGACTTGTCAACTGCAGTGAGAATAATATATATATTGAAAATTATAACATATCCATGTAATGTTGTAATGTTTTTGTTTCTCTTTCAGTCACATCCATCTGTGCCTGCTGAATTCATAGATGATTTGAGAGTTTCTATTGACACTAAACTAAACTTTAGCTCCATGAGAAATATAACTGCACCTGTTTTGACTTCTATAAGGACTCAGCTGGAGAATCTTTGCTACTATGGTGAGAGATGATGATGATTGACAGTAGTGATGTATTCAGTGCGGTTTACTTAGTGCAGCTTTTGCTAAAAAAATTGGAGGGGGGGTGCAAACAAACTCAAAATCAAACTTTTACTGTAGTAATGCAGGCTGTTAATAGCCATTTATAAGGTGACAATGTTTCATTGCTGCTTAGCTAAAATGTTTAAAAAAGTTAGGTACAGTTGAAGTCAACTGTTAAAGCATGAAATAAATGTACTATGAATCTGTTAATTTGAGTATAATGTGGGTTTATTATCATTAATGAACTAATCAAAAATCATTCTCACACACACACACACACACACACACTAAAGTTTTTTAAAGCATCTGCTACATGAATAAATGTAAATGTATATTTGGGTTTAATATTATATCTGATAAATGTATCATTATTATTATCATCACTGTGTCATATCACTGTCACAGTTCTTGTAAGAATAAAATCTCTTAACATTTTGTTGCAGAAATGATAAGGATTCAGAGGTTTTTAGGTAAGAATATAAAAAATGAATTCCTGAATTATTATGTTGATTTATGAAGCTCTCAAACTTTTCTTTAAGTGAGATTCTTCTCTTTCCACAGTGGACTTGATGCTGGATAAAAAAACTGCACATCCAACTCTGGAAGTGTCTCAAGACTGCAAAGCTGTAAGAGGCAAAGCAAACGCTCATGACATCCCGAGTGGCCCCAATCTGTTGGATGGTGTCCTGGGAAACCTTCAGATCACATCTGGAAAAGCATTCTGGTTAGTGGAGGTGGGACAGACAACGGGCTGGGAACTGGGCGTAGTGAGAGAAAATGCAAACAGGAGAGGAAAAGTCTCCTACAAACCCAGTGAGGGTTATTGGGTCATTGTGTTCTGTGATCCAAACACGTATGGAGCTTTTGAAGATCGTCCCGTTCACCTGCATCTCTCCAACAAACCTAAGAAGGTGGGAGTGTTTGTCGACTATGAGAACGATCTCATCTCCTTCTACAATATGGACGATCAGTCACACATTTACACATTCACTCAGTGTAGATTCAATGAAACGATCCGTCCGTATTTTAACCCTCATCCCAACAAAAATGTCAAAAATTCAGATCCAATGATAGTTTCTTCTTTTAATCCATCAATATAACATATACAGTAAACACCCCACTACACACACACACATACATATATATATATCAACATGATCTCACAAAGTTCCGTGGGATAGTCACGGAATTTTTGCTAATTTTTCCGTGGCATTCTCATGTATCTCTGCATTTTTCCGTGGCCCTGCCACAGACTTTCTTTTCCATGGCATTCTCACGGATTGGTTACTCAACTGCTTTTTCCTATTTGTAAACCATTGTCGCTTCGGTTTAGGGTTAGATTTGGTGTTTGCGTTAGTATGTTACTTTAAGTATTGGTTTATACTATTCTTTCTGATGTATTCTTTTATATTTTCTAAACTTTAATCAATTGTCACCTGGCATTGGGGTTAGAGTTGGGTTTGGGTAAGGATGCCATTTTATGTAAATCTAACCCTAAACCAAGCGACAATGGCAAGAAAATAGGAAAATACAGTTGAGCAACCAATCCGCGAGAATCCACGGAAAAATCAGCAAAAACTCCGTGACTATGCCGCGGAAATTCTTGAGATCAGGCTATACATAATGACAATTATTTAGTATCAAATATCACAGTGGATGGGGTATTATGCATTTTATATATTTATACATTTGATTTTAAAATAGCTTTTGCCAAAAAGTAAAGACACAGTACTATTTAAAAGTTTGGAAACACTGAACTTCTCATCTAAATATACTTGAAGGAATATCCTTAAAACATTTATATTAATATACTTTGTTCATATGCTTTTTCTCTAGCGTTTTTGTTTGAAAATCACAGTTTAACACCAGACAGTTACAGATAACTGTATAGCCCTTACGAAAATTAACCATGGTTTTACTACAGTTAAAACAAAAAAAAACCATGGTTAGTGTAGTTAAACGATGGTTTTGCTGATAGTAATCAATGCACCAAAAAACCATGGTTACTACACTTTTACAACAATAAAACCATGGTTAATTTTTGTAAGGGAGTGTACAATGAATTTGAGCTTTTTCTGTTTGGTGATTTTTAGCATCCATCTGGATGAAGATTTATAGTCCCACAGTTCAGAACAATGCAATATATATACAACTTTGTTCCTGCACTTGTTAACCCAGTTAATCTATCATCTATCTATATCTATTTGTTTATTTTATTTAAAAGGTTATGGTTTATATTTTATTTATATTTCATGCAATTAATTTAGCGGTGACGGGAATTAACAACAGCACTCTTCTCATATTTATTACGCTGAGCACTGTTGTGTTGTTTGCATGTTTCAAGATTTATGACCTCATTCACTGCAAACCAAATATACCTACATATACAAATAAAGGAATATAAACCTGATGTTTGTATGAAATGTGTTTATATCCCCCCCACACAGTAGTTTGTCAAAGAGCAGAGGATTGGTTGACTAAATTTTAATGGGTCGGTTGGGTTGGTTGGTTACAGAAGAAAACTCCACAGTATGCAACCTTTTTCAACCTTTTTAAAAAATACATACAAAGATTTTCTTCCAATGTGACGTGAATATAAATGCCAAAAAATATATAGGTGAAAAATAAATATTGTAAACATATTTTTTATATTTATTTCAGCACACATATTTTAATTGATATTATTTTTATATTTTGAAGTACATTTAAAATCAAATTTGAAAATACAGTATACATTTTTTTTGCTGTGTATTCATGTTGTGCAGTGAAACCAGTTATATAATAGCACAAGTAGATGTTAGCAGAGATTATCTCCAACTTGTATCAGCACACCTGTCTGGAGGTTTCAGGTCTGCCATCTAAAGCTACAAATTGCACAAACGTGAGACTGTAAATGCAGAATAGTGAGTGTGAGTTCAGCTTGATGATGTTTAATGTCCCTGACAATGTCTTTAGTTCAGTTAGAAACTTGTTAGCAAGTAGCAACTGGCTTTTTAAAGACACGTTAAAGCTTTAAAACAGGTGTGTTTTACGCTGTAGAAAAAAGTGACAATATTTAACCACAACTTATTTCCGGCATTAAGACAAGAGCCCATGCAAAAACCAACTTACTTCGGGATGATGGAACCAGATGTGTTAAAAAGCTAAAACTCGCTTCAGGATTTCACCTACAAAAATACTTCACCTCAGCGGCACTCTGTTAAGGTTCTCTGATTTTCATTAAAACTAGACAACTAGAAACAAATCTATCAGATTTTCATCTGAAAGTGTGCCACACACTGAAGGAATTAAGCAAGGACAGGGATGTCTAACTAACTCTGACAACAGTCCCTGCATCCAAAATGGGGTACTGTGACAGTCAGTGTCAAAGATTACAGGAGTCCCTCGCCTACTGCTTTTTACTATATAGTATGTAAGTAGGCAGTTTCAGATGCAGTGAGTCTTTCTATGTCCTACTTGATGTTAGCTCACGATCACAACTCGTTCTCAATAGGCTTTATGCCCAGCTGCACTACTTCCTGAACTTCAGCCAGCTCCCCGCCTCCCGTCCTCCACCACTGGACAAACCGATCAATCCAGGTGTGTCTGATTATTGTTGTTGTGACTACTGAGGTCAGGCACACCTGGATTAATCAGCCCGTCCAACAGTGGCAGAAGGAAACAAGGAGCTGGCTGAAGCCCAGGAAGCAGTGCAGCTGGGCACAAAGCCCACTAAACAACAATGTCATTTTTAATCTAGTAACCTACTCATTCACAGTGTCACTGACAAAAATGTTAACTGAAGCTTTTTAATTTTGTCAACAATAACAAAGATATAACAAAGTTATGAATGATTATAAAAATGTCACAATTTCAATTTAAACAAACTGACAAAATATGACTATAAATAAAAATTTGAGCACTATGGAGCAGTTTCCCGGACAGGGATTGTAAGAGCTGTCCAAACTGAAAACAATTTGCACTGACATATCTTGTTTCTTTATTTCTTTACACCATTCCAGCATCTATGGCTATATTCATGGCAGGAACCAGCTAATCCATACACAGGTTGGGGGAGGGACAGTTTGGCATCTCCAATTTGCCTAACTTGCCTGTTTTTGGCATGTGGGGAAAAAAAACAATGTACCCAGAGTAAACCCATGCTGACACAGGGAGAACATGCAAACTTCACACAGAAAAGCCAACTGACCTAGCAAGGGCTCAAACCGGGGACCTTCTTGCTGTAAGGCACTGTGCAGCCCCACTGACATATCTTTTTAGTAAGGCATGTTCGTTAAAAAAATTATATTTCCTAATTAAACTAAGGCCTAGTCCTGGCATAAGATAATCCCAGTCCGGGTAACCACCTCTATATGTAATCTGAAACTAATCATGAGTGGTGCTCTCAATTTTACCTTTAATTCCATCAATTTTCAATCACAAAAGGAAATTCTGTCAAAGGTAATTCAACACTCTTTCACATGTGATTTCTCCTCTACAGGACAGATAGTCATGGTGTCAGAGGCCTTATCACAACAGTACAGGTAAAAAAATGGATAGAGTTTCTCTTTGAACGAGTCAATAAAAGTGTAGATATGACTTTTGGCTTGTACGTCATAAAACGACACCTGTCCTTCTTCATAATCGACGTACACGCCGACTCTTTTCAACTTGGGTTCAATAGAGAGCAGGAGGGGCGGTGAGGAGGAAACTCGATACTCTTGACTTTTCTTCATTGCTAAAGCCCAGTAACCGTGAGGTGTGCTCACTGAAATTCTCCCCTTTCTGTTCACGGATGCCCGGGCCACACCCAGGTACCAGTCGTCCTTCTCGCCCACCTGAACCTCCCAGTATCGCCGTCCGGACGAGAAACCTTCGCGCCCGAGAACGATGACCACTGTATCGAAGCGCTCGGGGGTGTCGGGCAAATCCTGCCACGCCCCCAGGTGACGCAATTGATGCCCGTCCTCGGACAGCTGGAGCCAAGGGTTGGCAGTGTCCGGGTCAAAGGTGATGTCAACTTAACAGGGATGCAAAAGAGAGACCATCGTTAGAGTTCAGGTTGATCAAACAGGTCACTTGATTTGGATAACAGTGTCTGCTAAATAAATGAATGGAAATGCAAAGCGACTAATCGTAGATGACAAATAATTTCAAACAATGAATCGTTCCACAAGGAAGGCAATATTACCTGAATATTTTTGAATCCTCCTTAGCTCTGTTTACAAAAAAAGATGATTATAATTAAAATGTCAAGAAAACACAAAAACAACTCTACAGTTTCAGACAGGGTCCAACAACACAGCAAAGCGCTTAATGTTTTTTTTTAAATCTGACTAAACAAGGGATTACAGTTCTGCTGATAATTGACAATAGTTGACAAACGAGGTTGGGTTAACTCTTATGAGCATTGATGGAAAAATCTGAAAGCTATCTGTCATTTTGACATATTGTGTTGATGGTTTAACTTTTGAGTGTGAGACTTGCTCAATGTCTTATAGGCATATGATGCTGTTTTGTGTATTGAATACAGGCTTACCTAGTTCAACAAGTTTATCTGTTTCTTCAGTTAGCGTCTGGTCCAGTTTAAGCACAGCTCTTCTGATGGTTCCCACACACTGTTCTGCAGGCACACAGATCTCAGACCAGTCTTTAGTGTGTGGATGAGACATTAATGATGTAAAGTTCTGCAAGAGATAGACATTAAAGAAACATTAAGGATTAACATGTGATCCTTCTTCTCTTTCATCTATAAAGAAATCCAGCTCCTCTTGGGCGTTGGGGTGTGGTTTAATGTGTTAAAGGTTAAACTTGATCATTGCCACCACTGAGCAGTTTTACAACCACCTGATGGCGAACAAATTCTCAAAAGTTGTGTCTCTTCTGCTTACTTTGTTCACAGGTGATCTAGTCGGCCTAAAGTAGCCTGAGCTGTTTTTGTAAAAACATTAAAACCTTATCATAAATTCAGAAATAGTATGAAAAGTAGTAAAACCATTAATGTATACCAGTCTTCAACCTTTTTCAAGTCAAGGATCACTTCAAATCTACTCAGGAAAATGTAAATATACAATGAAGTACCTTGCTCCTCTTCTTAATATATTAACTCGGAAACCTTCACCTTTCATATTATTATATATGGGAATGTTCGTTTTATTTTTTATCATTTCTGTTTTTAGCCCATTAATGCATTTTTTGTTTGATGCCTAATTTCATTTTTCCAAAGAAATTATTTTGAATTCAAACAATATTTGGAGGACCCCCAGTAATACCACCACAGACCCCCTGTTAAAGACACTGTTTAAACAACTAATTTAACTATAGTAAAAATACAGATCAGTGTTGTATGAGGTGATGTGCACCTGTAAGAAATGGATGTGATCTTCGGTGTGAGCGAGATACTCTAACTCTGTGTTTCTCATCTTTAGCACATCGATTTCTCTCTCAAGTTCCTTTATTTGATCGTTGGCCCAGTTCTCCGTCTTCCTCTGTTTCTCCTCAACATCCAGCACCAGCTCAGCCTGGAGTTTCTGGACCGCTCGGATCAGATCTGTGAACACCTGCATGCTGTCCTCGATCTCTCTCTGAGCACTGGCCTGGAAAAAAGATGAAAATACTTTATGCAGCATATGTGTGAAGCAGTCCTATTGAAGAGAAACTAACAGTGATGCTACACTCTTTAAAATTAAGGTCCCAATAAGATTCTTTGTCTGGCTCTATGGTTCCATAAAACACCTTTAACAACCACAGGTCCTAGCTTTCTCTTGCACAAACGGTTGTTTGTAAAAAAAAGGTTTTATAGACTAAAAGGATAAGCAAGACACCTTTATTATTAAGAGTGTACAGGTGTTTAAAATTAAGGTGCTACAAAAGGTTCCTTACAGTGATCCCTTATACCCTATTTCCACCAGAAAGAACTAGGTGCTGGTTCAGAGCTAGTCCTGTTCTTAGTTTAAACTAGACCTGTTTGAGTCGTGACTCACTCAGATCTTTCACCCGGATCTTTAAATTTACTCATGAGTCGCGAGTCTCTATTGATGAGACTTCGCTTGCCGGAAACATTGTAAACTCAAGAGACCTGCTGAACTGACCTGATATTCTCACTCAGAGCCGGTAGCATTGCGGACTCGAGAGACATGTGAATCTGCAATTTTTCCGGCTCTGATTCAAGAATCTCTCAACTCGTAACCGGCTGATCCGCGTGAACTGTCTCTCGAGTCAGAGCCAGAAACACTGCAGATTTGCAGATCTGCCGGAAATATTGAGACTGCAGACTGCAATGTTTCCGGCACTGGGTGAGATTCTCGAGTCAGTTCGCACGAATCGGCTGGTTAGTGTATCTGTAGATCGAGTGAAATCTCATGAGTCCCATGGTCTGCGAGTCTGCAATGTTTCCGGCTCTGAGAATCTCGAGTCGCATAGATCAGCCGGTTACAAGTGGGCTGTACTGAGTTTCTTTGGCAATTTAGCAATACTGACTCAAGTGACTCACACAACCCGGCTCACTTTAGTGAGTGACTCACAATAACCCGGATCCTTGCAAGAAATCGAGTTTGCCAGGCCTAGTTCAAAGTTGGTTTGACTGGCGAGTCTTCTAAGAACCGGATTGCCTTTCCATGAGAGAGCCACCACAGAGCCAAGTCTTATGTCAATGTATACGTCTCGTCTTTCCCAACAATGTTAGACGGCAGAGCCAAACACAAACACACCATCAACAATGTTGGATGATGCATTATTATTAATGGTCACGGAATAATGTACCTACATTGGCGTGCAAACGGGGCAAGCAGGGCATGCGAACTGATTTAAAATTAGGCTCTGAACCAGCATTTAAATTGCATTGGTGAGAAAGATGACATTAGAAGAAACTATATTGGTTCCTCAAAGAACCATTCAGTCAAAGGATCCTAAAAGAGTCAAAGAAACAGAAAAAGGCTTCAGTGCAAATGTGAAATGATATGTTTCTGATATATTGAACTTACTTTGTTTAGCTCTATTGAGTGTTTGAAATCCTTAACTTTCTTCAGACGCTCGTGGATCATATGTTGAACTTCAGCTTCAGTCTTACGCAGCAGAGCCTGACAATCACCACATTTACAGTGAATTTTCAATATTTTCTAATAGCTCTACAAGCAGCTTTAAAAATCTTTTTCACTTTGCACATTCATTTACATGCTTTTAGAGGGGATTCATGAAGTTGACAGCTTCTCAGGAAGGGATACTTAATGCCAGTCTTATTTAGTTGTTACTATAGGATTTGATTATTGTTCATACTTGTGGTTTATGTCATTGTGAAGCAATTGCAAAATATCCCACTTTTGGAAATGTAAATATTTAAATGCAAATTTCTCTACCTTTTTCTCGGTCCACTCTCGTTCGACCGGCACAGTGTAATGGGCCCTGTGGTCCATCTCTGTGCACAGCACACACACAATGGTCTGATCTTTCTTACAGAAGAGCTCCAATAATCTCTCATGTTTCTTGC